>NC_137807.1:5813091-6413091 GCF_963383645.1 Muscardinus avellanarius | reverse complement strand
ACTAGGCTGGAAAGGACTCACTCCCTATCCTTAGAGTTCTCTAGGGCGTGCAGCATGGGAGCCAGCAACAGGCGTCCACACTAGTGGGACAGGAAGCACGGAGGCAAGGTCAGGCGCCACTCTCCTGTCTTTCTAAAAGTCCTGATTGGGCTTTTACTACTTTTGTGTATGTGTATAGTGCTGGAGATTGAGCCCAGAACATTCTACCTCTGAACCCTATTTTATATTTTGAAACAGGGTCTAAGTTGTTGAGAACCTCACTAAGCTGCTGAGGCTGGTTGCATACCCCTACAGAGCTGCTGAGGCGATCCTCCAGTCTCAGCCTCCCAAGTACTAGGATAACAGGCATTCACCACACATCCAGCTAGGTCTTACTACTTTTTTTGGTGGGGGAGGGGTACTAGGAATTAAACCCAGGGACAGGCTACCTCCGAGCTATACCCCCAGCCCTATTTTATTTCGGTACTGGGGATTAAACACAGAGGCATTCTACCTTCAAGCTACATCTCCATGCCGTATTTTTATTCTTAATTCTGAAATAGGTTCTCACTAAGTTGCGGATGGCCTGGTAGCTCAGGCTGGCCTTGAACCTGCAATCTTTTTGTCTCAGCCTCCCAAGTACCAGGATTGTAAGTGTGAGCCACCTCACCTGGGTTCAATTTTATTTTTGAAACAGGGTCTCACTCAGTTGATGAGAACCTCAATAAGTTGCTGAGGCTGTCCTTGAACCTGTGATCCTCTTGCCTTTGCCTCCGGAGTACTGGGATTCCAGGTGTGCGCCACCGTGCCCGGCTTAGATCTTGGTACTTATGAAACAAGCCTTCCTGCACGCTCCTGTGGTAGGGTACTATCCTTGGCTGCAGCCTCTTCTGCCCCTCCCTCTCCACTCCCTCACTTAAAGAACAGGGATGCAAGCAAGTTTTGCCTAAGACAGTTTGGAGGAATGTGGGACTGAAGAGTGTTCTTGTAAATGACACAGCTACAAGTAAATGTGAGCGTTCACGGTTACAATCAATCCGCACTTACTCCTTACTGTGCTTAAGTTCACAATGGAGGACGAGCTTCGCTAAGACAGGCAGTGCCTGCCTGACAACCTTGCACAGCCGAAGGAGACGAAGGCCTGGCTGGCTCCCGTGGGCCAGTGAGGGCCACAGAGGACCAGGACAGTCTGGCACCTCAAATGTCTTAAATGTAATTCCAAGAAGACATCTCAAGTCTACTGACAAGCCTGCAAACATATTGTCGGCTCTGAGCCTAAGGGAGGCTGGACTTCAGCGAGGAGCAGAGGCACCCTGGGAGTGCTGGCCCGAGAGCAGGGTCTCCTGGGTACAGCGGGCAAGACACGAGGTCAGAAGGTGAGGTGCCAGGCCAACGGCACACACCACAGTTGCGCAGCTAAACACCGCGTCCCTCACCCGTGGCCAGGGAGCTGCAGTGTGCACGCACACGGGGATGAGCCACCGACAGACGCCACCACAAGACCACAAGCGGCACAGCTAGATGCTTGCCGCCCAAACCCGGGCCCAAGGCGTTCGTCCACGCCTCGAGGTGCCGCTGCTGCCGCTCACACCACCTCTGCCCGTGCTCACCTGGATCTGGGTCTGCACCTGCTGAGTCCCGGCCAGTTTCTGGGCCTGGGAGATGGGTGTGGTCAGGAACTGGGTTTTAAGGGCTGGCTGGGCGGCATAGGCGACCTTCTGCTGTGGGCCCTGTGCAGCAATCTGTTGTGCAGTCAGCTGAAGAAGAGAGGGCCAAGGGTTAGGGCCGGAGGGGCCCAGCACTGGACACAACCTGCAGCAAAGCCAGGTGTGGTGGTGCACGCCTGCGACCGCAGGACTCAGGAGGCTGAGACAGAAAGACTGCACATCCAAGGCCGGCCTCAGCAACTCAGCGAGGCCCTCCACGACTTAGAGATACTCTGTAAATAAAAAGGAGTGGGGGTGCAGCTTGCAAGTAGAATGCCCGTGGATATGATTCCCCTACAAACACAACCCTGCGGTGACCACACCCGCCCCTGGACCCTGTCTGCAGGCCCAGCACGTTCACAGACACCACCGTGTGACCGTCCAGGCCCTGGCCCTCCCACCACTCTGCCTGTGCCTGCAGGGCTCTTCTGCAGCCCAGCCCTCCTGCGAACTTGTCCTCCGCTACTGGGCCCGCCCATCCAGACTCCCCAGCCCTGCCGACAGCACACCATGCCACGTCATGACACACGGAAAACCGAGAGAGAAGCAACGATGATGCCGCCTGCTTGGCGGCTCCACCCTGCAGCTGTGACCACTCTAAGGCCAAGGGCGAGACCAGGGGCCTGGCCCAGGACCCCTTCTCACCCGCATGGAGGCGAGAACCCTGGCCAGGCACGCGTACCTTCTGCTGGACAGCCTGGCCCTGGGCCGCCTGCGGCTGGATGGCCTTCTGCTGCTGGACGGCCTGCTGCTTCAGCTTCAGCAGCTGCTGCACGTGCACGGGCTGGGCCACCACGGTCTGCCCTGCAAGAGCAAGCAGGCCAGCTTTAGCCCGGGCTCAGGGAGGTCCTGCCTCACTGCGCTCTGCTCAGACTGACCCATCCGCAGAGCTGTACTGAGATAAGTAAGGTCAGCCCCAAGGACCCAAGGTCACTTAGGGTGACTGGGCTCCTTATGCTGAAACGTAGACGAAAACTTGAGAAAGTGAAGGGTTGGGTAAACAGATGGCCAAAGGCCAGTCTTGGAAGCCTCGGGGATTTCACACTGTACAACAGGACGATGCCCCAAGTGGGGCTAGGGATGAGGCAAGCGGAGCGCGGCCCTCTGCCAGCAAAGCCTCCCTACACTGGTCCAGCCGAGGAAGGGGAAGCACCTGCTGCCTTCTGTGGCTGCCCGATCGCCACACTGATCCCTGCGACGTTCATGGGCAGGGTGGTGACGCCTGGCGAGGAGACCACAGCTGCTGGGACAGAGACCACCGGAGGCTTTGCCAAAGCCACCTGGGCTGGCTGGGGCGTCTGTGTTTGCATCTGTCCTTGGGCCTGTAGCTGGGAAGTGGGAACCCGGGTCTAAAAAGTAGAAATAACAGGAAAATGGGAAATTCAGGATAGTGTGTGTCTTTTTGAACATCTCTCGATAAGAAGTTAAGCCACAAGGAAGTTCACAAAGATTCACAAGGTTGAAGAGGGGCAGCCAACACCAGAGGACAGCACTACGACTTCCAGATGTGGAGATGTGGGAGCCAAGGCCAGCCGGAGTGCCACGGTGTACGTGCAAGACCTGCGGCCTCTCAGCGGCTCAGCCACTGCAGGCGCTGATGCCAACAAGGCTCCTGGCGGACCTCTGCTCCCCCCTCCAGCTGCCAAGTCACCCCCACCTCCTGCCTCGGGTCACTGCCACGGCCACCGCCCAAGCTGCCCACCTCACCACCTGCTCTGACACATCCATCACACTTTCTTCCTGAAGTTATTATTATTATTATTTTTTTTTTCTTAAAGAAAATGGAGCCAGGCACAGTGGAGCTTGCCTATAATCCCAGCACTGGGGAGCTAGGATCATAGGTTTGAGGCCAGTCTAGGCCACTTAGTGAGACCCTGACCCAAAACAAAAAGGGCTGGGGGTGTAGATTCAGTGGTAGAGTGCATCTAGGTTCAATCTCTATTACCACAAAAAAAAAAAAAAAAGAAAGAAAGAGGAAATGAAATTCATCCATTTCTATGTATATGGAAACTGAGATCAGCTAAGGAAATATAAGCAGGAGAATAAAAGTCACCCACTCCTGGAACCACCCATGGATGGATAAGGAAACTGGCATTTGGCTCCAGGGAACACAGCACACATGCGCTTCACTCATGAGACCGCCGAGCCCGCGCCGACGGTCCACTGGAAGCGCAGCGGCACGCTTCTGGAAGACAGGTGTTGACTGGGACTTACGAGCCGGGCCACCTGCAGATTGGCCACGGTGGTGCCTGTGAGCAGGGCTCCGGGCCGCGGGGCCGTGACCGTGGTGAGCTGGGGGCTCTGCTGCTGCGGGGGCTGTGGGGGCGGCACTGGCACTGGCGCTGGCGGTGGGGGCGGCCCCGGCTGGGCCTGTGCTGGAGGGGGCTGCGGCGGCAGCTGCATTTTCTGCTTCTGCATCTTGATGATGTGCTCCTGAAACCCAAATACGGTAAGTTCTCCCCCGCACGAGCCACACTCCCCTCTCTGCACCAGACACCTGCTGCTTCCTGTTGCTCCTCTGCCTCCACTAGGCAGAGAGGCGCACACATGCACGAATCCAAGAGGCAAGCTGTCCCGGGGACAGGGCTCAGCAGTAATCAGCACGTGGTCAAGGGAACGAGAAACAGCAACTGACAGATTACTAAGCTCAAAGCGAAATTTCTAGCTATCACTCACAAACAAGTCCTTTGAAATGTATAGCACCATCAAACTGGTTGACTAGTAAGTAAGTTAAATAAACTCTAATCAATAACTTATTAACAAGACGTGTGGTGGTGCATGCTTGTAATCCTGGTACTTGGGAGGCTGACACAGGAGAATCACAGGTTCAAGGACAGCCTCAGCAGGTAGACTCTCATCAACCTAGTGAATCCTGTTTCAAAACAAACATAAAGTAGGGCTGGGGATGTAGCTCAGAGGTAGAATGCCCCTGTGTTCAATCGCAGTACCACAAAAAAAATTATTAACAAACCCCATGCCTTTAAAAGTGAGAACATCAAGATATCAAGATACTAATCAAAAAACCATTAAAAAATTTTTTATTGTAGTACTGGGGATGTAACCCAGGGGTGTTCTACCTCTGGGCTACATCCCTAGCCCTATTCTATTTTTATTTGAGACAGGGTCTAGCTAAGTTGCTGAGAGCCTCACAAAATTGTTGAGGCTGGCTTTGCAAATGCAGTATTCCTGTCTTGGCCTAACAAGTACTGGGATTACAGGTGTGTGCAACTATGGATGGCTAGAAGTGTGTGTGTGTGTGTGTGTGTGTGTGTGTGTGTGTGTGTGTGTGTGTAGTTGTGAGGGTTGAACCCCGGGGCATTCTACCTCCAAGCAACATGTCTCCAGCCCCTATTTTTTTTTTTCTTTCAGTACTGGGGATGGAACCCAGGGGCACTCTACCTCCAAGCTACATCCCCAGCCCTATTTTTTTATTCTTTATTTTGAAACGATCTCACTAGGTTGTGGAAGGCCTCACAAAATAGCTGAGGCTGGCTGCAAACCGCAATCCTCCTTTCTCAGCCTCCCAAGTACTGAGATGACAGGTGTACGTCACCACGCCTGGCTTAAAATAATTTTTTTAAAAAGAGAATCTGCACTGTGTTGTTTGTGACAATCAGATCTCTAGACATGCCAGAAATGAAGGCAAGTTTGAGCGTGATTCAGCAGAGGATGGAGGAGAACACAGGGTCCAGACTAGCGCTTTAGAGCAGGGTCAGAGCCGATTGTCCACTGGACGGCCTGCCTCTGCTGAGCCCAGGACTCCCTGGCCTGGTGCTTCTCTAAGGTGGTGGCGTCCCAGGGAACTCTCTGCAGTGACAGGCACAGGCTCTATCTGGGGCTCCCACAAAAAGCCACACGTGACCACCAGGCCCTTGAGAACTGGCTGTGGTGACAGACAGCTGTGTTAGTACGCTGCATTTCACCTGGCTTAAGTTCCACCCGACAGCCGGGCGCAGCTGCAGTCCCTTCGCCAGCCTGGGAAGCCAGGGGACGAAGTGGCACCCTGGCGGCCCTGGCAGCGGGAAGGCAGCGCCTCTCCGGGCCTTGCTGACTCAGTGAGCCCCTGCCCGTGCAGCAAGGACCAGCTGCGAGCCCCAGCCCCCACGGGGCCAGCAGGAGCCACAGGACACCACCGTCAAGGGCGCTCGTGTGCTCCTCGGCTTCCTTCTGGGCGCGTACTCACAGCTCCATCTGTAACAGGGACATAGCCTCTCCTTCTAAATAAACGCATCTGCACGCAGCACGTGAGCTGCTCCTGTGCCCGCCTCAGACGTCGCAGGGTGAGCTCGCCCACCAGGGGGCTCTGGCAGTGAGCGGAGCCTGGGAAGCTAGCAGAGGCACTTGCAAATGGGACACAAAGGGCCCAGAGCATGGCCACAGTGTTCATTACTGGAGGGCGTGTGAAACACAGAACACACTTCCTGAAGGCACTACCAGCTGTCTGCAAAACACACAAGAGCTGCCTCGCAGCGGCCGCCTGCAGGACAGGCATGCAGCTCCTGGGAAGGCTCACCGGCGCCGACTTGCCCACAGCTTTGATCTGTGCGGGGGGCTGGGCCTGGCCCTGCATCTGTGGAACCTGCACCTGGGAGGCCTGTTGTTGTTGCTGCTGCTGCTGCTGCTGCTGCTGTTGCTGCTGCTGCTGCTGCTGCTGCCGGAGGAGCTGGAAATGTGCAGGCGTGATGGCCTTTCCCGAGAGCTGCACCCCCGTAGCTGTGAAGAGGGGTATTGGTTAGGTCTGTTGGTTAGCACTTAAGCTGGGCTCTCATGAGCACCAACAGTACACCACCAGGGGAAAACACCATGCCCCTTTACCTTGCGACACCTGGGTCACCAGAGAGCGGGTTGGGGTCTGCACTGGGGTCAGGCTGGTGGTGACCACAGCGGAAGCTGTCACAGAGGTGACTGCCCGAACACCCTGCGTCGTGGTCATGGACACCAGGTCAGTGGTGGCGGTGGCTGGGGAGCCGACTGCTCGCTGCTGGGTGTGCACCACTGGGGAGGGCGCAGAACCTCCAGATGTCTGGAAAGGCAAACGTAGGACTTAACACACGCTTTGCACGCACTCCAGGAAAAAAGTGTCCCAGGCTCCAGAACCAAGGTGTGGGGGCAAAATCTGGTGGTGTGTGTGTGTGTGTGTGTGTGTGTGTGTGTGTGTGTTACTAGGGACTGAAACTAGGTACTCTGTCTCTGAGTTACACCTTCAGTCTATTTTATTTTTCTAATTTTGCTAAGTTGCTGAGGCTGGACTCATACCTGCAATCCTCCTGCCTCAGCATCCTGAGTAGCTGGACAGTGGGACAGGAATGTAGCACCACACCCAGCCTAGAGCGCTTTAGTTTTGAAGTCAGATTTACTGAAGTGTATCAGATAGTATACATGTCCTCGGCAGGTAGACGTACAACTTCCAGAGAAAGCATACAGACAGGTAGCCACCAGTACAACCCAGACACATTCCTGCCATGACTCAAGAGCCGTGCAGGTCTCCGTAGCACAGCCCCCTGGCCCGCGGCACCGGGCACTCAGCAATCTGTCATGTGTGCCTAAGTTGTGCCTTTCCTATCCTGTTAGCTGAACCACACGGCATGGAAGGCCCTTTGGCAATCTGTTCACCGGGCAGAGAAGCACCCTGGAGGCTGACTCCTCTTGCCGCTGCCAGGGCTGCGCTTCTCCCATCCCACTGGGCATCACGGGCGTTCAGTGGCACCCCAGGCCTAGGCGCCGGGTGGCTTCCTTCCCAGTGACCATGAAGTTGCGCTCCTTTGCATTCAGGCTCCTCTTGGGGGATACCCAGCAGTAAGTGTCTATGTAGTTTTATGAGAAATAAAGACTTGGTGTGGCACGACTGTAAGCTCCGTGGCCCGGGTGCTGGTGAAGTCCCCATGGTGCGTCCTTGGCAGCCACGGCGTTCCTGTGCTGCCGTGGCACTGGGCACCTCCTCCAACCTGGATTGACCGCCCCACCGCCAGCGGGCTCAAGTGGCTAGCTCTCTTGCTCTGAGCTGAAGAATCTTCATGTAACCAGCAGACTGGTCTTCTCACATTTTGCAAACATCCTCTCATAATCTGTGTTTCCTTTTTTTTTCTATTGGAAAATATTTCAAGGAACTGGTTTTTTTTTTTTTTTTTTTTTTGGCAGAACTGGGCATTCTACCTTCAAGCTACACCCCCAACACATTTTTTTTTAAACTTTGAAACAGGGTCTCACTAAGTTGCAGAGGACCTCACTAAGTATCTGAAGCTGGCTGCGAACCTGGGATCCTCCTGTCTCCGCCTCCCAAGCACTGGGAGTCAGTATCAGACACCACCACCAGGACCCTTCAGGACGGCCTGGCCTCTGGCGGGAGCTCCCAGCCCAGAGCGACTGCCCGACAGGAAAGGGGACAGCAGAGCTGGGGGGCTCTCCAGGCCCCTCTCCGGGGGCAGCCGGGCCCTCCCCACGCTGCCCCGTCAGTCAGGCCCTTCCCCAGGGAGGGCAGCCGGGCCTTCCCCACGCTGCCCCGTCAGTCAGGCCCTTCCCCAGGGAGGGCAGCCGGGCCTTCCCCACGCTGCCCCGTCAGTCAGGCCCTTCCCCAGGGAGGGCAGCCGGGCCTTCCCCACGCTGCCCCGTCAGTCAGGCCCTTCCCCAGGGAGGGCAGCCGGGCCTTCCCCACGCTGCCCCGTCAGTCAGGCCCTTCCCCAGGGAGGGCAGCCGGGCCCTCCCCACGCTGCCATGTCAGGCATGTTTCTTTCATTTGCATGCTTCTGGTTTCTTAAGAATGTTTGCTTCAACTAAGGCAGCAAAGATTTCTCTTCTGTTTCCTTCTAGAAATGTTACTATTGTGGCGTGAAGTCCAGCTCTGGTTTTATGTTTAGGCCTGGGCTCCACTTTGAGCAGGTTGAGGCTTATGGCTGGGAACAGCTCCCCTCTGGTCAGCCCTGACTCCTCCCAACCCAACTCCCCAGGCACTCACGAAACCTGCTCACCACACTCAGGTGTGTGCGTCTACCGTGGGCTACCCACCTCTGCCACTCACGTGTCTGCTGCCCTCCTGCAGAGGCAAACCTCCCTGTCACCCAGCAGCATCACCTGGGTGCCGCTGTTCCCAGAGCACGGCCGCCTTGGAAGCCCTACTTATTACTCGGGCACCAGACAGGAAGTCGTTTATAACCTAAACTCCAGCTCAGTTGTTTTTCTGGAGAGTAAGAAGGAAGGCAGGTGGCAGACACAGGCACACACCTTCCGGCCCATGCTGGCACGGCCCCGGCCTTGGTGCCACTGCTTCCCAGGCCTGGTCTGGACTCTACCCGAGTGCCTGCCCTTCCCCAGGCCCTGCTGGCTTCTGCATACACTCCAGGATTCCTGTGACCCAGCCAACGCCCTCACCTGCTGCCATGTCTCCTCCCACACACGGCCCCCACAACCAGCACAATGTCCTCAAGTCCCACCCACCTCTTCTCTGAAGCTCATTTTGGGGGACGAGACCTTTACACACATGCACACACGCACGCAACTTGGGTTTTCATTCTCTCAAAGTACAAAACAGGCCAGGCGTGGTAGTGCATGCTTGTAATCCCAGCATTCAGGAGGCAAAGAGTGGAGGATTGAGGTTCACGGACACCCTCAACTACTTAGCCAGGCCCTTTGCAACTCAGTGAGACCGTTTAAAAAAAAAAGTCGGTGTGGTGGCGCACTTGAGAGGCTGAGACAGAAGGATTTGCACAGGTTCGAAGCCAGCCTCAGCTGGCTTAAGAGACCCTGTTTCCACATAAAATATAAAATAGGTCTGAGAGTATAGCCAGGAGGTAGAAGGGTTCCATCCCCAGTACCACACACACACACACAAAAAAAAAAAAAAAAAAAAAAAAAAAATAAATAAATAAATAAAAGGGATGGGGGTGTAGCTCAGAGGTACAATGCCCCTGGGTTCCATCCTCAATGCTACAAAAATAAAAAAAGGAATCATCCCCTAAAACCTGTCTTGAAATGCCATGTTGATGAGCTACTTACTTTACAAAGTTCAAACTAGATCCTACTTTTCTCACTGATGGAATATTAAAAGGCAGACCCTCGCCCAGAACAAAGTGCCCTCGCAGGGCTGACTCACAGTCAAGGACCCCGGGGCCACGGGCGAGGAGAGCCGCTTGTTGATGGACTGGAAGGTGGCGGCGGGGACGCCTGCGATGGTGCTCACGATCACGTTGCCGCTCACGGTGCCTGGGGGGAGCAACCGTGAGCAAGAGGACCAGGGAGGCCGCCCCGCCGCTCCGCACCCTCCTACCTGTGGGTGTGCTTGTCCCGGTGACCGATGTTTTAATAGCTCCCGCCTATTAAAGAGAAAGACGCACTTGAAGTTATGTCCCACTCTCACACGTAGAAACCCTCCACAGCTCTCCACTTCACTCAGAGCCATGGCCAAACTCCGGACCAGTCTACACGGCCACTGAGCGAATCTGCACACCCGGCCTGCACGCCAGTCACATGCGGGCCTCTGACCATGGATCCCGTCCTTCCTGGCTGACCGCCTGTCACCTGAGCCTCAGCTTAAATGCCAACCTCTTTGGAAAGGCCAGGGCTCTTCCTAACCTCGGCCACTGTCTGCCCTGGACTGTTGGTCTGTCCCCTCCTGCCCGCCCCCACCGAACATGCAGTTGGCAAGCCGGGAGGCTGCCCACCTCACTCCCTGGACAGCCCTCGCACCGAGCAGCACGTCCTGAACATGCTTGATGAGAGTAATGAAGTGGCCAAGTGCACTTGAGAACCCACTGTGGCCAGGGAGGGGGTTTAAAAGGATGGGAGAAGAGCCAGCCCTGTGAGGCGTCTGCTCGCCTGGCTGTCAGCTCCAGCCAGTGTCCCTACTCAGCATGGGAGAGGAGCGTGCCAGGCATGGGCATCCACGGCCACGACCTGCAGGGCACACACTGCCCCCATTGGTCTCCACACAACCGTGTCCCTGAGCCCTGCAGGGGCTCGAGATGGGCTGGGGAGCACTGTTCTCAGGAAGGAGCACGTGGACCTGGCCCTGGGAGAGGCCTGCCCTGCTCAGGGCACGACGGCACCCACAGTCCTACTCTAGTTCGCAGGGTGTAGAGGAGACAAGCCTGTCATGGTGGCGTCCTGCAGGATCTGAGTCCTTCCAAAGCCAACTGCCAAGCCCGGTAGACCACGGGGCCAAGCCGGCTCTGGAGGCGGCAGAGCTCCCTGGGGCAAGACCAGGCCTCCAGAGCAAGCCCGCTGTGCTGGGGGGGGGCTCACCAGCACTGCTGCGCTGCCCACAGTCGTTATCGCAGGCTGTCCCTTCGGTGGGGCCTGCGCTGGCTGAGGCTGGGCCTGGGCCTGGGGCTGCACAGCAGGCGACCCCGCTGGTGGCTGGCTGCTGGCGGCAGGCGGCTGCGGCGGCGGGGGTGGGGGCTGCTGTGGGGGTGGCGGGGGCTGTGCCTGGGGAGGTGGCTGTGCCCCAGCTGGCTGCTGCGTCTTCTGCTGATCAGCCAAAGCCTAGGGGGGCAGGAAGAGAGCTGCCTGGAGGAGCGAGACCCAGCACAGAAGCTCCGCCTGGTGACAGCGAGTCACAGTAACAAGAGTCCCGGGAAAGCCCACAGCACGGCACCTTTTTTTCTTTTGCGATCCGCTCTGCACGAAGAGATGCAACCTGAATAGGAGGCAGCGGTTTGTCGTAGTTGATTCCGCTGAAATGTAAAAGCAAAACTTAAAACTGCAGCTGTCCCCTTACCTGAGGTTTCCGCTACTTGTGGCCAACTTAGCTCTGAAACTATCAAATGAAATTCCAAAAATAACCATTTGTACACTCCAAACTGTGCAGTGCTCAGAGGCAAGACGCGACGGCCTGCATCCTGGGGAGCCAGAAGTCACCTAGAGCGCCTCGGCTGCCAGAGCAATGGGTGCCACCTCAGAGTCTACGCAGGCGACCCTGGTCTTACTTCACAGCAGCCCCAAAGCACAGAGGGCGGTGCCCTCCAACGTGGACATGCCACGAGCGCCTTTTGCTGGCTCTTGACAGCGCTTGCCCTGGAACCTGACACACTGCAAAGGTGCAGCAGCCAGGATCCTGCCCTTCTCGGTCCCCTGCAGCCCTCGAGCCACAGCCTCACAGTGGAAGTGGGGACAACCTCCCCTAAGAGTGCGCACGCTCTGTGCCCGGAGCCCCAGCGGGTGCCTGGAGCATGCTGTTTGCACAACAGGGGCCTAAACTTACAAAACTTACTGAAATGAAACCTGATTTCAAATAGTAAAATGTGCCACAAATACCTTTCTGCCAGCACAGAGGCGTGCTTGGGGTTTTTCTGAAAGGGATTCATTCCAAGCCTGCAGGACAGAAGACAAGACTGCCGTTACTACGCATAGGGAATGTGTGGGCAGAGCAAGTGCGGAGACACAGCGCGCGCCGGGCTGGCACCGGCGAGGATGCCACCCACAGGGGCTTGATGGGGGGGCTCCGCTTGCCAGCCGTCATCTTCATCAGGTCAAAGTGGCTCGTGTACAGCTGGGTGTGCGTGGCGTTCTCGTCCTGGGCGTAGATCTGGCTGGTGCGCAGAGGACGGTTGTTCTTGCTCTGCAATGACAGGGACAGCCTGCCAGGTTGGGGCGCCGGGCACGCAGCTGCAGCGCTTGCTGAGCTGGAGCTAACCCCACAGCAAGGACCACGGCAACGCAGCAGTGCTGTGGCGGCCCGTGTCTCCCTCGAGGAGGCAGGGAGGAGGCCCGCTCTGGCCCGAGTGGCAGCGCAGGCAAGCTCCCATGGGCTGTGGCTCCAATGTGGCCAGGTGGTGGGTGCTGGTGTGAGATGGGGAAGGTGAGCCAGCTGCAGTGCAAAGAAGCAGCATTACTGGCCCTCCTGGGCTTGGGTGCAAGCCACCGCAGGCTCCTCTGACCAGACACACACCACACAGCGGCACCACCAGCCGGCAAGCACGGGGTCCTCACGGCTACCCTGAAATGACTGTTCTGGACAAACCAAAGATTTTAAAAAAGGACAACAAAACCACACTGACTCAGCATCAAAATGGCAAGAGAAGCCAGGCGTGGTGGCACGCACTTGTAATCCCAGTACCTGGGAGACTGAGACAGAACAATCACAGGTTCAAGGCCAGCATCAGCAACTTAGATCTCAACAATGTAATAAAGCACTGTTTAAAAATAAGAAATAAAAGCCGGGTGTGGTGGCGCATGCTTGTAATCCCTACGGTTAGGAGGCTGAGACAGGAGGATCGCACAGGTTCGAAGCCAGCCTCAGCTACAAAGTGAGGCTCTCAGCAACTTAGTGAGACCCTATTTCCAAATAAAATATAAAACAGGGACTTCCGGGAAGATGGCGACCGAGAAAAGCGGGGCTTAAGAGCCCCGCTAACAACAAATCTCCATTACCACAAAATCAGCGCCTTTCATAGCCAGAAAACACCATCACCAGTGAAACAAAAAATCACCAGGCTCCAGAGAGAAAGCGGACTGAGAACAGAGCCACAGAGGAGATACACCGGCCTCGCGCCCGAGGACGCTGCAGACGCGGCAGCAGCGCCATACTGCCGGAGGCACCGGCGAATTCACGGGACGGCTACAGCAAGCCGAGGTGAGCCACTGCGGAACAGCTAGGCAGGATTTCTCCGCGCAGAGAGCATCTAAAGCTCCCAGTGGCCAAGCTCAGCACATGCTGCAGGGATTCAGAGTAGAAATCAAAATCAAGAAGAAAAACGCCAGCCCCAGAGCCGAGGGCGTAGCAGCGGCGCCATATTGCCACCGGCGGCAGCAGCAGCAGCGAATTCAGCGAGACCAGTACAGCTACATCTGCGTACTCAAGAACAGTGAGTCAAATTGCGGGCCACAGAGGAGAAATGCCAGTACTGTACTCCCTGGGACTTGACCCAGCGGGGGAGGGGCGGTGGCAGAGATATCACACCATAGGAGAACATGCAACCTGGCACCCCCCACAGTCTAAAGCAGCCTCTATCGACTCTCTGGGTCGGAGACTCTGTGATAAAACCCAGTAAAGGAGTAGTGGGGTCCGAGATACTACTGACTCGAGATCCAGAGCACCTTAAGTGAAATCATAGTGACCCAAGGGAAGAACCCAGAGAAGGCACAAACTTCCAAAATCATGGGAAAGAGGAATAATACTGGAGTAATGAATGCCCACAACCCCACAACATCAGAACCCGATAAAACAGAAAATCAGAGATTTCTAGAAGATCAAATCAGGAAAATAACTGTAGAAATAATAGAGGTGCTTCGAAAAGAACTCAGAGAGAGCCAAAAAGAGATAAAGGATGCAATTAATGAAGTAAAGGCCTCAATTCAAAGCACAAACAACCGATTAGAACACATGGAGAACAGAATCTCGCTCTTAGAAGATGAGCAATCCAAAAATGAACTCATAGTTTCTAATCTAGAAAAAAATATCCGACAGCAGGAATCTGATATTGAAGAAATATGGGCCCATTTTAAGAGAGCTAACCTAAGAATAATTGGAATAGAGGAGGGAAAAGAAAGTGAAACCAAAGGGATTAACAATCTCTTCAAAGAAGTAATAGCAGAAAATTTTCCAAACATAGAGCAAGAGATTGATACAAAGGTCCAGGAAACTTATAGAACTCCCTTTAGACAGGATCGGAGAAGAGGATCCCCACGCCACATAATTGTCAAAATGACCAATGTGGAAGCCAAGCAGAGAATCTTAAAGGCAACAAAAACAAAGGGCCAAGTGACATTCAGAGGCAAACCGATTAGCATCACTCCAGACTTCCCAAACCAAGTCATGAGAGCCAGAAGGGCTTGGAGTAACATATTCCAAACTCTGAAAGAAACAACTTCCAGCCAAAAATTTCCTACCCAGCAAAACTTTCTATCAAATTAGATGGAAAAATAAGAAGCTTCCATGACAGACAGAAACTGAAGGAATTTATGTCTTCAAAACCAGCACTAGAGAAAATACTCAAAGAGATTAACTACAAAGAAGAAATAGGTAACACACACCAGAACCAGAGAAACAAGAGTTTCCATCCAACAGACAATTAAGATTGGTTATCTGTGGAGATTCACTATTTATGTTAGTCTTTTACCTATCTCTAAATGGTATTGTTTGCCTTTATTGTTGTTAATTTTTAGGATTTCTAGTTGGAATATTAATATACCTTCAGATATAGCAATTGGAAATATTTTATCCCATTCTATTAGTAACTTTTAATTCTGTTTACATTGTCTTTGGATATACAATTTTTTTTTTTATTTTTTAGGGAGTCTGTATACTCCTCTGTTGCCTGTGCCATTGAAATCATAACCAAGAAATCACTGCCAATTTCAATGTTGTGAGGTTTTATGACCCAGATTTTCTCCTAAAAGTTTATAGTCTTAAGATTTATATTTAGGTCTATTATCTATTTTGAGTTAATATTTGTATATGGGATTTGGTAAGGGTCCAATTTTATTCTTTTCCATGTAATTATTATTTTTTAACAATATTTAGTTAAAAGATTATCATTTTCACCACCAAATATCATGGAAACCTTGTCAAAAATAACTTGACAATATAGGGAAGAATTTAGCTCTAGGCTTTTATTTAACTCCAATGGTTTATATATCTGCCTTTAGAATAGTACTACACTGTTTCAATTATTGTAGCTTTATATGGTTTGAAATCAGAAAATATATATCTTCTAGCTTTGTTTTTTTTCAAGATCGTTTTGGGTACCTAGACTCCATATTCCATATTAGGATAGATTTTTTTCTGAAAAATATATATATAAATATATGATAGTTTCACCTAAAAAATAGAAAAAAAAAATATTCTCTGGTAAGAAAGAAAGCAAAAAGAAATATTGAAATGTTATCTTTAAGTCATCAAAAGCTTGGTATCAGACAAATGAAACTGTTATGTGAGATTATCATTTTTAATTTTAGATAAATTGCCATAATACTAGATGTCAACTACTAAGCCAAGCATGGGAGGGAGGGATAGGGAGAGAATGGGGTGGGGATTGGGTGGGGGCTGACTGGGAAAAGTGTGCATGTATGTCTACAAAAGTATGTATCCTACTATGATGTATGAATACAGTGCACCAATAAAAAATAAATAAAAAATAAATAAAAAGAAAAAATATATATATATAAAACAGGCTGGGGGTGTGGCCTGGTGGTGGAAGGCTCTTGGCTTCCATCCCCAGTACCACAAAAAAAAAAAAAAGAAAAAAAAAAGAAAAGAAAAGAAAGAAAAGAAAAGAAAAGAAAAGAAAAAGCAGCTGGGTGTGGTGGTGCACATTTGTAATCCCAGTACTCGGGAGGCTGAGAAAGGAGGATCACAGGTTCGCAGCCAGCCTCAGCTACTTAGTGAAGCCCTCCATAACTTAATGAGACCTAGTTTCAAAATAAAGAATAAAAAATAGGGCCAGGGGTGTAATTTAGAGGTAGAAGGCCCCTGGGATCAATCACTGGTACCACACACACACAAAAAAAAGAGATGTGAATAAACTTTTAAGTAAACTAATAATTAAGAGGCAGTTCTTGTCTTCATTTAAGAAAAGTTAAGACAAGGAACTGGATGACACGCAGTTTCCCCAATTTCGGCAGTGCAGATGTTGGTATCGGATCATCCTCAGGCTGGGCTTTGTTTGTTATGACGCTGACCACGACCCTGCTGGCTGAGGGCACAGTGCAGGGGCGACCGAGAGGCCACTTAATCAACCTTCAGCAGGGCGGGCCGATGGGCTGGGTGAGGGCACCTCCCGGGAAGACCCAGGCCCGCTCACCTTCCCCTCCTCTCTGGGGATGATGACGTTCTCGTAGCGGTTGCGACACTGCTTGGAAGAGCGGTAGATCCGGCTGCAGGAGTTAACGACGTCGCTGACGAGGTCCCAATTAGGTGTATGGGCAGGGGACACGATCGTGAGGTTCAAGGGCAGCTCGAGCAGTTGCCTCACAGCCTAGGGGACCAGGGTTCACATCAAACAGGCTGGCTGCGAGTCGAAGGTCTTCCCTGGGCCAAGGAGCCCCACACAACCGCTTCAGGGAGAAGGGGCCGGCCTGGCTGGGCTGAGGCCGGCACTCACCTGCAGCAGGGCCCAGTCCTCGCCGATGAGCCACTCGGGGCTGTCCTGGGCCGGCTCCCCTGAGGGCTTGGCGTATGTGGGCAGCGGCTTGGCGAAGGGCGTCTGCTGCTTCAGCAGCAGGTTCTTCTTCTGCTCCTTGCCCTCGCGTCGGATCTTCAGCATGCCTGGCGTGGCCCGGTCGAACAGGGACCGCGGAGGCACGACCGCCTCACCGTGGCGCTGCTTCTTCTTCCTGCCTGCGGCTGAACAGAGTGGCTTGAGCAGGATGGGGCACGAGGAGCCGCATCCTGGGAGACACGGAAACAGCCGCCAGGGGCTTGCGGAGCACCTGCCTCAACACAGCGCTCACCACACTTACTGCTGCGGAGAGCTGAGCACCAAGGTGTCCTCGCCGGGGCAGCAAGGGGCCTGTGGGCACCCCCCGGCAGAGGTGCACGGGGACACCTGGGGCCCGGGAGACACACCTGAGGGGTCCGTCTTGTGCCGCTTGCGCTCCTTCCTCACGTACACAGGCGGCAGCTTGGCTTCTGGGATGGGAGTGGCCTCGTACATGAGGCACAGGACAGAGTCGATGTAAATGTCGTTGTCGTCCTGAGGTGGCGTGGGCGGGGTCCAGAGCTGCGCAGAGAAAGCCCCCTGAGCTACAGCCAGCTGGCCACTCGCGGGCGTGGGGCGAGAGGGCTACTTACTGGCATGACTTCCGCCTGTCCATCAGCATTTTCACAGACGTACTCCTGTGTGAACATGAACGCGGCTCAGAACCGGACAGGCCAATCATTTAAAGGCGTGCTGTGCTCAGCACGGGCATGTGACTCAGGGAAAAGGCAGCGTCTCACAGAACACTGCGTCTGGCAGCAGCGAGAGCGCACGCGCCTTGGGTGGGGAGCCAGGCGCAGAGGCGGGCCTACCATGCTGTAGGCGTCCTCCCGCGTGTATGTGAGCAGCTCCAGCTCCTCCTGCTCCTGCCGCAGCCGGGCCTCCCGCTCCTGCAGGGTCTTGGCGTTGTGGGACTCCCAGGCCCGCATGGCCGTCATCACAGTGTCCTGCGGCAAGAGGGCAGTCAGAAGCAGACGCGCTGGGGAGCCTCGGGCCACGTAAAGCCAGCCCTGTCAGGCAGCAGGGCGCTTAGAAGCTGCGCGGGCGGGCGTCGAGCAGTGGCGAGCCCGCGGCTCCTTCCATTGTCTGCGTCAACTGCTGCGCTTATTTTGGTCCCTTTTTTAAATTTTATTTTATTTATTTATTTTTTGTGGTACTGGGGGTGGGACCCAGAGGCTTTCTACCTTTGGGCTATACTCCCAGACCTGTTTTATATTTTATTATGAAACAGGGTCTCACTAGGTTGCTGAGAGCCTAAGCAGCCGAGGCTGGCTTCGAACCTGCGCGATCCTCCCGTCTCCGCCTCCCAAGCGCAGAGATTACAAGTGTGCGCCACCACGCCCGGCTTCAAACCAAATTTGACACTGTGGTTCTCTTACCTCATTATTTTTCTCTTTTTCTTGCTCAATGGTCGTATGAAACAATTCCAGGTAATTCAAAGCATACTTTTCAATTGGTGTAAGCTATTCCAAAAAACATAGGTCAATAAAGGTCAATAAAATAAAATCTGGTCATCAACATAGCAAACAAAAATGTAACTGTTCTTAATAAAAATAAAAATCGTTTTATGAAAGGGCCAAAGTTTTAAAATATTTAGCTGTAAAGAAAATGCCCAACCTGCTCCATGAAGCCGGCCAGCTCCTCCAGCTGCGAGGGCTCCTCTGCGCCTCTGGAGCTGCCCGGGTCTGAGGGCAGCGGGCCCACCACAGCCGCCTCCGCCAGCTTCTGCGCGTCTTCCTCCAGGTACTCGATGCTCTTGAGGGCCTGGGGAGAGTCTGTGCTTAGACACCAGGGTGCGCCTCCCCGTGGCACTCATGCCTGTGAGCAGCCCTGGGCCCGCAGCAGTCCCTTGCTCCCCAAGATCCTCAGGTCGGAGTGGAACCACAGAGTTCCTGGGAGAAGCAGAATGGGCGTGGGAAACCTTCTGGACTTCCAAGGCCACTACCAAGCTGGACAGGCAGCTGGCTAAGCAACACGCCCAATGGAAAGGACCACGAGGCTGACAAATGAAGAGTAAGAGAGAGGCCGCATCCTCGGCCCACATGGGTGGACAGCCCAATGGTGGCAGTCCAAAGAAAGTCATGAGGGAACCAGTTCAGAGACAACCTCACACATGCCAGGCACTGCTCTGCTGAAATCAGCCATGCACGGTGCAAAGCTGCCGCTGTCCACCTCCAGAACAGCCAAAGCACACATGGCAGCTGCTGGTGGGGTGGCAGGCACGCTCGCTCCAGAGAGGGAGACACCGCTTGCGGGTGGAAAATAAAAGTGGAAAACTGCAGAGCCTTTCTAGGGCAGCCTGGCAAAAGCTGCAAACGCTAACTTGATTGCACCTCACACCACCCACAAGTCATCTTCAAGACGACAATGAGGGGCTGCTGCAGCGACTGTAGAAAGCCTCGTAAGTGGAATCAGAAGCACTGCCCATTAAGAAAGAAGACTCAAAGCCAGGCGTGGTGGGCACGCTTGTAATCCCAGCAGTTGGGGGGCTGAGACAGGAGGATCACGGTTCACAGCCAGCCTCAGCTACTTAGTGAGGCCCCTTGCAACTCAGTGAGACCCCATTTCAAAATTAGGGCTGGGGGTATAGCTTGGAGGTAGAATGCCCATGGGTTCCATCCCCCAATACCGCAAAAAAAAAAAGAAAAAAAAGAAGAAGAGACTCGGAGCCCTAGAAAGTGAAGTCTGGGACTTTCTGCTTGTCAGAAGACAGTGCTGAGAAATGCAAACCACAGAAGGGCCGTGCCTGTATTCCTCTGCCCGAGGGCCAGTCGAGGTGAAGCAGCCCAGCCTGCGCCCCACAGCCCCTTGCCTCTGCCCTCAAGATGCCCACACCACCGCCCCGTCTGCCCCCGGGCCCTCACCTCCCTGTGGCTGCTGTCAACACTGGCTGCCCTTGACCTACACAATCTAGCCTCAACACAGGGGTCAGGATTATTATTAATGTTGTTGTTACTACGGACTGAACCTAGGAGCATTCAACTCTAAGCCATACCCCCAGTCCTATTATTATCATTATTATTTTCTGGAGACAGGGTCTTGCTAAATTGCTGAGTGTCTCAGCTAAATTGCTAAGGCTGGCCTCAAACCTGTGGCCCTCCAGTCTCAGCCTCCCAAGTACTGGGATTATAAGTATGTACCAGCACACCCAGCCAGAACAACTGTTTCACACAGTATCAGAGCTATCCCAGCCCCACTCAAGTCCTCTAGCCTCCTGTGCAATCAGGCCTTTTCTTCCCCCAGCCAGCCTCTGGGACCAGAGCAACCCCCTCCTGTAACACTGCATTGTGCTGGGCCTGGCCACTGCACCCCCACCCACCCACCCGAGGCCAAGGCTGAGGCCAAGGCCAACCTTTCTGGGCCTCACGCGGTCTTGGAGTGACTTGCAGACCTCCCTGGCTTCCTGGCTTGCCTCTCATTTCTGGAAGGTGAGCCTGGGAAAGGCAGAACCCCTCTCCCCAATGCTGCCTGTACTGCCACAACAGCGCCAAGGCACAGCACACTCGACAAGGCAGCTCAGGATCTCCATGTGGAGACGCAGTGCTGCTTTGGGAACAAGGCCCAGAGCGGAGCCTCCAGGACGCACAGTGTGTGCGTGACACACTCGCACGGCTGTGCACACATAGACACCAACGTTCTCTGGCCCTTCAACAACTAAATGGTTACCTCTGGGCCAGAATCTATTTTTCCCTACTGTACTCTCTGTTGTTTGAGTTTCCTTCCAACCTCACGCGTACTCCCTGCTCTGTGAGCAGAGTGAGCTAAGTCTACCCCCGCTGATGAACAACCTGTTTCCAGGCAAGGAAAAGTGCGCGCGGGAAGCGGTGAGCATGCGCGCTTCATGGCTGCCCCGAGGCACAGAGGCCTGGCGGAAAGCACGGCAGTGGCTTTCACAATACACCTTCAAGCTGCACCTCATACAGCGCACACTCCTTACAGCTTTCACAAAGAAACGCCAATGGAGAAGCTAGCAGTCACCCCTGCATGCAAACAGAGGACTGAGAACCGCCAGGCACCCCAGGCCTTCCTGGGAAGGGGGACCAGAAACCATCTGGTCCAAGAGGAAAGGAACCCGCCCTTGATGTGGGAAGTCAGAGAAGGAATCAGACAGGAAAGATGAGGCCGGCCCTGCGCCAGGGAGGGCCTCCACGCAGGGCTGGGAGGGGTCCATGGTGCAGCCACACAGATGACCATCCCAGAGAGATGCCGCAGGACTGGGAGCACATCTGAAATCTCCCAGTGCCTGCACTGAGACAGTGAAACATTCTCTGTAGCGTGATGTCCACGTTACGTCAGCACATAACCAACTGCAGCGACAGCCTCCCCAAAGCAGGCTGGCCACCTCTAGGGGTCAGCAGGGGTCAGCAGCCACAGGGTGCAGCTGTCGTTGTCAGAGCAGGAGGGATGGCAGGGAATCGCTGCGCTTCGCCCGAGAGCGCATGGAGACATTGTGGCAGCAACAGACACAGGGGCCCTGCCCTCCCCTGCCCTGCTCTGCCCCCCTCGACAGTTCTTTACGGGGAGAGAGGTGTTCCCGGGGCAGTGGAGTTGGTGAGCACAGAATGCCCAGAGCTGGGCAGCCAGGGAGCCCTGGGTGGGCAGCCACACACCTCAATGAACGGCCTGGCGATCCTGGGTGCGATGGTCTCGCTGGCGGCCGGCTCCTGGGCCAGCACCACGAACTCCTCGGCCTTCACTGGGAAGCCAGCATCGTCCAGCGGGGGGCAGACTTCAAACAGCTCCTGGATGGTGCGCTGGACACCAGGACACGTCACTCTGGGAGCGCAGGGCTGGCCGCCGCGCTGCCCTACCGCATGCCTCAGGGCGCCTCGGAGGTGGGAACTCTCACTCCTTTGCTTTGGAGCTTGGGATCGAACCCTGGGGCTTTCTACCTCTGAGCTACACCACCAGCACATTTTATTTTTTTTGCAATACTGGGGATTGAAACCAGGAGCATTCTACCTCTGAGCTACACTCCCAGCCCTATTTTTTATTTTTCTTTATTTGGAAACAGGGTCTCACTAAGTTGCTCAGGCTGGCTTTGAACCTGTGATTCTCCTGTCTTGGCCTCCCAAGTACTGGGATTACATGCTGTGCACCACCACACCTAACCCTTTCTATTTTTTTGAAACAGAACTTACTAAGTTGCTGAGGCTGGCCTGGAACCTGCAGTCCTCTCTCAGCTCACGAGTACTGGGATTACAGATGCGCACTAAGACCACACCAGGCTTCCTTGAGGACTCGGTCTGAGGGTGCTCTGCCTCGGGTACCTTTTCACTTTTTTTTTTTTTAATTATTATTTTTTGTGTGTGGTGGTACTGGGGGTGGAACCCAGAGGCTTTCTACCTCCAGACCTTTTTTATATTTTATTTGGAAACAGGGTCTAAGTTGCTGAAAGCCTAAGTAGTTGAGGCTGGCTTCGAACCCGTGCGATCCCCCTGTCTCAGCCTCCCAGGAGCGGGGATTACAAGCGTGCGCCACCACACCGGCCCCCTTTCACTTTTTGCTTCTCATTTTAGTCTCGCCAGGCTGCGAACAGTCTTGCTGTGACCCTCCTGGCTCGGCCTCCCAAGCAGGGGACTGTGGGCATGAGCACGGTGCTCAGCTTGCCCTGAGGATCCTGAAGGGTACCTGAGTCAGGAATGCCATGGAGTAGTCGTTTCCCTGGGCAGCCACCTCTCGGATCAAATCCTTGGTTCCGTTCTTCAACAGCTTCTCTTCAATGGAATTGCCACTCACGAGCCTACAAACAAAACGCGCACACTGAATGGCGACGCCGCCACCTGGTGTCAGGGCCAGGCGGCTCCACACTCCCCCTCCAGCCTCAGCCGTGGCATTGCGCCGACCCCTCCCCGTGTCTCTGGAAGCATCTGCTCGCACCTAGGCAGAGGCTCCTATCTCTTCCCTTCTGGGGGCTCAAGTGCGACTGACTGTGGGTGTCACCTCCTCTGACAGATGGGGCAGTGCAAGCCCCCCATGACCTCTCAGACTACGAAGCACTAACACCCAAGAGCTTAAAGGAACAGTCTTAACAAGACTTCATAGGGAACAAACAAAACTTTCCCAGGAAGTTCCGAAAGAAGTAACCTCAGTAGAAAGGGATAACCAAGAGAAGAGAGTAGAAAGCGACGGAGCCAGGACACAGCCGAGGAGGGGGAGCCACGTCAAACAGCCCTCTCCTGATCCACCAGCGCTCGCTACAAGTGACCATTACACAGAAGCACCGGGGACCGCCCGGGCTCATCAGGAGACCCACTCACCTCCACACGCACACACTCAGATGTGTGTGCAGACCCCCAGGAGCGCCTTTCTAACAGACAGCCCCGTGCCCAGCTCTGCTGAGGCTCCACACCCAGGCAACAGCCAGGATGTGTTGTTCATTCTGTTTGCAGAGAGGGGGCACCAGTTTAAATGCATACATTATTTTTTTGGTACTGGGGGCTGAACTGAGAAGCATTATTCCTCTGAGAGAAGCATTATTCTTCTGAGCTACACCCCCAGCCCCATTTATTTTTCATTTGAAATAGGGTCTCGCTAAGTTGCTGAGGCCGTCTTGAACCTGCAATCTGCTGGCCAGCCTCCAAGCACTGGATTACAGGTGCAGGCCACGCCCGCTGCCTTACTGCATACCGATTCAGGTCTGGCGTTCCTCACTGAACAGCACCTACAGCAAGCCCCAAATGCACTCGATTTCCCACTGCTGCTCAGCAGGGCCAGCACAGCCGCCCCAGGCGCGGCGCGGCCCAGGGCTCGCTGCGGCTAACGCCCTCAAGCCGAAGCTACGGATCTTCTGTCTCCAGATTTTTAAGTCTGACGGTAATGACAGGGACCTAAATTCCTTCAACAGATAACCTGCATCCCACACTGTCAGAACACCCAAACACAACATCCCTTGCAGGCTCACATTCTTCAGGAGAGGTGAGACACAAGCACTAGAGAAGCGTAACTGATTTATAGCTTCAACAAACACTGGTGTGAAGGTAAGCACAGGCGCCCGCGTCCCTCTGGGAAAGAACTCCAGCAGACACCTGCAGGAAGCGGCAGTCCTCGCTCCAGCACTGCCCCACGGCCTCGTCGTCTACACCACCAGCGCCGTCCCACAGCCTCGCCGTCTACACCACCAGCACCGCCCCACGGCCTCGCCGTCTACACCACCAGCGCCGTCCCACGGCCTCGCCGTCTACACCACCAGCGCCGCCCCACGGCCTCCCGCATCTACACCACCAGCGCCGCCCCATGGCCTCGCCGTCTACACCACCAGCGCCGCCCCACGGCCTCCCGTGTATACACCACCAGCGCCGTCCCACAACCTCGCCGTCTACACCAGCGCCGGCCCATGGCCTCACCGTCTACACCACCAGCACTGCCCACAGCCTCGCATGTCTCTGTGCACTGCTCCGTGGCCCAGCCGCGTGGCAGCCCTCACCTGTAGATGTGGATGTCCTTGCACCTCCCGATTCTGTCACACCACTCCTGGGCCTTGGCGTCCATCACAGGATTGAGGTCGTTGTCGTAAAACACCACAGTGTCCGCCTCCACAAGGCTTACGCCTGTGGCCCGGCTGTGGGTGGACAGAAGGGCACAGAAAATCCGCTTGTCTCTGTTGAAACTCCTCATCAGCTCCTGAGACCAAACCAAACGCACTGGTTAGTATTCTTGGGAATGCTAGGAGACCTTTGATACTTTTGATATTTATCAATTAAAAATTACTTTATTTGCAGTGCTGGCAACTGAACCCAGGGGCATTCTACCTCCAAGCTATACCCCCATTCCGATTTTCCAACCAAACAAGAACTCATTAAGTTGTGGAGGCCTCACTAAGTAGCTGAGGCTGGCCGTGAACCTGCAATCCTCCTGTCTCAGCCTCCCAAGTACTGGGATTACAAGTGTGTGCCACCACGCCTGGCAAAAATTACCATTTTATAAGGCAGGCATGATGATAAATGCCTATAGACCCAGGAAGCTGAGGCAGGAGGATTGCAAGTTATGGCCAGCCTGGGCAACTTGGCCAACATCCTATCTCAAAATTAAATTTTTTTTTTTTTTTTTTTTTTTTGGTGGTACTGGGGTTCCTGGAAGCCCTTCTACCTCCGGGCTACACTCCCAGACCTATTTTTACATTTTATATTTGGAAACAGGGTCTCCTAAGCCAGCGCGCGCGGCTGGCTTTGAACCTGCGTGATCCTCCTGTCTCTGCCTCCCAAGTGTGGGGATTACAAGCGTGTGCCACCGCGCCTGGCTAAATAAAAAAGTTTTAAAAAATTCTGGGGATGTAGCTCAGTGATAAGTGCTTGCCTAGCATGTACGAGGCCCTGAGTTCCATTCTCAGTGGTGCAAAAAAACAAAAACACAGTCAGGTGTGGTGGCACACACTTGTAATCCCAAGCATTTGGGAGGCTGAGACAGGAGGATCATCGTCCAAAGACAGCCTCAGCTACTTAGTGAGGCCCTATGCAACTCAGTGAGACCGTTTCAAAATAAAGAATTAAAAAAAAAAGACTGGGGATGTAGCTAGGTGGTAGAATACCCCTGGGTTCCATCCCAGTACTGAAAAAAGAAAAAAACACTAGTAACAGAGCTGGCCCGCGTCCACACGCCATGTGGTCCACACTAAGGCAACAGCAGGGTGCTCATGTCCTGCCCTGGTCCCCTGCGAGGGGGCCGCCTCCACCAGGGGTCAGGAGCACTGTGGGCGCAGGTGGCCGAGGCACCGTTACTAAGTGGACGCGCTGGCGCCACCTGCTTTGCCTGTCAGCACGATCTGTAGGCCCCACAAGAAGGCAGTCTTGCTGGGGAGGGAGATGTGCTTTCTCATCTATCCTCAGGCAATGCCAGGGCACTTTACAGCAAAGAAGCCCCTGGAGTAAGGCTGAGGAAGCAGAAACCCGAGGCACGCGCAGCCCCTCCACAGCACCGCGCCGGGCGACACGTGCAGACACCTGTCCTGCAGATGGCTTCCCGCCAAGACGGACCTCAGAGAGGAGCGTCTTCCTTCACACACCATCAACTAGCTGCAGCGTCACCATGGCGCAGGCGAGCTCACACTCTGCCGCGCTTCTTCCCAGGCCCTTCTCCATGAGTGCACGTCCTGTCTCCTGTGCCTGCCGTGGGCAGCATCAACTCGGCCCAGCACCCCCCTTTTGCACGCATACGTCTTAAGGGGTGTGCTGCTGCTGTGCTGAAGGAGTCCTGGACCGGAGTCTCTGGCTGGGGCATCTACCCACAACCAGTCCCCATGCCACACTGCTTTCTGGGAAGCTAGGCTGGCATGGCTCCCGCCAGCGATGTGGTGTGGGAGGACCTTCCGTGGCACCTGACGAAATCAGAGTGCCACAAACAAAATGTGGAGATAGGATTTTGTTGTTATGGCGCTAGAGACTGAACCCAAGGCCTGTGCATGCTAGGCACGTCCTCCATCTCAGGGGTACTCCCGTCTGGGGCACAAAACTTTAACTCGAGTTTCTTAAGTGGCAGGCCACCAAGTTTCTGACGCTGTCCTACAGTGACGCCGGTTACTGACTTGCGATAGTAGGTTCACGATGAAAGTGTGGGCAGGACAAGAGCGCGAAGCCCTCCCGCGCTGAGGACTGCCCCTCACCTGCCGCTGCTCACTGTTAGCGTTCTCGTCCACCCTCACATAGGTGAGAAAATGGAAGTTCAGGAAAGTCTCCAAAATGTCCAACATGAGGACCATCTGTGAGAGGATCAGCACGCGGCGTCCTTCGGATTTCAGCCTCTGGAGCAGGATAGCTAAAGCTTCTAACTTGCCTAGGAAACAGAAACCCCAGGAGCCTCTCGCAGGGTGAGCAGCGGGCCTCGGCAGCAAGGCGCGGGTCGGCAGGCCCCGGCATACCTGAGTCCAGCTGCACCAGCCTCAGCTCGGGGAACTGCAGTGAGCGCAGCGTGGTGAGCTGCCGCAGCTCCCGCAGGTAGGGTGCGGCGTGCTCCCTCAGGCGCTGCGCCAAGGCCCGCAGCCGGCGGCGGTACCGGGCCGGCGGCCTGGCCACCCACAGGGCAGGGGGTGCTGCCACCACCGGAGGGATCACACAGGCCACCCTGGGAAGCGGAGAACACACCGTTGCCCTGTGGTGCCATGTGGCCAGAGAAGCAGCAAGGGCGCCTCACAGTTGCCACGGGGTGACATCACCAGCTGATGGCATCTGCCAGGACCATTGCAGACAGCCCAGCTCGGCAATCAGCGGGCACTCCCCAACCAGGGCCCGGCTCGGGGACATGCCGTCCACCTAGAGCGCGCTCGGCCGGGGAGTCAGGTCAGAGGCTGCTGCCTACACCACCGGGAAGGGAGCCCACCCCAGGAGGGGGAGCCCGCAGGTGGCAGGACCAGTCATGGCCAACCTGACAGTACATCCCACCTCAGGCTGCAAAGGGCGACGGTGACAAGTGAGGACAGCGGGCATTTGTTAGAAAGGGGCGTGTGAACGACAGGCTACCGGCCTGCCTGCACACACACGGGGAGACAGTTTCCTGCCCACGATCTGAGAACTGAAGCCCAGGCTCTGGGCCACAGGGCCTCTCTCTGGATGAGGAGCAACAGAGGAAATGCAACTCTCCAAAGAGAAGGAAACGGTCCTGAAGCCCAGCCTAGAGACCAGCGCCAAGCACGCAGGGAGTGCGTGTGAGGTCAGCACCCTGAACAGAGGCGGCCCAGGCCTGCAGCGGGGCAGCTGGCACACAGCCCTGCTCCTGGTACCAAGGCTGTGGCTACCCTGGGGCCTCCCCGGCTGAACACCTGTGCATGCGCTCTGCCTCACCTGTGGAGGGCATCCTGCAGGGGCTCCTGGCGCGGACTCACAGTCAGAATCGGCTCACTCTTACTGTGTGAGGGCGATGTGTAAGAGCTGGCCAGCCCAGCCCCCTTCCCAAGGCTGCCGTCACGAGACCCGTGCCAAGGCGTCTTTCCTTGGCCAGCCAGGGAGCAAATCCTCAGCAAGTCCCTGCCGTACACTGGGGCTCGGGCACAGCGCCGTTCATTGACAAAATGAATCTGATCCAGCCGTTCTTTCAAAAGTCTGGTCTTCTCTTCCTTTACCAAAAACACGATGAAAAACAGTCACCAAAGAGAATACGCTGCCTCCTCGCCAGACGCCGTGGGACCCTCAGGTCCACGTCCGCTCAGCCCTGCCTGCAGCCCCTGGTCTGGGCAAAGAGTGAAGAAAGAGCAGGGAGCCGGCCCTGCTCCAGACGCCGTGGCCCACCAGTGCCAGACGCCGTGGGCCCACCAGTGCCAGACGCCGTGGCCCCACCAGTGCCAGACGCCGTGGGCCCACCAGTGCCAGACGCCGTGGGCCCACCAGTGCCAGACGCCGTGGGCCCACCAGTGCCAGACGCCGTGGGCCCCACCAGTGCCAGACGCCGTGGGGCCCACCAGTGCCAGACGCCGTGGGCCCCACCAGTGCCTGAGGCCGTGGGCCCCACCAGTGCCTGAGGCCGTGGGCCCCACCAGTGCCTGAGGCCCAGGGGAGCAGAACAAGTACTTGCGGTCACAGAGCCCCATTGGGCCTCTCCTGGGAGGCCATGGGTTTAAAAGCAGATTCTGCAGTTCAGAAGCACAGTGCGCCTCTGCTGCTCCAAACTGCAGGAGGCCTGGCGCCTTCCCACACCCCCAGGAGCCTGGGTACCTTACCTGGGTTGGCCCTCCGACAGGAGAGGCCGGTTTGGAGGCCAGCCCGGGATCTCCCACAGCCACGGCGCTAACTGCCACTCGACCAGGAACTCCAACTACAAATGCAAAGAAAAAATTGGGAAGGCAGGCCAGGGTGCACAGGGTCCATTCCAGAGAAGGGTCTCCCAGTTCCCAAGAGGGCGAGAGGAACTGGTTCTGGGCCAGGAACTTAGTCGGCAGCACTGCCCACCCCGACAGCGGGCAACGCTGCTGAGAAGGCACTCTGGCTTGTCCTGCCCACCCTGGCCCCAGCGGAGTGTCTCAGTTGGCAGGCCTCGTCTCATCCAGCACCACCTGGCCTGATGTGGGAGTGGGACTGGAACTGAGCAAAAGCTGATGAATAGCTGTAAAAAAAGGGGGGGGTCCTCAGGACATGGGGGCGGGTCACATTCCAGCAGCACCTGAGAGCAGAAGAGCAAACCAAGCCGACAGACAGCATGGTGTGCGGTGAAAGCCTGGGCGGCGGCCTCGAGACCCAGCTGTGCCTAGGTCCTCCACCACATGTACACAGACACCTCACCGCTCAGGGAGCGTGGGCCGACGGTCCCAGCCGCGCCTCCCGCAGCTCAGAGCCCTACCTTGCGGGGTCAAGGGTGCAGGGCTGGGGCCGCTGGCTGGGGGCTTGCTTCCCAGGGTGCCATGCACGGCGCCTGCCTGAGACACGGTCTGCATCACCACGGGACCGGGCGCTCGGAGGTAGGGCTGCCCAGGGGCAGACACGATCTGGAGGACACTGCCTGCAATCATACCGTCAGGTGGTGTTAGCCACTGTGCCTGCCACAGAGGCGACATGGGGGAACCTCCCACCCTCAGAGACAAAGCACTGATGGCCAGACCCACACGAGCTCGGCTACTGAGAGGGGCTGCTCTGCCCCAGGGAAGGAGCACCTGAGGGACAGTCTGCCATGCCAGACCTCGGGGAGCCGCCGTCCTCACAGGACAAGGGAGGCAGCTCTAGCCAGAAGCCTGAGGCTGTGCTACTGGGCTTTAGGGGCCTGCGGCTCCCTCCTGGGATGTGCCTGCGTTTCCAGCACCTCCGGCTCTGTGAGCTGGTGAAACCAGTGGCCACCAGACAGTTCACAGATGTGCCCAGTAGAGAATTAAACTACGTGGACCGGTTTCACCATCAGCAGAAGCCTCCACCATGCCGAGGGCCCAGGACGGCCTCACAGGGACGCTGTGGCCAAAGCACCTCCCAGCCCTACCTGAGGGGAGAAGCCAGTGGTCTGGAGGAACTGGAGAAAGCACTCTGCTGCCCAGTGGTCACGGACCGATTTTAGGAAGCTAATCAAATTTCACTTCCTCCTTTTCTTTAAAAGCACTACCTAGACAAACACATCACTCCTGACAGAGGTCTGGAAGGCTTTGGCTTGGGAATTAAAATACTTAAGTGTCTGGCCAGGTGTGATGGCGCATGCCTGTGGTCCTAATAACTCAGGAGGCTGAGGCAGAAAATCACTTGAACATACTGGGCAAGACAGCGAGACTCCAATGCAAAATGAAAATAACACAAAGCAAAACACGTCTGTACTGCTACTCCTCTGGCTTTTTTAATGGACAATTAACTTCACAATTGTATTAGAAAACAAAATATCTCTACCTTGACTTACAAAATGGGGCCGATGCTATTAACAGAAAAGCCCACCGTTGACTCACATGTGCTGAGTAGCGAGCGGCCAGGGTCTGACAGCTCCCGAGGGAGGTGGGGCTGGCCAAGAACGGTCCCGGGGGAACCTGGCCGGGGCCACGGCCCACGGTGCCCCTCACCTTGCAGCTGTAGGGGCTGGCCCGCCGTGAGCTGCCGCAGCTGACTGTGCGACAAGGTGAACTTGTTGCCCTGGAACTGCAGCGTCACCGGCGTCTCGGGCTGTGCCACACGGCTCTGAGGCCCCGCGATGGATGCCAGCTGGGCTATCTTTACCACCTCTCCACCTGTGGAAAGGCAGAGGAGAGGGTGAACCCGCAGTACTTGGGGCCAGGTGAGGGCCAGCACACCTCACCATGAGCGCGGTGAGCGGTGACCGTCCACAGGAAACGGACACTAGGCTTTGCTTCCTACCCCTTCGAGAAGAGAAACCAAGTACTATATTTTAATGGTTAACTTATTTCATTTTAACTGAAGGAGTTTTAGATATCAAATATTAATACAATGAAGAAACATTTTTCTGTTTTCCTCAATAAAAAAGAAAAAAAGCAAACATCAAAAAAAAAAAAAAAAAAAAAGCAGGCGTGGTGTGGTACACGCTTGTAATCCCAGCATTCGGGAAGCTGAGACCGGAAGATGGCAGTTCACGGACAGCCTCAGCTACTTAGTGAGGCCCTCTGCAACTCAGTGAGACCCTGTTTCAAAATAAAGAATTAAAAAAAAAAAAATAGGGCAGGGGTGCAGCTCAGAGGTCAAATGCCCCTGGGTTCCATCCCCAGACCCAAAAAAGAAAAAAAAAAGCAGAAATGTACTGAAACAAATTTGGAAACTCTCACTCCAACCTCTTAACTTTGGAGAGCTTTCAAAATTTGAGAAAGTATGGGTCTGACTTGGCTCAAAGATGCAAGCAAGATTATCAGACACCACGAGAGTACATAACTAGCCAGGTGTGGTGGCGCACGCTTGTCATCCAGCATTCGGGAGGCTGAGACAGGAGGATCGTGGTTCGCGGACAGCCTCAGGTACTTGTGAGGCCCTCCGCAACTCGGGGAGACCCTGTTTTAAAATAAAGAATTTAAAAAAAGGGACTTGGGGTGTTGCTCGGAGGTAGGAAAAAAAAAAAGAGCACATAAGTAGCTTCAGCCGGGCGTGGCGGCGCACACTTGTCATCCCCGCGCTTGGGAGGCGGAGACAGGAGGATCGCGCAGGTTCGAAGCCAGCCGCGCAGGCTTAAGAGACCCTGTTTCAAAAATATAAAATAGGTCTGGGAGTGTAGCCCAGCGGAGAAGGGTTTCCAGGAACCTGAGTACCACCAAAAAAAAAAAAGTAGCTTCAACTCCATCAATTCTTTCAAAAACTAGAAATGTACTGAAATAAATAAGCTATACACAGCTTTAAAGAGTAAGATTCATCCTGATCCAAATAAGGCCTCAACCTGTAACATTACTGTAAAGACACATGAACTGTGACACTGCTTACACATCATTCCAGGCGGGATGCTGTTGTGCACCCCCAGCCCAGAACAACATGCCCTCCCAGCTACCACCTGAGAGCCCAGCAGGTGACACGTGGCAGGAACACCCCTCCCGAGAACACCCGCGCCAGACGAGCAGTGGAACCACAAAGAGGACAGTTAGTAAAGCCTAGGAAGATACCCAGAGGTGCCTCACCACGGACAGCCGTGCACAGAAGGGAGGTGAAAGCAGCACAGGCTTGTGTTCAGAAGTGCAGCCGCCCCCAGGCCCTAGAGGCTGGTCCACACACTGGTCCACACACTGGCACGCCTGGCCCCGGCCTCTGGCCGTGAACGTGAAGGCCTTCCCCTCCTCCCACGGCCCCAGAAAGCCCCCTCACCCAGGAGAGGGGAGCTGGGCACAGCACCTGCCTGCTCTCCAGCAAGGCCGCACCCAACAGCTACAGTGGTAGTGAAGTGCGCGAGGCCGTTTCTGAGAAAGGCTATAGCTCAGGATCGTGTCCCTACAGAAGGACAGCGGCTTCTGTTCTACTCTATCCTATTCTCGTGCTCAGCTACATCAGCCACAGTGAGAAGTTTGGTATTGGAAAGACACAGTAGTGCTGCAAGGTTTCAGAAGGTCTCTGCTGAGCAAGCATCCACTCTGCGTTTACACTCGGGGGAGGAAGAGGCCACAGGACTAACGGCACCTAGACACCGAGCTGGCTGGTGCCCTCACCACCCGCTCCCCGCTGACAGCACGCGGAGGGCACCCCGCACAGCGGCGTGGCGGGGTGCAGAGAGGAGCAGAGCTGGCGAGGAGAGAGCAGGAAGGAGCAGGGCCCTGGCCTCTGACCTCTGCAGGCGCGAGGCCCAAGACAGATAGGCAGTGGACAGCAAAGGCTCTTCAGACATCCCGCATTCCTGCCACCCTGCTCGGGCAGCGAGAGGCACACCTGAAGGCGCGGCCACTTACTGGGCAAGCGGGCCTGGGCCTGCGAGGTGAGCACCAGCCGCTGAGGCGGCGCGCTCGGCCCGGCCGCCAGCGAGGGGGCCTGGGGCGGGGGCGGGGGCGGGCCGGGGGTGGAGGCCTGGGCGGCGCTCTGGGCCCGGGGTTTCGCAGGATGGGCCGGGCCAGCCGCTGTGCTGGAGGTCGAGGCGGGCTGGTGTCGAGGAGCACTGGCGGAAGCCTGAGAGGTCTGAAACGGGGCTGCTGCTGCTGCAATCGATAGGGTTGGTTTGTGCAAAGCTGTTAGAGGTTCTTCATACAATGCAGTATCTCATACTCGAATTTTAAAGAAATTTCACAAGCATTACTTCACGCTGTCTCTCAAACGAGACGCCCTGGCTTTACACACAGGGAGGAGCCGGCAGTCCTCGGCGAGCAGCCCAGGCTGGCCTGGGCTGCCCTCTGGCCATGGTACTCACTGCTCCTTCAGAGGAGTCAGCCGCAAATGCTGCTGCCACCTGGAAAGCAAGTGCCAGGAGCGCAGCCGCGCTCATCTCGGGAGCTCACCTGTCTCGCGAGCACTGGAGAGACCCATGGAGGCCCTGCAGCGAGAGGCCGGAACGCCACGCCACGCCCTCCGCTTCTCACCCCAGCCATCCTCCCAGTACTTGTCGGTGGAGCCAAAACGGTGGGTAAACCAGGACCAGAACAGACAGGAGGCTGTGCTGCCAGGGCAGCTGCCATCATCAGCACACTGAGCTAAGCCTCTTGTGTGGGGAAGGGGGGACCCAGTATAACGGTAGAAAGTGCCTACAACTCTGTGAGCAGCAACTGCGCAGCAGGCAGGGGCTCCCAAGGGCCTCGAGAGGCCCCGAAGGCCAAAGTGCACACACATACCTTTCGTATCTGGGTTTGCAGAGAATGTGGCGACCGGTGGCCTCCCCCGAGCCTGGCCCTGCGGGGGTGCGGGGGCAGCGGTGCTGGAGGTCGTGGTCCGGGGTGTGTGTGTGCTGGGGAACGCCACGGTGCGGCCCTCAGGCTTCTGGCCGTACTGCACAGGCTGAAACAACCTAGATGCCCGTTGGCCCAGGCGAGAAGACATGGGGCGTCACCAGGCTGCGAGCAGGGGCTCCACCCAGGCAGCTGGCGGGGCACCGGCTCCAGCAGGGCGGGCTAAAGAGGGCAGGCGGGAGCTGCTGAAAGACTGCACAGGCAAGGGCACATGGATCCTGATCCTGGTGATATGGGGCAAATGGCAGCGTAGCGTGTTCTGTACATTGTGGACAGAAAAACACCTCTGGCACTTTAGAGTAAGAGCAAAGCGGAGCAAAGCCACCCTGGGGAAAGAACACACGACAGGATGGCTCAGGAGGGGCAAAACTGCTGGAGGCCATGGCGCTCCCGCCATGGCAGGAGCCGCAGCCCTGCTCTCACCGCAGTGGAGCACACGCCTTCCTTTACCCAAAAAACAGTGGGGGCAGATTTTAAGAGTCCTGTATGAAGCAACAGGCAACAGCCATCACCAGCTCTCAGCTCGGCAGGAGGAGCCTCGTGCGCGCAGGCTGAAGCTCCTGGGCAGCAGCAGAGGCGAGGCCCACGGGTGGCGGGCGGCGTGACACCCGCTGTGGCATGAACAGCACCATGGCCCTGTCTCTAGAGCTCGGGCTCTCCCCTCCTTTCCTTTCTGTCTCTAGAGCTCCGGCTCTCCCCTCCTTTCCTTCTCACCTACATGAGGTTTTGCTTGGTTCCTCTTTTGTGGTGCTGGGGACGGCCCTGCACACGCGAGGCGAGCACTCTACCCTGAGCTGCAGGCCAACTGACTTCGCTTCTATCTGCTCAGTGCATTCAGTCTGTCCAAAGTCACTTACACCTTGAGCTCACCCTGACAGGTGCCCGGCCTCTTCCAGCCTCCTGAACCTGGGAAAACCCTCTGCATCACTGGTAACATTCGCAAGAACGCCAACTCTGCCTGCCCTCACCTGCCCCACCCCAGCCACTCCACGTCCTCCTGCTTGGATGAGTGGCCTGGCTGCTGCCACACCAGGCACAGACTGAACCCCAAAGCTCGCTGCCCAGAGGCAGGCGGCCACATTAGGCTAACAAGCTCAATTTGTTAACTAACTGGGGATGGGGAGCTGACTCAATCCAACCAGGCAAATCCCAGCAGCAGCAGCTCCTTGGGGCAGGCCAGCAGGTGGCCAGCCACACACCGCTGCTACCCCACATGCCCGCACCTGCTGGCCTTCAGCTTCACTGCCGCTGGCCGGGCTGCTGGAGGTGGTGAGGCGAAGGTCTCCTCCATGAGCTTCCGAGACACCTTGTTCTTAGACAGTAGTTCTGCCTCATAGCGAGTGAGTTTATTCTCTAACCCAATGAGATCAAACATAGAAAGGTCGGTTTCCTACACAAAAAAAGAAAAAAATTAAAGCTGGTGTGGTGGCGCACGCTTGTACTCCCAGTACTTGAGCTAAGACAGGAGGATCTCAGTTCGAGGACAGCCTCAGCTACTTAGCGAGGCCCTTTGCAATACAGTGAGACCCTGTTTCAAAGTAAAAAATAAAAAAATAGGGTTGGGTTGTAGCTCGGATATAGAGTGCCCCTGCATTCAATTCCCTGTACTACCACCAAAAAGTAAATAAACAGATAAAAACCCAAAGCCTTGCTGCATGAGGAGGCAGGGAACGCCTGGCCAAGAGTGGACAGCAGCTAGGAACCAAGAGCGGCTGAGCAGCTCTGGCGGGTGGTGCCCTGCGCAGCGGGCCGGCCACGCGCCTGCCGGCCCGACTCGCCTCACACTGCGGGGGCGAAGACAGGGAAGCGCAGGAGACAAGCAGCTGCAGAGAAGGCGGAGGAGGCAGCTCCCGGGGTGGACGGCTTGGAGAAGGTGGGCCTCCGGGGCAGCAGAGGCCCCTCCTCATGCCTCAACCAAGGGGACATGTGGGCAGGAGTGAGACTGCAGCAGGGACAGTGCTCACAAGAGCAGCTGGCTTGGGACACGGTGGCACCTGGAGGGTAAGTGCCACCTTCCCAACACCGCCACCTCCCGCCCCGTCCTTAGACTTCAAATGAGAGCACCTCACACCCAGGGACAGGACAGGAGGGCCAAAGGGGGGTGCTGGCGAGGGCGAAGGGGGCTCACGCCCACTGGTGGGGCAATGCCCTTGCCTGGAGAAAGCACAAACAAGGGGTCTACTCACAGTGGATACAGCTCAGCCTTAGAAAGGGGCAGAGTGCTGACACACCCTCCCTACTGTGAGGAGGGGTCTTGAAAACGCACGACACACTCAGCCAGCTGCAAACGGCCAGCCACCAGACTCCAGCTACACAAAAACCCAGAAAGGGCCGGGCGTGGCACACGCTCGGAATCCCTGCGTTTGGGGAGCTGAGACAGGAGGATAGTACAGGTTCCAAGCCAGCCTCAGCTACTGAGTAAGGCTCTCCACAACTTAGTGAGATCCTGTTTCCAAATAAAGTATAAACTAGGTCTGGGAGTATAGCCCAGAGGTAGAAGGCCCTGGGTTCCACCACCCAGTACCCCCCCACACACACACACCAAAAAATAAATCCAGAAAGGGCAAATCCATAAACACTAGCCGGGGGTGACCAGGGAGGAGCGCTGAAGACTTGTGCGTGCGCTGGATGCTTGAGGTTCTAGCTGTGTCGTCCCTGGAAAAGACCCAACGTGACTGAGCTCTCTCAGTCCTCTACTTACCTTCCAAAGGCCTCTCTCCAGGGCCTCTAGGACCAGCGAAGCCGACGGGTACAGCAGAGGCCCTGCCACGTAGGAGGAGTCTGGGAGCCGGGGCTCCACCAGCCCGGGGTGGTTGCAGATGCGCTGCAGCCTCATGAGGATGCTCAGGACGTTGACGAAGTGCCCGCTCTTCAGGGCTTCCTGGGTCCTGCTCGAGGGAAACACAAGGGCTCACCCGAAAGGCAAATGTCCATCTGCCACTCAGACTTATCCAGACCTGTTTCCTACCCAGAGACACAGTGACTAGCGGTTGTCCCTAGACGGTGTTAAAAAGCCAGTTACATTTGTTCACCCACTGATCCACTCAGCAGCCCTATGCAAAGGATGCCAGCCGTGGGCCAGGGCTCAGGTGCTGTCCTCTAGTTCGGGAGGTACTGGGGCTCCCATCTCAACTGTGGTGAGTGCCCTGAAGAGGGAGCGAGGCATCTGAAGGGCCAGAGCAGGTGGCTAAGCCAAGGGCAGCAGCCCCCCAGACAGCGCATTCGCGAGCAGACTGCAGGTCTTTCAGGAGCAGAGACACACAGCAGCAGCAGGGCTCCAAGGATGCAGAGCCACAGTGTGGACCTCCAGGGAGAGGAAGCAGCCACAGGGTGCACACAGCACCTCCAGCAGCCAGAGGCGGCCAGTCTGGAGACACCTAGCCAGATGAGAGCCGTGGGCAGGAGCGGAGAGAGCACTGCAGGCGTCCAATCCAGATTTCTGGTTGATGGCAGTAGATGTCCCCACAAAAGGCAGGCCAAGAGAACAGGGCCAGGAAGAAGTGCGCCTTGGCATGGCTGTGGCAAGGCCTGTTGCTGGCAGGACATGCTGAGTACAGGTGCAGCAGCCATGGAAGACCCCCAACAGTGCTGGGGGGGCTCTGGCACAGGCTGACTGCAGGTGCAGGTGCAGTGGCTGCTGGGAGAGCCCGACAGCACTGGGGGGGCTCTGGCACAGGCTGACTGCAGGTGCAGTGGCTGCTGGGAGAGCCCGACAGCACTGGGGGGTGGGGGGGGACTCTGGCACAGGCTGACTGCAGGTGCAGGTGCAGTGGCTGCTGGGAGAGCCCGACAGCGCTGCAGGGGGCTCTGGGACAGGCTGCTGAGGATGGCGGATGGCTTGTGGCACCCCAAATGGGACTCTGCGCATCTGGGAAGGGGCGGGGCACAGCACAAGGGACAAGCCACAAGGCAGTGCCTACACACCTGCTCCGGAGAGCAGAGGAGGGACAGGGCTGGAGTCTCGCCACAATTCTCTTGCCTGTGCGAGGCTGAATTGTCAACAAAGCACAAGACAACAGATGCTCACAGAGAAGCGCGTCAGCACAAATGGAGATACAAACAGGACGGCGGCTCTCAAAGCCAGCGCACAGCAGAGGCGTGGGGCCGGCGGGCACTCCTGGCCTCTGCAGACAGCGCGGTGCTGGTGGGGGTGGATCAGGACAAGACCCTGGCACAACATGGGTCACCAGCTGCAGAAGCCCGTGGACCTAGCGCTCACAGGGAAGGAAGAGGCGCCCTGCCGCTCGCTCAGGACCACTGCACAGGGCCAGCTGAGGAGCAGCAAGGCAAGGGCACCCTCGCCGTGGTGTCCCAAACCCACCACCTGGTCCCCCGGTGCAGCCCCCTCAGGCCGCGCAGCGGGCAGTAAACACACGCACGGGGGTGCACAGCTCCCCTCACAGAGCAGCTCACCCGGGCTGCAGGATGACATCCTCGTACAGGGCCTTCTGCCGGCTGGAGAGGCGGCACTTGAGCACGTGTTCATATTTCCTCGTCAGCTGCTTCTCCACGTCTCTCCTAGTCCGCCTCAGGATGAACGGCTGTGTCACCTGGAGGAAGACGATGCCCGTTTTCCCCTGCACTAATGCTGCCGCGCTGGGAAGGCAGGTGCAGCTCAGGCTGCCGTCAGAGGCAGGAGGCAGCCTACCCTGTGCAGCCGGATGACCACCTTGTGGTAGTAGTCCTGGTTCTCATCACTGGGCGCCGTCAGGGGGAGGCTCAGGTAGGGCCTGGAAATCCCCGGGATGAGGAAGTGCACCATGGTCCAGAGCTCCAGAAAGGTGTTGTGCAGTGGTGCGTCGATGAGAAGCAGGCGCTGCTGGCTGCAAACCAAAACGAAGGCAATGCTAGGAGGGTCGCAGGTTCCAGGCCAGCCTGGGTAACTCAGGGAGACCCTGCCTCAAAGTAAAACAACACTGGGTGTGGGTAAGGAGTAGAGCGCTCGCCTAGCACATGCAATGGCCTGGGTTCCATCCGCAGCACCACCAAAAACCAAGATCAGGAGGACCTGCAACTCTGAAAGGCAGGGAGGTAACTGCGTGACAGTTCCCTAGTCTGACGAGAAGAGCGACATGATTCTAGAGATGATGGAAATGTGCACACACTCCGTGGTCTCCCTCAGCCCCTACGCTAAAGATCTCCTCCTCACAGGCAATTCTGTATGTGTGTACAATGATCTAAAGTTCTCAAAAGAACTCTTATGTGATGATGACAGCCACCAAGAGCACTTGGGGACAGGCGCGCGAGGCGGCCAGGGTGAGCCCGGCCTCCCAGGGGTTGTAGGGACGTGCATGCATGCGGAGCGGTCAGACCTCTGCAGGGTGAGCCCGGCCTCCCAGGGGTTGTAGGGACGTGCATGCATGCGGAGCGGTCAGACCTCTGCAGGGTGAGCCCGGCCTCCCAGGGGTTGTAGGGACGTGCATGCATGCGGAGGGGTCAGACCTCTGCAGGGTGAGCACGGCCTCCCAGTGGCGCTCTGTCAGGCCCTTCACGCGCTGCATCTCGTCAATGACAAGGCACTTCCAGCGCGCTCGCGAGAAGGCGGCGTAGCCCCTGAAGAACTGCTTGTAGGACGTGATGCAGATGTGGAAGCTGTTGGGCTCGGCCCACTCCTGTGGCAAGAAAAGAGGCCCACCGTCTCACCCGGCCATGGCTGAGCTGACATGCCGACCTCCCCTCTAGCGACCACCTCACAACATAGCATGCCTAGTGCGAGCCTCCGCTGCACACGTGAAGAGGAGCTGCGACTCACGCAGCTCACGGAGGACCTGGTACAGAAACTGCCAGGTGGACGAGGGGAAGCGTGTCTGTGTGTGGCCTGATGGGCTTTAACGCAGAGCTTCGCCGTGCTGGTGAGGCCAGCGTCTCCAGAGGGAAAGGCCGCGCAGTGACTGCCCGAGCACACGGTGCACTCCAGGCTTTCCAGGGGCTCAGGATTCAGAGCACCCGTGGGCACGGCAGCTCACAGCAGCGACTGGTAATAACTGCCTCAAAGCTTATCTCCAAGGTTTAGAATCTGCCTTCTATAAGAATTAAGCTCGTTTTCTGTTCAGTTTTATTTTGGGCTAAAATAAATAAAGAGAGAAAGATACCTGTCTCTTTGCTTTGAGTTCTCTGTGGCTGCCAACATAGGAGAGGGTTTTGAGCCCAGGACACCAACGTTTCAACTCGAGTTCCCACTTGAGTATGTTACAGCTTCTCACGATGACAAGATGGGGGCCCCAATTACCTACGAAAGGAAAAAAACAGAATTCTCCACTTAAAGTAGTCTGCCAGGTCCAAGCCTACTTGGAGTCTGAAGCTGGACCTGGGGGAGGAGAGCTCTTGAAGAGAAAGGTCAGTGAGCCCGGCACCCTCCTCTGCGGACATCAGCACAGCACACAGCCCTTTGGGTACAGGCAGAGTGCAGCAGTGGCCAACCCAACAGCAGAAGGGAGGGGTGAGAGCTGACCCCAAGGTCCTCATGGGAGGCCAGTGGGGTCAGAGAGGCACAGGCCACGGGTAGCAGCTACTTCCTAAGAGACCCAAGCAGCACAAGAGAAATGCGGGCCCAAGGCCCGGCCCAGCAGGAGGCGGGAGGGTGCGCAAGCAGTGCATGCAGGGAGCAAGGGCCCGGGACATGCCAGGAGCTGTTGGCCAAGCACTGGTCCACGAGGCCTGGAGGGCTTAGGAAGTCATGATCGCTGCCCTGCTGCCCGTACACGGCAGGTGACCCGGAGTCCCAAAGCCTGGTGGTCTTTGTGCTCTAGTAGGTTCTGAGTGAGTTACTCCAGCTAATACACGTTGTGAGTTTGCTTCTGCAACAAACATTTCTCTTTTGTTTGTTTCTGACAAAGTCTCTATCACCAGGCAGGACCCAAACTCCTGGGCTCCAGTGATCCTCCCACCTCAGCTTCCCCAGGGTCAAGACAACAGGCACACATGCTACCACCTCTGGCTGCAGAAGGTCTTTACTTTTTTTTGGTGGTACAGAGATGGAACCCAGGGGCATTCGACCTCTGAGCTACACCACCAGCCCTATTTTTTATTCTTTATTTTGAAACAGGGTCTCACTGAGTTGCGGAGAGCCTCGCCAAGTAGCTGAGGCTGTCTGCGAACCGTGATCCTCTGGTCTTAGCCTCCCGAATGCTGGGGTTACAAGCATGTGCCACCACGCCCGGCTGCAAAGGTATTTCTGAGCCATATTCTGGCTCAGGTCATAAGGCAAGAGCAAAAAAGAGAGCAAACAGGCCAGTGCTCGCCGGACACGGCGGACTCCCGTGACCTCAGCTGCTAGGAAGGCTGAGGAGTGTGCTGGAGGCCAGCCTGCACAACACAGCAAGACCCTGTCTCAATAAAAAGTGCTGGTAGGAAGCTCAGTGGTAGAGCACCTCTGGGTTCACTCCTCACACCAGAAAAGAGATGGCCACGGCCGCCCTCACATCAGACGTACTTCCTATGGTTATGAAGGAGGAAACGTGGGTCATTCAAAAGAATGCAGCTCTCACCTTCATTGCAAGCGAGATGGGCAAAGAAAGCAATGATCTGCACTGCTTTGCCGAGCCCGGCTTCGTCTGCAAGGATACCATTGAGGTTCTTTCGGTAGAGCTTGGCCAGCCAGTCCAGGCCGATCTTCTGATAATCTCGAAGAGCACCATACAATAATGAGGGAGCATTAAACTTCACCTGGACAACACACAAGCCAAAGGACGACTGTCAGAATAATCATCAAAATGGAAATGCAAACAGCTGCAGGACAGCCTGCAGGCCAGGGGAGCAGAGCAGGACTGCCCTTCCCAGCAGTGTGTGCAGCTGAGACACTGTCTGGGAGCAGAACAGTCCTTTCTCGCCTCGGGCCTCACCGTGGTTGTGACCCGGGCACTGCCTTTAGGCAGGACGGCTTCTGCCACGGCAGTGACCTCCGCGATGTCCTTGGTGTTGGGCCTCGTGACGTTCGCTCTCTCGGCAGCTTTGAACTGATCCATGATGAAGAGCGAGTCTATGAGCACCGAGTCCCTGCGGCTCTCCCTGCCACGGGGACAGTCTTCTGCATCTGCAACCACCAAACAGATGGGACTGGGCTGCTGCGAGTCTTATGAATCCAAATATTACAGGAAAAGAAGTATTCCAAATACAGCATTGAACAGTAGATTTTCACTATCCTAACACTTTACAGTCTACAGAGCCGTCTGGACGAGATCAAGAACGCAAATCAAGCATCAGATTGGGGAGCATGCGGAGAACAGTCTGCTCAGCCGGCCAGGCACGCGGCGGGGTCTGTGCGGTGGGGTGAGCACCCATCCACAGGAAGCTCAGGTCTGCCATCGCCCACAAAGGAATCAGAAACTACTCCCAGACTGCAAACAGGAAGCCACCAGCCTTCCCCCAGACCCTGTGGCCGCACGGGACTCTGTAGATCCCACACTCCTCGAGGGCTCTCAGGACCCTGCCCTGGCCCTCCGAGCCCCACCTCACGCACATGCACACGTCCAATAGTGAGAACAGGACAGGCACATGCTTCTGGTGTAGTCTTTGTATCTGTCTGGACTACCTACTAATAAAAGGTAAAATAAAGTATTTAAAATGCACATGTTAGTCGGGCGTGGTGGCGCACGCTTGTAATCCCAGTACTTGGGAGGCGGAGACAGAAGGATCCACGTTCACAGACAGCCTCAACTACTTGGTGAGGCCCTCCGCAACTTACTGAGACCCTGTTATTTATTTATTTATTTATTTATTTATTTATTTATTTATTTATTTATTTATTTATTGTGGTACTGGGGTTCCTGGAAGCCCTCCTACCTCCGGGCTACACTCCCAGACCTACTTTATACTTTTTTATTTTTGGAAACAGGGTCTCTTAAGCCAGCGCAATCCTCCTGTCTCTGCCTCCCAAGCACGGGGATTACAAGCGTGTGCCACCACGCCCGGCTGAGACCCTGTTCTAAAATAAAGAACAAAAACTCAGGCTGGGCATGCAGCTTGGAGACAGAATGTCCCTGGGTTCCATCCCCAGCACCACAAAAATAAAATAAAATAAAATACACGTTAGCCAGGTCTGGTAGCGCGTGCCTCTAATCCCCATACTTGGGAAGCTAAGACAGGAGGATTGCAGGTATGAGAGCAAGCCAGGGCAACTTAGACCCTATTTTAACATAGAAAATAAAACTGAGCTAGAGGTGATAGCTCAGAGGTAGAACATCCCTAGGTTCAATCCTCGGTACCACACAAAATAAATAAATAAAATGCATGTGTTAAATAGAATGGCCTAGATAGGTATGATAAAAACCTGGATCCAGCCAGGCATGGTGGCGCACGCTTCTAATCCCCGCGCTTGGGAGGCTGAGACAGGAGGATCACACAGGTTCGAAGCCAGCCTAACCTGGTTTAAGAGACCCTGTTTCCAAATAAAAAATAAAATAGGTCTGGAAGTATAGCCCAAAGGTAGAAGGCCCCTGGGTTCCATTCCCAGTACCACACACAAAAAAAAACCTGGGTCCACAAAATAATGACTTATCAATCTAAAAAAAAAAAAAAAAATTCCATGGTGGCACACACTTGTAATCCCAGTACCTAGGAAACTGAGACAGGAGGATCACAGGTTTGTGGCCAGCCTCAGCTACTTAGGCCCTCTGCACTTTAGTGAGACCCTGTTTCAAAATAAAGGATAAAATAGGGCTGGAGGTGTAGCTTGGAGGTAGAACGCTCCTGGGTTCAATCTCCAGTACTACGAGGGAAGGGAAGGGAAGGGAAGGGAAGAGAAGGGAAAGGAAAGAAAGGACGGGAAAGGAAAGGAAAAGGGAGGGAAAGAAAGGAAAGAAGAGGAAAGAAGGAAAGAGAAAGGAAAGGGAAAGGAAGAGAAAGGAAGGGGAGGGGAGAGAAGGGACGGGAAAGAACAAAACGCCTGGGGTGTAGCTCAGAGGTAAAATACCCCTGGGTTAGACCCCCAGTTAAAAAAAGAACACAAAAACTTGATCAAGTACCATAATGTATACTAAGTATAAAAAATAAAAGCACAGAACCTAGTTTACTCAAAAAAGATTATGTTGAAAATACATCCAATCTGTCTTTCACCAAAGTAAAAGAAAAAGAAAATGTTTAAATCGTACCCTCTTCTCCGCTTGTCTCGTCACAGTCGGGTTCAGGCTGGGGCCATTGAAAGCTTGGGAGAAAGGCGCCTTCATACAACTTCATCAGATCAATCAAGGGCAATTCAGCTAGGAAAGATTGCAGGTAGAAAAGCCACTGCTTTATAGTAACTGCTATTTAACTGGAAGCACAGAGCAACAGGGGCCACAGCAAAGCAAGGACTGAAGACTGCCTGTTGGACCTGACCCTCTTGACCCACCCAAGGCCTGTCCCAACCACCCATCCAAGGCCTGTCCCCCCACCCACCCAAGGTCATATTATACAACCATTTCTAAAAGCCAATTTATTTTGTTTAAAAACTAACATGGCCTGGTGTAGTGGCCCACGCTTGTAATCCCAGCATTCGGGAGGCTGAGACTGGAGGATCGTGGTTTGTGGACAGCCTCAGTTACTTAGTGAGGCCCTCTGCAACTCAGTGAGACCCTGTTTCAAAATAAAAATAAAAAATAGGGCAGGGGGTGTACCTCAGAGGTCAAATGCCCCGGATTCCATCCCCACACCCGCAAAAAAAAAAAAAAAAAAAAAAAAAACTAAAATGGTTACCTGTTACTAATACAAGGTTTAAGTATTTTCTTTATAAAGTAAGATAAGGAAGCAGAGAAGGGAGGATGGCGGGTTCGCAGTCAGCCTCAGCTTAGTGAGGCCCCCTGCAACTCAGTGCGATCTTATTTCAAAATAAGAATTAAAAAATAGGGGTGTAGCTCGGAGGTAGAATACCTTCGGGTTCAATCCTCAGTACAAAAAAAAAAAATTCTTAAATAACGCAGGAAGACTCCCAAGCACGGCACACAATGAGCAGCACGGGCCACGGCTCCTCGGGCGGCTCGGGAGCATCTCAGGAGTGACCAGGGGCCCCTGGCGGAGGGACGGGCAGGAAGGGCTGGCCGCCCCGCCGAGCCAGCACCACGGCTGTGCCGGCGCTCAGCGTGCCGCTGTTCTTTGTATCTGCCATGCGCTTTTCAAATGTCCTCGTGTGCCTGTTCAATGGCTAACAAAGCGGTCTTCAACAGGACGCTGCTGCCTACCTTCTTTGGCCAGGTTGGAAAGCTCCGTGTGGTGGTCCACAGGCCCCTCGTGCGCTTCCTCTTCTGCAATCGTCTCTTCCTCGTCTTCCACTGAAACAGTGCCGCCAGAGGTCAGGACATGCGGCCCTCTAGGGCTCCCAGCCTGCCTCCCTCAGCCTCCAGCCCCCTGCCTGCTCCCTCTTCAGACTCCACTCTGAAGCCTGCATGAACCCAGCAGCGTCGCAGCCAGCTCCCTCCACCAGTGGACTGTCTCCCCAGAGTGGCCCTGGCCAAGAAGCTCCCCTCCCTCGGCAGCAGTCCCCTCAGTGGGCTCCTCTGCACTGACACTTATGACTCCCTGCCTCACCTCCCTTACAAACCACACACACGCGGGCGCGCCCTTCCCTATCCACAAACTCATGTCTTCACTACAAACCTCCATCCATCAAGGCTGCAAGGCTTCCATTCCAACCACACAAGTCCCCACGCCCTGGATGCTTCCTGTCCTGACTGCGCACAACACCAGGGTGCACCTGACAGCGCCAGCCAGCCCTTCCTCTTGGGAATGCAGCCTGCCATTTCTCCCACATTCTGATTACTCAGTGCCAGAGCAGAGGGCTCAGGAGTAAGAAAAGCAAAGTAGTCGAGGTGGCTAATTTGGTCTGAGTTACAGTAAGGCATCTTTGCACCATAAGTAAAATTTCAAGTAGACAAAAGTGTAGCCGGGCGTGGTGGCACACGCTTGTAACCCCCGCGCTTGAGAGGCTGAGACAGGAGGATCACGCAGGTCTGAAGCCAGCCTCAGCTAGCTTAAGAGACCCTGTTTCAAAAAAAAAAAAAAAATTTATATATATATATTAGATCTGGAAGTATAGCCCAGAGGTAGAAGGCCCCTGGGATCCACCCCCAGTACCACCCCCCCCCAAAAAAAAAGGCTCTTTTTTTGTGTGGGTCTGGGGATAGAACCCAAGGACATTCGACCTCTGAGCTACACCTCCAGCCCAATTTTGTATTCTTTATTTTGTTTTGTTTTATTTTTATGGTCCTGGGGATGGAACTCAGGGGCCTCTACCTCCAGGCTATGTCCCCGACCTAATTTATATTTTATTTTGAAACAGAGTCTCACTAAGTTGCTGAGAGCCTCACTAAGTAGCTGAGGCTGGCTTCGAACCTGTGCGATCCTCCTGTCTCAGCCTCCCAAGTACTGGGATTACAAGCATGCGCCACCACGTCCAGCTTTGTATTCTTTAATTTGAAACAGGGTCTCACTAAGTTGCAGAGGGCCTCACTCAGTAGCTGAGGCTGTCCGCCAACTGCGATCCTCCAGTCTCAGCCTCCCAAATGCTGGGATTACAAGCACGCCCGGCAACAAAAATCTATTTCAACACATTAAATTTGCTCCTGAGAATGTGAGAAGGTAAGAAAAGTAGGGAAGGGAATCTATGCGATCATAGCAAGGCTACTAGAGGCCAGGCCAGGGGAAGATGTACTCCCCATGAAGAAATGCTCTACCTTCCAGATGGCACAACACACACCAAGTCCACGGTGCTGCTACTACTGCCCGGGAGTCAGAGCCACAGGTGTGCGGAGCAGGAGGCCGTCAGCTGGCTCCTGAGCACAGGGCGGGCAGGACCACAGCACACAGCCCAGCACTCGAGGGAGGGACGAGGGCCCCTGACGTTGGCTGCTCTGTGTCTAATGTGATCTTTTAAAGCCAATTTCATGGATGATGGGGGTGGGTAGAGAAGGACAAGGGCATATGACCGTCCAGTTTTACAGAAAACATTTCAAATAGTGATGTAGGTTTTTTTGTTTTTGTGGTACTGGGAATGGAACCCAGGGGCATCATACCTCCAAGCTCCATCACCAGCCCTATTTTAAAATTATTTTTATTTTTTATTTATTTTGCGGCACTGGGGATGGAATCCACAGGCATTCTACATCTGAGTAATACTCCCAGCCCTAATTTTTTATTCTTTATTTTTGCAAGGAACTTCACTAAGTAGCTGAGGCTGTCCACAAACTGCCATCCTCCCAAATGCTGGAATTACAAGTGTGCGTCACCATGCCCGGCCTTAGTCTTTTTATTTTTGAAAAAGGGTCTTGCTGAGTTGCGAAGGGCCTTGCTAAGGAGCTGAGGCTGTTTGTAAACCATGATCCTCTGGTCTCAGCCTCCCGAGTGCTGGGATTACAAGCGTGTGCCACCACACCCAGCTCCAGTTGTGTAGTTTTGTAAGACTAGAGGTAAACAGAAAATCTAATAGCATCAGGAAAGAAAGGTATAAATCTCCTTTAAAGTAAAGTTTAAACTGCCATTTGCTCACACAACACCACACACAGCAATCTCTGCTGAGCTGCTCTGCCCTCCCCACACTGACCCACCCCCCATCCTATGAACGCCCACTAGGAAAGCCACCAACACGCTGGCCAGGCTCCTGCCTCCACACCCCCCCCCCCCCCCGGCCACCAGCAAGAAGATGCCGGGGGCGCGTGGGCAGCAGGACGCCTGCTCCGCCGGGAAGCTGGGGTGCTCATTCTGTGACTCTGCCTTTTCCAGCTCCAGGGGTTCTCAGGAGCCACTGCCAAAGTAACAGCAGGGAGGCCTGGTGCCAGGACGGAGGAGCAGACAGACAGGAGCAGAGGGTCCTGAGAGACAGCGGAGGCACGCAGCCAGGCTCCCAGCGCGCTGGACCACTACTACCTGTTCATACTCACACACTTATTATACCAACAGTCTGGACACACTCCCCGCCTTCCAAATAAGAATCAACACATACCAACACATCAAACTTCCAAAATCTGGAAATCACCAGTCAAGGCAATCTGCCCACACTGCTGCAGAAACTGCAGGCTCACAGCACCTCAGGGCAAGGGCTTTGGAAACCACACCATCTGAGCGTGTGGTCCTGACGCTCTCCAAGTACACCTACATCTCCCAACCTCACAAACCAGACACCGCGTTGCTCCAGAGAACAGCCCGAGTCCTAGGACACCAGTGAACTCCACGCCAAGAAACACCCAGGTCAACACAACAGGCAAGCTTCCCAGCTGGCATGGCACAACGAGCCTCGCCCAGGGACAGCACGGCTCCGAGCTCAGGATGCACAGCGTGTGAACTCGTGTGACGTGCTTGGACACAAGCCTGCAGGTGCAGCCAGCATCACAGGGGATGGGACACACCTTCGTCATCAGTCAGAGAGGTGCTAGCTTTTCTTTTCCTTCCAGATAGTCCTGAATCCTGAAACCGAATAAAAATCATGAACGTGAGTGCCGGGTGTGGTGGCGCACGCTTGTAATCCCCGCGCTTGGGAGGCAGAGACAGGAGGATCGCGCAGGTTCGAAGCCAGCCTTGCTGGCTTAAGAGACCCTGTTTCTAAATAAAAATATAAAAAATAGGTGTCTGGGAGTGTAGCCCAGGGTAGAAGGGTTTCCAAGAACCCCAGTACCACCAAAAAAAAAAAAAAAAAAAAAAAATTAAATCATGAATGTGAGATCTAAGATTCACAGGATGGGAAGCCTACTCAGCAGTGCCGTGAGGCAGCAGAATCACTGGGCCTAGGCTCGAGGCAGAGAGTGGGGCTGTGAATCTGCCATCTCCAAGTTTAGTGCCGTCTTCCCAAAGGCCACGCAACACCGCTGTGCAGCCGCAGCTCTGAACACTGGCCCACTTTCAAGGCAGATTGATTCTTTGAAGAATGGCAGCCACATTCACAACCTGCAATTGTCTCTGGACGAAAACCACTGTGCATTGCTCCACTGTATGAGAACTCTGTGTTTTACCCAATTTGCTTCCATTCTTTCTTATACAGTATAGTAACAACCCTAAACCTACCAGAAAATGTTCTGTTAACACATCAAGGCCCTTCAGTCTGGACTCTTTTCCTAGAGAGACAAGAAGCATCATTAGTTTCCCCAGCGCCCCGCAGAGGTGATGCTCCCAGCTCAGCCAGCACTTCTCTGCACGGCAGGCTGGCCTGCCGCCTCCCACATCCAAGGACGCACAGGAGGCATGGCACCGCCTCTTCGCAGGGCCACCTCCTGCCTCCTCCCCAGTAAGATGGGCATTATGCCCACTCTCCAGGGACATTCTGAGGACCAGATGAGACAGTGGATGCAGCCTGGCTGGTGCCTGGCATGGAGCAAGGTCCAAAAACTGGAGACAGCTGCCCAGAAACAGCTGGGAGAAGAGCGATACTGAGGCTCTGCACCTCGACCCTGAGAGCATCCCAGAGCAGAGCTTGGGCAGCCGGCTCCACGCTCGCATGTCTCGGAAGAACTGAGACCAAAAACTAGGCCGGCTACATGTGAAAACTGAGCAAACGGGAAGAACGGACTACAGGAGTGGTCTCCCTGGCCGAGTGACAGCCCTGGGCGGCAACACGGGAGGCCGCGTCGCCAGGAAGGTGCCAGGTCAGCAGCGACAGGAACCAAGCACAGTCTGGGAGGAGCGCAGGCCCCAGGACCGCGCCCTGCTCGGCCTGTGTCACTCGGCTACTCAGCCGTGGCACTGCCCTTGCGAGGGCTCTTTAAAAGTGCAATACCTTGCCGGGCGTGCACACTTGTAAGCCCCGCACTTGGGAGGCGGAGACAGGAGGATCGCGCAGGTTCAAAGCCAGCCTCAGCTGGCTTAAGAGACCCTGTTTCCAAATAAAATATAAAATAGGTCTGGGAGCGTAGCCCACAGGTAGAAGGCCCCTGGGTTCCATCCCCAGGACCACCAAAAATAAAAAAAATAAAAGTACCATACCTTTCCGGGAAACCTTCTGTAAATTTAAGGCCTTCTTCCTTTTTTCTTCTAATTCTACTTGTAGTTTTATTTCCACAACCTAAATACAAAGAGTTAAATAAATCAACTGATTAAGGGTGTAAATTATAGAAGTTCCATACATAAAATACTGAAACTCATACAAAATCAGTCATCCTACCTCATTTCACATTACTTTATAAAATTAAATTTCAATTTGTTGCTTTTCCAGTTCTTTGGACAACACCCCACCTAACTCTCCGACGTGGTAAAATACGCACGTTTGAGAGGGCAATCCTGGGAGAGCGGACAGCTGGCGCAGGGTGCCTTGAGGGCTGCACCTGAGGCCTCCCTCGCCCGCCCTCTCCTCCGGGCAAGCTCAGCTCGCCCCACCCGCCTCCCGGGGCTGCCCGTCCCCAGCTCCCAGGGCTGCCCGTCCCAGCTACCTGCTCGATGTTTGACCAGAAGTGCTCTATCTCCCGGGCGGCGGAGGCGGCAATGCGCCTCAGCCTGCTCTGCTCCTCCTTCTTCCCTCTCTCCTCACGGAGCTGCTTCTCTTCGTGATGGCGTGCTACAGTTCTGACGAGCTGGCAAACAAAGGGTTTGAGAACTGCAGCCGTAGTCTACACTGCCGGGAACAGAGATGTTCACTATCTAAGGAAATCCCAGCCTGAGGTTACATGAACTTGCTGTCCAGATGCCTCCCTCACTCTCGGGGTAGAGCAGGGAGGGGCAGATGCGAGCAAGGCTAGCGCCCACTGCTACCTCACTGCCTTAGAAATCTTCTTTACCCAATGCATGTTTTGCCCCAACACCAACCACCACACCGCACTGTGATCTCCCCATTCCCACACACTTCAGCACCTTTTCATTCTGGCACAAGGACCAACATCACTTCTAAGGGGCCACAGAGGATCTCACCGCACAGACGCGGCCCCACTAGTCCCCAGGCACGAGGCCTCCGGATCGGGACGGTCTGCATGGGGAGGCTTCTGCTGTAAGCGGGTCTGCGCACCTGCCAGCAGCACTGCCAAGGATGCTGGGGATGCCCTGCCAGCCCCCGCAGCAACACCTGCCCAGAGCGGAGGCCTGCCGGTCCTGATGAGGAGGCTCACTATTCAGAACTGGCTCTGTTTGCCCTGTGGCCTAGGGGCTCTGTGCTGCCCAACCAGCCCGTCCTGCCCAACCTGTTGTCTGCGTGTCCAGCCCCACCCTCCTGTGCCACACGCGCAGGACTATTTTCCTCTGCTAGAAAAAAGTGCTTTAAGGACGTGTAGGTTTTTATGAATGCCCGTGGTGTGACTGAAGACCCTTTATTCTCGGAACCCCACTGTCCACAAGCCTGGAGGTAGAATGCCCCTGGGTTCAATCTCCAGTACTACCAAAAATAAAAACAAAATCCCAACTACCATCAATGGACCCTGGGCAGCGGTGCCCACAATTCACATTCTCAGCCTACCTTCTTAGCAGCCGCCACCTTCCACCTCCGCTCCTGGGCGAAGTCTGTGGCCATCCACTGCATCTCCTCCAGCAGATAGTCCCAGTGAGACCGGGGGCGTGGGGCTTCCTGCAGCTTCGGCAGCCGCCGCAAAGACCACAAACCCTCTTTCCTTAATCCTGCGATGCGCTGATGGACCTGGTTTTCCTATATGGTGCACAGCATGGGGAGGTGAGGGGTGGGTGACTGATCTGTGTGTCTGCTCAAGGCGAGCCGCAGACACACGTCACGGGCTACGGCAGCACAGAGCACTGAGTCTCTCCAGAAGGAGCTGCAGTGGCAGTCCTGCCCCATCTCCCAAGAACACAAGCTGGTCTGTGTGTGCCCAGCAGGACTCCTGGGCTCCATCCCCAGTATCACCAGAGGAAAAACAAAACACCCAGAAGACCCCAGGTTTGTATCTGAGTGCTTCAAAAACGCTGTCCTGCCTTGGCCTTGAAGCACTGGGAATATAGGCGTGGCCACCACAACTAGATGTGTGCTTCTCCTAGTTCCCCTAGTGAAGGTGGACAAACACCCCCCCATCCAGCCAGAACTAAGCTTGAGGCCAGCTCCCACTGCATGGGAGGCTGAAGCAGAAGGATCCCAGGCCCACGGCTAGCTGAGGCAAGGTCTTAAGGCCTGTCTCAAAAGAAGAGCAGCCGGGTCGCAGCTCAGCGCGAGGGCACTTGCCTAGCATGTGCAAGCCCTTGGATCCGATCCCTGCACCGCTAAAAAAAAAAATCAAGGCTGCTCCACAAGCCAGAACACATGCTGGGCACAGTGGCACACACGGGGTCACGTCATCAGGATGGGAGGCCAGCGTGGACCACTCAGCAAGGAACAAGAAACGTGAGCACGGGAGTGCGTGCCGGGGACGGCTGACGCACGCTTACCAGTGTCATCTGTTCTGCCAGCTTCTCCTGAGAACTATCCTGGGAAGTGGCGGCATTCTGGGCAGGGCTCTGGGGCTTGGGTGGGGGCGCCGCCCCTGGAGACCGGGACGTGACGGGAGACAGTGCCTTGCTGCTTGCTGAGGAGGGTCTGTTCACTGGTGAGGACCGTGCCGGCGAAGGCCCCGGGCCTGAGCCACCCACAGGTGCAAGGGATGAGGACGAGGAGGAAGTGGGCAGAGACCGCTGACAGGGCTGGGCCGAGTCCAGGGTGGGCCGGGTCGAAGCCACCGTCTGGCAGGAGAGGACAGCGAGGCAGGGTCAGGACAAGGCTTTGGAGGCCCACGGCCTACCAACCAGAGCAGGGCCCAGCAGAAAGCAGCACAGCAGCCTCCCTCGCTCTCCAGGGCCAGGGACCCACAGCCACACCCACCAGCCAGTCAGAAGCCAGACTGCAGCCGCAGCAGCGACCTTGCCAGCTCACAGAACCCAGGGCCCTCCTGCAGCTCCCGCGCACCACAAGGCTTGGGTGCTTCTCTGGGGTCTTTTCTCCTCTATTTTTTAAAGTAATTTTAAGTTTTTAATTGCATAAGCTTTTTCCTAATTGAAAAATTCCACATGCAGCCCAGCAACTCAGAGGCTAAGGCAGGATGATCACAAGGTCTAGGCCAGTCTGGGTAACTCAGGGAGACCCTGCCTCGCCTAAATAAGAAGGGCTGGGGTGTGGTGTAGTGGCAGAGTGTCACGGGGTCCAATCCCCAGCACCACAAAGAAAAAAAAGACAAAGGTACAAAGAGCAAGTACAAGCCACGAGCCATCTACCCAGCAGGCGCGATCAAGCACCAGGGCCGACTGCTGGAGACTGCACGCACTGCCTGGCGCTTTAAGGAAGAAACTGCGCAGCCCCGGCCCGGCCTGGCAGGACCAGACTCGACTGCACTCCGCCAACACCCGTCCAAAGGCGACCAGTGGGAGGTAGCTCCCGCTGCGGGGATTCTGTCGTAACGTAAAACTCTGTAGGCTCTGGGCTCGTCTGTGAGGTCTGAAGCAGGCTGGCCACACGATGATGCCAACCCCGTGGGAAGCACAGGAGCTCTCAGGACCCTTCCTGCCTGGGGAGCCGGCCAGGCGCCAGCAGCCTGCTGTACACTGTGAAGCTCCTCAGAGGAGGAGTGGGGCACTGCCAATGCTCCAGACAAGGGTGGAGCCAGCGCCTTGGCAAGACGGGCCGTGCCTGGAGCCTGGCACCTGAGCAGCGGAGAGGCGCCGTGGACTGCGCTCCTGGACAGAGCACTTTATCACCAAGCAGCCTCAGCCAGCCCACCCCTCCCAGCTGGGTAACCCTGGGCCCCATCAGGACGACCGGGCAGGTCACAGCACCCGAGGCTACATGTCGTCAGTGGTGCAAGCTCCCTACTAGGAGCAATAATGGCAGCAGTTTATTGTTATTTTAATAATGATGATTACCACAGAGTGGAATAAAATTATGGTGCAATTGCTGAAGTAACCGACTGTCCTAAGAGGGCAAGTGAAACTGCTACAAAAAGATGCACAATTTAGTGTGGCACCACCCTGCCAGCCAGCAGCAGGCCACGGCACATCTAACAACCACCCACAGACAGCAGGCCACCGCACATCGAACAACCGCCTGCAGACAGCAGGCCACCACACATCGAACAACCGCCCGCAGGGTCCACAGCACCTGCGGCTGGGATGGAGGCTGGGAGGCCTGCAGCTGTGCCTTCCCGGGCATCGGGACGTGCAGGGCTGGCTGCGCGGGCTGTGCGGGAGGCGCGGGGAGCTGGCTGGGCGGGGCGACGGGCGCGGGCACGCTGAGCTGCTGCGCCTTCACAGGGACCTGGAGCTGGGCCTGGGCCTCCACCGCCGGTGGCTGCTGTGGGAACTGCAGCGCGGCAGGGAGGGCCGCGGCGGGCACGCTGGCCGGGGGCAGCCTGGTGGGCAGCTGCGGGGGCGGCGTGTGCAGGCTGGCGGCGTTCTGCACAGGGGGGCCCATCGAGGGGTCGTACTGCTGCTGGCTCTGCTTCTGTCCAGTGAGCTGCGCAGCCTGGGGGGCCGGAGGCATCCCTCCTGTAAAAACAAAGACCCCAGCAGTGACTCCAGAGCCGTCTGCCACGCAAGTGCCACGTACACACACACGCCAGAGCAACCGCTCAGTGGGGACTGTCTGAAGAGCTGGAGCCAGGAGGACACAGAGGAGAGAGGCGCTTGGCCTTCGCAAGTTAGCTCAGCAAGGCAGCCTCCAAGAGCAGCAGTCGGGGGGCGGGGAAGAGCTGAGCGGCACATGGCAACAGCGCGAGGCGCCCCGCGTGGCAAGGGGTCTCAGGCATCTCGTGTGGTGTGGACAGGGCTAAACACTCCCGCGACAGCGCCATGCCGCCCACCTCCAGGTCCCACGCACACACGCCGTGAGCTAGGAGTGCGGCTCCCACGCGGGGCTTACCTTGCACCGTCGGCATTAACTGCTGCAGAGGGACCCCTGTATTCACCCCTGGGTGCTGGAACACCACCCCTTGAGGACCCACTTCCAGCCGAGGTCTCTTCGACTGCTCTAGAATCATTTTCAAGAAAGGTGCCGTTGCACGTAAAAAGAAAACCACAGAAGCAGTAGAAAACGTGAAAATGCTCTTCGTCCTTTACAGGAGACTCCTCTATGCCATAAGGGCAAGACTGACAAATACAGTTTATTCCCATTAAAAACCTGCCCAATGCTGGGTGTGGTGGTGCACTCTTGTAATTCCAGCACTTGGGAGGCTGAGACAGGAGAATTGCAGGTTCAAGGACAGCCTTAGCTACTTAGTGAGGCCCTCTGCAACTTAGTGAGTAAAGAATTGAAAAATAGGGCTGGGCATGTAGCTCCAAGGTAGAATACTCCTGGGCTCAGTACCCAGTATCGGGAAAAAAAAAAAAAAGCCACCAACTAAGAAAAAGCACCATAGCAAGGTGAAGGCGGCAGAGTGGGCGCCCGGCCAGATGCAGCAGACAGACAGACAGAGCGTACGGCACAGCCACACTCACAACCAGACGGAGCGTGCGGCACAGCCACACTCACAACCAGACGGAGCGTGCGGCACAGCCACACTCACAACCAGACGGAGCGTGCGGCACAGCCACACTCACAACCAGACGGAGCGTGCGGCACAGCCACACTCACAACCAGACGGAGCGTGCGGCACAGCCACACTCACAATCAGACCCACGCCAGCCCACCCAAGAGTAAGCAGTCTGTCACCCCGACAGAAGGGCTGAAACGTGCGAGCAACAGACACGCTGGTGCAGGGCACCGGTCGCCCTCTGGGGACCACTCAGCACCCAGCATGGCACATCCACTCTCACAGGACTGTTAGTCTAGCCTGGGGGAACTAGACAAGCTGACAACGTCGAAGAAACACTCGCGACTAGATCTCTCTCCCTGTCTGAGTGTGAAAGAAAGAGGCGGCTGTAAGCCGGGCGAGGCGGCTCCCTGCCACCCCAGCCCTCGGAAGGCCGAGACAGGAGCCACAGGCTCAAGGCCAGCTTTAGCAATTCAGGGAGGCGCTTGGAAACTTAACAAGATCCTGCTTCAAAATGAAAAATAAAATAGGGCTGGGGGTGTACCCCAGATGCAGAATGTCCCTAGGTTCAATCCCCCATACCAAAAAATAAATAAAGCAGCAGTAGCACAAGAACACAAATAAGATCTGACTGATAAGGAGTAAATCATCCACAAAATGACACCAGTGCACGGTGCAAAACCATGGCTTGAAGGTTAAGGAAAGATTTTTGAAGGGACGTGGCAGCGAGTATACGGCCACGTAGCATGCATGTAAACCACGCCTGTGCATGGACAGAACCGTCTGTGGAACCCGCAGGATTCAGTGCACCTGCTGCTGTGGCTGGGGAGGCAGCAAGCTACTGTGACCTTCAGTCACACCCTGGGCAGTGCCTGAACCTTTCATGTCAACATTACTGCTACATTTATAGCTAAAGAAAAAGTTCTGTTTAAAAATGCACAACTTTAAAAGTGGGTGGTGAAGCTGGGCGTGGTGGTGCACGCTTGTAATCCCAGCACTTGGGAGGCTTAGACAGGAGGATCGCACGGGTTCCAAGCCAGCCTCAGCCACTTTGTGAGGCTCTCATCAACTTAGTGAGACCCTGTTTCCAGATAAATTATAAAATAGAGCTGGGGTATAGCCCGAAGGTAGAAAGCCCCTGGGTTCCATCCCCAGTACCACACACACACACAAAATAATAATAAAAATAAAAATAAAAGCCTCCCTGAATTGCTAAAGCTGGCCTTGAGCCCGCGGAGCTCCTGAGCTCCTGTCTCAGCCTCCGGAGGGCTGGAGTGGCAGGGTGCCACCACGCCTGGCTCACTGCCACCTCTTTCTTTTCAAATCCCAGTATTCAAAAGGCAGAAGGTCACAGTTCAAGGACAGCCTTGGCGACTTGCAAGACTCTGAGCAACCTGGTGAGGCCGAGTCAAAATAGAAAAGGGCTGAGGTAGAGCTCGGAGGGAGAATGCCCCGATCCAATCCCAGTACCACACACACATAGAATGCCCCGATCCAATCCCAGTGCCACACACACATAGAATGCCCCGATCCAATCCCAGTGCCACACACACATAGAATGCCCCGATCCAATCCCAGTGCCACACACACATAGAATGCCCCGATCCAATCCCAGTACCACACACACATAGAATGCCCCGATCCAATCCCAGTGCCACACACACATAGAATGCCCCGATCCAATCCCAGTACCACACACACATAGAATGCCCCGATCCAATCCCAGTACCACACACAAGCAGCTGATGGTACACTTAGTCAGCAAGATGACCAAGGGGCCCACGCACGCCCGTGGCGTGTACCTTGTCAACCAAAAGCTTCTAACTTCAGCATACACATAAACGCTCCTGTAAATATTCTGTTCATCTGATAATCACCAAAAGGCAAACGACTTCAGAGTAGGAGCTCAGCTCCGGAAAGAGCACTGGCTCTGCGCCTGCCGCGCGCCACTGTGCAAGGACGTACCTGTAGGGGGCGCCGCCTGCTGCCTCTTGAACGGGTCAGCCTCCAGGGCGCCACTGGCTCCGGCCCCCAGGCTCCCGGCTAGGGCTGGCTGCTGGAAAACACAGGAGCAGTGAGTGGGACTGTTTGCTGCTCTCGCACTAAGAATGAATGTAAACTACAGCTACGGTAATTATCCCAAACACTGACCTCATTCCTTCTTAGTAAGAGAAATGCTATCTACCCAATGTCTGTAAATACACTCAATGTATAGTGACATGTAATAAATACCTTAAGCTTCTAACTTACCTCTGGAGGAAGGAAGTACCTGTACAAGGCATGTTATTCTGGCTGTAAGTGGAAGTTCCGATTACTACTCATCTAGGTCCTGGCTTGGCAGGGGTGGGAAGCCTGGTCAGCTCCGAGCCCGCAGCGCAGGTGCAGGCTGACCAGGCCAGCCACACACCTAGCCCACACACACCAAGCCAAAGGACAAGAGATCAAAGGGAAGGCTGTGTTGTCTTCCTATGGAAAACAACACTAAAAGCCAATGCACACTGCCCAACGTGGATCTTCAAACGTTCCTCCAGTTAGCACCCTACCTGATACATACACATGTGAACACCTGTGTGCGTGTGTACTGGTTAAATAAAGCAAGAGAATCCGACTGGAAAAGGCTACACGCTGCATGGTGGCAACTACCTGTGTGTGACATTCTGGGGAAGGCAGACTCTGGATGCTGAAACAATTCTGGTTAGCAGCCAGGGGTTGGAAGGAAAGGAAGGAGGGAGGGAGGAGCAAATGGGTAGTGCAGGCATCTTCAGGGCAGCAAAAGTCTTACATGACACTATGGGGGCGCACCTGTCACTACACACTCGTCTTCACCAACAGCAAGCCCACTGCGCACTGCACTCGGCCGAGGAAGCCACAGTCCCTGAGGGCTGAGTGGGGCCAGCGGTCCTCTGTGGGGGTGCAGGAAGTGGGGGAGAGAATATGGGAACCTCTGGACCTCCCACTCAATTTTATTATGGATTCAAAACTACTCCACAGGAAGCACCCTTTGTGCTGCTGAAAGCAAGATGGCAGCTCACTTGCCTTGCGCAGGGCATCAGGGCACTCGGCCCCTCCTTCCCACCAGGTGCCATCCTGTGTCGCGGTGGACGCCAAGGGCAGGGGTGGGTGGGGCTGCTGCGTGGCTAAGGCATCTCCAAAGGACTCAAGCACCTGCACTCAACCAGTGAGGCGCTGTGAAGGCAGTTCCAGGGGCCGAAACACAATCGCCGTCCCACAGGAGGGCCCTGCTCTAGCCAGACGCCTGCAACCACTGAGGTGATACCATACAGCCACCGCCAGCCGGGCCTCAGACCGTCAACACTCAGGGCCTCCCAGCCGAGCCTCAACGTCATCTCAGGATGCCCATCACAATGGCATCCCACTCACAGGGAAGGATGGAGGAGGAGGCAGAGCGCAGGGGACGGCAGATGGGCGGCAGGAGAGAGTGGCTACGTGAAGACTGACCAGTGACGGTCTCGGGCAGGAGAAGGGCAAGCTTTCACTGGTACGTGAGCACTTTTCTAGGTTTTCTAATGTCCTAAAATGAACATGATCATTTATACGTTCAAAAGTGACTGCTGATAAAGTAAGCTGATGATGGGGTCTGTATCCAGGGACGGCCAGTGCTTCCCAGCAGGTAAAAGATGTCCTGGAAGATCGTAAGCTCTGTGAAGCACGAGGCGAGGCAGAGCGCAGGTAGCACAGGAGGAGGGCGTGGGGCACAGATGCGGAAACCAGAGGACACACCGCGGCCCTAAGAGAAGAGTGCCCGGCGAGTGCGGGAGACTGCTGCGGAGGGTGGCTCCGCGTCTTCCCTCAACCTTTCCTGGCCTGGGTATCCCAAGCAAAGGCCAGATACAAAATGAGATGCCAGGTGCCGCCTGCCTGGGAGGAGGTAGGATGTAATGCAGGCATTAAAGCAAAACAGAAGAACAGAACAGAACCCCAGGGAGTCTACCTGCCATTCACAAGTCTCCAAAATGCAAAGCTGCTCAAAAACACAGGTAAGCAAGGAAACTTGAATCCTGAGCAGAAAATAATGGCCATCTGCCCCAAGACGAAAGGCCCACTCGAGATGAAAGGCGGGGACTTCATGTGGCTTTAACAAGCAAGCCCAAGACATCGAGAAAGACAAGCAGTGATGAAGGTCAAGGGGAATCTCCACAGAGAGAAGAGGAGCCACACAGAGCTCTAGAGCTGAAAAGTAACATGAGAAACACACTCCTGCACACGCACAGCGTGGCGCAGAGGGGCCAGGGGCGAGAGACATCTCAGGAGGCTGCCCATTCTGTAACTGAGATCTTCATTACTCCTTCTGGGGATGGAGAGGGGTGCTGGGGACTGACTCCAGGGGCAGTCTAACTCTGAGCTATACTCTCCAGCCCAATTTTATTTTTATTTTGAAACAGGGTCTCACTACTTGCTGAGACTGTCCTTGAACCTTTGATCTTCCTGTCTCAGCCTCCCAAGTACAGAGGTTACAGGAGTGTACCTCCACATCGGCTTATTTTATCTTTTATTTTAAAACAGGGAACACAGCTTAAATTGTGAAGTGCTTCAATAAGTAGTAAAAATTATAGCAGTGGGATTATAAGTGTGTGCCTCCAAGTCACACCCCAGCCCTATTTCTTTCCCTTTTTTGGGGGGGTGTGGTACTGGGGATGGAACCCTTTTACCTCCGGGCTACACTCCCAGACCTATTTTATAGTTTTTATTTGGAAACAGGGTCTCTTAAGCCAGCAAGGCTGGCTTCAAACCTGCGCGATCCTCCTGTCTTCGCCTCCCAAACGTGTGGGGATTACAGGCGTACGCCACCATGCCCAGCTGGAAACAGGGTCTCTTAAGCCAGCAAGGCTGGCTTCGAATCTGCCTGATCCTCCTGTCTCTGCCTCCCAAGCGTGGGGATTACAGGCATGCACCACCACGCCCAGCACCCAAGCCCTATTTTATTCTTCATTTTATTTTATTTTTGTAGGTCTGGGGATGGAACCCAGAGGCATTCCACCTCCGAGCTACACCCCTTGCCCACGTTTTTATTCTTTATTTTGAAACAGGGTCTCACTGAGTTGCGAAGGGCCTCACTAAGTAGCTGAAGCTGGCCACGAACCACGATCCTCCAGTCTCAGCCTCCCGAATGCTGCGATTACAAGCGTGCTCCACCATGCCTGGCTTATTCTTTATTTTAAACAGGGCTTCACAAGTTGCTGAGCCTGGCCTCAAACCTGCAATCCTCCTGTCTCCACCTCCCAAGTGTGCCACCATGCCCGGCTTCATTGTACATGTTGGAAAGGGAAAATGGAAAAACAGACATACAACTTAAAAGAGCAATAAAGCGAGTACTATGTGCTTGTCACATGATTTAAGAGATAAACATTGCTCGTGCCTTAAAACTCTCCCCATTCTTTTTTTTCATACTGCTTCATCTTTTTTTTTAATTTTTTTAATTGGTGCAGTATTCATACATCATAATGGTATAAAGAAAATACTTTTGTAGACATACATGCACACATCGCCCAGTCAGCCCCCACCGGATCCCCACCCCGTTCCCTCCCCATCCCTCCTTCCCATGCTTGGCTTAGTGGTTGACATCTAGTATTATAGCAATTTATCCAAAATTAACAATGATAATCTCACATAAGTTTCATTTGTCTGATACCAAGCTTTTGATGACTTAAAAATAACATTCCAATATTTCTTTTTGCTTTCTTTCTTACCAGAGAATATTTTTCTTTTTTTTTAGGTGAAACTAAAATAATTTATTTATTTTTCAGAAAAAAATTTATCCTATATGGAATATGGACTCTAGATACCCAAAACGATCTCGAAAAAGAACAAAGCTAGAAGATATATATTTTCTGATTTCAAACCATATAAAGCTACAATAATTGAAACAGTGTAGTACTGTTCTAAAGGCAGATATATAAACCATTGGAGTTGAATAAAAGCCTAGAGATGAATTCTTCCATATATTGTCAAGTTATTTTTGACAATGTTTCCACAAACATTTGGTAGATGAAATAATAATCTTTTAACTAAATATTGTTGAAAAATAATAATTACATGAAAAAGAATAAAACTGGACCCTTACCTAACACCATATACAAACATTAACTCAAAATAGATAAAAGACCTAAATATAAATCTTAAGACTATAAACTTTTAGAAGAAAATCTGGGTCATAAAACCTCACAACATTGAAATTGGCAGCGATTTCTTGGATATGATTTCAATGGCACAGGCAACAGAAGGGAATACAAACTCCCTAAAAAATAAAAAAAAACTGTATATCCAAAGACAATGTAAACAGAGTTAAAAGTTACTGATAGAATGGGATAAAATATTTCCAAATGCTTTATCTGAAGGTATATTAATATTCCAACTAGAAATCCTAAAACTTAGCAACAATAAAAGCAAACAATACAATTTAGAGATATGTAGAAGACTAACATAAATAGTGAATCTCCACAGAAAACCAATCTTAGTTATCTGTTGGATGGAAAATCTTGTTTCTCTGGTTCTGGTGTGTGTTACCTATTTCTTCTTTGTAGTTAATCTCTTTGAGTATTTTCTCTAGCGCTGGTTTTGAAGACATAAATTCCTTCAGTTTCTGTTTGTCGTGGAAGCTTCTTATTTCCCCATCTAATTAGATAGAAAGTTTTGCTGGGTAGGAAATTTTTGGCTGGAAGTTGTTTCTTTCAGAGTTTGGAATATGTTACTCCAAGGCCTTCTGGCTCTCATGACTTGGTTTGGGAAGTCTGGAGTGATGCTAATCGGTTTGCCTCTGAATGTCACTTGGCCCTTTGTTTTTGTTGCCTTTAAGATTCTCTGCTTGGCTTCCACATTGGTCATTTTGACAATTATGTGGCGTGGGGATTCTCTTCTCCGATCCTGTCTAAATGGAGTTCTATAAGTTTTCTGGACCTGTGTATCAACCTCTTGCTCTATGTTTGGAAAATTTTCTGCTATTACTTCCTTGAAGAGATTGTTGATCCCTTTGGTTTCACTTTCTTTTCCCTCCTCTATTCCAATTAGTCTTAGGTTAGCTCTCTTAAAATGGACCCATCTTTCTTCAATGTCAGATTCCTGCTGTCGGATTTTTTTTTCTAAATTAGAAACTATGCGTTCATTTTTGGAGTGATCATCTTCTAAGAGCGAGATTCTGTTCTCCATGTGGTCTAATCGGTTGTTTGTACTTTGAATTGAGGCCTTTACTTCATTAATTGCATCCTTTATCTCTTTTTGGCTTTCTCTGAATTCTTTTCGAAACACCTCTATTATTTCTACAGTTATTTTCCTGATTTGATCTTCTAGAAATCTCTGAATTTCTGTTTTATCGGGTTCTGATGTTGTGGGGTTGTGGGCATTCATTGCTCCATTGTTATTCCTCTTTCCCATGATTTCAGAAGTTTGTGCCTTCTCTGGGTTCTTCCCTTGGGTGACTACGACTTCACTTAAGGTGCTCTGGATCTCGAGTCTGTGGTATCTCAGTCCCCACTACTCATTTACTGGGTTTTATCGCAGTCTCAGACCCAGGGAGCCAATCTAGGCTGCTTTAGACCATGGGGGGGTGCCAGGTTGGGCATTCTCCTATGGTGTGATATCTCTGCCACTGCCACTCCCCCACTGGGTCAAGTCCCTGGGAGTGTAGTACTGGGATTTCTCCTCTAGGGGCCGCAATTTGACTCACTGTTGTTAAGTGTGCTGATGGAGCTGTAGTGGACTCGGTGAATTTGCTGCTGCAGCCTCCAGTGGCAATATGGCGCCGCTGCCACGCCCTCAGCCGTGAGGCTGGCGTATTTCTTCTCTGGTTTTGAGCTCCGCTCTGAGTCCCTGCAGAGTATGCTGAGCCCAGCCAGTGGGAGCTTTAGATGCTCTCTGCGCCAAAAAATCTGCCGAATCCCGCCCGGCTGATCCTCAGCGGCTCACCTCGGCTCACTGTCCGCCGCTCCTCTCTGGAGCCTGGTGGGCTCAATGTTGAGTGCGTTGGTCTATAGCCGCCCGGTGAACTCACTGCTGCCGCCAGCAGTAAGGTGCTGCTGCCGTGTCCTCGGCCAAGAGGCCAGCGTATCTCCTCTGTGGCTCTGAGCTCCGTTCTGAGTCCCCCTCCTCTCTGGGGCCTGGTGTGGCTCTCCCCATTCTTCCTGCCAAGCCACTCACTACTGCAATGGTGTACTAAACATCTCCCGATGAGCCCTTGCACACTGTTGGTAAGAATCTAAAGTACTACAGCCATTACAGAAAACAGAGTGGAGGCTGGGAGTGCTGCCTAGGCCTGTGACCCCAGCATCTGCGATTACAGGAACCAAGAACAGGAGGACCGCAAGGTGGAAGCCAGTCTCGGCAACTCAGCAAGGCCCTCAACTCAGTGAGACCCTGTTTCAAGATTAAAAATTAAGCGGGGCAACTTAGCGAGACCATTGCCAAATAAGAAATAAAATCAGGCTGGGGGTAAAACTTGGAAGTAGAATGCCTCTGGGTTCAATCCTCAGTACCCCCACACACTCACACATAAATAGTAATAATTAATAAGAAGAAGCAGCAGCAGCAGCGAGTGGTGGCGCACACTTGTAATCCCAGTACTTGGGAGGCTGAGACAGGAAGATCGTGGTTCATGGACAGACTCAGCTGCTTACACCCTCAGCAACTTAGTGAGACCCTGTTTCAAAATAAACAATAAAAATAGGGCTGAGGGTATAGCTCAAAGGTAGTATACCCTTGGGTTCAGCACCGCAAAAAAAAATAAAAATAAAAATAGGGCTGTGCTTGTAGCTCAGAGGTAGAATGCCCCTGGGTTCCATCCCTGGTACTGCACAAACACACACACAAAAAAGCAAAGCTGGACTTGTAAGAAGACTAGAATCCCAGTTACCAGGGCCTAGGAAATAGCAAAATAGGGCAATTCAATACAATGAGTAAGTTCCAGGCACAGTGCAAGGTCCTGTGATCCCAGCCCCTAAGAGCACAATATGGATTGCTTAAGCCAAGGAGTTGGAGGTCAGCCTGGGCAACACAGTGAGATCTGTCTTGATAAATAAATTAAAAAAGAGGATAAATAAGTTAAAAAAGATAAATAAATTAAAAAGAGGGTGTGAAAGGACATGCTTGTAATCCCAGCATTTGGGAGGCTGAGACAGGAGGATCACACAGGTTCAAGGACAGCTTCAGCTATGTGGTGAAGCCCTTTGCAACTCAGTGAGACCCTGTTTCAAAATAAAGAATAAAAAACAGACCTCTTGGAGGTAGAATGCCCCTGGGTTCCATCCCAAGTACTGAAAAAAAAAAAAAAAAAAAAGGAAGCTGAGCATGGTGGTGTACATATATAATCCCAATACTTAGGAGGCTGAGACACAAGGATCACAGGTTCGAGGGCAGCCTCAGCAAGTAGTAAGAGTCTAATCAACCTACCTAGATCCTGTTTCTAAATGAAAATAAAATAGGAGTGTGGCCGGGCGTGGTGGCGCACGTTTGTAATCCCCGCGCTTGGGAGGCAGAGACAGGAGGACCGCGCAGGTTCGAAGCCAGCCGCGTGCGCTGGCTTAGGAGACCCTGTTTCCAAATAAAAATGTAAAAATGGGTCTGGGAGTGTAGCCCGGAGGTAGAAGGGCTTCCAGGAACCCCAGTACCACCAAAAAAATAAAATAAAATAAAATAAAATAAAATAGGAGTGTGACTCGGAGGTAGAATGCCCAAGGGTTCAATCCCAGCACCATAAAAATAAAGAAATGAATAAACATACAGCACAGTGCCTATAGTTGGTAATCTTGTACCACAGTCCTCAAATTTGCTGCAAGAGAATTACATGGCCTCAACACACAAAACATAACTATGAGGTGATGGGTATATAAACTTTTTTGGTGGTACTAGGGGTGGAACCCAGAGGCTTTCTACGTCCAGGCTATACTCCCAAACCTTTTTTTTTTTTTTTTTTTTTTTTAATTTGGAAACAGGGTCTCGCTAGGTTGCTGAAAGCCTCACTAAGTAGCTGAGGCTGGCTTCGAACCCTGTCCTCCTGTCTCAGCCTCCCAAGCGCGGGGATTACAAGCGTGCGCCACCACGCCCGGCAATGGGTATATAAACTTGATTGCGGAAGTCAGATCACCACACGTATATCAGATCATGACTTTGCACACCTGAAATACATACAATTGCCGGGTGTAGTGGCACACATTGTAATCTGGATAACACAGTGAGATTCATCTCGATAAACAAATTAAAAAGTACTTGGGAGGCTGAGACAGGACAGCCTCAGCTCCTTAGTGAGGCCCTCTGCAACTCAGTGAGACCCTGTTTCAAGATGAAGAATTAAAAAATAGGGCTGGAGGCTGTAGCTTGGGGGAAGAATGCCCCTGGGTTAAATCCCTAGTATTGCAAAAAAAAAAAAAAAAAAAAAAAAAGAGAAATACATACACTTTTATTTGCCAAATATACGTCAATATAGCTGGGGAAAACACAGACACACACACACCTACAGATTTATCTCCAAGTGCCCCGGCCTTGCATGTACTGAAGTTGACATTACAGGACGTCTACCTCTGTTCTGTAACCGCCCTTCACGCTGCGATGCCTGTTGGGGCATGGTCCGCGGGCGCCCGCTGGCCGCTGGTGGATCCCTGTGTTGAGCGTAGTCAGGACCCACTCTGCTGCCAGCAGCCTTCCGGCTCTTTCCAGTGCAGGCACTTACAAGCCATGCTGCTAGAACACCCTACAGGTGTGTTCTGGTCCAGGAAAACCAGACACCTCCACAGCACTCTGCCAAGGTGAAGGATGTGCTGTGGCTACGTCCCAAATGCCCCGACCAAGCACACTCCGCCAAAAGCGAGCAAGAGCCCTGTGGATCCGCATCTGTACATCTCACCAACTGGTCTCTGGAGGCCTGTACGTGTAACAGTAAATCCGAGCAGTTTAATTTGAGCTGAGAACACTGAGCATCCTTTCACATCTTGCTGGCGCTCCTTGCCTTCCATGGTCCTACTGTTCTTAGGCAAATGTTTATCCCTGTGGTCTATAACTGCATCAATACACTGCACTTCTCCAAACATCATGGGAGAGATGCCCACCCGTATACCTTCTGACAATCTCCAATTTAATATTTATCTTCAAGCTCGTTACAGCGGGTGTGTGAATAACAGAATCAAATTATTATTCTCCACACAAAGGAGCCAGGCTCCTAGGAGACAGGGCTGATTACAGGGCTGGATCAAGAAACATACAGCCAGGATGGTGGCCCACGCTGTGATCACAGTGCCGTGGGAGGCTGACAGGAGGGTTATAGGCTCAAAATCAGTCTCAGCAACTCAGTGAGACCCTCAGTAGCCTAGTGAGACCCTGCTGCAAAACAAATTAAAAAAGGGCTGCGGGTGAAGCTCAGAGAAGAATGTCCCCGAGTTCAATCCCCCACTATCACATACACACACAAAAAAGTACAAATACGCCAGCTTGAAGGGGCATTGCAGGGAACATGAGCATCAAAATTTTAAAAATGAGCCAAGCGTGGTGGCGCACGCTTGTAATCCCTGCGCTTGGGAGGCGGAGACGGGAGGATCGAGCAGGTTCAAAGTCAGCCTTGCTGGCTTACGATACCCTGTTTCCAAATAAAAAATATAAAATAGGTCTGGGAGTGTAGCCCGGAGGTAGAAGGGTTCCATCCCCAGTACCACCAAAAAAAAAAAAAAAGAGAGAGAAGCATATTTTGGCAGCGCTGTGGATTTTACGTGTATATGTGTCAAATCTCAGCAAGCTGCAACACTTAGGATCACTGCACTCGGTTTATAGAGAATATCACGCTGAGCCGGGCATGGTAGGCACCTTGTCATCCCAGCATTCGGGAAGCTGCTGAGACCAGAGGATCGCGGTTCACAGACAGCCTCAGCTACTTAGTGACACCCTCCGCAACTTAGTGAGACCCTGTTTCAAATAAAGAATAAAAAACAGGGCAGGGGGTATAGCTCAGAGGTCAAATGTCCCTGGGTTTCATCCCTAGACCCACCAAAAAAAAAAAAAAAGAGAATATCACGTTGAAGGCAACTCACCACTTTTATCAACTAAAGAAGAATAATCACAAATCACATTGAAAGATTCAGAAATAGCCCCGGGCATGGTGGCGCACGCTTGTAATCCCCTCCCTCACCTGGGAGGCAGAGACAGGATTGCGGGCAGGTTCGAAGCCAGCCATGCTGGCTTAAGAGACCCTGTTTCCAAATTTTAAAAAAGTATAAAATATAAAATAGGTCTGGGAGTGTAGCCCAGAGGTAAAGGGTTTCCAGGAACCCCAGTACCACCCAAAAAAAAAAAAAGGACCTCGCCGATGCCGCAGCTGGCAGCTGCGGTCAGGAGGTGTGAGGCCACCCACTGCAGACACGGGAGCCCTGCCCGCGGGAGCCAGGAGGTGAGACGAAAGGCAGAGAGCAGAGAGGAGCAGAGAGGAGCAGGGAGGAGCAGGGAGGAGCAGGGAGGAGCAGGGAGGAGCAGAGAGGAGCAGGCCGCGGCCGCCTGCAGCCACAGTCCTCCATGCAGACTCCCAAGGATCCACAAAACAGCTCCTGGGACTAACAAGCGAGGCTGCAGGACTGCAAAACACAGGTGCAAACAGCCACTGTGTGTCTACAGACCTGCAATGAACACTTGAAAATCATCCCTCAATTTTCAGTTCTGTTTATGATACCACAAAAGCTGATATACTTAAGTGTTAATCTACCAAAATACATACACAGGATTAGTATGCTAACAAGTATTAGACAGTGATGAAGCCAGGCATAGTGGTGCACACCTGTAATCCCCAGACTTGGGAGCTGAGACAGGAGGATTACGGGTTCAAAGCCAGTCTTAGCAACTTAGCCAGAACCTCAGCAACTTAGACCCTGTTTCAAAACAAAAATAAAATAGGGCTAGGGGTGGAGCTCGGAGGTAGAACACCCTGGGTTCGGTTCCCAATAACAAAAAAATAAAAACTGAAGGCCAGGTGTGGTGGCACACGCTTGTAATCCTAGTTCTTGGGAGGCTGAGACAGGAAGATTGTGAAAGTTCGAAGCCAGCCTCAGCTACTTAGTGAGGCTCTCAGCAACTCAGTGAGACCTTGTTTCCAAATAAAATATAAAAATAGGGCTGTGGGTACCCTGGAGGTAGAACACCCCTGGGTTTCATCCCGAGTACCAACAAAAACCACAAAAACCTAAAGTGAATGCCCATGGCCACACCAAAAACTGTACAACTATAGCCTCTTTATATGAACTACAGCATCTTTATTCCCAAATCCCTAAAATGACAGGTGCAAGGGTGCATGCCTGTAATCCCAGATACTCAGGAGATGGAGAAGGGAAGATCCCAAGTTCAAGGCCAGCCTGGGCAACTCAACTATACCTTATCTCAAAAAAAAAAAAAAACAGGCCTGGCGTGGTGGTGCTCACTTGTCATCCCAGCATTCGGGAGGCTGAGTCTGGAGGATCGCGGTTCGCGGACAGCCTCAGCTACTTAGTGAGGCCTTCTGCAACTTAGTGAGACCTTGTTTCAAAATAAAGAATAAAAAATAGGGCTGGGGGTAAAGCTTGGAGGTAGAATGCCCCTGGATTCCATCCCTAGTACCACAAAAAACAAAAACAAAAACAGAATCCATCACTAAGATGGAAGTAAGCCAAGTACCCTTCCACGGATGAAAGGATAAACAAACTGGGCGCACTCGCCCAGGAGCTCCTGCTGCAACCCACGGCACACCCTGCAGCCTCTGAGGCTGCTGCTCTGCATGAGGCCTGGCTGGAAAGGCCGCTCTGCGCTCCTGCCCCGACAGTCAGAGCGGATCACAGAGGTGCACCAGGGTGCACAGAGGTGCAAGTTTGGGGCTGGTCGGCTATTCTGTCTCTTCACTGTGGAGTGAGCAGAAAATTCTTGAAAAATTAGATTTTTCAAGACTCACAGAAGACCGAGGAAGAGCAAATTTCACCGAATATAAATTAAATAATATAAATTAAATAAGTTTAAATAAGCCAAAATATATTTAACTCACTGGTGAAAATAAGCATCCCTATGTGAATGGATATAGAAACGAAGAGAAAAGAAAGCTCATCATTTTGACAAATTAATGACCTGGATGTGGCAGCACATGCTATAATCCCAGTAACGGGAAGGCTACAGACAAGAGGATCACAGGTTCAAGGTCAGCCTCGGCAAATAACGACTCTCAGCAACCTAGCAAGAACTTGTTTCAAAATAAACAATAATGCTGGGCGTAGTGGTGCATGCTTGTAATCCCAATACCTGGGGGCTGAAACATCCTCAGCTACTTAGTGAAGCCCTTCGCAACTCAGTGAGACCCTGTTTCAGAAAATAAAATACTAGAGCCAGGCATGGTGGTGCACGCTTGTAATCCCAGCATTCAGGAGGCTGAGACCTGAGGATCGTGGTTCATGGACAGCCTCAGCTGCTTGGTGAGGCCCTCCACAACTTAGTAAGACTCTGTTTCAAAATAAAGAATAAAAAATAGGGCAGGGGGTGTAGCAAGGCAGTCGAATGCCCCTGGGTTCCCTCTCCAGACTCACAATATAAATAAATTAATTAATTAATAGACTAAAAAATAGGGCTAGGGGTAGAGCTCGGCGGTAGAATGCCCCAGGAGTCAATCCCAAGTACCACAAATTAATTAACTAATTAATTAATGCAGAAAGAATGATGGAGGCAGGAAGTCCACTTGGGATCTTTATAGAAATAACAAGATTCAGACGCGACTCGTCAACAGACACTAGAATCCGTGGGTCAAAAGTTCACTGAGATCCAAGACATGTGCACGCCTCAGAGCATCTTCCCAAATTCCTCATCTACCTGAGGAAAAGTGAACAAGTGTCCTGGGCAGATCTGCCGGGCAGCACCTGGCCGGGCACTGGAGGCTGGCATCCCCACTCAGGGACAGTGATAGCGTGGCTTCCTGACAGGACACTCTGAGATGAACATGTCATCACTTCTGGGTTGTTCCTCTCCAAAGCACATGACCTGAGTCCAGCACCAGGAAACATCAGACAGTCCTTACTTCAGGACACTCTAGAAAATAACTGAAACATCACAGCCACAGTGTCGGAAAACCAGCCCGATTAAAGAGCAGAGAGGCTGGACAGCTAAGTGCTGCAGGAGATCCCAGGCGGGCCCCGTGGACGGAGGTGAGGCCTGAGCGAGACGGCAGACCCACAGGAGCGGGGTCATGGCGACGCTCGTCCTTCCTGCCAGGTGTGGGAGCGTCTGGGGACCAAGGACGTGCTACGAGGCCGCACACATGAGCACGAGAGCGAGGCGAAGGAGCAGCAAGCTGCGAGGTTGATTCGGGAGGGCATGGGGCTGCATGACACAGCAACTTTAGGTGTGTTGAGACTTTATCAAAAATAAAGTAACAACAGGGGCATCTCCAAAGACGCCATGCTTCTGGATCCAGCACCATCTATCTGCGCTGCGCTGGGGCCTGTTCGGATTCTCGGCGTTCCCAGTGTGCACTCACGTGGCCTCACCCAGAGGCCTGTGGGCCTGATGGTCAGGGCTGTTTCAGTTGGTATTTCCTCTAGCCAAGGAAAATACCAAATGAGCATTTTTTTAAGACTCTTTTTCTCGTTCTGTTTTGCACTGTTCTCAAAATACAGGTCAAAGACACAAGAAAGAGGAAACATTGAAAACACAGCACACAGGGATCCTGAGCACAGTTGACAGGACTTTGAGTATCAGGAAGACATGCACTCTAAAAGCTACCACCACATTGCAGGTATATGAAACAATCAAGTAAGGTCGTGTTGTCATTTACTCATGCAATTCAATTTTACCACTGTATATGCAGAAAGGTTTTTTACTTCTTAAAAATAAGGAATGGGCTCTGGAAAAAATGCCAAAGAGCAAATAGTATATTGAGGGTTAAAATATCTGATGAAGGGAACGTTTGGGATGAGACTACAGTTTAGAACCATCGAAAAGTACCTGGAACGGTTGCTGCTGGGATGAAAAAGCAGCAGAAACATTTGGCGGAAGCTGGGTTGCTATAGCAACAGGAGTCCCAGTCTGCCCATCCTTGCCTGTCACAACCTTTACCTGAGAGAAATATTTTGAGAAAAAAAGGCAACATAATTTTTAAGACTGCTCAAAATTTTGTTAAGTTTCATTGCTGACAGCTCACTGATTTAGGTGTTTAAAAATATTTTGCATCAAATCCTGTACAAGACCCTGGACTGACTACAAGATCGACAGCATAACAATCTAACAACTGTCGGTCTTCAGCAACTCCAGTGTAGATCACAGGCAACATCCCACCTGGGCTCTGCAGCACCACACTTTACAGCGGGAGCCGCAGACAGACAGACCCAGCGGCCTCTTGACCTCTTGCACTGCAGTGCCCAGTCACCTACCGCCGGCCACACGGCCAAGCCCCTCTGCAGCAGGAAGCTGAGGGGGCCGGGCTTTTCTCTACAAGTACAGTCACAGGGGTTGGTTTACAGACAACATTGGTATACAAACATAGAGAAGTGAACTTCACTGTTTCATGACAATAGAGGTGAAGTCCTTGAAATAATCATATAGACCTTCTGAAAAATAAAAGCGGTCCATCCAGGGAAGGGCTCTGAAGAAGACACAGATGGCGAAGCCACACAGATACACCCATGGATGCCAGAGGACACTGGAGCAAAGAGACCAGCTTTGGCTCACCAAAGGCTGGTTTCTTTGCAGAAGGGCTGACAAAGGTTTAGGTTATTTTAGCTATGTTTTAAAACAAAATAAGCTCTACCAACATAGGATACACTGCACAACACAAAAGCACAAAATACAGTGCATTACAGTACAGTTCACCATCCCGTGTTCCGGAAACAACAGGAGCACCACAGGGACCACCATGAGGTGGGACTTACTGCACACCCAGTCTAGGCACCCAAAAGTAAGGCGTGCATGCGTGCGTGCGTGCGTGTGTATGTGTGTGTTACTAGGGATGGAACCCAGGAGAATTCTACCTCTGAGCTATACACTCCTAGCCCTGTTTTATATTTTATTTAGAAACAGGGTCTCACTAAGTTGCTAAAAGCCTCGCTAAGTTGCTGAGGCTAGCCTTGAACCTGTGATCCTCTTGTCTCAGCCTCCCAAGTACTGGGATTACAAGCGTGTGCCACCACGCCCGGCTCAAAAGATTCTATCTTAAATATCACTTTGCAAAGTGTGAGTTGAAAATATGATCTCAAATCTAAGGCTACATTTAAAAATTGAAAAAGAGCTCTTGGCTTTGTGCCACAATAACTGCATTTTAATTATAAAGGCCCCAAATGAACATATCTGGTGACTTCTGGCTGGACACTGAAATCGCGTTTAAAATTTTTGTTGGCAGTGTCTTCACAGACGGACCTGTTAAGTACAAGGGGAAACTTGAAAACCAGGCCACGGGTACTAAGCCTCACACCACTGAAGAGCCCTCCCTGCCGGCCGCAGAGGGCTGGCGAGAGGCATCAGGATCAGCCAAGGACCACAGACCTGGACAGAAGGGGGACTGGCCGCGCCAGCCAAGCTCTGCTCTGCACCCAACAGGACCTCCAGGCACTGCCCCACCCTCCCTTCCCTCCTATCTCAGCTGTGCTACACCGCTTCTTCCCCTTCAGGGAGAAAGACAGTGCTTTCTTCAAAGTGACTCCTTGTTAAGACTTTCACGAGAGCACAATCTCTGCAGGGCTCAAAGGCAGTTCTAAGTCATAGTTGCAGACATCAACCTCCTCACACGTGTCCTCTAGCTGATTAAACTGCCATTTCTTACCTCGTCATTGATGACCTCCGATTTCTCCTCCTCCTCCTCCTCCTCCTCGTCCTCTTCCTCCTCTTCGATGTCCAAGTCGTTCTGCCTGAGATATGCTTGTAATGGGGCGTAGTGCTTCTTCTTGAAAGCCAGGAAATCCATCATGTTCCCTTGAAGGTGCTGCAGGAAGAACAGTTCGACCAGGTACTCCCTGAAGGCCTCCCTGAGCGCCTCCATCTCCTTGTGGTGGTGGTCCAGGCACTGCTTCCTCATCTGCGCCGTCTCCTGGGAGGCCGGGGGGATCTCCTCCAGCTTCCTGGGAGCCTTCTTCACCCCCGAGCTGCCCGCAGACGTAAGGGGCAGGCTGGAAAGGCCCGGGGGCATGGCAGTTCTGGAGGGGCTGGTAGGCGGCGGGGAGGTCATGCCAAACGCCGAAGCCCCCCCAGCGCTGGGGAGCAGCACGCCACCGGGAGCCCTCTCGAAGCCCAGAGGCCGGCTCGGCGGCCCCTGCAGCGCCTGCTGCTGCTGGATGAGCTGGCCCTGGATGATGCTGCTGATCTGGGGCGGCAGGCTGGCCGTGGCGATGTGGCCCGGGCTGGCCAGAGGCGGCAGGCCGGCTCCTCCCGCGGCGGCAGGGCTCTGGGGCCCCAGGTGGTGAATGGTGCCTCCTGACTGCGCGTGGGGCTGGGAGAGTCTCCGCTCTCGTGCTGCGATGGGCGCGCCTGCATGCTGGAGTTGAACCTGGGCCCCCTGGCCTATCTGCGTGAGGCCTGGAGCCTCCTGAAACACAAAGTGCCCGCCGCTGGACGGGCTCAAGCTGATCTGCCGCACAAGCACGCTGGCGTCCACAAAGCCTCCAGTGGGGCTGCTGCTACAGATGCCCAGCCCGGGGCCTGGCGCCCCGGTGCGCACACTCTGCAGGGCCTGCCCTGGTCCCGGGCTGGGCTGCGTGGGGCTTTGTGTCTGAACCTGCTGGGAGAGGGGGGACGTAACTTGAATGTACGAGGGCGAGCCATGCTCAAAGCGCCTCTGCTGCGCACTGAACTGGAAGCCTGGAGAGGTGGGGTTGGGCAGTGGCAGTGGGGCCAGCGTGAGCTGCTGGTTCCCTCCCACAACAGGGCCAACGTTCTGGAGGGCGATGTTCACGTTCTGCCCAGCCACAGGACTCCTACTCATGAGCTGCTGGATCTGGTAGCCAGGGGACTGGGGCGCAGAGGGGCTGGCTGACGGAGCAAACGGTGCTGCAGGGGACGGGGGCAGATTTGGGTGGGCCGGCTGCTCCTCTTCACTGCCAGTGAAGGACCTGGACCTCTGCAGCTGCTGCTGGACACTCTGAGGACCGCTGCCATGGTGCATCGTCACCTCCCGTCTTCATCCAAAGCGAGCTTCTCCTAAAACCAAAGTCAGAAGGACATCACAGGAAGGCAGTAGCAGGACTCTCCACAACCTAGCGAGACCCATAAAACAGGCTGAGGCGAGCCGGGCGTGGGGGCGCACGCTTGTCATCCCAGCATTCGGCAGGCTGAGACAGGAGAATCACGGTTCGTGGTCAGCTTCAGCTACTTAGTGAGGCCCTATGCAACTCAGTGAGACCCTATTTCAAAATAAAGAATAAAAAAAAATAGGGTTGGGGGTATAGCTCGAAGGTCGAATGCCGCTGGGTTCCATCCCCACCCAGTACCACAAAAAAAAAAGGCTGGCAGTGTAACTCAGAGGGTAGAACGCCCCTCAGTTAAATTTCCAGTACCACCAAAAACAAACCAAAAAAAAAGAAAACACCACTTGTCCTTTAAAAAGAAAAAGATGGCCGGGCGTGGTGGCTCACGCTTGTAATCCCAGCATCCGGGAGGCTGAGACCTGGAGGATCATGGTTCGCAGACAACCTCAGCTACTTAGTGAGGCCCTCTGCAACTCAGTGAGACCCAGTTTCAAAAAAAGAATAAAAAATAGCGCAGGGACTGTAGCTCAGAGGTCAAATGCCCCTGGGTTCCATCCCCAGACCCGCAAAAATAAAAGAAAAGAAAAGAAAAAGAAAAAGATGCACAGAGACCACACTGAAGACTAGCTCCTCCAGCAGACGAGAGGCGCGGCGTCCCTGAGTCCCTGCTGGGCTGGCCTGGTAGGAGCAGGTGGGCATCCAACCATGGTGTGAACAGTGAACAGCGTTGATGGCGGCAGGGAAGCCAGGGGAGCTACGCAGGGCCGCACTACCCATGAACCCTCACAGCCAGCCAGCCCTGCAGACCCCAAGAGCAAGGCTTGGCCCTGCCCTGCCTATGCAGCAGGAGCTGGGCTAGTCCAGCCTGGGCAGCCAAGCCCACACTTGGGGCCAGGAAGCCCTCTTCCAGCCCTTCCCTCGCTCCTCTCGGCAGCAGAGCTGTCTGCCTGCCTCCCCACGAAGGGCTCCCCATGGAGGACTGGAGGACTGCATCCTGCTGTGGCTGCCTGGCCCCGAGGCAGCATGTTATCGCCAGAAGAGGACATCCAGGCCTCAGCAGCGGTTCTAATCCACTGCCAGGGTGCCTGGTCTGCGGATACTCCCCTGGTAAATCCACAAACTAGAGCACGCACATGTTCAGACCCCTTGCCCCAAGCTACTGAGGACAGGCATACTGCCATAGGAGGCTGCTGGCAAACTACCGTGCCAGGATGGAATGAGAAACGAGGTCCTGGAGCAGAAGGCCAGAGTGGACTCAGACCTGAACATCTCCCACAAGCGCACAGGAGCAGCAGAAGCGGCGAGGCAAGGAAAGAGAAGGAAACAGAAGGGACCTGCTCCACTCTGGAGGGGCCCTGCAGAGGTTGTGCCGGATTCCACGAGTCTCAGAACCTAAGAACAGCTTAGCATGAACAGACTGGAGACTGGGGTGGGACAACAGGGGGACCCCTGAGGAAGGCCAGCCTTCAGGACAGAAGGAAGAGGGTGGAGCAGGAGAGGACAGTCCTGGGCCAGTCCCGACCAGAGTCGCCAGTGTCTGCAGAGCCTGGAGGACTGACAGCATGTGGGGCTGTCCCTGTGCTGGGCCATAGGAAGATACCCTCCTCCCCAAGAGAAACGAGGATGCCAGTGCAGAGATGGAGGCGACTGCACCCAGCTTGGAGCCAGGGCTGCGGGAGAGGGGCCACGGCCCACGCAGAGCCCGGAGCCAGGGCTGCAAGAGAGAGACCATGGCCCACTTAAGAGCCCAGAGCCAGGACTGCGGGAGAGGACCAAGGCCCACTCAGAGCCCAAAGCCAGGGCTGCGGGAGAGGACCACGGCCCACTCAGAGCCCAAAGCCAGGGATGCAGGAGAGGACCACGGCCCAAGCAGAGCCCGGAGCCAGGGCTGCGGGAGAGGGGCCATGGCCCATGCAGAGCCCGGAGCCAGGGCTGCAAGAGAGGGACCACGGCCCAAGCAGAGCCCAGAGCCAGGGCTGCAGGAAAGGATCACGGCCCAAGCAGAGCCCGGAGCCAGGGCTGCGGGAGAGGGGCCACGGCCCACGCAGAGCCCGGAGCCAGTGCTGCGGGAGAGGACCACGGCCCACGCAGAGCCCGGAACCAGGGCTGCGGGAGAGGACCACGGCCCACGCAGAGCCCGGAGCCAGTGCTGCGGGAGAGGACCACGGCCCAGGCAGCTGAGTGCTGCCCCGAGACCCGGCTTCTGAGAGAGGCAGATGGCCCGGTCCTCAGGCACAGCTCAGTGCTGGTGGTGGAGGAGCCAGCCCGACACGGGCACCCAGCTCCCTGCCGCCCTGGGGTTCCTGTCACCCCAGGACAGGACAGGCAGTGATCAAAAGGCCTGCTTGCCCCTAAGACAAGCAAGAGCCCTTTCCACCATAAGGACGTCACAGCTTACCTCTGTAAGAAAACAGAAAGGGATCAGGATGTCACGACCCTGCGGAAGTTAGAAAAGATTCTTACAGTCACAGGCTTCATGTTGAAATCCATTCTAGGAAGTCAAAACTACAGCGTTTACAGGCCCCTGGACATATTCCTAGCAAGTGTAAGAAAAGCGCGTGTTTAGCTGGAGGAGGAAGGCTGTACTGATCCAACAGCTGGTCTCTGAGGATGGAGTCAGAATACAACGGGCAACTCAGCAAACAAATGCAATGGAAAGCGAGGACCAGAAGTGGGTCTCACTACAGACCCGGCAGAGCCCAGAGCCATGGGCACGCCACGCCGCGGGACCGCCCACGCTGTGTCTGACCTTTCCAACAAGCAGCACGAGGTGAGGTTAGAGCGGAACTGTCACAGAAGCAGCCCAGACACTGCAGGGTTTATGTAGGAGGTTCCTTAGGATACTCCCAGAACACCAAGGCCATAGGTGAGAGAGAAAGAGACAGAGAGCGCGCACCAGAACAGTCACTCCCACATTCAGCAACAGGCAAAAATCAGGAGCAAAGTTATGTTACCACAAGACATTGATACACTGCTAAGATCCAACTTAAACTCATAAACATAAAAATAAATTAAGCAGCCAGGCATGGTGGCATACGCTTATCATCCCAGTACTTGAGAGGCTAAGACAGGAGGATCACAGGTTCAAGGCCAGCCTCAGGTACTTATGCCCTCTGCAATTTAGTGAGACACTGTTTCAAAATAAAAAAATAAAATAAAATAAGCCAGGCGTAGTAGGGCACACTTGTAATCCAGGACTTGGGAAGCTGAGACAGAGGATCGCAGGTTTATGGCCAGGCTCAGCTACTTAGTGAGACTCTCTGCATCTCAGACCCTGTTTCAAAATAAAGAATAAAAAAACAGGGCTGGGATTGTGGCTAGGAAGTAGAATGCCCCTGGGTTCCAACCCCAGTACTGGGGGAAGTGGGGGGAGACTCAAGGACAAAATTAATAAAAAACAAGAGACAGAGCAGGCATGATGCTGCACACCTATAATTTCAGTACTTGAGAGGCTGAGACAGGAGGACCACAGGTTCGAGGCTAGCCTCAGAAATTTAGGGAGATCCTCTACAACTTGGCAAGACCTTCTTCTTTTTATTTATTTATTTTTTGGTAGCACTGGAATGGAACCCAGGGCCTTTTCTACCTCCGGGCTATACTCCCAGACCTATTTTATGTTTCATTTGGACACAGGGTCTCACTAAGTTGCTGCGAGCCTAAGTAGCTGAGGCTGGCTTCGAACCTGTGCGATCCTCCTGTCTCAGCCTCCCAAGCGCAGGGATTACAAGCGTGCGCCACCACGCCCGGCTAAGACCTTGTTTCTTTTCTTTTCTTTCTTTTTTTTTATTTTTCTTGTTACTGGGGATTGAACTCAGGGGCATTCCACCTCAAAGCTACACTACTTTTATTCTTTATTTTGTAACACAGTCTCACTAAATTGTGGAGGACCTAAGTAGTTAAGATTGGCAGCAAACCTGCAACCTCCAGTCTTTGTCTCCCAAGTACTGGGATTATAAGCATGTGTAACCACACCTGGCTTATTTTTATTTTGAAACAGGGTCTTGCTAGTTTGATGAGAGGCTCACTACTTGCTAAGGCTATCCTTGAACTTGTGATCCTCCTGTCTCAGCCTCCCAAGTACTGGGATGACAGATACATGTCAGAACACCAGGCTCAGAAGGTCTCCAAAACATGAGTGCAGCCCGGCATGGTGACGCACACTTGTCATCCCAGCATTTGGGAGGCTGAGACAGGTGGATCCAGGTTTGTGGCCAGCCTCAGCTACTTAGTGAGACCCTTTGCAATTCTGTGAGACCCTGCTTCAAAATACAGAACGAAAAAATAGGGCTAGGGGTGTAGCTCAGAGATAGAATACCTCTGGTTTCATCCCCAGTAACACACACACACACACACACACACACATACACACACACACACACACACACGAGTGGAGGGAGCAAGAAACATGGGACCAAGAAGAAATGTCAAGCAGCTAGAGACAGAGAAGACAGGCACTGGGTCCTCACTGCAAAACGCCTCTAGCCCGTGTGCATCTTTGAAGTTTTTCATAGAAAACATGACAGGAAGCCAGGCATGGTGGTGCACCCTCGTAATCCCAGTACTTGGAAGGCTGAGACAGGAGCATAGTAGATTCACAGCCAGCCTCAGCTACTTAGTGAGGCCCTCCACAACTTGGTGAGACCCTGTTACAAAATGAGCCAGAAATGAGCAGCAAATAAAGAGTAAAAACAGGGCTAGCTGAGCGTGTAGCTCGGAGGTAGAATGCCCCTTGGTTCAATCCTCAGTTCGGAAAAAAAAAAAAAAGCAAGACAAAGTAGATTCTATAGAAGATGCTAACACCAAACACCAGGTGAGAAATAAAAAGCGGCAGCCAGGAATGATGGTGATGGTGTCTGCTTTTAATCCCAGTACTTGGGAAGTAAGACAGGAGGATCACCAAGTTGGAGGGAGGTATAGCTCAGAGGCAGAATGTCCCTGGGTTCAATCCCCAGTAACAAAAAATAAGTAAATAAAGTAAGCAAATAAATAAAGACCTATGCACTAACAAAGTACGCATCTGCTCCTACCCCAGAGCAACTGTAAAGGTTCCATACCAGTTTCTGAAGTACAGAGATTCCAAATGCCATAAAGTGGACTAAGCTCCACTGTAATATTGTCTAAGGCTTAGGACTCTGTCTGTCTCACAGAACTGATCTGGCGAAGTGCGGGAGTCAACAACAATCTCCAAGATCCCCTCTGCAGGAACCTCTTGTGGGTATCGCCCTTGAGGACACATGTGCTGAAGTGCAGAAAGAAACCCAGACGGGGTTGCTCTGGGAGGAGGTCGTGAGGGGAGAAAAGAGCGCAGACCAACTCGGAACTTCTACATTCTTTGAATATCCTTCAGCATGGGTCATTCGCACACCTTATGATAAAGGAAAAACTATAAAGAGGCCAGATGTCCTTCAGCAAGGAAAAGGATAAGCAAGCCAGAGAGGACCGCTCAGCAAAGAGAAGAGACCAACAGCTGGTGCCTGCACGGCTCGGCCATCTCGGGGCCTGTGTTCTGTGAAAGCAGCTAGACACCAACGGCCCACACGCAGGGTCTGGGGCACACAGAACCCAGCGGTGGGGTCGCGAGCCAGGGCTGGGAAGAGCTCTGGACTGCTGGGCGGCAGCACGCGCCTTTTGGGGGTGAAGGGACTGCTCTGTGTTCTGACTGTGGTGAAATCACACATTTGTCAAAATTTACATAACTCGACACCAGAGTGAATTCTACTATGTACGTCATAAAAAAGAAAGATGATGGCCAAGTGAGAAGATGCAAAGCCCTACCCAGTGATATTATTTTTATAACATAACAACACAACAAAGTAAAAATCTTCACTGACTGAACACAGAAACTATGACAGAGACAGGGCTGACATCATACAGGCCAGAGGATGTGGAGTCTGAAAGATAACACCACAAACACTAGGCACTGGTGCATGCCTGTAAATCCGTGTTAGGGAGGCCAAGACAGGAGGATCCTGGGCTCAAGGCCAGCCTCAGCAACTTAGCGAGGCCCTCAGCAACTTAGGGAGCTCCTGTTTCAAAACAAAAATAAAACAGGGATAGGTGGTCTAGCTCAGAAATAGAATGCCCCTGGATTCAATCCCTAGTACTGAAAATAAACATTCTAGCCGGGTGTGGTGGCACAAGCTTGTCATCCCCGCGCTTGGGAGGCAGAGACAGGAGGATCGCGCAGGTTCGAAGCCAGACATGCGCTGGCTTAGGAGACCCTGTTTCCAAATAAAAATGTAAAAATAGGTCTGGGAGTGTAGCCCGGAGGTAGAAGGGCTTCCAGGAACCCCAGTACCACCAAAATAATAATAATAATTAATAATAATAATAATAATAATAATATAAAATAGGTCGCTGGGCATGGTGGCACACGCTTGTAATCCCCGCGCTTGGGAGGCTGAGACAGGAGGATCACACAGGTTCAAAGCCAGCCTCAGCTACTTAGTGAGGCTCTCAGCAACTTAGTGAGACCCTGTTTCCAAATAAAATATAAAATAGGTCTGGGAGTATGGCCTGGAGGTAGAAAGCCTCTGGGTTCCATGCCCTGTACCACCAAAAAAAAAAAAAAATTCTAAAGCTGGGCATAGTGGTACATGCTTGCAATCCCAGCTTTTGGGAGGCTGAGATAGGAGGATCGTGGTTCATGAACAGCCTCAGCTACTTAGTGAGGCCCTCTGCAACTCAGTGAGACTCTGTTTCAAACTAAAGAATAAAAAAAAAAAATGGGGCTGGGGGTATAGCTCAGAGGTACAATGCCCCTGGGTTCCATCTACAATAACAATAAATAAATATATAAATAAATAAATAATAAAAAATAAAATTCTAGAAAAGCTTTTCTTTTTTTGGCGGTACTGGGGATGGAATCCAGGGGCATTGTACCTCCAAGCTACACCCCCAGCCTTGTTTTTTATTTATTTATTTATTTTTGCAGTGCTGGGGATGGAATCCAGGGGCATTGTACCTCCAAGCTACACCCCCATCCCTATTTTTGATTCTTTATTTTGAAACCTAAGTAGCTAAGGTTGTCCTTGAACCATGATCCTCTTGTCTCAACCTCCCAAAAGCATGCGCTACCACGCCTGACTAAGCTCTTCTTTTTTTTCTGGTACTGGGTACGGAACCCAGGGGCATTCTATCTCCAAGCTAGATACCCAGTCCTATTTATTTTTATTTTGAAACAGGGACTGAGTTGCAAAAGGCCTCACTAGGTCATAGCTGAGTCTGTCCGCAAACTGTGATCCTCCAGTCTCAACCTCCCAAATGCTGGGATTGCTGGGATTACAAGCATGTGAGCTTTATTCTTTTTTTTTTTTTTTTTTTGAAGATTTAAAGAAGTTTATTAGAAAGATAGAAATACAGAAAATAGAAATACAGCCCCATGCCAAAATGGCATGGGGGGGTGACTTGAAATGAATACACCCTATTCTTTATTTTGAAACAAGATCTCACTAAGTTGCAGAAGGCCTCACTAAGTAGCTGAGGCTGTCCACAAACTGTGTGATCCTCCTGTCTCAGCCTTCCAAGTACTGATTCATAAGCATGCACCACCATGTCCAGCTTAGTAAAACATTTTTAACTTAAAAAAAAAATTAGCCGGGCACAGACAGGAGGATCGTGCAGGTTCAAAGCCAGCCTCGCTGGCTTAAGAGACCCTGTTTCCAAATAAAATATAAAATAGGTCTGGGAGTGTAGCCCAGAATAAAATATAAAATAGGTCTGGGAGTGTAGCCCGGAGATAAAAGGGTTCCATCCCCAGTAGCACCAAAAAATTAAAATACACACACACACACACACACACCAAGGCAGGCATGGTAGCGCACGCTACTATGGGAGCTGAGACAGGATCGTGCTTCGTGAACAGCCTCAGCTACTTAGTGAGGCCCTTCACAACTCAGTGAGACACTGATTCAAAATAAAGACTAAAAATAGGGCTGGGGGTGTAGTTCAAAAGTAGAATGCCTCTGGGTTCCATCCCTGGTACCGCAACAACAACAACAAAAAATTAAGCAACAACAACAACAAAAAATTAAGCTGGGAATGGTAGCACACACTTGTAATCCCAGCAATTGGGAGGCTGAGACCACAGGATCACAGTTCAAGGACAGCCTCAGCTACTTAGTGAGGACCTCTGCAACTCAGTGACACCCTGTTTTGAAAAAATAAAAACACAAAAAATATAGGGCTGGGGGTGTAACTTGAAGGTAGAATGCACCTGGGTTCCATCCCCAGTACCGCAAAAAATAAATACATAAATAAAGAGAGAGCTGGATTGCAGCTCAAAGGTAGAATCACTCCTGATTCAATCTGCAGAACAAAAAAAATTTTTATTAGAAATAATGCATCATGAGCAAGGACTCTAACTCCTGAAGATAGTGGAGATAGCCCCTGCTCCCAGGGCAAAAGGGCAGAGCCAGGATCCCTGAAGAAAGCCCAGGACTGGGTCACTGCTCTCCGTGTAGCAAAAGGCCAAGAGACTCCACTAGCCTCCAGCACAGGGTGCAGCCAACAGCTAGCTGGGAAGCAGACCTCAGCAGCAGGCACCAGCCACCAAATGTCACCAGCACTGGGACCAACTGCGGAACCTCAGTGGCAATAAGATGGCCTGCGTCTACAGCCCGGCGCGGTGCGCACGCTCGTCATCCCAGCATTCGGGAGGCTGAGACAGGAGGATCGCGGTTCGCGGACAGCCTCAGCTACGGAGTGAGGCTCTTTGCAACTCAGTGAGACCTGGTTTCAGAATAAAGAATAAAAATAGGGCAGGGGGTGTAGCTCGGAGGTCGAATGCCCCTGGGTTCCATCCCCAAACACGCAAAAGAAAAGAAAGGAAGAAAGAAAGATGACCTGCATCTAGCTGTGTCCTGGGAGGCTGAGCTGGAACACAGAAGGAAAGGCACTTTCTTGGACCCGATAACCCCACACCACTGTGCCTGCCTGTAACCCCAGGAGGCTGAGGCAGGAGGGCTGCAAGTTTCCAGACGGCCTGGATAACTCAACAAGACTCGCTCCCAAAACAAGACAAATGAGTAAATAAGTAAATAGAAAGGGTTAGGGATAAGTCGGGCGTGGTGGCACATGCCGGTAACCCCAGCCTTTGGGAGGCTGAGACGGGAGGATGCGGGTTTGCGGACAGCCGCAGCCTCTACTTAGTGAGGCCCTTTGCAACTCAGTGAGCCCCCGTTTCAGAATAAAGACTAAAGAATAGAGCGGAGGTGTAGCTCAGAGGTAGGATGGCTCTGGCTTTCATCTCCAGTACTGCGAAGGAAGGAAGGAAGGAAAGAGAGAAAGAAAGAAAGAGAGAGAGAAAGAAGGCGAGCGGGCTAGGGACGTAGCTCGGCGGGAGATGCCCGGGTCCAGCCCCCATTACCAAAACAGAGCGGCGACGGGGGCCGCGAGGCCCGGGGGTGGGCGTGGAGGCCGCGCAGGCCGGCGAGGCCGCGGAGGCCGGCAGGGGAGCGCCGCCCGGCCGCCCTCCCGCGTCCGCCCGCCCGGCCCTGGGCCCGCGCTCGCCGCGCCTCCCCCCGGCGGAGCAGGCCCGCCCGCCGCCGCCCGCCGCCGCCCGCCGCCCCGCTCACCGGCCCAGCGCCGCGCCCCGCCGCGTCCCGACCGCCGGAGGTGGAGCGCGCCGCGGCCGCTCGGCGCATCCGGGTCCCGGGCGCAGGAAGCGGCGGCTACGGCAAGCGGGAGGGCGGCGCAGGCGCGTGCGGGCCGACCCTCTCCGCGCGGGGGCGCCAGACGCCGGCCGCCCGCGCGGGGGCGGGGCGAGGGGCGGGGCCTCCCTGGGGCGGGGCTTCCTCCGGGCGGGGGCGTGGCTTCCTCCGGGGCGGGGCGCGTTCGTGGGCTCTGAGCTGGAGTGGGTTCCGGGAAGACTTGGGAGGGGATAGGGAACGGTTGCAGATGCACTTTTTTTTTCTTTTGGTTTTTGTCGGGTTCTTTTGGTACTGGGGATGGAATCCAGGGGCATTCTACATCCGAGCTACACCCCCAACCCTATTTGTGTGTGCGTGGGGGGGGTTATTGGGGGTGGAACCCAGAGGCTTTCCACCTTACTTGGAAACAGGGTCTCACATAGTTGCTGAGCCTAAGTGGCTGAGGCTGGCTTTGAACCTGTGCGATCCTCCGGTCTCAAGCTCCCAAATGCTGGGATTACAAGCGTGCGCCACCACGCCGGGCTCCAACCCTATTTCCCTATTTTTTTTTCCTTCTTTTTTTTTTTTCTTTTCTGCACGGGGAATGGAACCCAGGGGCATTTTACCTCCGAGCTACACCCGCAACCCTATTTTTTATTCTTTATTTTGAAACAAGGTCTCACTGAGTTACAAAGGGTCTTAAGTAGCCGCAGCTGGCCGCGGACCACGATCCTAGGATTACAAGTGTGGGCCAGAAGTGTTGGAAATGTGGAATTACCTCGGGCTGATGACTGCACAACTTGAAGGTTACTAAAGTTCATTGCACCGTACACTATTTTTTTGTGGTGGTGGGGATTGAACCTACAGGCTTTCTACACTCCCAGCTCCATGTACACTTGAGAAGAATTGCGTTTCGGCGCCGGGCATGAAGGCACAGCCTGCCATCCCAGTACTTGGAAGCCGAGGCGGGAGGACTGTAGGTTCAAAAGCCAACTTTAGCAACTCAGTGAGGCACTTGCAACTTAGCAAGACCTTGTTTCCAAATAAAAAAGTAAGCTAAGGCTGGGGACCGAGCTCGGAGGTAGAGTGCCTCTGGATTCAATCTCTAATACTACAAAGAGAAATGCAAAACCAGACACCATAGCCCATGAACAATGGGAGGGACAGGACAAACAGCCAGCAGGGCTTGCAGGCGGAGCCAGGCAGTTCCATTCACCACCTGCGTTCTTGCAGGAGACAGTGGGCAGAGGAGAGACTGTCCGGGTGGTGGCGAGTGGCACTGGTGCAGCTGGAGGCCGGCCGCCTGTAACACACAGCCTCAGCCTGGGAGCGGGACTAGGCTTCTCCCTGCCAGAGCCGTCTATCAAGTTCTGGACTGTGGGACCTAGGGAGAGGCGGGGTGGCCCCTCCACTGCCTGATCCTTCCTGCCCCGCCTGGCCCGAAGGGGCGTGTCCCACCCCACTGTCTGTTCCTAACAGCAGAGTTCCACTCATGTCTCCTGACAAAAAAAGAAAACAAGGACTCACTAAGCAAAACATATTTATTTAATAAGAAAATCACTTCTTTAAAAAAATAGTGTCTTTACATGCCAAAGTATACTTACTAATGCATGAGCTGAAAATAGATTTGAGGCAGGTTAGTCCCATGATGAAAATTCAATATCCTGAGGGTAAGTGGCCAGGCTAGGCCAGACAGGCAGGCCCAGGACTCCTCGCGGCCCTCCGTCCCGGGCAGCAGGCGCAGCCACGCGGTCTCAGCCTCCAGATGTGCAGCAGTGGCGGCTCTGGCACCTCAGCGGGTATCCCTGTCCCCTTCGCTGCCTGGCAGGGGGCTGGGGACCTGCAGAAGAGGGGAGGGAAGGAGATTGAGGCCAGCACTATTGTAGGGCTTGTCCAGCCTGGAGCCTGGGGACGGCTCCTTGCTCTAACGACTCTGGGCAATCGTCCAGGACTTCCTCCAGGCTCCCGGCACACAGCACTGGGAGCAGTGAGCAGGGGAGTGGGCAGGAAGGAGGCAGCCCAAGGGAGCCAGGAGGTCTGAGGCGCGCACCCATGCCGGGCCTGCTCCTCCGGCTGCTGTGTGGCCCCGGGGGAGTAACACACCCCTCTGGCCTTCAGCTCTGCTCGCCTAAACGCAGGGGACACAGACGAGCACGTGGCCGGGCCAGTAGCTCGCGACCCAGGCCCTACCTTGGCACCTGCGCCAGCCGCTGCCAGCGCCGTGGCACTGAAGTCGTGGATGGGCAGGGTGCGCAGCCACTGGGCCATGGACCTCTCGTCCCGCTCGGTGCTGACGATGGTGGGGTAGATGTGCTGCTCCTTGAAGGCCACCACCTTCCCCTCCTCCTGCACCCAGTCCAGCGGCTCGTGCAGCCCGTCACCGCCAAAGCGCTGGTTGTACTTCTCGAAGTGCACCCTCTCCAGGACGAGGCCGAGGCCTGGGGCCTTGGGCACGTCCACTTTCTCCTCGCCCCAGCTGCGCTCCATCACACTCTCGGGGGCGTAGCCCTTCACGATGGCCACCACCAGGCCGACCATCTTCCGGATCTGGTGCATCATGAAGCTCTGGCCCTTCACCTTGATCACAGCGAACTCCAGGCCCTCGCGCTCGAAGGGCTCCTCGCAGTACATCTCCAGGATGTAGCGCCGGGCGCTGGGCTCCCGCGGCCCCTTCTGGGAGGTGAAGTTGTGGAAGTTGTGGGTGCCCTTGTAGCAGGCCAGCAGCCTGTTGACCTGCTGCAGGGTCTCCGGGCTCAGGCGGTAGGCCTCGTCCTGCACAGCACCGTCCTTGTGGGCAAAGGCAAAGGTGGGCAGCATGTAGAAGTAGGTTCTAGCGTCGCACTTGCTCTTGGAGTTGAACCCACCCGTGACCCTCCTCAGCCCTGGGCACGGAGAGAAACTCAAGTGAAAAAAGGTGCTTCCCAGGCAGGAGGGCCTGCGCAGTTACCCGCTCACCAAGGGCGTGCACGAGCCACACCCCGTCCCTGCGATCAGACCCTCGTCTCCGCCTCCCAAGCACTGGGATTAAAGACCTACTCCACCAGCCCAGAAAAAATGATCTTATTTAAAGGGTAACTCAGAGCCAGGCTGGTGGCGCATGCTTGTAATCCCTGTATTTGGGAGGCTAAGACAGGAGGATCACAGGTTCAAGGACAGCCTCAGCAAAGTCGTGAGACTCTCACCAACCTAGTGAGACTGACCGTTTCTAAACAAAAAAATTAAAAAAGGGCTGGAGGTGTAGACTGGAGGTAGAATGCCCCCGAGTTCAATCCCCAGTGCAATAAATAAGCCAGGCGTGGTGGTGCACGCTTGTAGTCCCTGCGCTTGGGAGGCGGAGACAGGATTGCACAGATTTAAAGCCAGCCTCACTGGTTTAAGAGACCCTGTTTCCAGCAGGGCGTGGGGGCGCATGCTTGTCATCCCAGCATTCGGGAGGCTGAGACTGGAGGATTGCGGTTCGCAGATAGCCTCAGCTACTTAGTGAGACCCTGTCTCAAAATAAATAATAATAGGGCAGGGGGTGTAGCTCGGAGGTCAAATGCCCCTGGATTCCATCCCCAGACCTGCCCAAAAAAAAGAGACCCTGTTTCCAAATAAAATATATAAAATAGGTCTGGGAGTTTAGCCCAGAGGAAAAAGGGTTTCATCCCCAGTTCCACCAAAACTAACTAAATAAATAATCGAGGGATATAGGTCAGTGGTAGAGTACTTGCCTAGTATACATGAGGTCCTGTGTTGAGAATAAAATTGGCTTTGCTTTAAGCCAGGTGTGGTGGCACATGCTTGTAATCCTGACATTCAGGAGGCTGAGATTGGAGGATCACAGTTCCTGGACAGCCTCAGCTACTTAGGCCCTCCACAACTTAGTGAGACCCTGTTTCAAAATAAAGGATAAAAAAGCCAGGCATGGTAGCACACATTTGTAATCTGGCCATTTGAGAGGCTGAGACCGGAGGATCACAGTTGGCGGACAGTGTCAGCTACTTACGCCCTCTGCAACTCAGTGAGACCCTGTTTCAAAATAAGAATAAATAATTGGGCAGGGTGTGTAGTTCGGAGGTCAAATGCCTCTGGGTTCCGCCAGGCGTGGTGACGCATGCTTGTAATCCCCGTAATCCCCGCGCTTGGGAGGCAGAGACAGGAGGATAGAGCTGGTTCAAAGCCAGCCTTGCTGGCTTAAGAGACCCTGTTTCCAAATAAAAAATATATATAAATAGGTCTGGGAGTGTGGCCCGGAGGTAGAAGGGCTTCCAGGAACCCCAGTACCACCAAAAAACAACAACAAAAAAAATGCCTCTGGGTTCCATCCCCAGACTTGCAAAAAAAAAAAAAAAAAAAACCAATAAAATAAAGAATAAAAAATAGGGCTGGGGGTACAGAGGTAGAATGCCCCTGGGTTCCATCCCCAGTACAATACACACACACACACACACACACACACACACACACACACACACACACACAAATTACACTTTACAGCTAATAGTAATAATAGAATCATTGAAGGAATCACTTTCATCGACATTACAGACACACTTGAGAACACCAAAGTCAATCTTAATACCCTGTAGGGAGACGGGGACAGGGAGGGATGGGGGAAGCCCACAGTGCTGTGTGTGCATATCACCAACGCTGTGAACTGCAGTATATGGTGAGACTATACTGCACCAATATGTATTAAATAAGGAAGCAGAATCGTCGGGAATGTCAGATAAAGGCAACAGGCATGTGGACAAATGGCACAGGAAGGGCGCCTGCACCTGCCACCCCAGCATGTCACGCCACGCGGCCAGCGCGGTGCTTCCAAGCAGGCAGTCTTTTCTTTTTTAAAGGGGCTTTTCCCAGCACTGCAGAGCACACACATCAACCCTAGGTTCAGTCCCCAGTGCTGTTCAGAGTGTCTACAACTCCAGATAGCAGTCTGGTTTTAAAGGAGAAATAACTGCTCCTCTTTTAACCAGCTCTTCATAGGATTTTTTTTTTTTTTTTTTTTTTTTTTTTTTTGGTGGTACTAGAGATCGGACTCAGGGGCATTCTACCTCCGAGCTACACCCCAGCCCTATTTTATTTTATCCCATTTTTTGGTATATTGGGGATTGAACCCAGAGGCATTCTACCTCCAAGCTACATGCCCCCAACCTGATTTTTTTTTTTTTTTTTTTGGTGGTACTGGGGGTGGAACCCAGAGGCTTTCTACCTCCGGGCTCTACTCCCAGACCTTTTTTATATTTTATTTGGAAACAGGGTCTCACTAAGTTGCTGGGAGCCTCACTGAGTAGCTGAGGCTGGCTTTGAACCCGTGCGATCCTCCTGTCTCGGCCTCCCAAGCGCGGGGATTACAAGCGTGCGCCACCACGCCCGGCCTGATTTTATTTCTTATTTGGAAAGTCTCAATAGGTTGCTGAGAGCTTTGCTAAGTTGCAGAGGCTGGTTTTAAACCTGCGATCCTCCTGTCTCAGCCTCCCAAATATTACAAGCATGCGCTACCATGTCCCCACCTTTATTCTTATTCTGAAACAGGGTCTCACTATGTTGATGAGAGTCTCACTATTTGCTGAGGCTGCCCTAGAACCTGCGATCCTCCTGCCTCAGCCTCCCAAGTACTGGGATTACGAGTCTGCGCCGCCACACGTGGCTTCGTACGGATCTTCACATCCACTTCTGACTAAAACAGGGCATAGCACGGAGCACCTGGCCTGAGCGGGTGGGGAATGCTGGCAGCCACACCCACCAGGCATGCACAGCTGGAGGCTCTCTTCTCCACTTGGCTGAGCCCGCATCTGTGAGGGTCTACAGCCTGCCGCAGAGGCCTGCGCTGCAGGCTTACCCAGAATCCGGATGTGCGAGGGAAGGTGGCTGTTGATCTTGTCTAGGATGTCGTCAATCAGCCACACCTTCAGTGACACCACCTGGCCAGCGGCAGACACGCCCTGTAGGAAAGCAGAGCCGGGAGGAAGCGTGGGTCCAGCCAGCCCAGCCCTCGGCCCCAGGCTGGGCGCGCTGGTCATCACGGGCAGAGGCCAGCAACTGCCTGGCTCTACATGCGGAGCCTGTCCCACAAGTGCACCTGGAGGGACTGATCAGGTGAGAAAACCAAGCGTCCCGAGCAAGGGGGTCAGTGGGGGTAACTGCAACTCCCGCAGACGGGAAAGACACAACCCAGGCAGACCGGAAGCCAAGGCCGCGGGGGAGCTGACGCCTAATGTCCGCAGGAAGAGAGACGGCCCGGCATGAGTGACAGACCTGCAAGAGCACGGCCAGGAACGGGCTCCCACCCAATCACAGCACTGGTTACCTGGGCACGAGAGAGCAGGCATCCCAGGACGGGGTGCCAGGACATAAGTACTGGTCCCAGGTTCCTAAATCAAGAACTAAAGATTAGCAGGCCTAAGCCGGGCGCGGTGCGCACACTTGTAATCCCAGCACTTGAGAGGCTGAGACAGGAGGGTTCCCAGGCAGCCTCAGCTACTCAGTGAGGCCCTTTGCAACTCAGTGAGACCTTGTTTCAAAATAAAGAATAAATAAAGCCAGGCATGTTGACACAGGCCTATAACCCCAGCTCTTAGGAAGCTGAGACAGAAGGATCACAGGTCAGTGGCTAGACCCAGCAACTTAGCCAAACCCAGTTTCAAAAATAGGGCTAAGGGTGTAACTCAGAAGTACAACACCCCTGAGTGGGGCGTGGTGGCACACACTTGTAATCCCGGTACTTGGGAGGCTGAGAGAGGAGGATCACAGGTCCTCAGACCAGTCTCAGCTCCTTAGTGAGGCCCTCTGCAACTCAGTGAGACCCTATCTCAAAATAGAGAATAAGAAATAGGGCTGAGGGTATAGCTCAAAGGTAGAATGCCCCTGGGTTTCATCCCCAGTGCTACAAAATAAATAAATGTTTCAAAAATGGGGCTGGGGTATATCTGGGAGATTTGTAGAATGTCCCCGAGTTCAATCCCCAGTACCACAAGAAAAAAAAATCAGAGGTAATAAAAGAACGATAAAGAAAGTGGGAGAAGCCAGGCGTGGTGGTGCACGCCTGTCAGCTCAGCATTAGGGAGGCTGAGGCAGGAGGATCATGCTTTGCAGACAGCCTCAGTTACTCAGTGAGGCCCTTTGAGACTCAGTGAGACCCTGTTTCAAAATAAAGAATAAAAAAATAGGCCTGGGGGTGTAGTTCGGAGGTAGAATGCCCCTGGGTTCAATCTCGGGTACCGCAAAAAAAAAGAAAAAGTGAGAGCACAGCAACACCCACAGAACTGAGAGAACAGCGACACCCACAGAACCGCCTCCATCCTGAGCCCCGAGAGGTGGCCATCGCCACTCCCTGGAAGTGAACTTAGGGGTCCAGACTGACTTGCCCAGTTTTACGGTGAGTCTGACCCTAGAGTTCAGCCTAGGCCCACAGATCCAGGGAACTCGGGCACCTCTGAAACTAGATGGCCTGGGACCCGCCGTGTGGGCCAGAGTTCAAAGAGCAGAGAGGAGAGCATCCTGTTCCCATATCCGTGTGCTGCAGGACAGCTGTGTCCTCCCAGGCCCCCCAGGTGCCCCTAGGTGACATAACTTCAGTCCTGGGGGGCCACCCTGCCCAGGTCCAGCCCTCAGAACACAACATGGAGGAACCTCTCCGGCTGCCACGGACTGGGCCTCAGCCCAGAACGGACATAAAGTCAATCAGACGGTGGGACTCGACCTTGTGAGTCAGAGTGCGTGCGCTGGCCACCCACCCATCGCTTCCGGCTGCCTCCGAGATGGCCAGTCAGGGAGGGCTTGGAGCTCAGAGTACGCACTGGCTCCGCAGGCTTGGCACACCCACAGAAGGTAGGAATCCTGTTAACAGACCTTTATGCTGAACGCACACTGAAATGAACGCATCTTTGACATGCTAAGTCGATTATGAAAGTTAGCTTGACCCACCTCGCTCTCCCTCCTAAATGTGGTCATTAAAAATGCACCACTGGAAGTGTGGCTTGCCCTACGAGCAGAGCTGACGCGGAGAGACAGAGGCGCAGGTCCCGGGCATGTGCCACCGGAGGAAGAGGCGAGGGAGCAAGCAGAGGCAGCAAGGACACCGAGCGCGCAGGCACAGAGCCGGGCCGGCCACGCCTGCCTGGCCGCGCTCCTGCACTTCCCAGCTGCACAGTGTGAAAGGTCCTTTTCCGTTCAAGCTCGCCTGACCCTGGTCTGTCCTACACCGGGGAGTCCTGGCAAACACTGCACCAGGAGGGCTAGTGGGCAGCAGGCAAGGGACAGAGCGGCACCACGCACCTTGTCTGTGCGGGCACACCGCTGGAAGGACATCTTCCTCATGTCTTCGCCATGATTTTCAGGGATACAGCCCGCTTGGACCAGGGCGGAAACCAAATCGTCTTCAATTGTCTTGAACTGTGAGGACCCCACATTCCTCTGGAAACAAGAGACCAGAGGGACTGTTTTCATCCGCATCCTGGTGTGGTATGTGCACATCGGGCATCCAGGGTCTGCAGTGCTCCCTTGGGCCAGGGGGAGCAGCCATGGGCGGGTACCACCTCAGCACGTTTCACCTAAGCAGGGGGCAGCCCCACCAGCCACTGCCCTCCCTACGCACACCGCTGGTCAGGGCTGTGCTGGCCTCCCAGGTTTTCCCTAGACCCTCCGGCTCCTGGGAAGAGCAGGTGAGAGCTACAACAGTGACCACAGGAGGGACCAAGAAGAAACCTGCTTGATCATCAGGGTGGGATGGGCTCAGTCCAAGGGGCCTGCTGGCCCAGACCTCCACAAGACCCTCACTAGCAGGCCCTTTCAGGCATCCCAAGGGCTGCCTGCCGCCTACTCTTCCAGAGTCCACCTCCTCCCTGTTCACAGGTACCCTATGCATCCTAAGGAGAAAGCAAGGTCACACACAGGTCAGCCACCGCAGAGATGGCTGTGCGCTGGGATGATGAAACATACCAGCTGGCACCTTCTCTGCGGTGAGCCTACCCACTCCGGGATGGCCTGCTCCCAGAGGCCCTGTGTGAAGCCGCGCTGAACCCAGACGGCCTAGGGGTGGCCCTCACCTGCATGCCATGGTAGCCCTTCCCCGAGTAGGCCATGAGCAGCACGATCTTGCGCTTGGGCGGCTTCCGAGGCTGCTGCTGCTCCTCCTCACCACCCCTGGGCCTCTTGGGCGGATGCTGTGTGTCCTCCCAGACCCAGCCACCTCGGGCCTTCCGGTCATGCTGCCGCGCCGGGGCCACTTCCTTCTCGGCCATGGGGAGCAGGCTGAGAAAACACAGGTGTGAGCCCAGGGTGGGTCGGAACCAGGAGGCGCAGGGCCATCTGGCGGCGCGAGGTCGAGCCTGCGCCGGCGATCCTGCAGACCTGGCCCAGGGTGCTCAGCAGGGCTGGGTGGCAGTGTGCGGCAGGGGGCAGGGGGCAGGGGGCAGGGGAGAGGGGGCAGAGGGCAGGGGGCAGGGGAGAGGGGGCAGGGGGCAGGGGGCAGGGGAGAGGGGGCAGGGGGCCGGAGGTAGGGGAGAGGGGGCAGGAGGCAGGGCAGGGGGCAGGGGCAGGGGCAGGGGCAGGGGCGGGGCGGGCAGCGCGTTCTTTACCCGGGCGCGCGCGGGCCGAGGCGCGCGGTGCACCGCCCCCAGGCTCTCAGCAGCGCGGCCCGCAGGCCGGGGACACCCATGCGCGACGGGGTGGCGGCGAAGGCGCCTGACTTCCCTGACTCCTCGGCCCGCGGGCCCGAGCCGGGAGCCCCGTCGCTGCCCCCACGCTGGCCTCCGCCTCCCGACCCCTCCTCCCGCCCACCCAGCGGGCTGTGCAGGGCCCGCGCGTCGGGGCAGAAGTGCGCCCGCCGGCCCCACTCACGGCGCCGCGGAGGGGGCTGATCCGACCACGTGGGCGAGGGCGGAAGCGGCGGAAGCGGGACGGCGGCCGAGCGCGGACAAACGTCCTCGGGGGCGAGGCGGGCGGGGCCGGGGGCGGCGGGCGGGCTTGGGTGGAGCCAGACAGCAGGGCGGGGTCAGCGGGAGGAGCCGCCGAGGAAAGGCCTGGGGCAGAGGGCAGGGCCAAGGGCGGGGGGCGGGGTCTGTGTGACTTCGGGGGCGGAGCCTGGGAAGGCCGGGGCGGGGCCAGAGGTGGGCGGGGCCGGGCGCTACACAGGGGTGCAGGGGCGGGGCCTGGAGCACAAGGCCGGCCGGTGCTGGCTGGGGCCAAGGATGCCGGGGGCGTGGCTTACGGGTGGGGGCGGGGTCAGAAAAAGGCTTGGAGCCGCAGGCCGAGTGCGGCAGGGCGGGGCGGAGGGCTGCTGGGGGCGGGGCCGCGGCTCCCACCCAGGCGTCCCCCATCCTGTGAGGCTGCAGGTGGCAGAGGCCCATGGTGGGTTCCGACCCTGGGAAGGGGAAAGGCTTGCTGCTAGGTGCTACGGTATTCTGAAAACCTGGTAGATTATGAACGCGCCGGTGTGCAAATTCTTAAAAACAAGTCACAACAGCTGACACCTTTTTGTTATTGGGGTTTTTTGAGTTTTGTTTTTTGCAGATAACTTTTTTTTTTTTTTACGGTATTGGGGATGGGACCCAATGGCATTCTACCTCCGAGCTACACCCCCAGTCCTATTTTTTTCCTTTTATTATTTATTTTGAAACCAGATCTCACTGAGTTGCAAAGGACCTCACTAAGTAGTTGAGGCTGGTGGAGAACCATGTTTCTCTGGTCTCAGCCTCCTGAATACTGGGATTATAAGCATGTGCCACCACGCCCTGCTAGCAGATAATTTCTCTTTTTGTGTGTAGTACTGAGGGTGAAACTCAGGGACCTTCTATCTCCAGTATACATTCCCAGACCTATTTTATACTTTATTTGGAAACAGGGTCTCACTAAGTTGCTGAGAGCCTCACTAAATACCTGAGGCTGGCTTCGAACCTGTGCGATCCTCCCGTCTCAGCCTCCCAAGCGCGGGGATTACAAGCGTGCGCCACCACTCCCGGCTCCCAGATAACTTCTTAATTTGCCCAGTCTTCGCCCCCATGTGCATGATGATTCCACATTACTGAAGAGCAAAGAGGCTGCACCCCTTGCCTGGAGCTTTGCAGCTGCCGCTGACCTGACAGCAAAGCCTGACCTTGCTCCTCACAGACCAGCAAGAATTAGCGCATTAAACCCTCGTGAAGTGTGAGAGGGTCTACCATGGCCCACCTTGCAGACTACACAGTTGAGGCACAGAGAGGGGACAGACTTGTCTGAGATAACATGGCCAGGCCTCCATCCCTACCATCTGTTTTCCTATCTATTTTTGTGGTGCTGAGGGTGGAACCAGGGCACCACACATGCTACACAGAGCTCTCCCATGGGCAGTACTGGGGACAGAGCCAGGGGCACTCTACCTCCCAGCTATACTCTCAGTCCTATTTTTTTTTTTTTTTTTTTGGTGGTACCAGGGATGGAACCCACGGGCACTCGAAGTACCTCCGAGCTACACCCCCAGCCCAATTTTTATTCTTTATTTTGAAACAGGGTCTCACTGAGTTGCAAAGGACCTTACTAAGTAGCCGAGGCTGTCTGTGAACCACGATCCTCCTGTCTCAGCCTCCCAAACGCTGGGATTAAAAGCGTGTGCCAGGGCGGGCGTGGTGGCGCACGCTTGTAATCTACCCGCGCTTGGGAGGCAGAGACAGGAGGGTCGCGCAGGTTCGAAGCCAGCCGAGCGTGCTGGCTTAGGAGACCCTGTTTCCAAATAAAAATGTAAAAATAGGTCTGGGAGTGTAGTCCGGAGGCAGGGCTTCCAGGAACCCCAGTACCACCAAAAATAAAAAATAAAAAAAAGCGTGCGCCACCACGCCCAGCTTATTTTTATTTTTCTGTATTTTGGTGGTACTGGGGGTGGAACCCACGGGCTTTTCTACCTCCGGGCTATATACCCCCCAGACCTATTTTATACTTTATTTGGCTGAGAGCAGAGGATCGCAGTTTGTGGACAGCCTCGCTACTTAGTGAGGCCCTCTGCAACTCAGTGAGACCCGGTTTCAATATAAAGAATAAAAAATAGGGCAGGGGGTGTAGCTCAGAGGTTGAATGGCCCTGGGTTCCATCCCCAGACCCACAAAATAAAGAATAAAAATTAGGCTGGGAGCCGGGCGTGGTGGCGCACGCTTGTCATCCCAGCATTTGGGAGGCTGAGACTGGAGGATCGCGGCTCGCGGGCGGCCTCAGCTACTTAGTGAGGCCCTCCGCAACTCAATGAGACCCTGTTTCAAAATAAAGAATAAAAAAATTGGGCAGGGGCTGTAGCTTGGAGGTCAAATGCCTCTGGGTTCCATTCCCGGACACGCAAAAAAAAAAAAAAATAGGGCTTGGGGTGTAGCTCGGAGGTAGAGTGCCCTGAGGCCCATCCCCAATGCCACACACACAAGGTTCATGCGGAGTGAGAGTGCATGACAGCATGGCCCCGATCGTCTGGTGGGCCCCTCGTCGTGGACATGAGTCTCACACAAGGTTCATGCGGAGTGAGAGTGCGTGACAGCATGGCCCCGATCGTCTGCTGGGCCCCTCGTCGTGGACATGAGTCCCACGCAATCCCCAAATTCCTCCCGGGCCACCTGGCAGAGAACTAATAGCAGGTGACCTGTAAAGGCCCTCCCTGGGGGCCTGCCGCCCCTTGAGGGCCCCTGTGCTCGCCCAGAGGAAAGGGCAGTCCAAACCCCCTTGGGGTTCACAGCGCCTCACCAGGCCGGTCTCCAAAGCCCGCGGCAGAACACCGAAGACAGCAGCGAGCCCCAGGACAGAGGCGACACCGGGTCAACAATTCCAAAAGTTTATTTCTTAACCTGATATTACACAACATTAACGCAAAAGGGAAGACACACACCACGTTCATCTTAAAACAGGACGGAGGCCTGAGCACGAGCTTGTGGAGAACAGGACCGCTCACACACACACACACACACACACACACACACACTGGCCGCACACACACGCGGCCGCCGAGAAGCCACAGGGACTGGGCGGGAGGGGCCCCGCTGCACACGGCCCCCCAGCTCTGGATTCCAGCAGGCCGTAAAGCAATAAATATGAGCACATCACGTGCAGCAAGGTGAGGGGTGGGCGACGAGAAGAAACCAACCGTGGGCATGTCTGTGGGTGTCCGAGCACAGTGGCAAGGCTTCAAGTATTGCAAGGAAATCCACGTGTTTTTGTGTATGTGGCCTGTGACCTTCAAACCCTCGCTGCAGGTGCTACGAACCCACATCTGCCTTAGCAGATACTTGGGTACATTCAAGTATGTTCGGGAAGAGCGGAGGCAAGGCCCGGGCTGGGCAGACCCCAGCACGATACGCCCCAGGCCTGGAAGACACAGGGCTCCGCACCCAATGGCCACCCGGGGCGAGGCCCCCTGACGTCCATCCAGTGGGTAAAGCGTGCCAGGGAGGGCTTGCATATGTTACCCTGCCTGGGGCACCCGGCATCCTGCAGCCCCAGGCAGCATGGTGGGGAACAGCTCAGGGCCACTTTGGCCGCGTACTGCTGGGCCTTCCACCTCCGCAGTGATGCCCAGCCCGCTCTTCCAAAACAGCTTCCTGAAAGCCTAAAAGTTTTCATTAAAGGAAAAATGAGCTGCAGAAAAATAAGACACGTGTAGGAGTAAATAGCAAAGTATGACGACATCTGTGTGGGTTTAGACAGCTCGGCGCCTGAGGCCGTCCCCAAGAGCATCTGAGGGGGCTGCACCTCTCCTGGAGGGAGCGGCCGGTCCTCCCAGGACAGCCGGTGCGCGCGTGCACACTCCGGGCCGCTCATATGCACACACATATGCGCGTATGTACAATGCCTTGGTTGTGCACGCACACCACCTCGGTGTGCACAGTGTATGCGTATGCACAACACCCTGGTGAGCAAGAGATGGGTTCCCAGCGGCCCGCGCCGTGGGCCGCGGTTCTCTGGCCTTTGTAAAGTGCTGGGTGACTCTCAAGCTGGGCGGGCGGCCTGGAGGCCTCGAGGGAAAGTCCTGTCCTGTCCTGGGTGAGCGACTGGGCAGTGCAGCGGGAGGAGCTCGCTTTGGCTTAGTCAGTAACGCTGTCTCAGGCCGCCCGGGCCTCGAGGGTGGCAGGTGCCCCGATGCCCATCTGCCACCTCCAGCACTTGCGCCTGGCAGAGGCAGCCAGAGCACAGGTCTGGGCATCCCTGCCCATGCAGAGCCAGGTGCTGCACGTCTGTCCGGAGGAACAGGCAGCCGAGGAGACAGGAGACACCCCGGTGGGGTTCAGACCCTGGCTCCTCAAGTCCCCACAGCAGCTCAGCACCGTACACGAGTGCCAGCGCTGCAGGCTGTCCCAACACCAGCCAGCACGCGGACCCCACCCACGGGTGCGCAGAGGGCCAGCCCCTTGGGCACAGCAGCCAAGCAGCCGTCAGGCACAGATGCCGGTGAGCAGGGCCGAGAGCCTCCTCTCGATACACAGCTTGCCTGCGGGGAAGGGGAAAGCAGAGGCAGGTGGGTGGGCAGGCCCCTCCTGGCCATCTCCACCCCGGGGTGGGGGGCACTCACACTTGGCAATGTTTTCAACGTCTGCCTGGTCCGTGAGCATGTGCTGCAGCCCCTCCAGCAGCAGCAGGGCCTTGTGGTAGCGTGGCACGCAGCCCTCCCGGTGCTGGAACATCTCATCCAGGGCGGCCGACTGCACCTGCGGGCGAGTCGCAGCGCTGCAGGCCCAGCACACCTGCGCGGGGCAGGCACCAGACTACCGTCCCTGGGCTTGAGCAGGGCTGGGCTCACGTGGCCCGGGCAGTGGGAGCCATAGCTGCAAAGGCGGCACAGAGCCGGGCGAGCTGGGTAATAGCGTGGCCGCCTACTGTGCGCTTGCCAGGGTGGTCAGGGGGAAACGGCTGGAGTAAGACCCACGCGCCCACTCGTGCTCCTGACACGGCCATCAGCAGCAATGCCACCTGGCAGCTGGCGGCCACACCTGCCCGAGGGGAGAGAAGGGCGGAGGGCGGGGGCCCACCCGTGTGCTCTCGCGGGCTGGGGCTCCATAACACGTGTGAATCATCTCAGAGAGAGGCTGCCCCGAGAACAAGCAAGGGGCACCGGCGGCCAGCACCAGCGCCAGGCAGCCAGGTCTCACTGTAGCGAGGACAGCCCGGGAGGGGCGTGGCCAGGGTGCCATGTAGCCGAGGAGTGGCCAGAGCCCGTACCATGTGCACCGCGTGGCTGAGGATGAGCCTCTCGGCCGTGACGCCGTGGACGCCGTCCAGTAGCCGCTGCTTGTCCAGGAAGAAGCGCTGCAGCCGCAGGCTCAGGCTCTGGCAGGACACCACGCTGGCCTTGTACAGCTCGTTCAGCTTGCGCACCACTGTGGGCCGAGGACAGCTCAGGCCGGCCCAGGGACAGGCCGCGGACCACGCAGGCACGGGGCAGGGGACACCACTCCCAGGGGCGGGTCTGCACTCTTGGTGGGGGAGTCTAGGTGGGTGGGAAGCAGCCCACCGGCTGAGGCTGGCAGGGGTGGAGGGCCTGCACAGAGGGTCCCCTCTGGCTGGAACATGCCTCCCCAGCCCTCAGGGCACAGTGGGCGCGCACCGTGTGCAGGGCGGCTGGGACCCAGTGCTGCGTCCTGCACACGGGGCCCCTGGAGCCGCGTGCTGGCTGCTCCTGCCCAGCCCGGGCACCCTCCCTGCTCCAGTCCTTGGTCCCCTCCCAGCAGTGGCCACGCCCTCACCCTGCTTCACAGTGGACGACAAGCAGAGTTTGCCGGCCCGGATCTGGTCAATGGCAGTCTGCAGGCCCGAGGACAGCAGCTCGGCCACCTTCAGGTAGAGCACCAGCTGCTCTGCGAAGCTGCGGGGCAGCAGGGGTCAGTGGCGGGTGGGGCAGGGCCAGCCCAAGCGTGGCCCCGGGCTGGGCAGCACCTACCCCCACTCGCGGCTGAGCAGGCTGATCTGGTCGGCCACCACGCTCTCCTGAAGCTGGTGCTCGGGGCCCCCGGGCCCCTGGACGGCGCTGCCCTTGAGGGCGGCGATCTCCAGGACGTGCTGGGCAAACACCAGCGTGAAGCGCAGGCTGTGCAGGATCTCCGTGTGCTCTTGCTGGGGAGGGGGGGCAGGAGAAGCTGCAGGCCCGGCCCCGCAGAGCCCCCCAGAGGGGACCCTCTCCTCACCCGGCCACCCGCCACTCACCTCCATGAGGGTCTCCTCAGGGAGGTCGGGGGCCTCAAAGGTCACAGCCCCCTCCAGGTTGGCGGTCAGGGGGTCAGCGAAGCTGCAGCAGTGGCCAGCAGCGGGCAGCTCGGGGGCGGCCTCACCACAGGCCCCGGGCACCAGGTGGCGGGCAGAGCAGGAACCAGCCGAGCCCAAGGAGCTCGAGGAACCCACTGCGGGAGTCAGCTGGTGAGGCCGGCGGTCCCCGGCCCCCAGGGCTCCACCCAGGGCCATAGGGGCTGGGCTCGAACTCCACTGCACCCAGCCGCAGCAAGGGCGACACGGGGGCCCGCACCCAGGGCCTGCAGTCTCCCCAACACCTGAGTCTAGATCTGCCCACGTGGGTGGCTGAGGCCATGCAGACACAGGGAAGGGCAGCCTGCTGTTCCGCCGTGGGACCGCATGGGGGGCAGAGGGCAGGAGGGCCACCACCTCTACTGTGGAACTCATGCCTGTGTGGAGACCCAGAGTCCCAGCCCACCCAGATGGCCTTCCCAGGCAGCAGGACACGCAGTCTGCACCCTTGCTCCAGCCTGCCCAAGGTGCATTCTGGGAGCACCATGAACCTTGTCCTTATCAGTGGCCAAAGCTACCTTGGAGGTGGGTACTGAGCCAGATCCCCTCTGCCCATCCCTGGACCGGGGGCCAGAGTCAAGCCCAGAGCTTAGGACCTCCAGCCCTAGGGTGCTACCCCAGCCCCACCTAGCTCTCACCTGAGAACATCCTGGTGCGGGGGCCCTGGGGTGGCGTCGTCCCGCTAGGAGGAGAGCCCACAGTGAAGACCACAGGGGACGGGCTGCTGGCACCCCCAGCACGGGCTCCTGCATGCAGGTTCCCTCCAAAGCCAGCAGAGGGTGCTAGAAGACAAGGAAGGCTCAGGGCTTGCCCTGTGGTGACCAGATCCCCCCACTGGAGGCTCCTTACACACCAATCTCCATGGGCTTCTCCTGCAGACTGTCCGTGCTGCCCGAGTCTGAGGCCTGAGGTCCAAACGCGGCCTTAAGCAGCAGGTCAGTGAGGCGGCTGGTGCTGAAAGAGCTGCAGGCAGACAGGAGCGAGGAGGTGGGCATGTGCTCCAACAATGGGCCACCCCGCATGCCCAACTGGCACGGCCCACCTGCCAGGGCACCCAGCACACCCAGCCCACCTGCCAGTCCTCCCAGCACGCCCAGTTGGCACGGCCCACCTGCCAGGCCACCCAGCACACCCAGCCCACCTGCCAGTCCGCCCAGCTTGCCCAGTTGACATGGCCCACCTGCCAGGCCACCTGCACACCCAGCCAGCACAGCCACTTGGCCGAGTATTGGCTCGGGGCAAGCAGGAGCAGCAATAGTAGCCCTCAGTCCACTCCAAGAGACATATGATGCTACCCCGCCTCACAGATGGGCACTCGGAGGCCGGGAGCAGAGTGGGTGGCCATAGGGCACCAGAGCAGGCCCGGCTTCCTGGGCACTAGACACGGAGTCAGGCGGAAGCAGGAGACCAAGCCTGCACCCTCCACCCCACTCACCGGCCAAAGGGGCCCCTGGTGTCCTCAGAGGGCCGCAGGCCAGAGCCCAGCTGCTGCCCCTGGAAGGGCCCCATCTCCGAGAGGTCGGGCAGGGTGCGGTTCCGAGGGGGCGTCACCACCACGCCCTGCCGCGCCAGGAGGGTCAGCAGGTTCTGGGAGCTGGGAGCCTTGGGGAAGTCGAAGGAGGACACGGCCTAGGGCAGAGCACAGTGCTGAGAACACCTGAGCAGGAGACCAGGCCCAGGGTGCACAGGGGCACGGACCCAGCGGTCCAGGACCGGCCACTGCGACCCAGCTCCTGCCCCAGACTCCTCAGTGTCCCAGAGGCAGGGCTGGCTTACCTTGGTGGGGGAGCCCAGGATGGGAGGTAGGGGGTTCCGCTGCAGAAAGTCGGGCAGCTTGGGTGAGCCCCGCAGGGGTCGGCAAGGCTGAGGCCCAGGAGGGCTGGCCTGTGGGGGGCTGAAGGCCATGCCCAGCGGGTCCGTGGGGGGCTTGGGCAGTTTGGGTCGGACAACGTGCAGGTCAGACAGGTTGGGGGCACTGTGCAGACGGCAGCCCAGCCCAGTGCTGCGGGGGGAGTGCTCAGGCACAGAAGCACCTGGGGACAGAGGAATGGCTTTCTCAGCACCTCCAGTCCCTCAGTCAGAAGTGCAGGAGATGACAGAACACAGCCATGGCACCAGGCCCAGCAGCCACCGGACAACGGCTCTGTGGACCCCGGCTCCACTGATTCCTACGTCCTCTACCACTCGCAAGAGTGGTGCCCTAATTCTACTCTGCACCCGGAAAAATGGCACAGAGAGGCTAAAACACCTGCCCAGGCCACACAGCTGCAGTGGAAGGGTTGTGAGCCAGCAGGCGGCCCTCAGGACCCGAGGCAGCTCCTACCCTCTCACCTGTGAGGCACAGCCACGACAGCAAGAGGGGCCCTGAATGAGGGAGGCCCTGGACCCCACCCCACCACCCACCCAACCCACAGGTCCAGGCGCAGACGCTCCTACCTGCGCGCGGGGACCGGCCAGCCCGCATCTCTGCTCCTTGTGGGGAGGATGCCCTGCTCCAGCAGGGCCGCTCAGGAATGGTTCCCACTTGGAGGAAGGAAAGGGTCAGACCAAGACAGAGAGCAGGCTCTCCACAGCCCAGGAGCCACCCCCAGCCCACAGGCTCACCTTGTGGAGACGGTGTGTAGGGCCGGCCCCCGCCCAGGGAGAACTTCCTGGCCAGGGCGGCTCCATCAGCGTGGGACGGGGGCGACGGGCTGGCCCGGGTGAAGCCCAGGGGGCTGGTGCTGCCCGACCTACGGATGGCGGCAGACCTGCGGCCCATGGGACGGACAAAGGTGAGTAGCAGGCCCCACAGGGACCGCAAGGCATCCCGCCCTCCCTTGCCACGCTGCCCAGATGCGGGGTGGTCCGCTGGGTGTGCGCTGGGGCCCAGTCCACCTTCTGCAGGGCCTGATTCCTTGGGCAGGCCTGCCAAGGCAGTCCCTGCAGGCACAACCCTTGCTTAGGCTGCCTGCCTTCTGTGACTGCAGAAAAGCACCCTCCTCTCCACCATTTAACTCCTGACATTTGCAAAACTGACTGGGTACCTTACTGATACCCAGCACTCTGGATTCCCAGCAGGCCCAGGGAGAACAGAGCAGCCAGGTTGAGCTGCCCGCAGCGGGCGGGACGGGGCTGGGTGGGGCACACTCACCGGGGTGTCTGGTGCTGGGTGGGCGAGTGCAGGTTCTGCTCAATGCGCTGGTAGTTGTGTACCTGAGTGGGCACAGGGATGGGGACCGAGGCGCCATACCTGCTGCTGGAGAACGGGCCAGCCCGGCTGTGGGGGAAGAGAGGTTGCACTCAGCGCACTGAGACTGCTCAGCACGAGGTCAGGACTGGACACGGGGAGGCCGCCTAGGCCCCTGGCCAGGTCTGAACCCAGCCAGAGCGAGGCGCTGGCAAGAGGACAGGGAGAGTGCTTGGGGGCTCCCTACCCGCCTATCCCTTGGCCCACAGTCTCCCACAGGACCCTCCACGTGGGGCTGGGTCCAGCTGGGTCTCGACACACAGGAAGCCCAGCCACCCTGCTTACCCGGAGGGGCTGGGCGAGCTGCTGCAGGTCGGGGAGGGAGACGGGGTCCGGCCGTGGCTCTCCAGCCCGGCAGAGGCGACCAGCGAACTCCTGGCAGGCAGAAGACAGGCAGGCACTCAGGCCAACGTGGCACAGGGCCTTGCCCCCACCTGGCCTGTGGGGCCCAGCAGCCTTGGTCCTCCCTGACTGGGCTCCCCCAGGCAGAACACTGGCCAGCCTGCAGCCTGGGCTCACCACACAGAGGGCAGAACTCACCCGCTGCACAGCAGGCTGTCTGGCGGAGGCTTGGCGCTGGTGACCTCAGCCGCCATATCACCTGTGGGAGACGGAATGCACCTAAGCAGGGCGCCCTCCTGGAGCCACACAGCTCCTGGCTCGGCTCCCCACGGGCTCTGGACCAGAGCCTGGCAGTGTGGGCCAGGCTGGGAGAAGGAGCGTGGGGTCGGCTCCTGGAGGCTACGCACTGCACCACCTCCATCTGTCCTTACGCAGGACCTGGCCTCCTCCCGACCTCTGCCAGCTTGCAAGGCGTAAGTATGAGAAGGCTAAGGTCTGACCCACTCAAAACCCACCTGAGGACAGCCAGGCCCCGGCCAAGAAGCTGCTCAGCCCTGGCCCCAGCGAGGCCTGGCCTGAGGCTTAGATGGGTTTGAGGCACCCGCCCTCTGCAGAAGCTAAGCCGACTAGGAACACCAGGGGTGCACACGAGTCTGCTCACTCCTGGGAGACACCAGGCCTCGCCCACCCAGAATGTGAAGCTCTGGCCCCAGAGGAGCTGAGGGCCCGGCCAGCAGCCCAGGCCTGAGCACCTTTGTTAAGCAAGTCCCAAGCAGTCAGCCGAGCTGCTTCCAATAGGCACAGACAACTAACTGTCCGTGGCGTCGGGTGGTGAGAGCTACGCTAGGTTGGGGACCGGGTGGCCAAAGAAGAACCCAGATGAGGTGAGGGGCATGACCAATTGGGGGAGCTAGGTGTAGGTCTCAGACCTGACTGCCCACTGGCCACCTCAGCACCCTTCTGAACTCTGGGTGCCCTTCAGCGGACAGATATGCCCTGACCACCCCGGGACTCCTGGAGTCCAGGTGCCCTTTAGCAGAGTCAGCCTAGCCAGCAGCTAGGCTGGTACTGGGCGCTCCTAAAGCCTATCTGACTGCCCACTGACCACCCCAGCATTCTCCTGGAGTCTGGGCACCCTTTACCAGTCAGCCTGGCCAGCAAGCGTTCCTAAAGCCCATCTGACTGCCCAGAGTGGAGAAGGGGGATGGAGCACACACACAGGCACTGTCTCCATTCCTAAAGCCCATCTGACTGCCCAGAGTGGAGAAGGGGGATGGAGCACACACACAGGCACTGTCTCCACCCACCACAAGCACCACAGGGCTGTCTGCCAGCCACACAGCCTGACCTGGAAGCTGGGCCGGGACCATGACGAAGTCGTCTGTGTCGCAGGAGTCCTTGCTGCTGCCGCCCGAGTCCCGGGAGCCGTGCAGAAAACCTGCAGCATCCGCAGGCGAGGTCAGCGTCTTCTGCATCTGCGGCATCTCCCCCAGAGACTGGAGGACAGAGGGCCAGTGAGCCCAGACGCCGGGAGCAGCCACACCCCGGCCCAGGCGCTCCCTTTCCTCTCCTGTCCCCACGCCCCTTGCTCCTTCCCCACTGGGCCGCAGCCTCCCCGGCGCTGCCCCACGGAACTGCCTGGGCTCCCAGGAAGCCCTCATACCGCCGCTGCCGCCGCAGCACACATCTTGTCTCCATTTCTACCACAAAGCAAACCAGGCCCCCGGGGAAGGCAGCCTGGTGCGTCTGCTCCCAGTGGGCACTATGCCAATAAGTGTTTGGCTCACGCAACGCAGAGTCCAACCCCAAGACCCGCAGAATGTGGGTGCCATGCAGGAGGCTCTGCCGAGGAGCGCCTCACACAACGAGCAGCCCCAGGCCGTCGTCACCTGGCCAGAACCCAGCCCCAGCCCCTCCCTGCCCTAGACCCCCGGGCTGACACGTAACGCAGTCGGACCCCAACATGGGCACAAGCCGCAGACCTGGCTGGCCACTCCCAACCCCGTGACCTCACGGGGTCCACGCGCTGAGCAGGGGAGGGCCCCAGGACTCAGCCCACAATCAGGCAGCCACCGCACAGTACAGCCATGGTCAGACTCTGAGGACCGGACAGCTGACGTGCTGAAAGTATCCGCCTATTTCCAAATGGAGTTCGTTCTGTGTTGCCCGTGACTTGTACAGAAAACACTCCCAAGGCAGCTGTGCGCAGCCGGGGGGCCGGAGCTGGCAACTTACCGGCGGGGAGGCGAGGTGGGAGGTGGAGCTGCTGCTGGAGCTGCTGCCGGACCCCGAGCTCGGGTACGAGGGCACCGGCACAGGCGGGGCTGAGGGAAGGGCATGGTCAGCCTGCAGTGCTCTGCACCCCAGGGCCGGCCCCGCCCACTCCCCGACTCAGCCCTGGCCCACACGGCTGGGGTCAGCAGCGCCCACCGCACCAGCACCACAGCCTCAGGTCTGCAGAACTGTGCACGGGCCCCCATAGCCTTGGGGTTCAGGCTGAGCAGGTCCAGGTGCCCCACCCTCCCCAGGCCCCCAAGACACCCAACCCAACCCAGGGCAGCACCACAGGCCCTCAGAGAACTCACACTTCTTGATAGAGGCACTGCCATCCAGGAAGGGGTGATGGAAAAACTCATCTGCCAGAGAAAGGGCAGTGCCTCAGGGATGCCCGACCCCGCCTGGCAGGCCCCAAGCCGGGAGCCCCAGCGCAGCCCAGGCCAGCACACCCGCCATCGACAGGGTTCCCCCCGCCCTGCTGCTGGGGAAGGAGTCCAGTGGCTGGGGACCCGCTCGCGCTGCCCCCACCTGGGCGCCACCGTGGCCGGCAGGAGCCTGGGTGCCCAGAAGCAGGCTGGCTGCCGAGGGCAGCAGAGGAGCACCTGCTGCTGAAGCAGGGCTGCAGGGGGCCAGTGTCCACAGGGCCTGGGGCGCAGGGGAGAAGCTAGCCAGGCCCGACCCAGTGAGCAATGTGTAGGGCTCCCGGTGTGAGCGAGCGGCCAGGCTCACCGAAGTCCATGCGGTCCTTGTGGTTGCGCTGCAGCAGGGCCAGGAGCAGCTGGCGCAGGGGCGCTGAGGTCTCCCGAGGGATGCTGGGGAGAGATCAAGGCAAGGGGCCTTGGGGCTGGCGGGCCCTGGGGGACCGACCCAGGCAGCAGGCGGGGGCGGGGGCGGGGCACTTACGCAGGCACCAAGGTCTTGTTCCTCTCGTAGAAGGAGCGCAGGTCCTGGGGGCTGCTGGCCTGGTGGGACGACAGCATGAGCCTCCTGTGCAGCCTTGCCTGTCCCACACCACAGCCTCAGCCAGGACCACCGGGGCCCGGGCCTGTGACCACATGCCGCACCTCCTTCCCTGCATCCTGGCAGGCCGGCCCCCCAGGGCAGCCCAGGGCGCTGGCTGGGCCACGTGCGTCTCAGGGGCCCCTGCCCTCAGGGTGTGCCCTCAGCGACCACCGACTCCGACCCCAGTAGCCGGGACCAGTCTCGATGGCCGGCAAGCTCAGGGCGGGAAGGCGGCTGGCCTACCGCGCCTGGTTACACACAGCCCTGGGTCCTCTGGAGAGCCACCACGGTGCGGCCCTGTCTTCCAGATAGGGAGACACCCGAGATTGGGAGTCACAACACTACTTCATGGGAAGGGAGGCCGGGAGGAAGGAAGCCCACTCGTGCCCATGCACGCACTCCTCACTACCACGGGGTGAGGTGGCGTTCGGCTGCCTGCCCAGAGGCCCATCTTAGCCCTGGGCAGGAGATGTCCACATGGCGGGGGCTGGGTGGCAGAGCAGGGAGTGGGTATCAGACCACTACTAAAGAAACTAGCAACTAAGCTTTGGTGTGCCGTGGGGACAGCCTCCCACTGCAGCCCCCAGCCCACGCTGGCACCAATGGCCCCGGCCGGCCCCAGGCGGCCATGCACCTCCCTCCCCACCTGGAAAGGGGCCTTCCCCGTCAGGCACTGGTACACGATGGTGCCGATGCTCCACAGATCCGCCTTCCCGTCGTAATGCTGGGACATGATGACTTCCGGGGCCTGTCAGAGCAGTGACCATAGCAGCCGGCACCCCGTGGGTCCGCGGCAGGGGGAAGGGCTGGGGGAAGCAGCAGGCGGGGCCACGCACCATGTACATGGGAGAGCCGCAGAGCGTGGCCGCCATGGTGTTGCTCTGGAGGTACCGGGCGAACCCGAAGTCAGCTGCAGGGGACACGTCAGGTGCTCAGCGGTGCGGCAGCGGAGGCTATGGGCCCGGCCAGCTCGGCAGCCCCTCTGTGCCCTTCTTACCCGGGGCACCCGGGACTGAACCCAGGGGCGCGCTACCTCCAAGCACCCCCAGCCCTGCACTGTGGACGGGCCTCGCTGAGCAGCCTGCCTGGCCTCGGCCCGGCTCCTCACCGATCTTGACGCGGATGTGGTTGGGGCTGGCGCGGCGCCCCCCGGGGTTCGAGAGCAGTATGTTCTGGGGCTTCAGGTCGCGGTGGATGATGCCCTTGCTGTGCAGCAGCCGCATGGCGCCCGCGATCTGCTGCAGGAAGAGTCTGATGGTGTCTTCGCTCAGGGTCCGCATGGCTGCAAGGAGACGCGGGCTCAGGGAGGCACCAGTCCCCGCTCCCCGATACCCCAGGGCGCACAGGGCCGGCCCGGCTGGCAGCAGCCAGCCATCCCACAGCAGCCACTCTTGGGAGCCAGGGAGGGGGCCGGCCCCTCCTGTGCTCGACTGAAGCCTCTGTGGGCCGCTTAAGGGTGCGCCTCCATGTGGCCCCAACACCAACAGCTTTCCATACTCCTGAGAACACCCTGCTCCTCCCTCTGGGTTTGTTTGTTTACTTACTTATTTATTTGTGGTACTGGGGATGGAACCCAGGGGCATTCTACCTCCAAGCCACGCCCCAGTCCTATTTTTTTTTTTTTTTGTGGTACCGGGGATTGAATCCAGGGTATTTTCCGTCCAAGCTATACCCCCAGCCCTGTTTTTTATTCCCTTTTTTTGAAACAGGGTCTCACTGAGTTGCAAAGGGCCGAAGAGGCTGAGTCTGGCCGTGAACAGTGATCCTCCTGTCTCAGCCTCACAAATGCTGGGATTACAAGCAGGCACCAACATGCCTGGCCCCCGGCTTATTCTTTATTTTAAAGCAAGGCCTCACTAAGTAGCTGAGGCTGTCCATAAACTGCAATTCTCCTGTCTCTGCCTCCCAAGTACTGAGATTACAAGCATATGCCATCGTGCCCAACCCTCTGGGTTTATTCTTATTTTTATTTGCATTTTTCTGGTACTGGTGATTAAACCCAAGGAGCGTTCTGCCAGTAAGCTATATCCCTAGCCCCCCCTTTTTAATTTTGAAACAGGGTCCCGCTGAGTTGCCCAGGCTGGCCTTCAACCTGCAACCCTCCTGCCTCTGCCTCCCAAGCTCACTGGATCAAAGGCCTGTGCCACTGTGCCCAAATCACTTTCCCATTTGTAAGTATCCGCCTATGCTTTTCTGTACCTCCTCAAGGCAAGCACTAGATGTTACCACCAGCTCTAGATGAGCCAGGGCTCTGGCCCACCGTGGCCCCCTAGAAGGTGAACGACTGGGGGTGACCTGCAGGCAGGCCCTGATCCCTCTGCACCAGGGGTCCGCCCTACAGTGGGCTTGGCTCGGCAGGGAGGTCGTGTGCAGGGTAGCTCCTGCAGCCCCAGCTGGGTCACCGGAGGTTCAGGGTAACAACCTCCCTGGAGAGCAGGTCACTGAAGCCCAAGACACCACCTAAGGAGACCATGAGGACCATCACCTAGGCCAGGTGGGCAGAGACCCCAGGCGCACCTACCTACCCTGCAGACACACTGATACACCCCAGGAGGGGCCTCCAGAAGGGGCGAGGTTCACACCCTGTGAGAGCGCAGACCCAGACCCTCCTTCCCGTGTGCAGCACCAGGCTCGCCCAGCCTGGCCACAGAACCCACACTGGCGCTCCACGCACGAGAGGCACACAGGTGGGGGCCCGGCCCTCGCTGTTAGTGATTGCCCTGCAGGACACCTGGCACTCACACTTCCCTGCCCCAGGCCAGTGGCGCCCGAGGCTGGCCTGAGGCCAGTCCTACACCTGTGGGGCTGAGAGCTGGCCAGGAACCGCCCAATGTGAAGGTCATGGCCCAGCAGGCAGCGTGGCGGCCACGGGGACGAGAGCAAACACTGGGTAGAGAGCACGGTGCAGGCACGTGGGCCAGCTGGCCACGCAGCTACTGGCTCCCACTGTGCCGGGGCACCACTCACAGCCTAGAAGGCATGTCCCCGCCTGGGGAGGAGCCTGGACCCCCGCGTGGGAAGAGCCTGGAGCAGAGGGGTCAGCATGCTGCATGCACAATTGATCCTCCCGCCTGAGGAGAGCAAGAAGGGGGGCTAGGCAGTGATCGGAGGCCCAAGGGAGCCCACCTGTCCTACCCTGCCCTGCAAGGTCTAGGGAAAGGGGCCACACCCAGGCGAGTGGGGGCCTCCGCACCAGGGGCCATCCCTCCCGGCCTGAGGTGCCCCATCACAGCAGACCCAACAGACCATGAGGTTGGCTCCTCCTCCCAGGTGCTGGGCAGAGCTCTGGAACCATCTCTGACCACCTCCCCACCTCCTGTCCACCAAGCACCCTGTGGAAGGGCTGCAGGACACCCCACTTGACATCACAGCCCGTGAGCACCCTGGATACTCAGGACCCTGCCACCACCTGGCACCCCCCCCACTTCGTGCTCCTGGCACCAGCTCTGGGGCTTCCGCCATTCCCGCGCAGCCGGGCTCTGTGGGGCATACTTTCCCCAGCCTCTGCCCCCAACAACCCTCCCTGCACCCTTTCCCCTGCAGCACAGGGGGAAGCTGCCCACCCTGCCAAGAGGCAGTCTAAGGCACAGGCACCTTCTTACCTGCAGGCCGCTCACCACTGCAGGCCCCAGCCCGCCTCAGTCCTGCTCAGGGCCGCCCTCCCTCCCAACAGAACGTCCCTTCTGCAGAAGCAGAGCGCTCTGCCTGTCCAGGCACCGCAGTCTCCCAGCCTGCAGGAGGCACTGGTAGACAGTCGTACAAGGGACGGGTGACAGGCAGCATCCCAGGCCGAGCACCGGGGAGAAGGGCTGAGTCACCAGCAGTGGGAGCCCATGCTGGCCCTGGCCGGCAGCCGCGCGTCCACTCACTGTGCAGGTAGTCAGCCAGGTCCCCGCCGTTGCAGTACTGCAAAGACCAGCGCCAAGCCGTCAGGGCACAGCGGCCCCAGCCCAGCCCGCGCGGCCCCCTCCGGGGCTGCCAGCACCAGGCACCAATCCACCCACAGTGCCAGGGACTCACCTCCATGACCAGGTAGACGGAGTTGGCCATTTCCTGTGAGAGAGAGAAGCGGTGAGCAGCAGAAGTGCTGTCCATTCGAGGAGCCTGGTGCTGCAGACCACAGCCGCCCTCCATGCCCATTGGTCCTCAGGGCTCCTGGAAGGGCAGGCTCGGCCAGCCGGTGCAGCCTGCTGGGCCAGGGCCCAGGCAGACGGTGGCAGGGAGACGGGCCTGGCCAGCTGGGCCCCAGAGGTAGTGTCCATCATGTTTCATGCCATGCGCAACATGGGCTGGAGTGGTAGGACAGCCACTGGGCAGGCTTGGTAGGGTAAGAGCTCCCAGACCGGATGCCCACCAGCACCCTGGGAAGTGAGTCCTGGCCAAGGGGGCCAGGTGGCGGGAAGGGCTGAGCCTTAGGTGTGGGCTGGCCTTCAGGCTCTCTGACCCTCGGGCTCAGAAACAAGGACAGAGGCGGGTGGGGGCTGTGGGGCTGCTGACCCCACCTGGTGAAGCCACCTGGTGGGGCGAGGCTGCTATGGCCCCAGCCCCAGCTCTCCAGGAGCAACCCGGGCCTCCTCCCACCACACCCAGCGGCAGGGCCAGCCGGCTTGCTGTTCAGCCAGGCTGGCTCACCCGACCGAGGACAAGTCCTGGCCATCAGCAGCCACGGTCTACCACTTGCTCCTGCAGCGCCTGGTCGCACACTCCCACCCTGCGAGTCTCTCTGTCTGCGAGCCAGACAGAGGGGCGGATGAGCACAGGGACAGGTCTGGGGCAGCCTGGGGACTGCAGGGGAAGCCTTGGACACCACACCCCTCCTTCCTGTTTCCTGTGGCCAGATACACAAAGGCCCAGGTCCCAGGGCTGAGGGAGAACCCACAGCCTGCTCCCCGGCAACTCCAACCCCCTAGCAAAATGTGGGGGACTAAGGATACACTCATGAGCCCCAAAGCTGAGTGGGGAGCTGCAGGAGCAACTCAGAGGCCCGTGGGGACTGGGCACAGGCTCACCAGGTCACCCCAAGTCCTCAGACGTGTGCCCTGCCCCCAACCTGGCAGGAGCAAGGACCCCTGCTCGGCCACGTGGCACTCAAAGGCCTGGGCTACATCAAACCACTCCCAGGAAGCTAGGGCGAAGCCTCAAGTGCCACGAGCCGGAGGGCAGTGTGTCCAGGCAGCACTGCTCGGGTACCCAGACTCACAAAGCAGGCCTAGGTCCACCTGCCTTGGCCAGAGTCCCAGGCTGACCTCGCCTGCCCCGCCCAGGCAGGAGCGGGAACCCTGGCCTAGCCCCTCCACCCATGCCTCCCAGACAGCTGGGGAGGAGAGATAACGCCGCCCTCAACCTAGGCTGTGGGAGCAGGGCTCAGACAGACAGACATCAGGACAGAGGTGGTCAGGGGCCAGGATACGGGGCGGGCAAGGGGTATCAGGGCAGGAGGAGCAGAGATAAGGACCCAGAAATAGCTTCAGGGGCAGGGAACCCACCCCGTCCCTGCCCCCTCAGGAAGCCTGCCCAGGAGCGTCACACCCCACCAGAGCAGCCCAGTCCTCAGTGGCCCACTCCCCAGCTGACCTGGGGAGCCAGGAGAACAGGAGCGATGGGGCCGTGGCCTGGGCACCGGTGGAGGCAGCCTTTACCCCAGCAGCCACTCCTCCCACCCAGGCACCCCAGACCCACAGCCCCTTTACGCCAAGGCCCTGTGCCTGCTCCCTGCCCCAGGGTTAGCGCGCCCCCACTCCATACCTCCCGGGCCCTGGTCTCACCCCAGGGTCACCGGGCACCCTGGCCTGCCCTTCTGGAGACCCTCCAGCCTCCTCACTAAACTCTGCCAGGCTATCCACTGTTCTTGGGCCCTTGGGGGCTGTCCCCAGGACTCGCACTGGCTGCGCAGCCTCGGTCAACCTTCCTCCTCAGCCTCTCTGGGCTGGAGACAAGCGAGGCTTTGGGGCAGGGAGGAGGCCCAACTGGGGACCCCACCGCCTCCCTGCACCAAGGCCGTGCCCCCCAGCCAGGCCTAACCTGTTCACTCTGCTCGGGGGGATCCTGGGAGGCTGGCGCCAATCCTAGACTGGGCTGCTCACAGGCCCCTTCAGATGAGCAGCACAGGCCCAGAAGTTGGGGCACGCCCAGGCAAGCTGGCTCCTGTGCCCATCCCAACTCTGCTAGTGCCAAACCAGGAGCTGTCTGGGGCTGCAGCGCCCGCCCAGGCACCCCACGCTGCCTCGGGCCCAACCACAAAGCGGGCAGGGCCTCCAGCTCCTAGGTGTGGGGAGCTTTTCAGAGAGGCGGCACCCCCAGGCCTATCCTCAAGTCCCCCAAGGAAAATGGTTCTTGGGGACCCAGAGGAGGGCTAAAGCTAGAAAGCAGCCTCGGTGGCCACAGCTGACCTGCCCACCAGCCCATGCCCACCCAGAACCCAGACAGGCATCGGGTTCCACCCCCAGCCTCTGTGCAGCTAAATTTGGTTTTCACAAGCTCCCCTGGGGAGCAGAAACCAGGCAGGCTCGGCACCCAGCCAGCCTTGGACACCCAGAGGCCAAGAGTGCTGCCCAACACGTAGCCCCCAGGCCGTGGTGGCAGGTGGGAGCTGCCGGCCCCTATCTTGGGGCAGGTTTGGGAACACGTCACACTCTCAAGCGCACAGGCTGACTGTGTCCTCACCCCAGCCTGGCAGGCAGGATCCATCCTGTGTAAAGGGAGGAATGGGGCACTGGGCCGGCCCAGTCACGGTGGCCCTGGGGCAGAGCAGGCCTCCAACAGGGGCCCTGACTACACTGACAGGCTGTCTAAAGCGTGGTGACACCACCCGCACACACAAGAGCTCCAGGCAGCAAGGCAAAGCCTTTGAGGGCCATGGATCAACGCCCTTGGGCCCTGGCCCGCTGCCCTCCACGGGTGGCACGCTGGCTCAGGGGCAAGCTCCCAGCAGCCGCACGGGCGCCTGGGCACGTAGGAGGCTGCGCGGCCCCAGGCCTAAGGTGCTTTGCTTAATAAGATCCCAGCTCCCCACCCTGGCCGCCTGGCTCTGGTCTGGTGATCCTGGGCTGGGCTGGTGGGCGGGCAGGCAAGGCTGACCTACTTAACTCCTCCAGAGCCAGCCTTCTGGGTTCCAGAAGGCAAGGAAGCCACAGCCAGGGCCCGGACACAGCCATGCGGCCTCCCAGGGGCCGGGCTTTTCTGGACAGCACCCAAAAGGGAAGGGAGGCTGGCCCCACCCTGAGGAGGAAGTCCACCCCCGTCCCAGCCCGGGGTGCCTCCTGCGGCTGCCCATCACTCCCTGCCCAGGTCTGGCCTCTGCAGCTTGGGGAGGTTCCAAGACTAGCACTGTTTACTAACCAAGGACCTCGGGAGGCTGGGTCCCGGCCCTACTGCAAAGCCTTAGCTGGGGCAGGCAGGACCCTCCAGAAAAGCAAGGGAACTGCCAGGCCACAACACTGAATTCTGCTCACCACCACGCGAGGCCTCCACAATCTAGTGAGACCTCATCTCAAAATAAAGGATAAAAAATAGGGTTGGGGGTGTAGCTTGGAGGTAGACTGCCCCTGGGTTCCATCCCAGGTACCGCAAAAATAAATAAATAAATAAATAAATAAATAAATAAATAAATAAAAAAAATGGGGCTGGGAAAGGAGCTAAGAGGTAGAATGCCCCTGGGTTAAATATCCAGTACCACACACACAAAGATAGACACACACACAGACACACACACTCACAGCAACAGAAAACACAGAGTTTTGCAAGCAATTTGCAGAGCTGCTTTGCCACAGCCATGCTGGTGCCAGCTTCCAGGGTCGTCACCACCTGCCTGTACACCTCACATAGATGGCAGCCTGGAAGGCCCTGCCTGCTGCCCAGGAAGGGTCTCCGCCAAGCCCCACAGGCCCAGCGCACGGTTGCAGAAGGCACTCCCGACTTGGGCCTCAGCTGCCAGATGCACAGGGAGCTGGGTCTGTGTGTGGGGCCCAGGTGAGGCACAGCTGGGCAACCTGGCGAGGTGTCTGGCAGGAGGGAACCGGCCGGACGGCGTGCTGGCCTCCAGGGTCGCCCTCCTATGGGGTGCAGTGCTAAGCGCAGATTCTGTGCCCTGATTCCAGCAGCACCCGCTCTCCATGGGCGCCAGTCAGTCAGGAGCAGCCCACCACACCACACCGGGAAGGGCCACCCCGCTGCCTCAGCAGGGAGACCTGGTGCTCCAACAGCTGTATGCAAGGAGACTGGCCAGCATTAGGAGCAGAGATGCCAGCACTGCAAAGACAAAACCAGCACCAACATAACAATAAAATAACCTCAATGCCGCACGCTTGTAATCCCAGCACTCGAGAGGCCGAGACCAAAGGATCGCGGTTCAAGGCCAGCCTCAGCTCCTTAGTGAGGCCTCTGCAACTTAGTGAGACCCTGTTTCAAAATAAAGAATAAAAAATAAAAGCCAGAGCTGGGCGTGGTGGCGCACGCTTATAATCCCCGCACTTGGGAGGCTAAGACAAGAGGATCGCACAGGTTCGAAGCCAGCCTCAGCTGCTTAGTGAGGCTCTCAGCAACTTAGTGAGACCCTGTTTCCAAATAAAATTTAAAAAGGTCTGGGAGTATAGCCCGGAAGTAGAAAGGTAGAAAGCTTCTGGATCCCACCCCCAGTACCACCCAAAAAAAAAAATAGAAGCCAGGCATGGTGGCGCACACTTGTAATCCCAGCATTCAGGAGGCTGAGACCGGAGGATCACGGTTTGTGGACAGCTTCAGCTACTTAGTGAGGCCCTCAGCAACTCAGTGAGACCCTGTTTCAAAATAAAGAATCAAAAAAATAGGGCAGGGGGTGTAGCTCAGAGGACAAATGCCCTTGGGTTCCACCTCCAGACCCGCAAAAAATAAAAATAAAAATAAAAATAAAAAGTAGGGCTGGGGAGCTGGGCGTGGTGCACAAGCTTGTAATCCCAACATTTGGGAGGCTGAGACAGGAGGATTGCGGTTTGCGGACAGCCTCAGCTACTTAGGCCCTCCACAACTTAGTGAGACCTTGTTTCAAAATAAAGAATAAAAAATAGGGCAGGGGGTGTAGGTCAGTGGTCAAATGCCCCTAGGTTCCATTCCCAGTGCCAAAAAAAAAAAAAAAAACAAACAAAACCAGGGCTAGGGGTGTAGCTCGAAGGTAGAATGCTCATGGGTTCAATCTCCAGCACCACAAAATAAATAAAGACGGGTATGGTGGCACACGCTTGTAATCCCAGCATTTGGGAGGCTGAGACTGGAGGATCGCGGTTCTCAGCCAGCCTCAGCTACTCAGTGAGACCCTGTTTCAAAATAAAGAATAAAAAATAGGGTAAAGGGTGTAGCTTGGAGGTCAAATGCCCCTGGGTTCTATCCCCAGACCCGCAAAAATAGTAATAATAATAATAATAATAATAATTTTAATGGACAAGAAATGGCATGGGGAGCTGGATGCAGCTCGGTATTTGAGGGCGTGCCTTGCATGTATGAGGCCCTGGGTTTAAACCCTAGTTGTATAAAAAAATTTAAAAAAGAACCTGGGAGGACTGTTTGCAATCTATCACACAGGGCCTTCCTCCGTGTAAAGCGCTCTTCCAGGTCAAGAACAGTGACTTCTGTACAGCGCTCACTACTGAGCAGGCACAGTGCTAAGCACTTAACATGCCATAAACTCAAACTGCCATCAGAGCCATAAATAACCCTCCTTATTTATGGGGAAAAAAAACGCACCAAGAGCTACTACTGACCAAGGCCACACAGGTAGGGATGGCACAGCCAGGAAGGCCGACTCCTCCACAGGCCATAACCACGACCCCATCCGGCCTGGGGGAAAGGGTCCCAAGGCTGCTGGAAACACCTGCCAGCACCGCAGGCATTCCCAGTCCCCAGGCACACGAGACACTGAACCTCGCTCCTGACACACAAAACAGCCACTGGAGGCACCGTGCCCATGCCTACGTGGCCGGACCAAAAGCCGCACGCTGATGCTGGCGAGGACCGGAGGGCAACTGCCACCAGTTACCAACTGAAAACCTGCAAGCCTCCAGCCAGGGAGCCTACTTCTAGGAACCCGGTCCATGCGCACGCGGCAGAATTCCAAGGACAGTTGCGAGGACGTCCTGACGCACCAGAATCCCAGAACAGACTGCGTCCCTCAGAGGGAGGCTGGCAAAATCAATCGCAGACAACAGGCCATGGGCACCAGACAGCCACAGAGACCACAGCCACAACCGTGACAGCGGCCCACGCCTGCGCCCCAGCTCGCGGACCCGAGGGACCGGGTCGGGTGCAGCCTGCTCCCTGCTCGCTGTGGACCAAAGCAGTTGTGTGAAGGAATCAAAAGACTTCTCGCTGACCCAAGACACACGCAGTCAGAAACACCCACAGCAGAGGACAGCAGGCGTGGCATGGGGGAGGGGCATACATCGCTGGGTGGGTGCGCAAAGGAGAGGAGAAGCTGGGCGTGGGGGCACAGACAGGACCATCACAGGTTCGAAGTAACTTAGTGAGACACTATTTTGAAATAAAATAGGGCTAGGGGTGTAGTTCAGAGGTAGAATGCCCCTGGGTTCAACTCCTTGTACCACAGGGGTTGGGGGGAAAAAGACAGTGGGAATGTACCCAGACAGGCATGGACAATAACCTATGACGACATGCCCTTCTTTGGGGACTTCCTGAGCAACATCCCCTGAGGCAGGGTCCAGCTAAGTTGCCCAGCCTGGCCTAAAACTTGCCCTTCTCCTACCTGTCTCCTAAATAGCTGGTATTACAGGAATGTCCCACTACACCAAGCATATCACCTGTTTTTAAAAGCAAATCAAGCTGGGTGTTGTGGTACATGCCCATAATCACAGGACCTGGGAGGCTGAGACAAGAGGATCACAGTTTCAAGGCCAGTCTCAGCAACTTAGCAAGAAACTGTTTCAAAATAAAAAACAAGCCGGGCGCGGTGGCGCACTTTGTTTGTAATCCACTTGTGCTTGTAATCCCAGCATTCAGGGGGCTGAGACCGGAGGATCGCGGTTCGCGGACAGCCTCAGCTACTTAGTGAGGCCCTCCGCAACTCAGTGAGACCCTGTTTCAAAATAAAGAATAAAAAATAGGGCAGAGGGTGTGGCTCGGAGGTCAAATGCCCCCGGGTTCCATCCCCAAACCCACAATAAAAATAAAATAAAATAAAAAAATAAAAAATAAGACCGCGCATGCTTGTAATCCCTGCGCTAGGGAGGCGGAGACAGGAGGATTGTGCAGGTTCGAAGCCAGCGTGCTTAAGAGAGCCTGTTTCATATGTGTGTGTGTGTGTGTGTGTGTGTGTGTGTGTGTGTGTGTATGTCTGGGAGTGTAGCCCAGAGGTAGAAGGGTTTCCAGGAACCCCAGTACCACCAAAATAAAAAATAAGCCGGGCATGGTGGCGCACGCTTGTAATCCCAGGATTCAGGAGGCTGAGACAGGAGGATTGGGGTTCGCGGACAGCCTTGGCTACTTAGTGAGGCCCTCCGCAACTCAGTGAGACCCGGTTTCAAAATAAAGAATAAAAAGTCGGGCAGGGGGTATAGCTCAGAGGTAGAATGCCCCTGGGTTCCATTCCCAGATCCGCAAAAATTAAAATAAAAAAATAAAAATAAAAAATAAAATAAGCCAGGTCTGGTGCACACGCTTGTAATCCCAGCATTCGGGAGGCTGAGACAGGAGGAAACACTATGTAGTTAAGACAGGTTCACGGCCAGCCTCAGCTGCTTAGTGAGGCCCTCTGCAACTCAGTGAGGCCCTGCTTCGAAATAAAGACTAAATAAGATTCGGGAGGCTGAGACCAGAGGATCGCGGTTCACAGACAGCCTCAGCTACTTAGCGAGGCCTCTGCAACTCAGTGAGGCCCTGCTTCGAAATAAAGAATAAAAAATAGGGCTGGGGGTGTGGCTTGCAGGTAAAATACCCCTGGGCTCCATCCAAAGGCCTAGGGGTGTGGCTTGGAGGAAGAATGCCCTTAGTTTCAATCCTGTACCTAAAAATAGATAAATAAGCGGGCATGGTGGTGTATCCTTGTAATCCCAGTACTTGGGAGGCTGAGACAGGAGGATCACAACTTTGCAGCCAGCTTCAGCAACTTAGCAAGACTGTTTCAAAATAAAAAATAAAGCCTGGCTTGGTGATGCATGCTTGTAATGCCCGCGCTTGGGAGGCTGAGACAGGAGAATCGTACAGGTTCAAAGCCAGCCTCAACTACTTAGTGAGGCTCTCAGAAACTTAGTGAGACACTGTTTCCAAATAAAATACAAAAAAAAAAAGTCTGGGAGTATAGCCTGAAGTAGAAAGCCTCTGGGTTCCACCCCCAGTATCAAAAAATAAATAAATAAATAAATAAATAAATAAATAAAAAATAAAGGCCAGGCATAGTGGCACATGCTTGTAACCCCAGCCCTTGGGAGAATGAGACAGGCGGATCCCGGTTCACAGCCAGCCTCAGCTACTTAGTGAAGCCCTCTGCAAATTAGTAAGACCCTGTTTCCAAATAAAGTAAAAATAGGTCTGGGAGTATAGCCCGGAGGTAGAAAAGCCCCTGGGTTTCACCCTCAGTACCACCAAAAAATATAAATAAATAAAAAATTTAAAAATTTAAAAAAATACTGAGCTTGGTGGAGCACGCTTGTAATCCCAGTGCTTGGGAGGCTGAGACAGGAGGATCGCACAAGTTCGAAGCCAGCCTCAGCTACTTAGTGAGGCTCTCAGCAACTTAGTGAGACCCTGTTTCCAAATATAATATAAAATATGGCTGGGAGTGTAGCCCAGAGGTAGAAAGCCTCTGGGTTCCACCCCCAGTACCACAAAAAATAAAAAATAAAAGCTGGGCATGGTGGCAAATGCTTATAATCCCAGCATTTGGGAGACTGAGAAAGGAGGATCACAGTTCACAGACAGCCTCAGCTACTACTTAGTGAGACCCTTTGCAACTCAGAGACCCTGTTTCAAAATAAAGAAAAAATAGGTTTGGGAGGCTGAGACCAGAGGATCACAGTTCACGACCAGCCTCAGCTACTTAATGAGGCCCTTTACAACTCAGTGAGACCCTGTTTTAAAATAAAAAATAAAAAATAGGACTGGTAGTGTAGCTCGGAGGTAGAATGCCCCTGGGTTTCATCCCCAGTACTGAAAAGAAAAAGAAAGAAAAATAGGGCTGGGGTATACCTTGAAGGTAGAATGCACTTAGTTTTCATCCCCAGTACTGCAAAAAGAAAGTAAAATAGGGCTGAGGGTATAGTTCTGTAGCACAGAGGTAGAATGCCCCTGGGTTCAATTCCTAGTATGCCCCAAGAAGAAATAAATAAAAGCAAATCATGCCTGGGGGTGTAGTTTAGTGGCAGTGTGTATGCCTAGTATGCCAGAGACCCTGGGTTCAATCCCCAGTACTGCAAAAACAAAAATTTGTAAAATCAAATTACTTTTTTCTGGTCCTGGTATTTATCTCCAAAAGCCTTAGGCTCTGAGGGACCAAGCCTTCGCACCCCAGGAGGACAGTGGCAGAGGGCCCCGGGAGGAGAGCCCCACCCCCACCCGCCTGGGAACCCGGGGAGAGGCTGGGCTGGGCATCTCAGCACTTCCTTTGAGCAGGGGAAGCCGCAGCACTGCCAGCGCTGGAGGAAGTGGCAAGAGCCCACAGTCAGGTGTGCGGCCCAGCTAGGATGGAGCGGGACCAGAGTGGGCTCACGGGACGCCAGCCCTGCAGGGGGCGGGGGAGTATGGGGCTGGTCACCCCCAACCCAGCTGACTATCTCCCCAGGCTGAGGGGCCCACCCCCAGCCACTCAGACACAGGAGGTGGGCGGAGGGGCGCAGGCCAGGCAGCCACCTAGCCCTGCATCCCTCAGGAGGCACAAGAGGGGAGAGGAAAGAGAGGGGAGGGGAGGGGCCTGGAGGAAGAAAAAGGGGCCAGCCAGGAGGGGGAGGGAGAGAAGGCAGGAGGGCAGGCAGAGGGCGGCCTGGGGAGCCAGAACACAGTGTCTCCCTGCCTTTCCAGGTGTCCCTGCCCACAGGTCACCTCATGTGGAGTCCCAGCCCCCAAGGCCACAGCAAGGAGGGCGGGGCAGGAGGTCACCAAAACACAGCCACCCCCGGGACTTCCCTCAGCCAGGGCTGGTCCTGCGGCCCCAGTAAACAGGTTTCAAAACCATTAGTCAGCACTCTGTCAGGTCAACCTAAGCCTTGGGCCCTGGGTCCTGGCCCCCAGCAGGGAATCAGGGCTCCCAAGCCCTGCAGCCCCCCCCGGGGAGGGGGCCCTAGGGGTGGGGGGCCACTGGGGAAGCTGGCTGGCCAGCCGGCCTTCCTGCTGGGTCAGCCGGGCTGGGGGTGGCCTCATCTAGCTGCTGAATCCAGCAGGCCCGGCCCCGGCTGCCAGCGAGAAGGAATCTCCTGCGGCCCCTCCTCCTCGTGCGTCTGACGCAAGAGAGACGCTGGCCAATACCCGGCCACTGGAGCAATGTCAACAAACACCCGGCCAGCCAGACAGGTGGGCCTGCCTGGGACACCAGACTCAGGGGCACTGGGTCAGACACGAAGGGGGGTGTTCCCACGGGGGAGGAGGGGTCCCCACACCATCTGGCAGCACAGGCTCAGTACTCTTCCCCACCTCCCTGCCCGGCCAGCCACACAAGTTAGGGGCCCTTCAACACCCGGAGGAAGCCAGGCCAGACTGGGCTGGAGAGAGGGTCTCCAGAGTCCTCCCTGAGGCTTCAAGGCAAGACCAAAGGCGCCCCGTCCCCACCTTCAGTTACCCCCTCCTTCCCCTCACACCTGCACACCCGCTGCCCACAGGGGCTCCAGCATCGGGCAGCCCCGGAGAGTGACAGGACCCTCCTCCCCACCCCATAGCATCTGGAGGCCCGCCTTACCTGGAAGTCGTACAGCGCCACGATGTTCTCGTGTTTCAGTTCCTAGGAGAGAAACCCAAGTTTTCAGGAGCAGGCAAAGGCTGGGCCACCCCGTCCCCTCTCGGGGCACCAGCTCACCTTGAGAATATTAATTTCTTTCCCCAGCAGTGTCTGGGACTTGGCGAGGTTTTTCTTGTTAATGCACTTGACAGCGACTTCCAGGTCGTGCTTCTGAAAACCAAGAAGGGACCTTCAGATCAGGGGCCACCCTAAGGGCTGCCCCTAGGCTGGGACATACTGCCAAGAGGGCTGGCTGTGAGGGCTCAGAGTAGGAATCCCGGAGGCAGCATGGGGGGGGGGGGCTAGGTTGGGACCTCGGACCCCAAGTGGAGCTCCCAAGCCGAAATTTCTAGGGCTGGGGCCCCACAGAGAGGGTTCTGAACTTGTTTCCTGGGCAGGGACCCCGGGTAAATTTCCCAAGCTGGAACCCCAAGCTGGGGACTCGAGTAGGTTTCAGAAACTAGGGCCCCGGGATGGAGACCCCGGTGAGCTTCGAAAACTAGAGTTACAGGCTGGGGTCGCGGGCAGACTTCCGAAGCTGAAACCCAGGCTGGGGTCCCGGGTGGGATTTCCGGGACTGGGGTCCAGGGCTTGGGGTCCAGGGCGGATTTCCGAAGCTAGGGCCCCCGGCTGCCGGCCCTGCTGGAGTCTCACCCACCTCGCGGTGGCGGCCCTTGAAGACCACCGCGAAGGCGCCGTGCCCGATCAGGTCCTTGCGCGAGAACTCGAACCTGCCCACGGTCTCGGTGCCGCCGCGGCCGGGCTCCATGGCGCGCGCGGGCCGGGGGCGCGGGCCGGGGCGGGAGGGGCTCAGGCAGAGCTGCCGGGCGCGGGCGGGCCGGGGGCGCGGGGCCGGGGGCGCGGGGCCGGGCGCGGGCGCATCGCCGGGGCCGCGCGCCCCATCGGGCAGGCCCGGGCCGGGTCCCAGCCCCGCAGGCCGGGCGGCGCGCTCTCCCGGCGTCCGCCGCGGCGCCCCTGACACGCTGACAGTACGACCCGCTGCTGCTGACTCCGGCTCGGCCGCCGGCTCGGACCCGGGCCCCGACTCGGCTCCGACCGCGGACGGGACTGGGGCCCCGGCAGGGAAACAAAAGAGCCGCGGCGCCCGGGCCTCGGAGGCTGGGACGCCGGCGCAGCCGCACTGCGCGGGGGCGGGGCCGGGGGCGGGGCCTGCGGGAAGGGCGCCGGTGGGTGGCGGGGCTGGCGGCGGGGCGGGGCCGAGGGCGGGGCCCGAGGGTCAGGACGAGGCGGCTGATAGGACCGGAGGCTGGGCGGGGCTGGAGGCAGAGCCTACGAGAAAGGGACCCGGTGAGTGGTGGAGCTGGAGTGGGCGGAGCCTGGGGCGAGGCCTGTGGGGACGGTAGCGGGTGGGTGGTCGGGGAAGGTGGCTGGGCGGGGCCTGAGGGGTGTGGCCAGAGGGGCGCTACCTAATGATTGGTGGACCTGGCGTTGGGGCGGGGCTGAGAGAGGAGTCTGATGGAGGTGGGACCTTAAGTACCGAAATCCAGTGATGGGAGAGGTTGCTGTCGAGCGCCGAGCCTGGAAGGGGGCGTGGAAGTGAAAGGGCCGCGGTGGGGCAAGGTTGCATTTTCTCTCTGCCCTCGGGCTTCTGCCGCCCTCTGGACCTGAGTGCCTTATCTGCACCTGCTGGCGGCTGCATGCTCCTCTTTCCACCTGGCAGTGACTGATGTGCCGAGGATGGGGACTTGATACTGGGAAAATGGCTGAGCTAGGATCCTAGGGTAGGATGCTATCCACCGGTAGAGGTAGAGTGCGTGTTTGTGTCACCATGCCTGGCCTTTTTTATTTTTTCAAAAGACAGACATAAACTAGGCATGGCGCACGCTTGTAATCCCAGAACTTGGGAGGCTGAGACAGGACGATCAACAACTCAGTGAGACCCTGTTTCCAAATAAAATATGGGTCTGGGAGTATAGCTCGGCGGTAGAAAAGCCCCAGGGTTTCACCTCCAGTACCACACATACACAAAGACTTAAAAAATAAAAGCCAGACATAAAGTAGGCATGGTGGGCTGGGATGTAGCCTGGAGGTAGAATGCCTCTGGGTTCCATCCCCAGGACCACACCAAAAAAATTAATTAATTGCTTGATAATAATAAAAAGCTCTGGGACCAGGAACATGTAATCCCAGTACTTGGAAGGCTGAGATGGGAGGATCACTGTTCTCAGACAGCCTCAGCTACTTAGTAAGGCCTTCTGCAATTTAGTGAGACCTTTTTTCAAAATAAAGAATAAGCGGGGTGTGGTGGCGCATGGTTGCAATCCCGGTACTTGGGAGGCAGAGACAGGAGGATCACGCAGGTTCGAAACCAGCCTTGCTGACTTAAGAGACCCTGTTTCCAAATAAAATATAAAAATAGGTCTGAGAAGCCGGGCGTGGTGGCGCATGCTTGTAATCTCAGCATTTGGGAGGCTGAGACCTGAGGATCGTGGTTCGGGGACAGCCTCAACTACTTAGTGAGGCCCTTTGCAACTCAGTGAGACCCGGTTTCAAAATAAGAAATAAAAAATAGGTCAGGGGGTATAGCTTAGAGGTCAAATGCCCCTGGGTTCCATCCCCAGACCCACAAAAAAAGAAAAGGGATAAAAATAGGTCTGAGAGTGTAGCCCATAGGTAGAAGGGTTCCGTCCCCAGTACCACCAAAAAATAAATATATTCGTTAATTAATTACGCAAATAAAGAATAAAAAATAGGGCTGGGGTGTAGGGAAGTAGAATGTCCCTGAGTTCCATCCCCAGTACTGCAAAAAAAAAGAAAGAAAGAAAAAGAAGCACTGGGGGTATAGCTTGGAGGTGGAACGCCCTGGGTTCAATTCCCAGTATAGGAAACAAAACAACAAAAAGCCTCTCATACAAACATAAGGACAAGGGCTAGGGGTATATTAACTCATTTCCAAGACAGAGAAGATGGTTCCGAGTAGAATCTGAGGAATCATTACTGACAGAGAATTGGGAAGAATGCCGGAAGATTGCTAGGTCAGATATAAAACCAGCCATTGTCTTCAGGGAAAATCTGAACCTCTGATTCTTTCCCGTCAGAGAAATCCTTTGCTCTCTGCTTGTCAAACGGCTGCAGGTTGGCATGGAGTTACTTTCACAAAACGGAGCCCCGGACGGTCAAATATGGGATCCAAGCCACATCAGAGACCAGAAAAAATAGGGCCGCAAGGTCCATGTGTGTGTGTGTGTCTGTCTGTCTGTGTTTGCTTTACTAGCAATTGAACCCAGGAATACTCTACCATTGAACTCCACCCCAGCTTATTTATTTTTATTTATTTATTTATTTATTTATTTATTTGTATGTGTCACTGGGAATTGAACTCAGAGGCATTCTACCTTCTAGCTTACCCCCAGCCCGATTTTATTTCTTATTTGGAAACGGGTCTCACTACTTGCTGAGACCTGCTCGGAACTGTTCAGTCTTACCCTCCAAAGTACTGGGATAGTAAGTGTGTGCCACCACACAGGGCTCCATTCATTCATTTATCTGTTTGTTTGTTTGTTTGTTTGTTTATTGGTGCTGGGGATTGAATCCAGAGGAATTCTACCTCTGAGCTACCCTCCTGGACCTATTTTATTTTATTTATTATTTATTTATTTATTTATTTATTTGCGGTACTGGGGATGGAACCTAGGGGAATTCTACCTCCGAGCTACAGCCTCAGCCCTATTTTTCAGTCTTTATTATTTTTTTTGTCTTTTTTTTTTTTTTTTTTTTGGTACTGGGGATGAAACCCAGGGGCATTCTACTCCCGAGCTACATCTCCAGCCCTATTTTGTATTCTTTATTTTGAAGCAGGGTCTCACTGAGTTGCAAAGGGCCTCACTAAGTAACTGAGGCTGTTCGCGATCCTCCTGTCTCAGCCTCTTGAATGCTGGGATTACAAGCGTGCACCACCGCGCCCAGCTATTCTTTATTTTGAAACAGAGTCCTCACTAAGTAGCCGAGGCTGTCGGCGAACTGCAGTCCTCCTGTTTCAGCCTCCCGAACACTAGGATTACAAGCGTGTGCCACCATGCCCAGCACACTGGACTATTTTAAAATTTTAAAACAGAAAAACTGAATCTCAGGCAAAGTTTCAGAAGCTGACCTCAAATTTGGAATCCTCCTGTGTCAGTCTCCCAGTGAACTAGGATTAGAGGCATGTGCCACCACACTGAGTCATTTTCACAATTTTTAATTGCACCATTCAGTGGTATTAAGGGCAGCTACCACCAGTAAGATCTCCAGAACTCTTTCATTTTGAAACAAGGTCTCACTAAGTTGCCGGGCTAAATACTAGGACTTCGGGTGTGTGCCACCACGTCCAGCTCCAGCTTAATTTTTTTGAGGAGCTATAACTGAACAGCTGTCTCCAGAAACTCTCTTTAGCAGAATTACTTTCGCTCCCTCTGTGTGTGTGTGTGTGTGTGTGTGTGTGTGTGTGTGTGTGTGTGTGTGTGTATACAAACCAATTTTATTTTTTATTTGGAAACAGGATCTCTGAGTTGCTGAGGGGCATCACTAAATTGCTAAGGCTGGGTTTAAAACTTTGATCCTGCTGGGCATGGTGGCACACACTTGTAATCCCAGCATTCAGGAGGCTGAGACTGGAGGATCGTGGTTCCAAGACAGCTTCAGATACTTAGTGAGGCCTTCTGCAACTCAGACCCTGTTTCAAAATAAAGAATAAAAAAAAAAAAATAGGGCTTGGAGTGTCACTTGGAAGTAGAATGCCCTGGGTTCCATCACCAGTACCACAAAATAAAAAATAAAAATAAAAATAAATAAGCCTGTGATCCCCCTGCCTCAGCCTCCCAAGTACTGTGACTTCAGCCTGGGCCAAGCTTTCACCTAGTATTCTAAATTTTATAAAGGGAACTCTGAATGTCATCTTTCTTTAGAGTAAGTGAATTGAAAAAAAAAAAAGTAGTGTTTCCCTCTGAAAAGAAAACTCAGATGCTGACCCAGCTTTGGTCAAGAAGAAGAGGCTTTGGAGACTGGCTGGCGCCGGCTCAGTAGAGGAAGACCCCACCTAGGGTATAACTTCCTGGAAGACCCCACCTAGGGTATAACTTCCTCCACATTGTTCCGTTGCCCCCCCCCCTTCTCTATAAAGGCCCTATCCAGCCGGCCTCCATGGTCCATGCCTGTGATCCTTGGGACTCCTAAGGCTGAGGCAGGAGGATTGCAAATTCAAGGCCACCCTGGGCAATTTAGCCAGACCCAGTCCCAAAATAAAAAATAAGAGTCTGAGAATGAAGCCCGGTGGCACAACAACCCTGAATTTTATCGCCAGCACCTTAAAAAAAGTAAAAGAACCCAGGTGCAGGGGCCCATGCACACCTGCAATCCCAGCACTCTACGCCGAGGGCTGAGGAGGATTTCAGGTTCATAGCCAGCCTCAGCAATTTTATAAGGCCCTCTGGAACTTAGTGAGACGTGTGTGTGTGTGGGGGGGGGGGTACTGGGAATGGAACCCAGGAGCATTGCTACCTCAGAGTTACACCCCCAGCCCAATTTTTTTTGTGTGTGTGGTACTGAGGGTGGAACCCAGGGGCTTTTCTACCTCCAGGCTACACTCCCAGACCTATTTTTATACTTTATTTGGAAACAGCGTCTCACTAAGTTGGTGAGAGCCTCACTAAGTAGCTGAGGCTGGCTTCGAACCTGTGCGATCCTCCTGTCTCAGCCTCCCAAACACTGGGATTACAAGTGTGCACCACCATGCCCAGTTTCTTTATTTTTTGAAACAGGGTCTCATTAAGTAGCTGAGGCTGTCCGGGAACCGCGATCCTCCTGTCTCAGCCTCCTGAATGCCTGGCTTGAGACCCTGTTTCAAGAAAATATATATATTTGAGCCAGGTGTTATGATGCAGGCTTGTAATCCCAGTATTTGGGAGGCTAAGACAGGAGGATCGAGGTTCGAGAACAGCCTCAGCTACTTAGTGAGGCCCTGTTTCCAAATAAAAATAATAAAATAGGATGGGGGTGTATCTTGGAGGTAGAATGTCCCTGGGTTTCATCCCCCATATTGAGAAAAAAAAACTGAGCTGGGGGCGTAGCTCAGACACAAATGCCAGAGATAATCCCCAGTACCACAAAAATAAACAAATAAAGCTGGGTGTGGCAAAAGACCTTTAATCCCAGTACTTGAAAGGCTAAGAATTGCAAGTTCAAGGACAGCCTCAGAAATAGACTCTCATCAACCTGGCAAAATCCTGTTTCAAAATAAAAAATAAAATAGGGCTGAGCGTGGTGGTGCACGCTTGTAATCTCAGTATGACAGGTCAAGATAGGAGGATCACAGGTTCAAGAACAGCCTCAAAAACTTAGCAAGACTCTCACTGACCTAGTGAGACCTTGTTTCTAAAAAATTGGGCGTGGTGGTGCACACTTGTCATCCCAGCTTTGGGACGCTGAGACAGAAGGATCGTGGTTGAGGACAGCCTCAGCTACTTAGCAAGGCCCTTTGCAACTCAGTGAGACCCTGTTTCAAAATAAAGAATAAAAAATTAGGGCAGGCGGTGTAGGTCAGAGGTAGAGTGCCCCTGGGTTCCATCCCTAGTACCAAATAAATAAAAAAGAAAATGAAGAAAGTAAAGCAAATCCATAGCCCTAGATTTTAAGTGGCATCTCATTAGGCCCACCCGGCCGAGCACTGGGGATCCAACCTAGAGGCCCTGTGCCACTGAGGCAGCCCTGCCTCCTCGCAATCCCCCAGTCCCAGCCTCTCCCGGGAGCAGGGATTTACCGGCGGAGGCATGCACCACCACGCCCTCCCAGCTCTCCCCAGGGTTTTTTTTTTTTGTTTTGTTTTGTTTTTTTGGTGATACTGGGGTTCCTGGAAGCCCTTCTACCTCCGGGATACACTCCCAGACCTATTTTTTAAACTTTTTTATTTGGAAACAGGGTCTCTTAAACCAGTGAGGCTGGTTCTGAACCAGCACGATCCTCCTGTCTCCACCTCCCAAGCACGGGGATGACAAGCCTGCTCCGCCACCACATCCGGCTCACCCCAGGTTTTGATTTACATTTCTCTGACTAATACCGGGGTGCATCTTTCCACGTTTTATTGGCCATTTGGATGTCTTACTCAGACACCCATCCATCCGTTCACTCAAGTGCTGCGCCCATTTCTTGGTCAGGTTGTGTTTTCTCTTATTGATGTGCGGGGTGGGGGGGTGTTCAACTAGCCAGATACTAACTGCTAGCTATTTTTCTTTTTCTACACTCCCAGCCCTATTTTATTTTTTTCTTTATTTTGAAACAGGGTCTCATTGAGTTGCAAAGGGCCTTGATAAGTAGCTGAGGCGGGCCACGAACCGTGATCCTCCTGTCACAGCCTCCCCATTGCACACTCAGCTAACTGCCAGCTTTAATAAGCAGAGCTCGCCCTCTTGCTTGTTTCTGGTCACCTGGGGTTCTGGAGGGACCCCGAGTCCCTGGGGCCCACGAAGCTGAGGCTTTCCCAGGCTGCTGAGCATGCCCTGTGGGCCTGTACCCAAGACTCCAGGACTCGTTTCACACATTCTGGGCTATTTTCCCCCAATCTTCCTGGGAGTGGCCCTCCTTCCCTCCACAGCAGCCCTGCCTGTGGTGTCAGAGACACAGGCGGGTCTGCTTCCTCAAAGCCACTGCAGGCTAGTGCTTGGGAGGCTAAGGCAGGAGGATTGCAAGTTCAAGGACAACCTCAGCAAGTACCTAGAGAGACCCAGTTTCAAAGATAACAGTGAGCTGGGTGTGGTGGTGCGGACGCTTGTCATCCCAGCATTCAGGAGGCTGAGACAGAAGGAGCGCAGGTTCTCTGCCAGCCTCAGCTACTGAGTGAGGCTCTCAGCAACTCGGTGAGACCCTGTTTCAAAAAGAAGAATAAAAAATAGGGTGGGAGTGTAGCTTGGAGGTAGAATGCCCCTGAGTTCCATCCCCAGAAACCCCCCCCCCAAAAAAAGAATGAAGCTGGCGTGGTGGCTCCTGCTTGTGGTCCCGTTAGTTGGGAGGCTGAGACAAGAGATCACAGGTTCTAGGCCAGCCTCGGCAACCTCATGAGGCCCTGTTTCACAATATAACCTAAAAATAGGGCTGGAGCTGGGATGCAGACTGTCTCTGAGTTCAGTGCTCAGTAACACACACACACACACACACACACACACACATACACACACATACACACATACACATACACACACACACTAATTAGGGCTAGAGGTGTAACTCAGGTAAGGGGCAGGCCCTGGTGCCCATCCCTGCCCCCCTCCTGGTACCACCTACGGCCACGCCCCCTCCATGGCTGAGTGGTGTCTGCAGAGAGCTGGGTGGTGTGAGCTGCCTCTGTTAAGACACCTGGATAACAGGTGCTAACCAAACATCTCAGAGGATTAAGTAAAACAGCACGGGGTTTCTGTGGGAGGAATCTTAGCAAATCACAGCACACACCACACCCTGCGACCTCTTCCAGAGCTCCTTTCAACCCCAGCCCAGCCCTCTGGGAGAACTACTAAATCCAAGTCCTGATCTCTTTCCAGGAAGACTTTCTGAGTCCTGAGCTCTTTCCTGGAAACCTTCCCCCCTCTGGAGTCTTCCTGCAGGGAGCCTCAGAGCCTCAGGCTGTACCTAAGGGCTTCAAGCCACTTTGAAAGTGAAAGGAGGGTGGGCCTCTTAGGCAAAGGAAGTGGAATAGCTCCAGGCAGGTGATGGGAGGGGAGAGGCCCTAGGTAAGGCTCTGCAGGCAACCTGGAAAGATCAAAACTGGCCAGCCCTCATCACTGAAAAATAAAAACAACGGCTGGGCGTGGTGACGCCCGCCTATAATCCCAGCATTAGGGCCTGTGTCGCACAGAAATCACAGATGGCCAGGACAACCTCAGCAATTTAGCCAGGCCTTTTTTTTTCTTTCTTTCTTTTTTTTTCAGTGCTGGGGATGGAACCCAGGGGCTTTTCTACCTCCAAGCTATACTCCCAGGTCTATTATATTTTATTTTTTGCAGGTCTGGGCATGGAACCCAGGGGTTTTCGAACTCCGACCTACACCCCCTGTCCTATTTTTTATTCTTTATTTGAAACCAGGTCTCACTGAGTTGCAAAGAGCCTCACTAAGTAGCTGAGGCTGTCTGTGAACCATGATCCTCAGGTCTCAGCCTCCCGAATGCTGGGATTACAAGTGTGTGTCGCCACGTCCGTCTTAGACCTATTTTATTATTTTATTTTATTTTTTGCGGATCTGGGAATGGAACCCAGGGGCATTTGGCCTCCGAGCTATACCCCCTGCCCTATTTTTTATTCTTTATTTTGAAACTAGGTCTCATTGAGTGGCAAAGGGTCTCCTTAAGTAGCTGAGGCTGTCCACGAACCGCAATCCTCCGGTCTCAGTCTCCCAAATGCTGGGATTACAAGCGAATGCTGAGATTACAAGCGTGTGTTGCCACGCCCGGTTTAGACCTATTTTATACTTTATTTGGAAACAGGGTCTCATTTAGTTGCTTAGGGCTTCACTAAGTAGCCGAGGCTGTCAGTCTGATCATGAGCTGAACCAGGAGCCTCCTGTCTCAGCCTCCCAAAAGCTGGGATTGTAAATTTGCACCACCACACCCAGCTAGCCTGACCCTTTGCAAAATAAAAAGTGCTGCGGTGTAGTTTCAGAGGTAGAAAGCCCCTGGATTCAAACCCCAGTACCAAAATAACAACAACAATAACAACAATAATAAATAATAGTGTGGTGGTGCATGCCTGTAATCCCAGCACTTGGGAATATGAGATACGAGGATTGCAGATTCAATGCCAGCCTCAGTAATTTAGTGAGACCCCGTTTCGAAATAAAAAGGGCTGAGCTGGGTGTGGTGGCGCAAGCTTGTAATCCCAGCACTTGAGAGGCTGAGGCAGGAGGACCACAGGTTTGAGGACAGTTTTCAGCAAGTAGTGAGACTCACATCAACCTAGCAAGACTCTGTTTCCAAATAAAAATAAAATAGGGCTGGTGGTGTAGCTCAGAGGTCAAAAGCCCCTGGGTTCAATCCCCAGGACCAAAAAATAAAGAAGTGCCCCTAGGTTCAGTCCCCAGTACCACAAAAATGAAAGAAAAGAAAGGAGAGGGACCCCCTGAACATGGACACCAAAGGATGCCTAGCACGTAGCTTCATTCACATGGACCCCAACAGGCCAGCCATGGCTTGGGAAGGGGGCCCCGGCTCCTGGGGTGGGGACGGGGTGCTGTGGAGGGTGCCTGAGGGCTTCAGGGCATGGTGACTTTCACCCGGTTAATTTATGTCCTGTGAATCTCACCTCATTAACAAGGGGAAGAAGCGGGAAGGTGACAGCACTCTGGACGTGTCTGGGAAAGTGGCTTTGGCTGAGCGCCTCTGGCCTTGAGTGGCATGGACGAGGGCCCAAGGAGCTGCAGGGCTGTGGGCCCCAGCACGGTGCAGGCAGGCGGCTTGCATCCTGAGTGGCTCCTGCTGGCCGGGTTGTCTCTGCAGAGCTCCTGAGGGGGGCCCCAGGCCTCTTGTCAGTGACTCAGCCTCGCTGGACAGTCTCCAGCCAGGTAAGACACCCTGAAGGCATGCAGAGCCTAGGTAGCAGCAGCAAGGGCCTGGGCCGGGCCACCCCGGAGCTCCGGACAGCTCTGGGCCCCGGCCCTGCAGCGCCCACCCCAGGTCCCCCAGCCGCCACCTGCTCTCTTGTGGCGGTGGCAGCACTGTCCCCTGAGGCCAGGACGTGCCACATCCCGCCCGGCCACCGGCCTCTTCCCGCTCCTTCCTCCATGTGCACGCACTCTGGCCCAAGCAACTCCTCTCTTCCTGGTACTGGGGACTCAACCAAGGGGCATCAACCCAGGGGCATCTATGACCAAGCATTACTTCCCAGCCTTTTTTTTTTCCTGCAGTGCCAGGGATGGAACCCAGGGCATTCTACCTCTAAGCTACACCCCAGCCCTCATTTTTAGTCTTTTTTTTTTTTTTTTAAACAGGCTTTCACTGAGTTGCGAAGGGCCTAACTAAGTAGCCAAGGCTGTCCAGGAACCGCGATCCTCAGGTCTCCGCCTCCCGAATGCTGGGATGACAAGTGTGTGCCTCCACGCCAGGCTCTCCCTAGCCCTTTTAATGTTTTATTTGGGCATGGGCTGCTGTACTACTGACATTCCAGAAAACTTTCTCAAAAGTAGACCTTTAGCCAGGCATGGTGGCGCACGCTTATAATCCCAGCTTTCGGGAGGCTGAAACCAGAGTATCTCAGTGCGTGGACAGCCTCAGCTACTTAGTGAGGCCCTATGCAACTTAGTGAGACCTTGTTTCAAAATAAAAAAATAATAAAAAATAGGGCAGGGGGGTAGCTCGGAGGTTGAATGCCCCTGGCCCACAAAATAAAATAAAATAAAAGTAGCTGAGGCTGTCCACAAACTGAGATCCTCCTGTCTCAGCCTCCCAAATGCTGGGATTACAAGCATTCACCACCACACCCACTCCCGTCCTATTTTTTATTCTTTATTTTGAAACAAGGTCTCACTAAGTTGCAGAGGGACTCACTAAGTACCTGACGCTGGCCTTGAACCACATCTTCTTGGATCCTCCTGTCTCAGCCTCCCAAGTACTGGGATTACGAGCATGTGCCACCATGCCAGGCTTTAATCCTCAGTATTGAAAAAAAAAAAGGAAAAACATTGGGCTGGGAGTGTAGGTCAAAGGTAAAATGCCCCTGGGTTCAATCCCCAGTACCATTAAGGAAAAAAAAAGTATGGTTCAGTGGTGTTAAGCAAATTCACAGGGTTGTATAGCTGTCGTGACCATCGATCTCCAAGACTCTTTCAGGATGCCAACCTGCACCAGCACAAAAGCATCACTGGAGCCAGGCGTGGTGGCGCCCTCTTGTAATCCCCACGCTTTGGAGGCTGAGACAGGAGGATCACGCAGGTTCGAAGCCAGCCTCAGCTACTTAGTGAGGCTCTCAGCAACTTAGTGAGACCCTGTTTCCAAATATAATATAAAATGGGTCTGGGAGTATAGCCCGGAGGTAGAAAGCCTCGGTTCCACCCCCAGTACCACACACACAAAAAAAAGCATCAATGGAAGGGGGCACATGCTTTTGATTCCTGAATTTGGGACATTGAGACAGGAGGATTGCAGGTTCATGGCCAGCATTTGGCAACTTAGTGCGGCCCTCTGCAATTTAAGTGAGGCCCTTCTTTTTTTAATTAAAAAAAAAGAGGCAGGCGTGGTGGCTCACGCATGTAATCCCAGCATTTGGGAAGCAAAGACAGGAGGATCACAGGTTCAAAGACAGCCCCAGGAAGTAGTGAGTCTCTCATCAACCTAGTCACCAGCCAGACCTTGTCTCCAAATAAATAAACCCAGGCTGGGGGTGTAGCGTGGGGTAGAATGTCTCTGAGTTCAATCCCCAATAGCACAAGAGAGAAAGAAGACAGAGAAAGAAAGAAAGAAAGAAAGAGAGGAAGACAGACAGACAGACAGAAAGAGGGCTGGGGGTTTAACCTGGGGGGAGAATGCCCTTGGGTCCTTGGATTCCACCTCTAGCATCTCTCTCTCTCTCTCTCTCTCTCTCTCTCTCTCTCTCTCTCTCTCTCTCTCTCTCTCTCTCTCTCTCTCTCTCTCTCTCTCTCTCTCTCTCTCTCTGGCTGGATGCTGCAACACACACCTGTCATCCCAGCTACTTAGGAGGCTGAAAAAGGAGGATCAGAAATCTAAACAATTTGGGGAGATCCTCTCTCTAAATAAAATACAAAGCATCGGGGCTATGGCCCAGGAACAGAGTGCTCGCAAGGGACACCAGAGCCTGGGCTCCACCCCATCCTTGGACACAAACAAAATACAAAAACACGACCCTGGAGGCCACTGCTCCGAACCAGGCCCCCTCAGAACAGGCTAAAGGAGCCAGTTCAGGCAGCCACGTGGAAACCCATCTCCCTAGAAATAAGAGTAGGGAGATTAGGGTCAGATTCCCCACACAGACCCGCCCCCACCTGCCACAAGGGTAATGAAGCTTCTGGGCCTCGGTCTTTACTTTTGTAATTCTTAGGAAGATGGCTTAATCTTTTTTTTTTCAGTACTGGGAATGGAACCTGGGGCATTCTACCTCAGAGCAACAACTCCAACCAATTTTTTATTCTTTATTTTGAAACAGGGCCTGAGTTGCAAAGGGCCTCACTAAGTTGCTGAGGCTGGCTGTGAACCCAGATGCTCCTGTCTCAGCCTCCCGAATGCTGGGATTACCAGTGGGCCTAATCTTAACCACTTCTATTGCTCTCTCTGCCTTACCAAGAAGTAACTATGATTTTTTTTTTCTTGAAGTAGTAGGGATTAAGTTGAATGTGGTGGCACAGGTTTGTAATGCCAGCACTTGAGAGGCTGAGAGAGATCACAGGTTTTTGGCCAGCCTCAGCTACTTAGTGAGGCCCTTTGCAACTCAGTGAGACCTGGTTTCAAAATAAAGAATAAAAAATAGGGCGGGGGGTATAGCTCAGAGGTCAAATGCCCCTGGGTTCCATCCCCAGACCCGTAAAAAAAAAAAAAAATCTTAACCAGATGCAGCGTAGCCATACTTTTCCAGGAACCAAGCCCTCTCCTGAGTTCTCTGGGGGCAGAGAAGGGGCAGGTCCCTTGCTGAAGGGGGAGGGAAGGAGGCAGGGAGAGCAACTCGCCGACCTTGCTGCCACACCAGCTTCCCTTTCTGCACAGGAAGCCACCTCCAGGCACTGGGGTCCACCCGGCCTGGGTTCCTCCCAGCCTCGGGGGCTGCGCAGGCTGATTCCAGCCCCAAAGACCTGGCTAAACTCCCAGTCGAAGGCACTGACTGGGCAGGGCGGGGCTCAGGACCACACCTGGCCGCAGCTGGCTGGCCTCCTCCCAGATGCATCTTCAAAAGGGAGTCACTCCGGCCTCGCCCAACTGGATCCTGCTGGATACGCCCAGTGGATTCTTTTGTTTTTTGTTTTGTTTGCATTTCGGTGGTACGGAGGATTGAACCCTAGAGACAGGAGGATCGCAAGTTCACAGCCAGCCTCAGCTACTTAGTGAGGTCCTCCGCAACTTAGTTTTGAAATAAAGTATAAAAAATAGGGCGGGGGTGTAGCTCAGAGGTAGACTGCCCCTGGGTTCAATCCCCAGGAATGCAAAATTAATTAATTAATTAATTAAAAATAGGGCTAGAGGTATAGCTTGGAGGTAGAATGTCCCTGGGTTCAATCTCCAATACCAAAATAAGTAAATATATAGCCAGGCATGGTAGAACATGCTTGTAATCCCAACTCTTGGGAGGCTGAGACAGGAGGATGGCACAGGTTCGAGGCCAAACACAGCTACTTAGTGAGGCTTTCCACAACTTAGTGAAATCCCATTTCAAAAAAAAGTATAAAATAGGTCTGGGAGAGCCAGCGTGGTGGTGCACGCTTGTAATCCCAGCGCTTGGGAGGCTGAGACAGGAGGATCGCACAGGTCGAAGCCAGCCTCAGCTACTTAGTGAGGCTCTCAGCAACTTTCCAAATAAAGTATAAAATAGGTCTGGGTTCCACCAAGCATGGGCCTTCACGCCCGGCTTCAAGCTTGTGTGTTAATGGGCACAGCAGAGCCTCCTCTGACAGATCCACCCAGGGCGACCCACCCGGGCTGGGCCCAGCACAGAAGAGCCCGGGAGGAGGCCCCGCACATAGCAAACGCCCCCTGGTGACTCCAGGCTAAGGCAGCCAGCCGGAACGCCCGGCAGAGCGGCTCTTGGCCTGCTCATCAGACACTCAGCATCTGACTCCAGTGTGTGCCTCTGACTTAACTCCCAACCATCTTACCAGCTGCCAGCCCCACCCACGCTGGCCTTCAGGCTCCACCTCAGAGCCTCGGGACCTGGGCCGGGCCGGGCACTGCTGCCCCAAGCGGGCCCTGGAACTCTGCCTGGCTGGCTTTTCCTGTCCGTGAGGATCCAGCCCAGACGTCGCAAGACGTCCTGACCACCTGGCCTAGCCGCTATCTAGAACGTCTCTCCGTTCTACTTTATTTATTTATTTATTTATTTATTCATTTTTTAATTTGTGGTACTGGGGGTGGAACCCAGAGGCTTTCAGGTAGGGCTATACTCCCAGACCCATTTTACACACATATAATTTTGGAAACAGGGTCTCACTAAGTTGCTGAGAGCCTCACTAAGTAGCTAAGGCTGGCTTCGAACCTGTGCGATCCTCCTGTCTCAGACTCCCAAGTGTGGGGACTACAAACGTGCGCCACCACGCCTGGCTTCTCCCTTCTAGTTGATTTAACGCTCTGTCCATGAGCCAGGCACATGATTATTAACAACAGATTATTAGAAAATCTATCAGCCGGGCGTGGTGGCGCAGGCTTGTCATCCCAGCATTCCGGAGGCTGAGACAGGAGGATTGCAGACAGCCTCAGCTACTTAGTGAGGCCCTCTGCAACTCAGTGAGACTGTATTTCTAAATAAAAAATAAAAAATAGGGCAGGGGGTGTAGCTCGGAGATAGAATGTCCCCTGGGTTCCATCCCCAGTACCTAAATAAATAAATAATAAAATAAAATAAAGTCTAAGCTGGGGAGGGTAGTGTGTGCCTGGAATCCCAGCACTTGGAAAGCTGAGACAGGAGGATCCCCGGTTTGCAGCCATCCTCAACTACTCTGCAGTTTCAAAATAAAAGCATAAAAAATAGGGCTGGACCAAGCCGGGCGTGGTGGCGCACGCTTGTAATCCCAGCATTTGGGAGGCTGAGACAGGAGGATCGCGGTTCATGACCAGCCTCAGCTACTTAGTGAGGCCCTCTGCAACTTAGTGAGACCCTGTTTCAAAATAAAGGATAAAAAGTAGGGCAGGGGGTACAGCTCGGAGGTCAAATGCCCCTGGGTTTCATCCCCAAACCTGCAAACAACGACAACAAAAATAGGGCTGGAGGTATAACTTGGAGGTAGAATGCACTTGGGTTCCATTCCCAATACTGCAAAACACATAAACGAAGTCTAAACTGAGACTGAGGGATCATCAGATTCGCAGATTTGAGGACAGCTTTAGCAACTTAGCTAGACCCTTATCAAAATAAAATAATAGGGCTGGACATGGGGGCGCACGCTTGTCATCCCAGCATTCGGGAGGCTGAGACTGGAGGATCACAGTTCGCGGACAGCCTCAGCTACTCAGTGAACCCAGTTTGAAAATAAAGAATAAAAATTAGGGCTGAGGGTGTAGCTCGGAGGTAGAATGCCCCTGGGTTCCATCCCCAGACCCACCAAAAATAAATAATATAAAATAATAGGAGCCCAGCATGGTGGCACAAGCCTGTCATCCTAGTACTTGCAAAGCTGAGACAGGAGGATCACGAGTTCAAGAATAGTTTCAGCAAGTAATGAGACTCTTAGCAACCTAGGGAGACCCTGTTTCTAAATAAAAATAAAATAGGGCTGAGAGTGTAGCTTGGAGGTTGAATGCCCCTGGGTAGGATCTCCAGGTCCACAAAGACAAACACATAAATAAAAAAAATTGGGCGGGTGTGGTGGCCTCAGCTTCTTTTTTTTTTTTTTGGTAGTACTGGGGTTCCTGGAAACCTTACTACTTCCGGGCTACACTTCCAGTACCTATTTTTATACTTTTTTATTTGGAAATGGTCTCTTAAGCCAGCACGGCTGGCTCCGAACCTGCGCGATCCTCCTGTCTCCGCCTCCCAAGCGCTGGGATTACAAGCGTGCGCCGCCACGCCGGCTGGCCTCAGCTTCTTAATACGGCCTTTGCAACTTAGTGGGATCATGCTTCAAAATAAAGAATATAAACATAGGGCTGGAGGTGTAGCTTGAAAGTAGAATACCCCTGGGTTCAATTCCTATTTCTGCAGAAATAAGTAAATATAAATAAATAATAAATAAGTAAACAAATAAATAAATAAAATAGAAAACTAGTCCGTCATTGGGTGTGGTGGTGCAGGCCTGTAATCTCAGCACTTGGGAAGACGAGGCGGGGGGGGGGGGGATCACAGGTTCAAAGCCAGCGTGGGGAACTTAGTAAGACTTTCAGCAATTTAGCAAAGTCCTGTTTCCAAATAAAAATAAAAAGGGCTGGGAGTTTTGCTTGGAGACAGAATACCCCTTCAGTTCAATTCCTAGTACTAGTAAAGAAAAAAAAAAGCCTATCAATTTAGCATCAAAAACCATGTCCACAGATGCTCAGAGCACGGATATTTACAATACTAAAAAGGTGGGAAGGGGCATGTGCTCAGCAAGAACAGATAAACAACATGAGTTTCACCCACACGCCAGACTATAATTCCACCATAAAAAGCTGATCCTGAGCCAGGCGTGGTGGTGCAAGTTTGTAATCCCAGCAGATACAGGAGGATCACGGTTCCTGGACAGCCTTAGCTACTTAGTGAGGCCCTTTGCAACTCAGTGAGACCTGGTTTCAAAATAAAGAATAAAAGCCGGGCGTGGTGGTGCACGCTCGTCATCCCAGCATTGGGGAGGCTGAGACAGGAGGCTCACGGTTCACGGACAGCCTCAGCTACTTAGTGAGGCCCTTCACAACTCAGTGAGACCCTGTTTCAAAATAAAGAATAAAAAACAGGGTAGGGGTGTAGCTTGAAGGTTGAATGCCCCTGGGTTCCATCCCAGACCCGCCAAAAAAAAAAGAAAAGAAAAAAAAAGAATAAAAACTAGGGCATGGTGACGTATGCTTGGAATCCCAGCATCTGGGAGGCTGAGATAGGAGGATCGCAGGTTTGCGGCCAGCCTCAGCTACTTAGTGAGGCTCTCAGCAACTAAGTGAGACCCTGTTTCCAAATAAAATATTAAATAGGTCTGGGAGTATAGCCTGGAGGTAGAAAGCCTCCGGGTTCCATCCCCTGTACCACACACACACACACACACACACACACACACACAAAAAAAAAAAAAAAAAAAAAACTAGGGCTGGGGGTGTAGCTCGGAGGTAGAATGACCCTGGGTTCTATTCCCAGACCACAAAAATAATGACAATAATAATAATAAAAACAATTTAAAAAGTAAAATAATAAAGAGCTGGGGATGTAGCTTGGTGGTAGAGCACCTGTTGGTTCAATGCCCAGTATCAGAGAGAGAGAGAGAGAGAGAGAGAGAGAGAGAGAGAGAGAGAGACAGACAGACAGACAGACAGACAGACACACCTAGTTTCCCAAACCCAGGAGGCTGTTGACCGGGATCTGCTTCCTGGGCCCTGCCCCGCAAGCCTGGGGCGGGCAGGATGAGCTGGGGCAGAGTCCATGCGGCCGGGCAGGCTGCTGCAAGCTGGGGGCCGATTGCATCAGGGTCTTAGCTGGGAGCCAGGCCTGGTGATGCAACCTGGGCCCAAGGCCGCCCGGCCCCACCATGGTGGGTCAGACTGTACCCTGTGCGGCCCCAGCACAGCCCCACATCCAGATCTGGGGGTGAGGTGTGTGAGTTCCTGGCCGCCCTTCCCTGCTCACACCTCCCCCATGCCCACCCAGCCCATAGATCGCACTGAGATACTTGTCTTTGGGGCCTGTCTGTGCTCCCAGACCACGGCTGCCGGAGGGCCAGCCTGAGAGTGGTCCACCCTCCTGGCCCCTCTGCCCGTCCCCAGGATCGCCCCAGCCAGTCTCCGGCCGCCACCCCTGGGAGGCCCTACTCTGCGCCCAGGACGGTCACCTTCCGCGGGACTCCAGGGCTCCTCACGGGAACCCACCCAGACGCGTCTCCAACGCCACCGGGCAACACCTTGCCCCAAACCGCCCTCGCCTCCGAAATGACCTCTTCCCCTGGGATCCCATCCACCCCACCGCACCTGGCACCTGGCACTCCTGCACACCCACAGGAGACCTCATCTCTCCCAAACACGACCCGTCCTCTCTCCTGGAATGTTCCGGCAGCCTCCCTCCGGATGCTCCTCTATACCCTCCTGGCCCTCTGCTCTGCATACACTGCCAGGGTCTCCTGCAAAAGGCCCTAAAACTTCAGCCCCTGCCTTGCTCAGAACCCCACAGTGAGCGGGCATGGAGGTGCACGCCTGTCATCCCACGCTTGGGAGGCTAAGACTGGAGGACTGCAGTTGGAGGACAGCCTCAGATACTTAGTGAGGCCCTTTGCAATCAGTGAGACCCTGTTTCAAAGTAAAAACGAATAAAAAATAGGGCTGAGGGTGTCACTCAGAGGTAGAATGCCCCTGGGTTCCATCCGCAGTGCCACACACACAAAAAAAAAAAAAAAAGAAAGAAAGAAAGAAAGAAAGAAAGAAAAAAGAAAGAAAGGAAACCCTTAGTGGCTCCCTGTGACCCTCAGAAAAAGCCCCTGTGCCTCCTGGAATACCCAGCGCACTCCCGTCGCCCACCCAGGTCCCTCGGGTCGGCCAAGGCCACCTTCTCTCCAGCTCCCCCAGACCCATTTCTTGCCTTATTTTCTTTAGAGCCACGTGAGGTGTTACATAGTCAATTCACAAGCCGGCCGTGGTGGCGCTCGCTTGTCATCCCAGCATTGGGGAGGCTGACACAGGAGGACCCCGGTTCAGGGACAGCCTCAGCTACTTAGTGAGGCCCTCTGCAACTCAGTGAGACCCTGTTTCAAAGCAAAGAGTAAAATATAGGGCAGGGGATGTTGCTTGGAGGTGGAATGCCCCTGGGTTCCTTCCCAGTACCACACACACAAATAAAAGAGAGAGTCAATCTACACACAATATATTCTCCCCAACCCCTGTACTGGGGATCAAAGCCAGGGCTGTCTACCACTGAGCCACACCCCCAGCCCATTTATTTATTTATTTATTTATTTTTGTTGTACTGGGGGTGGAACCCAGGGGTTTTCTACGCCTGGGCTATACTCCCAGACCTATTTTATATTTTATTTGGAAACAGGGTCTTGCTAAGTTGCTGAGAGCCTAAGTAGCTGAGGCTGGCTTCGAACCTACACGATCCTCCCGTCTCAGCTTCCCAAGCACGGGGATTACAGGCCCGCACCACCACCACGCCCGGCTTGTTTTGAGATAGGGTCCTGCCACGTGGTTTAGGCTGGCCTTGAAACCTGAGATGCTCCGCCTCAGCCTCCCCAGCTGCTAGGGTCAGAGGTGTGTGCCCGTGTCCGGCTCACGCACTATATTCTCAAGTCTGTTGGCTGCTCCTCCTCCCCACTGGGGTCTAAGGCTTTACCGTCTTCTCAAGACTAAGGATTTGGTCTCTTGGGTTCAGGGCAGCCCCACCGGCCGAGGCTGACTTCCAGAGTGTGGCTGAGCAATGATGGAGTGCCAGGGATTCCGTGGGTGTACTCGGGCACCTGTCCGTGGCACTGGCTGCCAACTGGAAGGAGGCCCAGGCCACGTGGGCAGCCCAGAGCCAGCGCCAAGGGCACACAGGAGCCCAGAGTGCCAGCCCTGGCGCCCTCTGAGTCCATGTTCCGGAAACTCAAGAGAGAAGATGGAGCAGGACAGGGACAGAGAGAGCAGAGGGCGGCTGTTGCTGTGCCCCGTGGTTCTGGGTGCTCACCTTATAGTCTTTATAGTGGGTAGAACCAGGGGGAGGGTCTGCATTGGGCCTGGGTATCTGCTGTTTTGTTTTTTTTTTGTGGTACTAGGGATGGAACTCGGGGACATTCTACCTCAGAGCTATACCCCCAACCCCCAGCCCTATTTTTATTTATTTATTTACTTATTTATTTATTTTTGGTGGTACTGGGGGTGGTACCCAGGGTCTTTTCTACCTCTCGGCTATACTCCAAGACCTATTTTTTTATTCTTTATTTTGAAACAGGGTTTCACTGAGTTGCAAAGGGCCTCACTAAGTAGCTGAGGCTGTCTGTAAACTGCAATCCTCCAGTCTCAGCCTCCCAAATGCTGAGATTACAAGCTTGCACCACTACACCCGGGCCCAGCCCTATTTTTCATCCTTTATTTTGAAATAAGGTCTAAGTTGCAGGGGCCTCACTAGGTATCTGAGGCTGGCTGCGAACCTGCCATCCTCCTGTCTCAGCCTCTCAAGTCCTGGGATTCCAAGCCTGCGCTCTGGCTGTGTGGGCGCCCCAGGACTGTCCTGCACCCATCACCCGCCAGGGCAGGGCCCATCTGTCTGGATGGCTTTCCGGCCTGATGGTGGGCGTCCCTCACAGCCCGTTACTCAGGAAAGCCAGTTCCCAGCCGGGCGTGCTAGTGCAGGCTTGGAATCCCAGTCCTTGGGAGGCTGAGACAGGAGGAGCGTGGGTTCACAGCCAGCCTCAGCTACTTAGTGAGGCCCTGTTGTTTCCAAATGGAAAATAAAGCAGGGCTGGAAGTGTAGCTCTGAGGGAACTGCCAGGTTCATCTCCAGGACCACAATCAACAACCCTCAATAAAAGGAAAGGGATCCTGTGGGTTCCCTGCTCCTCAGAGAAACAGAAGTAGGAGCCCGCCGTGGTGGTGCATGCTTGTAATCCCAGCATTCGTGGTCTGGGAGCTACTGGGCCCTTCGCAATTCAGTGAGACCTCGTTTCAAAATAAAGAATAAAACATAGGACATGGGTGTAACTCAGAGGCTGAATGCCCCTGTGTTGCATCCCCAGACCTGCAAAAAAGAAAAAGAAAAAAAATAGGGCTGGGGGTGTTGCTCGAAGGTAGAATGTCCCTGGGCTCCATCCCAGATACCGAAAAAAAAAAAGAAAACAAAAACAAAAACAAAAACAAAAACAAAAAAAACTAAAAAATAAAGAAGAGAAAACAAAACAGAAGTAGGCACCTCCCTCTCCTGGGGTTGTTGGGGAGTCTGGGAGCTATCTTTGAAAAGTCCCCAGGAGTAGCTGGCCTGGGGGCACCTATTTTCTTCTCTTTTGGGGGGACAGAGGATTGAATCCTGGGGCATTTGACCTCTGACCTACACCCTCAGCCCTTTAAAATTTTTTTTTTTTGCCGGGCATGGTGGCGCACTCTTGTAATCCCCGCTTGAGAAGCGGAGACAGGAGGATCGCACAGGTTCGAAGCCACCTTGCTGGCTTAAGAGACCCTGTTTCCAAATAAAAACATAAAAAATAGGTGTCTGGGAGTGTAGCCCAGAGGTAGAAGGGATTCCAGGAACCCCAGTACCACCACAAAAAAACATACATACATATATATATATATATATATTTTTTTTTTCTTCTTTTGAAACAGAGTCTCATTAGGTTGCCGAGAGTCTTGCCAAGCTGCTGAGGCTGGCCTCAAACCCATGATCCTCCTGTCTCAGCCCCCTGAGTACAGGGATTCCAGGTGCGGGCCACCATGGCCGGCTCTGGGCTTCTTTGCGGTGGCCTGAGTCCCAGGGAAGGTGGTGGGGAGCGGTTGGAGGCTGGCCGCAGCCTCAGTCCCTTCCCCGAGGTATTTGCTGGGCAGCTTGGTGCTGTGATCCCCTTCCGTGCATCCTGGCTGAATCGTGTCCCCCAAGATCATATGTGGGCACCCCAGCCCCAACATGGTGGTGCTGGCCGGCAGGGACACTCGACGGGGCTGAGGACCAGCTGAGGCGCAAGGTGGAGGCCATGAAGGGCCCAGAGGCCCCCCTCAGCCCTGGAGTGCATGGTGTGCAGGTAGCCCTCTGTGGGCCAGGGCGATGCAGGCCTACACGACCAGGGGAACAGCTGCCTGTGGTCTAGCCACCGTGTCTGTGGTTAGCTCCCTGCGCCTCAGTTTCCCCACTTGGAAAACAAGGCTGGGATGGGTGCTCTCTGGCCCGAGGTCACCCACGTCGGTCGGTGCCCTCGCCCACAGGGTTCACTGTGTTCTGAGGTTGGGCCAGGCTGAGGTCAGCCAGCCAGCCTCACCAGGGTCCTGGCCTCTCCCTGGGTGGCCCGAGGCCTCTGACCTCCTCCCGAGGCCTCCTCACCGCTGTACCTGTAGATGCCGCTTGTCCGGGTCACGTGGAGCGGCCCGGGCGGGGCCCACGCGGAGACAGAGGACCCAGCATCTCTACGGAGACCTCGGGTGTTTACTGGTGACTCACCAGGCACGCGTGACTGTGCGCTCATAGCGCTGTGACATCGGGACCTTTGCCAGTGACGAGGGCGCAGGGGTCAGGACAGGTGGAGGAGTAACCTCAGCCGAGCCACCGCTGGGCCGGGAGCGGGCCAGCCTGGGGAGAAAGTCCTGGCTCGCAGAGGACACAGAACGGTGCCAGGTGGTCGCCAACGTGCCCCGAGTGACTCAGAGAGGTTCTCATCCTCTACGTGCATGTTCGCTGTACTCAAGATGGTGTTAAAATAAAAAATAAGCAGGGCCTGGCAGTGCATACTTGTGATCCTAGTACTTGGGAGGCAGAGACAGGAGGATTACAGGTTTGAGGCCAGCCTCAGCACTTTAGTGAAACCTGCAGCAAGTTGGCTTATTTTTCAAAATAAAAAATAGGCTTGGGCCGGGCGTGGTGGCGCACGCTTGTAATCTCCGTGCTCGGGAAGCTGAGATGGGAGGATTGCACAAGTTCGAAGCCCGCCTCAGCAACTTAGTGAGACCCCGTTTTCAAATAAAATATAAAAAAATAGGCCAAGGAGCCGGGCGTGGTGGCGCACGCTTATAATCCCAGCATTTGGGAGACTGAGACCGGAGGATTGCAGTTAGTAGACAGCCTCAGCTACTTAGTGAGGCCCTTTGCAACTCAATGGAACCCGGTTTCAAAATGAAGAATAAAAAATTGGGCAGGGGGTGTAGCTCAGAGGTGGAATGCTCCTGGGTTCCATCGCCAGACCCGAAGAGTATAGCCCGGGTAGAAAGCCTCTGGGTTCTACCCCTAGTACCACCAGAAAAAAAAAAGAAAAAAGGCTTGGGCACAGTTGCTCCTGCCTGTAATCTCAGTACTTGGGAGGCAGAGATAGGACGATTGTAGGTTTGAGGACAGCCTCAGCTACTTAGGTCCTGTTTCTTTTTTTACATTTTTTAAATTTTGTGGTGCTGCCGGGCATGGTGGCTCACGCTTGTAATCCCCGCACTTGGGAGGCTGAGACAGGAGGATCGCACGGGTTCGAAGCCAGCCTCAGCTACTCAACTTAGTGAGACCCTGTTTCCAAATAAAATATAAAAAAGGTCTGGGAGTATAGCCCGGAGGTAGAAAGCCTCTGGGTTCCACCCCCAGTACCACCAAAAATAAATAAATAAATAAATAAATAAATAAATAAATAAATAAATTTTGTGGTGCTGGGAATTGAGCCTAGGGGACTTCTACCTCTGAGCTACACCCTCCAGCCTTATTTTATTTTTATTTTGAAACAGGGTCTCTGTAGGTTGATGAGATCTCATTACTTGCTGATGCTGTCCTGGAATCTGTGATCCTCCTGTCTCAGCCTCCCAAGTACTGGGATTACAAGCATGTGCCACCACACTGGACAAGACCCTGTTTCAAAATAAAAAATAAAAGCCAGGCGTGATGTCACATGCGTGTAATCCCAGCATTTGGGAGGCTGAGACAGGAGTATTACAGGTTGTGGCCAGCCTCAGCTACTTAGTGAGACCCTGTTTCAAAATTAAGAATAAGCTGGGCATGGTGGCGCACGCTTGTAATCCCAGCATTTGGGAGGCTGAGACCTGGAGGATTGCGGTTCACAGACAGCCTCAGCTACTTAGTGAGGCCCTCTGCAACTCAGTGAGACCCGGTTTCAAAATAAAGAACAAAAAATAGGGCAGGGGGTGTAGCTCAGAGGTCAAATGCCCCTGGGTTCCATCCTCAGACCCGCAAAAAAAAAAAAAAAAAAAAAAAGAATAAAAAATTGGGCTGTGGGTGTAGCTCGGAGGTAGAATGTCCCTGGGTTCCATCCCCAGACCCACACACACACACACAAAATAAATAAATACATACATAAAACTAAAAGATAAGGTTGGGCATGGTGGGTATACCTATAACCCCAGTTCTTGGGAGGCTGAGATAAGAGGATCACAGATTCAGAGCCAGCCTCAGCAAGTTGGTGATGCCCTCAGCAATTCAGCGAGAGACCCTGTTTCCAAATAACAAATAAAAGAACCTGGTGTTGTCATGCATACTTATAATCCCAGTATTTGGGAGGCTGAGACATTAAGATCTCAGGTTCGAAGCAAGCCTGAGCAACTTAGGCTCTCAGCAATTTACTGAGATCATTTCCAGGTAAGAAATAAAAAAGCCGGGCGTGGTGGGCACGCTGCTTGTAATCCCAGCATTGGGGAGGCCGAGACCAGAGGATCGCAGTTTGCAGACAGCTTCAGCTACTTAGTGAGGCCCTCTGCAACTCAGTGAGACCCTGTTTCAAAATAAAGAATAAAAAATAGGGCAGGGGGTGTAGCTCGGAGGTCAAATGCCCCTGGGTTCCATCCCCCCCCCAAAAAAAAAAATAAAAAGGGCTGGGATTAGCTCAGAGATAGAATGCCCCTGGGCTCAATCCCCAGCACCCTCACACACAAAATAATAATAATAAAAAATGAAATAGGCTGGGATGTACCTCAGAGGTAGAATGCCTCTGGGTTCCATCCTCAGTTCTAAACCCAAACCGAACCCCTAGAAAACATATATCTGTGTGCAAATGGTGGCATGTTTAGCAAAGCGCACCCACGGTCCTCTCTGCCCACAGGCCACCCAGCCACTGGCCGCCCAGCTGGCTGCTCCTGCAGCAGCGGGAGAGAGACGTGGGGAGGGGGTTGCGAGAAGCCCTGCTGTACTGTGTCTTCCTCTTCACCTCACACAGAAGGGCTGGGAAGTGTTTCTGGGGTGCTAGGAATCAAACCCAGAATCACGCACACGCTAGGCCCGTGCTCGGCCACGGAGCTACGTCCCACCCAGTGTAGAAAAGTTTTATTAGAGTTCGGGCTTTCAAACAACAGTGGACTCCCACAGCAGTTGAAGGCCCAGCCCGGCAGGAGGGAGGACCTCAGGGCCCTTGCTCGGCCGCGCCCTTGCAGGACTTAGGGATGGGGTGGTGCCCCCTGCAGGCTGCCGGGGGCACAGAAGTGAGGAAGAGCTTGGTGCAGGGAGCCTTCGCTCAGGGGTGGGGCCTCCCTAGAGCCCCCCAGGCCGTGCTGTCTGGTCTGACAGGCAGCCCCCGGGGCAGGGTGGGTGGATGGACGTGGATGTGGCCAGGCTGGGCGGGCTCACCCGCAGGGCGAGGGGTCCCCCGCGTGGGGACAGCGGCTCAGGTGCCTGTGCACCCGGGGAAGGGCCAAGCCGGGCGCCTCACCACGGGGTCCTGCTCTCCTATTGCCAAGCACCTGCCGTTCTGGGGGGGGGGGGGCTCTGCACAGCTCCTGCTTCCCCAGGTCCAGGACGGTGTGGGAGGTGACCGCACTGCTGTTTCTGCCTGATGCTCACCCCCGACGCCCCTTTTCTAACTGGACCCCACTCGCACTCCGGGCATAGAAGGCCCGCGGGAGCAGCCGTTGAGGAGTCTAAGCCAGAAGGCATCAGCTGTGGGGTGAGGGGCCTTAGTGGGCAGGCCCGGGGGTGTCCAGGGTCTCCAGCAGGGCGCCCACCAACAGCTCCCACAGGGATGACATCTCCCATTATCTGTCTGGCTGGAGGGACAGGCTGGTGGACATGGAGCCCGGCGTGAGCAACCCTGGCCACGCCGACCTGCCCCACGCCCCCTCTGGGTGCAGCAAGGCCCCGAGCGGCACCCCATCGTGGACACGCACCCCATCCCCGCGTGTGCAGGGCGTTCTGCCCCGGTGGCGCTGGGGAGGTGCTGGGGCGTGAGAGCGGTCCGTGAAGCTCCAGACCCGCGCTCCGGGTTTCCCCGCTCGCTGGCGTCGGTGAATCCCACGCTGTGACTCTCGGGACGGAGGGTCCGTGGAGCCACGTGGGGCAACGAAGACCTCCTGCCAGCCCGACGCCAGGTGCGAGTCCCCCATGCCCTGCCAAGCAGGCCCAGGTCACCGGGAAGCGCTCGGGCTGTCCGCTGGCCCCTCCTCACGGCGGGTTGCACGTCCTCACCCTCGGCGCCTCTGTCCCCCAGGCATGAAGCCTATGGCGCCCGGGCCACGGCGCCCAGCGCGCCCAGCAGCAGCAGAGGCCAGGCGGCGGCCAGCGCGGGCGTGTGAGCGGCGGAGGAACAGGAGCACACGGCGAAGCCATCCTGCGAGCGGCCCTGCGGCCCGGGCCCCGCGCGCGCCGAGGCCCCGCTGTCCTCCCCCTCCGGCGGCTCCCCACAGACCAGCCAGTCCCGCGCCGTGGACTGCGGGTACCCGGGCGCCACCTCCATCTCGCCGTCCTGCACCTTCCAGTACTCCTGGCCGCGGAAGAAGTAGGAGGCACCTGGGGAGAGCAGGAGGGGCTGAGCGGGGGCTGCAGAGCTCAGGGCCCCTCGCCGGAGCGTCCTGCCTAGCAGTGTCCACTGCGGCTGGACAGGCCTGGACTGCTCGGGAGGGCCCGGAGGCAGAGTGGGCAGATCACGCTACCTCTAAGATTTCTTTCTCTCTTTTTTGCGGTACTGAGGATAGAACCCAGGGCCTTCTACCTCCAAGCTACATCCCTATCTCTATTTTTTATTCTTTTCTAAATTTTTATTTTTTGGTGGTACTGGGGATGGAACCCAGGGGCTTTTCTACCTCCGGGCTACACTCCCAGACCTATTTTATATTTTATTTGGAAACAGGGTCTCTTAAACCAGCTGAGGCTGGCTTTGAACCTGCGCGATCCTCCTGTCTCAGCCTCCCAAGCGCGGGGATTACAAGTGTGCACCACCACGCCCGGCTTATTCTATTTTGAAACAGGGTCTCACTAAGTTGTGGAGGGCCTAAGTAGCTGAGGCTGTCATTGAACTTGTGATCCTCTTGTCTCAGCCTCCCAAGTACTGGGATTACAAATGTGCACCACTACACACAGCTCTGACAAGTTTTTTTTTTTTTTTTTTAAACTGGAGATTGAACCCAGAGGTGTTCTGCCTCTGAGCTACACCCCCAGCCCTTTTTTTAAGTTTTAAAACAGTCTCGCTGAGTTGCTGAATGACTCATTAAGTAGCTGAGGCTGGCCTGGAGTCTGCGATCCTCCTGCCTCAGCCTCCCAAGAACCGGGATTACAAGTGTGCGCCACCACGCCTGGGTCCTGACTGGGCTTTTATCAGGGTCTGCCCTGTGCCTGGCTATTCTAGGTGTTGGGAATGTAGCTCCAGGGGCAGAAGACACATCCTGTTTGGTGGGCTGGCGCTCAGGTGAACTGCACTGCCAGCCCTTCCTGGGTGATGCGCAGGAGGACCCCCGTGGTGCACTTGCAGGAAGGTTGCGTGGGTGTCTGTGGGTGCATGTACAAAGGCCCTGGAGTCCAGTGTTTGTGAGGTGTGAGAAGCTGCAGGGGATTGCTACCGATGGAGGGAGTAAGCAGGGCCCGCAGGGCAGGGGGAGAGGCAGCGTGACCAGGGCGGGTGGGCCGTGGTGGGCCTGGCCGTGGAGTTGGGGGGAAGGTCTGCCGGGCCAAGGCCCCTTGGAGCACACGTGGCTGCACTGGCTCCAGGAGTGCCCCCAGGCAGCCTGCGATGACCCGGCTTCTGCAAGGGGAAACCGAGGCTGGACAGCCTTGCCCCGCCCGGCGCTCACCGTCAGACCAGCGCATGGCGTCGTCCAGCGTGCTGGGCACGCCCCTCCACGGGGGCCCCTGGGCCGGGGAGCCGGGGTCCATGCGCCGAGTGTGGTCATCGTAGCGCCAGTACAGCTGGTCCTTAAAGAAATAAGTCCTGTCATTGTGTGGCCAGGAGAAGACCGCGTCCACGCCGCCCGGCGGGAGGCTGAAGTCCGAGATGGGCCGCGGGTATCCTTCCTCTGCGTGATTGTCCTTGAACACCCAGTATCTGTCTCCTGGGGGCGAGACAAAGAGCCGTGGGCATGGGGCGGGGCGAGGGGCTCCGCCTGCCCGGCCTGCCTGAGCCTCGGTGCCCAGCAGTCTTCACAAATAACAAATAGTGTGTGTGTGTGTGTGTGTGTGTGTGTGTGTGTGTGTGTGTGTGTACCGGGGATGGAACCCAGGGCATTCTACCTCTGAGCTACACTCCCAGACCTATTTTTTTTTTTTTTTTTGGTGGTACTGGGGTTTCTGGAAGCCCTTCTACCTCTGGGCTACACTCCCAGACCTATTTTATTTGAAAACAGGGTCTCTTAAGCCAGCGTGGCTGGCTTCCAACCTGCGCGATCCTCCTGTCTCCGCCTCCCAAGGGTGGGGATTACAAGCTGTACCACCACGCCTGGCTTCGGCCCTATTTTTTATTCTTTATTTTGAAACAGGGTCTTACTGAGTTGCAAAGGGCCTCACTAAGTAGCTGAGGCTGTCTGTGAACCGCGATCCTCCTGTCTCAGCCTCCCAAAAGCGTGCGCCACTACGCCCGGCTACAAATAGTTATTGAGCACCTACTGTATGCCTGGCCTGGGCCAGTCATGCAGCCCCGGTCCCAGGCCTGCTCTGCACCACTGAGAGGTGGGGCCGAGTCAGGAGGAGGCAGCACCCTGAACGCCTTTCCAGCCTTGGGGCCAGGGAGCACAGGCCTCCTACCCAGTCATTCTCATACTGTGCAAAGCTTGCTGAGATCAAGACAGGACCCGGGAGGTGGTGCACACCTGTGACCCTGGCCTGGGAAGGCTGAGGGGGATAGTCACGGGTTGGAGGGCACTCTCGGCAAGGAGTGACACTATCAGCCACCTAGCAAGACCCGTTTTAAAATAAAAATCAATAGGGCTGGAGGCATGCCTCGGAGGTAGAATGCCCCTGGGTTCCATCTACAATAATAATAATAACAACACACACACACACACACACACACACACACCCTGCAAACTGGCCTTCTCCAATGGCCACGGTGAGTATCACTGGCCAGGAAGGCCCAGGCCCAGGACACCCTCTGGATGATGTTCCTATCAGGGGAGACTCAGGATGGCGTCTAGAAGGGACACTAGAGCCGGGCGTGGTGGCGCACATTTGTAATTCAGCATTCGGGAAGCTGAGACTGGAGGATTGCGGTTCGCGGACAGCCTCAGCTACTTAGTGAGCCCCTCTGCAACTTAGTGAGCCCCTGTTTCAAAATAAAGAATAAAAAATAGGGCAGGGGGTGTAGCTCGGAGGTCAAATGCCCCTGGGTTCCATCCCCAAACCCGCAAAAAAAAAAAAAAAAAAAAAAAAAAAAGAAAGAAAATAGAAGGGACACCAGACTCCCGAGGGACACGGCCTGGACACAGCCCAGGGTGTAGGGAAGGGGCCGGAGGAACATTCCAGACAAGAGGCCAGAGACACAGCAGAGTGCCGGGAGGACCCTGAGTGGGTCCTGCACAGGAGGAGGCCCTGCGTCCCGGGCACACCAGCGAAGACGGCCGCCAAGCCCGCGCCCGAAGGCAGCGTCCGGCCCTGATGCAGTTCCACCCTGAGCTCCTCTGCAGCTCCGCCTGGCGTCCAGGAGCGGAGCAGGGCCTGTAACTGGCCTGTGGCATCGCTGTAAGCATCCCGCAAGCCAGATTCCCCAGAGAAAGATTCAACCGCCGACGAGGCTATTTATGTATTGTAGGTTCCCGTCTTCCACTCATAGCGGTGAGCTTTTCTGCCCTAGGCCGGACCGACTCTGCCCAGGGCCCCAGCACTGCCAGTTCCCCGGCCTGAACTCTGTGCCCTGGGTCCCCGCTTTGGGTGGCCTCTTCTGTCTTTCTTATCCCTCGTCACGCTGAGCCCCACTGTAAGTCGGCTCTCTCCATTCTTTTGTACTAGGGGTTGGACTCAGGGGCATTCTACCTCTGAGCTACACCCCAGCCTGATTTTTCATTCCATCTATCCATCCATCCATCCATCTATCTATCTATCTATCTATCTATCTATCTATCTATCTATCTATCATCTATCTATCGGATCTGGGGATGGAACCCAGGGGCATTCGACCTCCGAGCTATACTCCCAGCCCTATTTTTTATTCTTTATTTTGAAACCGGGTCTCACTGAGTTGCAGAGGACCTCACTGAGTAGCTGAGGCTGTCCGCGAACTGTGATCCTCTGGTCTCAGCCTCCCAAATGCTGGGATTACAAGCATGAGCCATCACGCCCCGGCTTTCATTCTTTATTTCAAAACAGGGTGTTACTAAGTTGCAGAGGGCTTCACTAAGTAGCTGAGGCTGGCTGTGAACCCGGATCCTCCAGTCTCAGCCTCCCAAGTACTGGAATTACAAACATGCACCACCACGCCCGGCTTTTTTATTTTTATTTTTATTTTTTGCGGGTCTGGGGATGGAACCTAGAGGCAGTTAAGCTCCAAGCTACACCCCCTGCCCAATTTTTTATTCTTTATTTTAAAACAGGGTCTCACTAAGTTGCAGAGGGCCTCACTAAGTAGCTGAGGCTGTCTGCAAACCGCGATCCTCCGATCTCAGCCTCCCAAATGCTGGGATTACAAGCGTGTGCCACCACGCCCGGCTATTTCTTGTTTTGAAACAGGGTCTCACCAATTTGCAGAGGGCCTCACTAAACTGCTGAGGCTGTCCTTGAACCTGCACTCCTGTTGTCTCGACCTCCTAAGTACCGGGATTGCGATCGTGCCACCATGCCTGGCTTTTATTTGTGTTTTGAAGCAGGTCTTGTGGGATAAGTCTCACTCTTTGCTGTGCTGGCCTTGAACTTGAGACCCTCCTGTTTCAGCCCCCAAGTACTGGGGCTGCAGGTGTGCGCCACCACGCTCGGCTTCTCCCTCCACGCAAGGAGAAGGGAGGGGCTTTTGTTTGTTTACCCACTGGGCACCCGAGTGCCTAGCACAGGCTGGGCATACAGTAGGTGCTTAATACACATCTGCAAGTGCACAGGAGAGTGATGCCAAGTCAAGGACCAGCTAGCTGGCAGATGGGAGGTCAAGTGAGGAGGCCAGCAGGCGGGGAGGCGGGCAGAGGCCACCCACCTTTGAAGAAGACGATCTTGTGGTCGCTGGTGCGCTCATACACGGCGTCCACGCTGTCCAGCTGCAGCGGTAGGCCCCGCCAGAAGCGGTGCATCTGTGCCGGCTGCAGGGACACCAGGTGCCGGTCCCGCGTCAGTCGCCAGAAGTACTTGCCTGGGGGACAGAGGAGAGAGTGGGTCGGGGCCGGTGGGCCGCGCACTTCTACACACCATGGCTGGCTGGGCCCTGGGCTCACCTTTGAAGAAGAAGGCTTCCCCACGGATCTGGGCCACCGCGTCAAAGTGGGCGTCACACCTGTGAGGCACGTCCTTCCCGGGCCTGTAGGGTAGAGAGCCGGGTGGGCGGGAGGCAGGCCCCCAGGCCGGGGTGACAGCACTGCTCCAGGGAGCGCACATCACCAGGCTGGCACAGGTGCAGAGTTAGCGGGTCAGGAGAGGAAAGTGAATTACATGAGGGTGGTTTTGCATCTCCCAGGCTGGGAAAGGCCTAACCTCGGAGCACGCAGGGTCAGACTGTGAATGGGGGACCAGCGTCCACCCAAGGGGCCGGCCGGGTGCTCCCTGTCCATCTCAGGGGTAACCCTGCAAGCCGGAACCCCAGTTCTGGTTCCAGGATGTGGCCCTACAGATTGTGTATCCATGGCAACCTTACAGATAAAAGTGCAAGATGGGTCATCGGCCAAATTTAAGAAATAGAGGGGAACTGGGCGTGGTGGCGCACGCTTGTAAGCCCCGCGCTTGGGAAACCTAGACAGGAGGATCGCACGGGTTCAAAGCCAGCCTCAGCTACTTAGTGAGGCTCTCAGCAACTCGGTGAGACCCTGTTTCCAAATAAAATAGAAAACAGGTCTGGAAGTAGAGCCCGGAGGTAGAGAGCCTCTGGGTTCCACCCCCATTACCACAATAAAATAAAATAAAATAAAATAAAATAAAATAAAATAAAATAAAAAGCAAGTGACGGGAAGAACAACAGAAACAGCCAAGCGGCGTGTTTTGCCAGCAATGGAGTTCACGGCGTACGGCTCAGCAAGGCAAGCCTAGGACAGCCACGCTGGAAGCCACAACCGAGCTGCAGGAAGCCACAGAGGGGAGGCCACAGAGGAGACCACGGGGCGGGGACGGCTCCGGAGAGGCAGGGTCTGCGCCTGCCCTGGCCTGCGCTGCGGCTGGCTACTGAGCCCCAGGCTGGCAGAGCCGGGCCAGGTCTGGGGCAGTGCCAGCTCCTGAGGCTCTGGGCGCCTAGCTGCCACCTCGCCCAGGCCCACACACGTGGGCACGGGGGACCGTCTGGCTGACTCCTGCCCTGAGCCAGCCTGGCCTGGCTCTGACACGGGGTCCAGACGCCCTGGTCTGCGTTCTCAGCCAAGGCCACTGGGGTGTGGAGGCCAGCCGCTCTGAATCCATGGGATCAGACAGTGGGTGGGCACTGGGTGGGCTGCGTTAGCCGGCAGGGCATGCAGAAAGAAGGGCAAGAGGAAATCACACCGGGAGTAGGGTGCAGTGGCGCAGGCCTGTAACCCCACCCTGCCTGGGAGGCTGATATGGGAGGGTCACAGGTTCAAGGCCAGCCTCAGCAAGTAGGGAGATGCTCATCAGCATAGTGAGGCCTTGTTTCAAATAAAACTAAAAAATAGGTCTGGGAGCGTAGCTCGGAGTAGAATGCACCTGGGTTCCATCCCTCGTCTGTCTGTCTGTCTCCTAACACACATACACACACACATTCACCCAGAGACTTGACATCTCTACTGGTTCCCGTGCTGTCTGGGGCTGCAGCTCAGTGCATGGCACTTGCTTACCATCTCTAAGGCCTTGGGTTTGATTCCAAGTATCATAAAATAAATAAATAAAGCCAGACAAAAATAAAATCAAGGAACATGAGCCAAAGCCGAGTCAGCCCACATGGCAGTGCTGCGTGTGCGCGCGCACGTGTGTGTGTGTGTGTGTGTGTGTGTGTGTGTGTGTGTGTGATTAGGGATGGAACCCAGGGGCTTTCTACCTCTCAGCGATACCCACAGCCCTATTTTCTTTTTGAAACAGGGTCTTGCTAGGGTACTGAGAGGCTCACTAAGATCCTCCTGCCTCGGCTCCCGAGTGCTGGAATTGCAGATGTGCGCCACTGCGCCCAGACACAGTGGTCTTTGGGGCCTCACTGGGCCAGGTGCTGTCTGGGAGGAGCAGCCCTGGATGGGGGGGGAGGGCCTCTGTGCTATCAGGACCATGGCTTACGGGGTACTGGACCGGTTGCTGGAGGGCTCAGGCAGGGGGGGCGGTTCCTCCGACTCTGGGGTATCTGGCTGCGCCGTGGGGGACACCGAGTCCCGCACACCTGTGGGAGACAAGGAGATGGTGTGGGATGCAGGCAGGCCACCCGTCCTCACTTCCAGACAGCCACCTGCCCCTAGGAGCCTCGGGTTTCCTGTCCCTGCTGGAGGTCTCCCAGACCATCTTGGGGACAGACATGGCATCCCTGGGGCTCCGGGGGTCCCAGGGGCACGCTCTGAGAGGCTGGCCACTGCCCATGCCCCGCCTGCTGCCTGTGGCTCTGCTCGGCCGTGGCCACGGTGGCTGTTGAGGACATGAGCTATGAGCCTCTGGGTGCGTGGCATCTGAGGCCCCGGGACACTCACCGTACAGCTGCCAGACGCGCACCCGGTCCTCGTACGGGAGCCCATAGCGCAGCGGGTCGCCCACGGGGCCCTGGTAGTACGGCTGCATGATAGAGTGTGGAGCGGCCACGTGGCTCAGCCCGATGGCATGGCCGAACTCGTGGACAGCCACTGCGAACAGGTCCATCCCGTGAGCATCTGAGGACACAGAGCCGGTCAGGGCCTGTGTGCACCTGCGCTGGGCCTGCCAGCTGGGTTCTGCAGGGCTGCCAGCGTCTTGCTCGCTGCCACTGAGGCACTCGGGATCTGCGGGGCTTCTCTGGGGGTCCATTGCACCCTCAAGGGGAAATGTGCTTTTCTGTGCAAGGCCTCAGTGGGTGAGGTTTATTATTTTTGGTATTTTTCTGGATTGAACCCGGGGTGTTCCACCTCTGAGCTGCACCCCCAGCCCTATTTTTTATTGTTTATTTTGAAACAGGGTCTGTGAGTTGCAAAGGGCCTCACTAAGTAGTAGCTGAGGCTGTCTATGAACTGCGATCCTCCTGTCTCAGCCCCCCAACTGCTGGGATTACAAGTGTGCACCTGGCCTGACTTTCTTTCTTTCTTTCTCTTTCTCTCTTTCTTTCTTTCTTTCCTTCTTTCTTTCTTTCTTTCTTTCTTTCTTTCTTTCTTTCTTTCTTTCTTTCTTTCTCTTTCTGTAGCACAGGGAGTGAAACCCAGAGGCTTTCTACCTCCGGGCTATAATCCCAGACCTATTTTATATTTTATTAGAAACAGGGTCTCACTAAGTTGCCGAGAGCCTCACTAAGTAGCTGAGGCTGGCTTCGAACCCGTGTGATCCTCTTGTCTCAGCCTCCCAAGTGGGGGGATTACAAGCATGCGCCACCACGCCCGGCTTATTCTTCATTTTGAAACAGGGTCTCACTAAGTTGCAGAGGGCCTCACTAAATAGCTGAAGTTGTCCACAAACCGCGATCCTCCAGTCTCAGCCTTCCAAATGCTGTGATCACAAGCTTGTGCCACCACACTGGGCGTTTGTTAGTTAGTTTATTTATTTATTGGTACTAGAGATGGAACCCAGGGGCTTTCTACCTCTGGGCTACACTCCCAGACCTATTTTATATTTTATTAGAAACAGGGTCTCACTAAGTTGCCGAGAGCCTCACTAAGTAGCGGAGGCTGGCTTCAAACTAGCGTGATCCTCCTGTCTCAGCCTCCCAGGTACTGAGATTATGGGCGCATGTGTGCTACCACACCCGGCTTTCATTGGATGTTTAAGCCTCTTGCCTGCAATGATCCTGTGTCCAATGAGTACCCAGACCCCAGACAGTGGGGCCTGCCCCTCATCACCAGGTAGATTCATCAGGAGGGGAGACTGGGCGTGGTGGCACACGCTTGTAATCTAGTACTCAGGAGGCTGAGACAGGAGGATCCCAGCTTTGTGGCCAGCCTTAGCAACATAGGGAGGCTCTCAGCAGCTTAGTGAGACCCTGTTTCCAAATAAAAAAGTAAAACAGGCCTGGGGGTGTAGCCCAGAGATAGAAAGATCCTGGGTTCCAGCGACAGTACCTTGATCAATCAATTATGATCAGCTGGGTGTGGTGGCATGGGATACTTGGGAGGCTGAGACAGGAGGATCACAGGTTCACAGCCAGACTCAGCTACGTAGTGAGGCTCTCTGTAACTCAGTGAGACCGTGTTTCAAAATAAAGAAAAGAGCCAGGCGTGGTGGCGCACGCTTGTAATCCCCGTGCTTGGGAGGCTAAGACAGGAGGATCACACAGGTTCGAAGCCAGCCTCAGCTACTTAGGCTCTCAGCAACTTAGTGAGACCCTGTTTCCAAGTAAAGGATAAACTAGGTCTGGGAGTAGAGCCCAGAAGTAGAAGAGCCTCTGGGTTCCACCACCAGTACCACACAAAATAAAATAGGATAAAATAAAAAAATTGGGCTGGGGGTGTAGCTTGGAGGTAGAATGCCCTTGGGTTCCATCCCCAGTACCACAATAAACAAACAAACAAACAAACAAACAAATATAAAATTAAAATAGGGCTAGGGGTAGCTCGGAGGTAGAGTGCTTCTGGTTCTATCCCTAGTACCACACACAGAAAAAAATTCAAGGGTCATGTGAGGGTCAGTGAAGGCGGCCAGCTGGTCACAGGTGCCCGGCGTTACCTGCCACGGTAGGAAGGCCTCACACGGCTCAGGGGCTGGCGACTCGGCGTGCAATGCTTTGCCTTTCAGGGTGGGCAGCTCCCGTAGCCCCGTGGAATCTGCAGGGTGTGCAGGGGCTGCTCAGGCTCGAGGCCCCAACCTACCTGAGGAGCGGAAGGTCCAGGCCTCGTCGTCGTCAAAGTGGGTGTCCCCTGCCGCGTGGTGGTCCCCGGGGAAGAAGGCGTGGGCCACGGTGCCTCCTGGGCCGTCGAACGGGTAGCTGTCGTCGTGGTCGGCCTTGGAGAAGTCGATCTGGATGTCCGCAGTGCTGCCGGCCACCTCGTGGAAGTTCAGGGGTGCGATGTCACTCCAGACTTTGAGGGCGTAGTACATGAGCGCCCGCACTGTGTCCCGGCCCAGGGCCGAGCCCCGCGGGAAGGTGCGGACCCTGTGGATGGGGCAGCGCTGTGAGCATGAGGGCCCTCCCCGGGACCCCTGCCTGTCCCTCCCCCGGGGGGGCCTGACTGAGGCCCCCGCTAAGATCCTGGGGCTGAGCCCCCTGTAATCCTCCTAGTCCATGGAAGAAGAGGATTGCAGATTTGCAGCCAGCCTCAGCAACTTAGTGAGACCCTGTTTCAAAATACAAAATAAAGCCAGGCATGGTGGTGTAGACCTGTAATTCTAGTACTTGAGAGGCTGAGACAGAAGGATTGCAGGTTCAAAGCCAGCCTGGACAATTTAGCGAGGCCCTCAGCAATCTAGTGAGACCCTGTTTCCAAATAAGAAATAAAATCGGGCTGAGGGTGTAGCTTGGAGGTAGAATTACATTGGGTTCAATCCCCAGTACCACAAGGAGAGAAAAAACCTTCCAGGAGTTCACCCATCGGGAGAAGGAGAGGGAGGAAAGGAGAGCTGTAGTGAGCCAGGACGCCTGGACCAGCAGGTGGGCACCAGCTTCCAGGAGCCCCGGCTCCTTGGCAGTCTGTGTCCTGATGGCCTGGACCCCCTGCTCCACCACAGGCCTCTCTGCCCACCAGCTCACACACCAGCCGGGGCCCCCATCCAGCTCTGAGCCCAGCAGACAGAAGAGTAAACTAGCAGTCTTCTTAACTCGCCTCTTCAAAGCCTCAGAGATGGCTGCGTTGGGAAGAGGTTCTCTGCAGGTGTAATCAAGGGAGGAACTGGTGGCCATATCGAATTAGGGTGGGCCCTAAACCTGACCAGCATCTCTCTAAGAGATGGAGATGTACACAGAGACCCAGAGAGAGGGGCGGGGTGATGGCGGAGGCCTGGCTCCTAGGCCCCTTCCCCCAGCCCTGGACACGGAGGATGAATCCCGGGAGTCCCAGTCCTGGGGTTGGTGGCATTTGTCCAAACAGGCACAGAACACTAAGACGCCCAGACGGCAGGCCAGGGGCGCCAGGCTCCTGCCCTGGCCCCTGCCCTGGCCACCCACCTCCAGGACAGGTTCCTTTTGTTCCACTTGGTCGGGGCGGGAACCTGGCGCCGTCTGCGAGCCCAGGCCAACGGGGGCAGGTCCGGGACGGAGCAGCGTGGGGTCCTCATCAGGGCCAGAGTGGCCTCGTCTGCAGGGGCGGGGTGCAGGTGAGCAGCCGCCCAGCCCACTCCTCCCCCAGCCCGGGTTCCCAGGAGCCCCTCTGCCCCCTTCAGGTCTGTGGGGATGAGTCCCCTGCCCGCGAAGGACCACGCGACCCGTGCAGGCCTGCCATCCGCAGAACTGACCCAGGATGCCGGTGGCCTCCAGGCCGCCAAACTGCTGCATGGCCATGATGGCCTTGGATAGCTCCTCCTGCGTCTGCAGCCGTCCTGCCGCGGGGTCCGCCGGGGGCAGGTAGCCGAACTTGCTCAGCCATTCCTAGGGGGCAGAGAGCCTGGTGAGGGGCGGCCAGGGCACAGTGCTACACCCACAGGAGGCTGCCTGGCCCAGCACTGCTGCAGGGGACACCGTCCCTCCCGGCACCTTCCTCAAGTCAGTTTATAGATGGTCACAAAGTCAAGGCCTCCTAGATCGGGTGAGCTGGAGCAGCACCCAGCCTGTACCATTGCCGATAGCAGCCCTGCCCCACCTCCTTCTTCCCGAGGCAGCAAATGCCCAGGCGACACTTAAACCAGAAGGATCTTTAGCTCGGCTGGTGCTGGATGCAGGCCCCCGGCTGCAACCTTGGCTAGGAAGGGAGAGAGCTATACCTTCCAGGAGGGGCAGCTGCACAGGCCTCTTGCTGTGCAGCTTGGGGAAATAAACCAACCCTCTGGGCCGTTCTCTCCCCAGAGAAACCTGCGTCCTGCGTCCAGGGGCTAAGGCTCACACTAGCACCAGTCCCAGGCGCTGCACAGGGACAGGTGCTCCTCCGCTAAAGGTGCGGCCAGCAGGGTGGGCGGAGGGCACACGGCCCTGAGACGGACGAGAAAGCATGCAGATAAATCTGTGACCTCTGCCACTGGGGCCTGGGATGGGGAGGCCCCGATGCCAGCTGGTCCTGGGACAGGAAGGTCCCTGTGCAATCTGCACCCAGGACCGGGAGGCGCCTCCATCCAGTTTTGCTTCCTTCAGCCACCAGATGGCGCTGGTGACCGCACAAGGCTCTTCTGACAGTCCCGTAAGGTGTGTGTGTGTGTGTGTGTGTGTGTGTGTGTGTGTGTGTGCATACAGAACCTGGACTGGCTCGTTTCCACCAGCCAGGGAGGACCCACAGGTGGGGTAAGGATGGTTCTGGGATTCATCTGGGACCCGCTTCAAAAATTGGTTATGCAGCCGGGCGCGGTGGGCACGCTTGTCATCCCCGCGCTTAGGAGGCGGAGACAGGAGGATCGTGCAGGTTCGAAGCCAGCCGCACTGGCTTAGGAGACCCTGTTTCAAATAAAAATATAAAAATGGGTCTGGGAGTGTAACCCGGAGGTAGAAGGGTTTCCAGGAACCCCAGTACCACCAAAAAAAATTGGTTTTGTGCTGGCGTGGTGGCGCACGCTTGTAATCCCAGCATTCGGGAGGCTGAGACAGGAGGATCGTGGTTTGCAGCCAGCCTCAGCTACTTAGTGAGGCCTTTTGCAATTCAGTGAGACCCTGTTTCAAAATAAAGAATTAAGAATAGGGCTAGGGGTGGAGCTCAAAGGTAGAATGTCCCTGGGTCCATCCCTAATACTGCAAAAATAAATAAATATAAAAATAACTGGTTATGACCCAGGAGATACGTCAGGCCAACCTGCAGGTTGGACTCCATCTTTCTCTTTTTTCTCTCTCCTTTCCTTCCTTCTTTTCTTTCTTACAATAATGGGGATAAGCTCCAGGGTGTCAGGCACAAATGAGGCAAGGTGCTCTGCGGCTGAGCTCATCCCAACCCTTTTCATTTTATTTCACTTTGAGACAGAGTCTTGCTAGATTGCTTGGGGTGGCCTAGAACCCACAATCCTCCTGCCTCAGCCTCCTGAGCCTCTGGGATTACAGGTGTGTGCCGCCATGCCCAGCTATACCTCCTCTTCCCTTTCTCTCTTCCTCCCTTTCTTCCTTTCTTTCGAATTGGGGATTGAACCCAGCGTCATTCGACCTCTGAGCTACACCCCCTGTCCTATTTTTAATTCTTTATTTTGAAACCGGGTCTCACTGAGTTGCAGAGGGCCTCACTAAGTAGCTGAGGCTGGCGGCGAACCACGATCCTCCAGTCTCAGCCTCCCGAATGCTAGGATTCCAAGCGTGCGCCACCACACCCGGTCCCAGCCCTGTTTTTAATTTTTATTTTGAAACACAGTCTCCCTAGGTTGATGAAAGTCTCACTACTTGCTGGAGCTGTCCTCAGACCTGTGACCCTCCTGTCAGCCTCCCACGTCCTCTTATTTTCCCTTGCCGAGAGTCCTGCTGTGTTGCCGAGGCTGTCCCAGAGCCTGTGCTCTTCCTCAGGCTCCTGTCCTGGGATTCCCCGTGTGTGCCGCCATGCCCAGCCAGACCTCTCTCCTTCTGAGGGATGTTAAAAACATCTTAGCATTTCATTTATATCACCTTCCAGGCCCCCAAGGCTTGCGGCACTGCCACTCGGGGTATGTGGGATCAGGGCTCCTCCGTCCCCAGCCCCTCCTGGTCTCAATCAGGGAAAAGCCACTGACCGGAGGGCGGCCTTGATGATTTGCATGTAATTTGCATGCACTTGCAGAGAGCCAGCAAGACCCGCCCCTTCAGATCACAGTGTGGTCTCTGGGGTCCTCCCTCTGTCCCTTCCTCCCTCCCCAGCCCTATCCCTGCAGCCTTAATGGGGCCCCAGAGGCCATCAGGCAGGCCCCTGCTAGCGGCCCGCATGGAGGGGCGACAGCGTCCCGGGGGCCGGGGAGTGAGGATCCAGGAGGGGCCGCCAAGGTCACACTGCCCAGGTCCCATCTTGGCTCTGCCCCCATGATATTAACACCACTCCATACACATTAAAGCACCCACCATCTACCAGAAATGCAGACTGCACCTGGCGGCTGGTCCCTGCCCAGCCCGAGACCAAGGGCCCTCCGCCCCATGTCATGCGCTCAGGTTGGCTCCACGTGTGTGTGTGTGTGTGTGTGTGTGTGTACGTGTGTGTGTGTACGTGTGTGTGTGTGTGTGTGTGTTAAGTTTGCCAAATATTTTAAAGTTCTGACTCTGCAGTTTTCAAATGCCAGAAAAACACGTGCTCACGCGCGCGCACACCCACATGCGCGTGCACACACACACACACACACACACACGCTGTAGACTCTCAGGCTGGCGCTGCAGGGCTGACAGTCTATGCAGTTGCTGGATGGTGGCGAGCACCTCCTGTTACAGGGGAGCATAGAGAGGCGAGTGCCTCCTCCATCCGGCTGGAGCAGGGGGTCAGACCCCCTGGGAGGACCACTCACCCTCTGGAAGAGTGGCCTGTATGTTGGGACATCAGCTGGGGGGCTGGCCAGGGGAGGAACGGCCGACAGGGCCCGGGCAGCTCCTCCCAGGCTCCGGGCAAGGGTGAACCCCAAACACCCGGGGCTTATTTTGCTATTTCAGCTGGGTGGCGAGCACATTTACAATGTCAAACAACGTTAACAGGGCAAGATGGCAGCTGGCCAAGGGACTAGGGCTGGCCAGGCTGAGCAAAGCCACCCAAGGCTGGGGCCCTGCCCACCCCTTTCCAGGTGCCTGCCCAATGGCTGACCCAGCGGCTGCCCGAGCCCCTGCCCCAGCTGTGGACCTTGTGCAGGATGGCCAGGGATGGAGGCTGGACCTCCCGCCCTCCTGATGTGCCCGCCCGGCCCTGCCCAGTACCCACAGAGTTGGAGCATCGCAGGCTGTCCTGGGCTGCCGCCTCCCGCCTGCCTGGTCTTCCCTCAGCTGTCGCCACGGAGACGGGCCGCTGTCTCCAGGGCAACGGAAGCTGCAGCAGGCGGGCCTCTGCACAGGCAGCGGTGGGGTGAACCTTCCAGAAGGCCACTGGGGAGGGGGCGGGTGTCGGATGGAGGGAAGGGGACAGGACTCACCCCGAGTCTGTGACCACTGCAACCCTTCCCAGGACAGGGGCCCCTCCCTGCTGCTCTCCCCCGCCCCCGCAGATGAGGCCATTGCTACAGACAGGGCCACTGAGGCCCGAGGCTGGAGGGGACGGCGTGCCCTGCCCTGCAGAGTTGTCTACACCGCAGCCTGGAGACGCAGTCCTGCCTGCTGCTGGCCGCCCCTCCTGGTAACATTTATCACCATTTGACACAACGTGTATCTTTTTACAGCTCTAACGAGGCATAATGTACACAGTATAAAATTCCCTTCCTTAATTTTAGCAAATTTATAGAGAACACACCCCTCTGAGGTACCCAGGCACCGCACAGCAACCTGGGGCCCCTGAGCCACCCCGGTTCACTGGACCTCACAGACCAGGGAACCTAGGTGTGGGGGCCCGGCTGAGGTGAGACGCCCACACAGGAGGCAGGCAGGCGCCGCCTCACCCACTCCCCCAGACTCCCACCCGGCTCCTCAGGGCCCCTGCGTCTCTGTGAGGGTAAAGCCAGCATGACCTCCACCTGCAGGCAAGGAAACAGGCCCAGAGAGGTAGGGCGGCCCGCCCAGGGCCACACAGCATGTGATTAAATGACCAAGTATGGCCTGGCTACAGCATCCGGCATGCACGTCTGCCCCACTCAGTCTCGTGTGTGTGTGTGTGTGTGTGTGTGTGTGTGTGCGTGTGTGTGCGTGCATGCGCTATTAGGAATTGAAGCCAGGGGCATTCGACCTCTAAATGACTAATGACTACACCCCCATACCCATATACACCCAGTCCTATTTTTTTTTTTTTTTTTTTTTTTTTTGCAGTACTGGGATGGAACCCAGGGGCATTATACCTCTGAGCTACACTTCAGTCCTACTTTTCTTTATTTTGAAACAAGGTCTCACTAATTTGCAGAGAGCCTCACTGAAGAGCTGAGGCTGGCTGTGAACCTGCCACCCTCCTGTCTCAGCCTCCCAAGCGCTGGGATTACAGGTGTGTGCCCCACGCCCGCTCACTTCCAGCCCTATTTTATTTCTGTTTTGAAGTAGGGTCTCCCTCAGTTGAAGAGAGTCTCGCTACTTGTTGAGGGTGGCCATGAACTTGCGATCGTCCCGTCTCAGCCTCTCAAGCACTGGAATGGCAGGCAGGTGCCACCGTGCCTGGCTTCGGGCCTTCGGCCAACAAGGGCACTGCCAGGCCTCGGGGGCTAACCTAAGCTAGCGCTGGGGTGATGACACCCTGGCATCCCCGACTGGCCTAAGTATCTGCGTCCTGCAGAGACAGGGCAGACCCTGCCTGCCGGCTGCCCGGGGCAGACGGCGGGCAAGAGCAAGGCTGACCTGGTGGTAGCTGCTGCAGGCCATCCTAACGGCCGATGGCTGGGCGGCGCCTTCTACTAGGGAAATGGCCAAGCTGCCCGCAGCCCTGGAGGCCAGGGCTGTTCTATCCCATGACGCGCTTGGCACAGAGCAGGCTCGGTGGGGAGCTGTGAGTCAACCTTACCAAGTGGGCACAGGTGCCACCTCCATTTCACAGATGAGGGGCCAGGACACTGGTCCGTGGCCACACGGCCGGCAGGCAGAGCTGGACCCAACACTCACCAGGCTGGGGCTCGCCTGGCCGCCACCGTGCTATGAGCTGGGACATGATGGGGGGCCAATTAAGTGGGTACTCAGGAGCCGGGCATGGGGCGCACGCTTGTAATCCCAGGACTTGGGAGGCTGAGACAGGAGGATTGCAGGTTCACGGCCAGCCTCAGCTACTTAGTGAGGTTCTCTGCAACCTAGTAAGATCCTGTTTCAAAATATAAAAAATAGCCGGGCATGGTGGCGCACGCTTGTAATCCCCACGCTTGGGAGGTGGAGACAGGAGGATCGCGCAGGTTCGAAGCCAGCCACGTGCGCTGGCTTAGGAGACCCTGTTTCCAAATAAAAATGTAAAAAAAATAGGTCTGGGAGTGTAGCCCAGAGGTAGAAGGGCTTCCAGGAACCCCAGTACCACCAAAAAAAAAAAAAATATATATATATATATATATATATATATATATAAAATAAAAAATAGGGCTAGGTGTGTAGCTTGGAGGTAGAATGCCCCTTGGTTCAATTCCCAGTACGGCAAAAAAGAGGGGAAGGAAGGAAGAAAGAAAAAAAAGTGGGTACTGGGGGGGTCGTCCTGGGTGACACTGGGCTGGCCGGAGGCCCGTCCTGGGAAGACTGTCAGCCAGTGGCAGCCGCGAGTGGAAAGGACCTGCGGAGCCCAGGGAGCCCAAAGGAGCCAGACTCCACCCCAGAAAGGGTGGCAGCAGGCAGGTCTGGCAGTGCAAGGCCCTGGGCTGGGCGAGGAGCCGACTGACTGGAAGTCTGCACCCTGCTGCACCACCCCACCCCACACCCATCTCGTGCCTGCTGGGAGCTGCTAGATAGAGCCAAGAAGGGCCAGCGGCTCACAGCCCAGACAGGACGCCCGTGTGCACCCAGTGCTGGCTCGTGCCGCTGCGACGCCCCCCTTGAGTAAGAGGACCGTCACAGGTCAGGGGTACTCAGAGAAACGCCTCCTGGCGGCCATTGGAGGGGCCGTGGAGCAGAGACAGGAGGGCACTTCTGCATGGCGCTGTATTTTAGAGCTGCAGACAGCCTGGCACATGCTGGGTGTGAGCACCACTGCGCTGTGCCCCGGTCCTCGCCTGCGCTGTTCAACCATCCCTGTCTCTCTCGGTTCAGACCCAGGGTCTACGGCTAAAGTCCTCAGAGCACGCTGTGGGGTGAAAAGGGACATCCCTGGACCCCAAATTAGGGCAAGGACACAGTACTTTTTGTGGTACTGGAGATTGAACTCAGGGGCATTCTACCTCTGAACCACACCCCTGGCCCTATTTTATTTTTTATTTTGAAACAGGATCTTACCAAGTTGTGAAGGGCCTCACTAGGTAGCTGAGGCTGGCTGCAAACCTGACATCCTCCTGACTCAGCCTCCCAAGTCCTGAGATCACAAGCACGCACACCCCCATGCCTGGCTAAGGACACAGTACTTGAAGGTGCACCCGAGCCCTGGGCTCCCTGGGTGATGAGGGTCCCAGAGGCCCCTGGCTGCGGTTAGCACCAGGGGTGGCTGAGCCGGGGCAGGGACACAGGCTCATGTGTGGCCTGGCCACCTTGGCTCGCCAGGGGCCTCTGCTTGTCCCCCGCCACCCTCACCGACCCAGTGACAGTCCTTACAATCCCACCCTCTGCAGATGGCTGACAGGGGACGGAGCCAGACCTCACAGCAGCGGGCAGAAATCCACCTAGGAACTTTGGAGGGCCCTTGGCCAAAGCCAGTCCTTGTGGGTGGACACTGGGGCAGCTCCTCCAGGTGTGGGTCCCTCTGATGGTGGCACGGTGAGACCAGCCCACACGTCCCTGCCGGGCCTGGACGGGAGACGTGCTGTCGGTGCAGAGATGCAGGGGTGACAGGGAGAGCCGGGCACAGCCAGCCAGTGTACAGAACCTTCTCCAAGACAGGGTGGAGGCCACACGCTCGGCCCTGGTGTGCTCAGCTGCTGTCCGGGAAGGTCCTCAGGAGGTAGCTCTGCAGGACATTTTGGGCACCCCCACACCCCACACTCAGAGGACAGAGTGACCAGCCTGGGAGGGACAGCTCGCTCTTCTGCCTACTCGGGTCCACCTCAATCCCAGCTCTGTGCACAGGCCCGGTGGGGCTGGGGGGCCCCGCCTGGGCCCTGGATACGGGGCAATCAGGCAGAGCGCGGCTCCTGAGCAAAGGCTCCAGACCTGACAACCCAGTGGGTGCCCCCCAGAGGGCAGCCTGGAGGGCTCAGGAACCCCCTTGAGGCTGCCCAGCCTCCCTCCACCCCAGTCTCCTTGCTTTTGGGTCCAAGAGGCTCTCTGGTGCCATCCCCATAAGGGCCACCAGATGGCGCCCCCCACCACCATCCCAGCAGCAGGAGGGTGGCTTCCCACACCAGGGAGGGCCCCTCTGTCCAGGGGGTTGGGGCGACTCAGGCAGCGGCTGCCCACTCCACCCTCCCTCTGCACCCCCTGGGCTCCAGGTTAGGCCATCTCCCCTGCTCAGCGAGGTCCTCAGGGTGGGAGTGGGAGGATGACCGACCCCCGGCCGGGTGTTGGGTGGACCCTGGAGGGCACAGGTGCCAACCTGGGGAGGGGCCCCATCTGATCACTCTGGCCAGCCAGCTGGAAACTTCCCAATGGAACAACTGACCAACCAACTTATCAACCCACTTGGCTGGGCCAGTCCCTCCGCTGCCAACAACAGCCCCATTAGCTAATCGGGGGCTCCTGCTGCAGCACCCTGAGCGCTGGACAGCAGGGCCTGGTACTGTCGCCCATCGGGCGCTGGGACGCAGCTCCGCAGGGAGCCCCGCCAGAGGCGCGGAGTGGATGTGAGCGCACAGAGTTCAGAAGCCGCACGGGCGAGCGGAAGCCAGGCCGGGGTCCCTGGACTTACAGGTGCCCCCGCGCACGGAGGGGCGGAAGTGGGCAGCAGGGACGCTGCCTGGTGTGGGGGTGGGGTCAGGCCCGGGAGCAAGTCCTGCAACGGAGAGGCTGCGGTCCACCCGAGCGCTCCCTCCCGAGGTCCCTGGCGCCCACCCTTGCTGGACCCGAGGCTGGGGAGGGAGCGCTAGGCGCCAGCCAGCGGCTGCGGAGGGGCTGCCAGGACCCCATTAGGAGATTGCCTGCGGGCCGGGCAGCGGCCAGCGCCGGGCGGGCGGGGCCTGCCTCCCAGGACCGAGGCCGCCCGGCCTCGCAGGCCCGCGGCGGAGCGCCTCGGGGTGGGACGGGGACCCCCGGCGTGCGCAGGGCAGGGGGGTCCGGGAGGGGCCGGGAGGGGCCGGGAGGGGCCGGGGGCTCCGGACCCCACGGCCGAGCGCGGGGCGCCGGCTGGAGCGCAGCCCCGGGTGGGCACGGGACGCCGAGCCCGCGCGCGGGGCCGGGCCGGGGGCGCGCTCCGGACCACGGCCCTGCCCGCCGGGAAGCTCGCGGGCCGGCCGGACCCTGCGCGCTGGCGGCCCGCCCGCGCCCGCGCGGCCTCAGTTTCCCCGCCGCGAAGCCCGGGCGCACAGGTGGCGCGCGCCCGCGGACCCGCGCACTCACCACCCCGCGGCTGAGGTCCTCGGCGCGGGGCGCGGGCGCGGCGCTGCCCCCGCGGGCCGCCAGCGCGAGCAGCAGCAGCAGCGGCGGCCACGGCCGGGGCGGGCCGGGCCCGCGGGCGGCGCGGCGCCCCATGCTCGGCCGGTGGGCGCTGGCGAGGGTCCGCCCGCCGCAGCCGCGCTGCCCCGCTCAGCTCCGCTCCGCAGACTCCGCGCGCGCCCGCCTCCGGGGCGGGGCCATGCTAATATACGCTAATGAGAGGACGCCCCGCCCACCGCCTTAAAGGGCCCGCGCGGCGATCGCCGCGTCCGCTCCGCGCTCGGCTCCGCCCGGCCAGTCTTGCCCCCGCCCGCCTCCGGGGCGGGGCCATGCTAATATACGCTAATGACCATTAGCCACGCCCGCCGCCTTAAAGGGCCCGCGCCTTGACTCCCACCGCCCCCGGCCCTCGGCGCTGAAGGCGGGGGCTCCCCGAGGATCCGAGACGCCCGCCGGGGCCCGGGGTCCTAGCCGCCCTCGGGGAGCGGACCCTGCTTGCCCACCCCATTTGCCGTCGCTGGGGAGCTGGAGGCAGTCGCTGTGCAGGACCCGCGCGTGGGGGCGCCCGCGGGCCGCGGAGCTGACGGCTGGGGGGGCGGAGAGCCGCGGGAGTCCTAGAGAGTGGGGGCCTCCGAGAGCCTGCGGGTGTCCAGAGCGTGGTGGGGGGGCCTGCTAGTGTGTGGGGAGATCCAGAGCCCGGGGGTCCCAGAGGCGGGAGGGAGCTTTCGAGAGAGTGTGGGGGGAGAGCCCGAGAGCCTGGGGTGTCCAGAGAGGATGGGGTCCGAGAGAGCAGCGCGAGGGAGGGCCCGAGTGCAGTGCGGAGGCCCGGCTCTGGCCGGCCTGGGCAGGCGTGCCTCCTCTGCCCTCCGGGAAGGGGCCCGGGGCCCCGGGCCCGGCCCGCGCTCGGCCACTGCGCGCTCGCGGACGCAGGGACTGAGGAGCCGCTTTGCAGGCCTCACAGACCTCTCCTTTGGGCCCACGTCTTTGTTTTTGCGGAGCCTCCCTGTGCTAGGCGGCGCGGGGCCCCTGAGCTGCCCCTCGGCCCTTCGCGGGCTTGCCACCGGGTCTCTGCGGCCCTTGAATCAGCAGACAGCCAGGGGAGCGCCTGGCTTCTCGGGGCTGTTACCCTCTGGGTGGGGAGGGCTAGTGCCTGCCCTGGGGGGGCGCAGGGGGTGAGCTAGGCTGCCTTCCTAAAGTCCTAAGCGGACTTCCTAAAGGCGCTGGAGGTGCTGAAGTCGGTGCGGGGCAGTGGACGGCAGGCAAGGCAGGATGGGGTGGCCCACCCGCTGGGTAACGAGCTCTTCCCACCTTTGAGACTGAGAGGAGGCCCTGGCTGCGGCAGTGGTGGGCTGCGAGCTCGGGCGGCAGGGCTGGTCAGCAGTGGACGGGGGCCTTGTCACTCCAGGGGCTGGGTGGACCACGGTGCCACCAAGACAGCTAGCGATTGTACAGGCAGGAAAGTCAGAAACAAAGCCAGGCATGGTGGCGCACGCTTGTAATCCCAGCGTTCGGGAGGCTGAGGCGGAGGATCACGGTTCGCGGACAGCCTCAGCTACTTAGTGAGGCCCTCTGCAAATGGGACCCCTGGCCTGGGAGCTGCCAGTCCACGCCTCCGTCTCGCGTCCAGCATGAGATGAGAGTGGAGTCTCCGCTCTTTCCAGCCAACGGCTTGTGGCGTGTTGGCGCGGCTGCCCAGGGCCTGAAGACCCCCCTGGCTGCCTCTGTCTCCACTCTGGGCCCACCAGGCTGATCCCGCCGAGGCTGGGCTGGCTCTTCCAAAGGAGAACTCCTTTGGACCCTCCTCCTGCTTCAGACCCCGCAGAGGTCTCCCTTGCGCTTGACAGCCAGAGGAGGCAAGTTCCTGGCCCTGGCCGCGGGGTCCTGCCCGGCCCTGTCCTGGCCTCCTCTCCTGGGTCTCCAGGGGCTGTCCTGTCCATGCTGGGCTGACCCGACTCAGCCGCTGGCCACTGTCCCCCTTGGAGCCCCTCCTCGTGGCCCCCTCTGCACTGAACCGTGCCCAGCCCCCCCTTTTTTCCCCTGGTACTAGTGTAGTTCTATCTCTGAGCTACACCCCCAGCCTACTTTAGTTTTTATTTTCAAATAGGGTCTCTCCAGGCGTAGTGGTGCGCACTTGGGATCCCAGTACTTGGGAGGCTGAGACAGGAGGATAGCAAGTTCGCGGCCAGTCTCAGCTATTTAGTGAGGTCCTCTGCAACTTAGTGGGACCCCATTTCAAAAATAAAGAATAAAAAAAATGGCTGGGTTCGCAGATAGCCTCAGCTACTTAGTGAGGCTCTTTGCAACTCAGTGAGACCGTTTCAAAATAAAGAATAAAAAATAGGGCTGGGGATGTAGCTCAGAAGTAGAATGTCCCTGGGTTCCATCCCCAGTACTTAAAAAAAAATTGTAGCCAGGTGTGGGGCACAGGCTTGTAATCCCAGTATTGGGAGGCTGAGACAGGAGAACTGCAGGGGTGCAACACAGCCAGCCTCCAAAACATAGCCAAGTCCGTTTCAAAATAAAAGAATAAGATAGGGCTGGGGGTATAGTTCAGAAGCAGAAAGTCCCCAGGTTCCATACCCACACACACAGAGACTGCCTTCCTTTTCTATGGCTGTATAGTTTTCCACTGTGATGGACCACATTTTGTTCAGCAGCACACCTGTGACGTGTGTGTGGGTTGGTGGCACTTGGGAATGTGCCGTGGGACCCTTCTCCTCTTGTGGCCATTCCCTTGGAAGCGCTTCCTACCCCTTCCTTGATACCCATAGGCTCCCAGGGTTTCCGCAGTCCTCCAGGATCTGGCCCCCCCCCAGCTGCAGTACCGCCAGCCCGTCCCCTCCCGCCCCTCTGGCTCAGCCGTGGGCTGGCTGGGTCCTCCCTCCCCTGGTCGGCGTCAGGCGGGCAGCGCTCTCGACCCACCAGCCCGAGTCAGAGCGTGGGCGTCATTGTTTATGTCTTTTAGAGCAGCGTACGTAATGCGTCTCTATCTCCGAAGTGCTTACTCCGATCAATAATGAGAAGAGAAAAGAAATCTCTACATCTCAACTTTGTTAAAATTAACACATATTGCCTTTGTACATTTTCAATTCCCCAGTTCCAGTTATTTGTTTTGGAGGAAATAATTGAGTATCAATTCATGCATCATTGTGAAAAATGAGCTTTGAAGCTGGGCCTTGCGGCGCACACTCGTCATCCCAGCGCTCGGGAGGCTGAGGCCGGAGGATCGCGGTTCGCGGCCAGCCTCAGCTACTTAGTGAGGCCCTCGGCAACTCAGGGAGACCCTGTTTCAAAATAAAGAATAAAAATAGGGCAGGGGGTGCAGCTCTGAGGTCAAATGCCCCTGGGTTCCATCTCCAATACTGAAAAAAAAAAAGTGCTTTGAGCCTGATCTTGGGGGCCTCGGGACAGAGTGCTGGACTGTGCCCTACGAGATCCGTGGGCCACACGTGGACACCCTGCCTGTTAACCAAGGCCCCAGTGTCTCCGCGGCTGCCCTCCCGTGCGCCCCTGGAATTCTGGGGGCCTCGGGTCACAGCCAGGCTGCCGAGGAGGTGGGCCGGCTCAGGAACGCCCTACCTCGTACAGGGGAGGCAGGTGTGGCCGGGACCCAGGCTTCCGGAGGCGCCGTCTGCTATTTTTTTTTTTTTGGTGGCACTGAGGATTGAACCTTATAGGCCGGCGCCACCATGCCTGGCTTGTTGGATTTTACAGTACAATTCTCGTGGTGCTGAAGACAAACCCAGGGCCTCGGCACACTAGGCAAGCCGTCCACCCTGCAGCTGCACACCCCGCCCCTTTCAATTTTGAGAGGATTTCACTAAGTTGCCAAGGCTGGCCTTGAACTTGCGATCTCCTGCCCCAGCCTCTGGATGGCTAGGATTGCATTGTAGGCACATGATGTTATGCCTGGATAAAAATAAAATACTACTACTTTTCCTCCTCCTTTTGTACTGGGGATGGAACCTAGAGCTATTCTACCTCCAAGCTACACACCCAGCCCTCTTTTTATTAAAAATTTTTGGTAGTACTGGGGATGGAACCCTTTTACCTCCAGGAAACACTCCCAGATCTATTTTACGTATATATATTTTTATTTGGAAACAGGGTCTCTTTTTTTTTGTGTGGTGGTACTGGGGTTCCTGGAAGCCCTTCTACCTCCGGGCTACACTCCCAGACCTATTTTATATTTTTGGAACAGGGTCTTTTAAGCCAGCACGGCTGGCTTCAAACCAGCGCGATCCTATCTCTGCCTCCCAAGCGCGGAGATTACAAGTGTGCACCACTACGCCTGGTGAAACAGGGTCTCTTAAGCCAGAGAGACTGGCCTCGAACCTGTGCAATCCTCCTGTCTCCGCTTCCCAAGTGCGGGGATTACAAGTGTGCGCCACCACGCCCGGCCCAAGGGCTTTTTCTACTCCCAGACCTATTTCATACTTTATTTGGAAACAGGGTCTCACTAAGTTGCTGAGAGCCTAAGTAGCTGAGGCTGGCTTTGAACCTGTGTGATCCTCCTGTCTCAGCTTCCCGAGAGCAGGGATTACAAGCGCGCGCCACCACGCCCGGTAGTTCTGACCTGCTGTCACTGCAGGTGCTCCAGGCTCACCAAGGGTGTGCCCTCCCAGCCCGGGAGCCAACCACGCCAAGGAGCCAGCAGCTGGGTGTCTTACTGCCCCAGGGGCTCAATGAAGTCTGAGCAGGCGACCAGCTCCTACCAGGGCCCCAGGCGGCCTGGCTGTCACGCCCTGCAGTGGCTCTTCGCTGCTCTCAGCCTGTCCCCAGCCGCCCTGGGACCTGCTGCCACTGGGCTTTCCTCTCCCAATGGCGCGGACGTGTCAGCACCGCTCTCCAGCCATCCAGACCTGAGAGTTACGGCTGGCCCATCCTTGTTTTCTGCTGCTAATTCCCCCGCAGTGAGCTGGGCAAGGACGCTCGGCCTCTGGGGCTGGAGGAGCGGCTCTCTGCTCTCCTGGCAGAGTGAGGTCTGAAGGGGCAGGCCTTTGGGCGAACCTGTCTCTTCTGCTGCCTTCTTGGGCTGGGAGGGCCTGCTGTGCTCGGAGGGGCGACCTCGTAGCTGCTTGCTCGGTGGGGCTGGAGGACAAGGCCCCGCCCTGCGGGCCTGGCAGCCAGATGTGCAGGGACCCTGAAGCAGCTCCTCAGCCTCCATCCCAGCGCGGCGTGCCCCCTCCCTGAGCTGCTCCTGCTGAGCACTTCATGAACTTGTAATTTAAGCGACTCTTAATGTGGGGGCGCGTGGGCTGCCCTTTGGGGGACCTCGAGTATGGCCTTCGTGTAGGATCTGGGCTGGGTGCACTCGCCAGCCACAGAGCTCTCCCCCTTACTGCTGTGCAGTCGCCCTCCTCTGCGCCAGCGGGCAGAGCCGTGGGCTCCATGCCCCGTGGGTGGCGGCCCCGGCCCCTGGTCAGGACAGGGAGTGGGCCGCTCTCAGCCGCCAACATCATCTCCTGGAACCCTGGAACTGGAGCCCTGGACCCAGCAGACCAAGGGGCGAGCTGGGTCCACCCCATTGCTGCAGGGCGCTCCGAGGACAGCCAGAGGGCTCCCGCCCGCCCTGCACTGTGGAGCCATCTGCCTTGCTGGGCAGCAGGCTCTTCTTCATGTGGCACTAGCCAGAGGCAGTCCAGCTCCAAGCCACACCGCAGCCCTTTTCATTGTCAACTGCGGAGAGCAAGGTAAGAATGCGCCCACAAGCAAGGACGACACGCCCCAGGCTGCTAGCTAAAAAAGGGGTTTCTTCCCATTTTATTTGATAATACATTTTCACAGAAACATGATACTATTTACAAATATACAGGTAAGAGACTGCTGGTCAAAAATCTTAAACTGAAAACGTTGTCCAAAGTTAATTTACAAAGTTGCCGACCGTCGGCCGGAGGTGGGCCCGCACGGTGCTGCCATGTCTGCCCAGAGTGAGCCCGCCCGCCTCAGGAGGCGCTGGTCTGCAGGTTTTTGGAAGCTGCGAGCATTGCTCTGACTTTGGCCATGAGGTCCTGTGCAGGGCGAGACACAGAGGGACCGTGGGCCTCAGAGTCCCCGCGGCGAAGCCCACAGTGGCTCAGCAGGCGCGGGCGGGAGGATGGGTGGCTGTAGCCCGGGACCCCACCCGCCAGGCACTCATGGCCACCAGCCCTGCCTCGCCCTGCCAGGGCAGGAGAAATGAGGGACAGAGATGGACTGAGGAGGGGCGGCGAGGCCACGGACGAGACGCGCACTGTTTACCTGAGTTATCTTGCTCTGCACGGAAGAGACGATGGCCGACGAGATCTGACCGTCTTTTTCCTGAGAAACGCCCCTGATGGAGAAGGGACAAGAGGTTGGCACACAGTCCAGCCCCCAGACGGCTTCGAGCCGGGCCGGCCCCAGGTAAGAATTACAACTGCCCGAGCTCCGTGACCTCGACACACTTCACGGGCACGCCGCAAGTATTTATAAAGCCAGCCTGACTCAGAACATCTCTTCACATAAAACCCCGGGGGTGGAGACAGGCCAAGAGGTGGCACTGTCCCTCTCAGAGCCAGCCCCCACCCACGAGTGAGGTGACGGCTCCGCCCACCCCAGCTGAGGCCTTGCACCCACGCAGGGACCCCGTGCCCTGCTCAGGCCTCCGAGGCTCACAACCAGCCACGTGATCCCTGACACCTGCAGGCGGCCGTCACCAGTGGCCCCGTGCGGCCTGGGCTCCATGCCCCTGGCAATCAATCAGCTTGGACCCCAGGTGACTGGGAAGTGACTCAGCCTTGGCCCTGGCTTACACGTGGGACAAGTTCTGGGTCTCCCGGGCAGAACCCAGCACTGGTCCTGCACGCAGGCAGGGTGAGAACCAGGCGGAGCTGTGCTGGGTAGCTGTGCTTGGGAGAGAGCCGTGGCCTCACTGCACCCGGACCATCCACCCTCGCCGGAGGTCAGGGTCACCTGGAGCGCTCCTGGCTGGAGCCCCGGCTCTCCACAGGAGAGATGCTGGCCGAGTGGGTGGTGGGCCGCAGGGCCGCCTGCTTACTGGGGGACGCCGACTGCGAGCGGGCCTGGGCCTTGCTGCGCGGCTGTGACCGCCTCTTCTTCTTCTTCTCGTGGGGACTTCTGCAAGGAAAGAAGAGCCTGTGAGTGGTGCAGGCAAGGTCCAGAGGCAGAGAGCACCCAGAGCGCAGGTCTGAGCGCACCGCACACATTTCCACGACGGTGCTGCGGAGGCCAGGCCTCCATGTGACGGACCTAGCAGGACAGTGAGAGCTCACAGAAGCATCTGGACGTGAGCCCCTATAGGGCTCCAGCCCTATTTGACTTTGAAACAGGGTCTCACTGAGTTGCAAAGGGCCTAAGCAGCTGAGGCTGTCCGTGAACCTGCGATCCTCCTGTCTTAGCCTCCCGACGACAGATGTGCGCCACTGCGTGGCCTCCCCTGGCTTTGGAAGGGCTTCTCGCAGCCGCTGTTCTGAGGACTGGGACATCCAGCCTCACTAGCAGGGCGGATGACAGGGACCTCTCCACACACCATGTGCAGTAACTCGCTGCGAATCCAACAGCGACAAGCCGGCTGTGGTGCCGTGGGCCGTGGTCACGTGACCAGCTGGCGCCTGGGATGGGATTGGGCTCCTGTGAAGACATGGCGCCCCACGGCACGGTGGGAGTGCTGCTCAGGGCGGCAAGTCTCAGTGGTGTTCATCCCAAACCTTCCCTGAGAGGAACTGGGGTCCTCGGAGAAATGGCTGACACCAAGGAGCTGCGGCGTGTGAAGAGTGCGTCCCGCCGACCACATGTGCCCCTGCCCCACCCAGCAGACTAACACAGCGGCGTGGCTGCACGCACGCACACAGAGAGGGCACCAAGGCTGGAGCGCCAGCCACCCCGAGCCCGGGCAGGGCTGCACTGCAGCTGGCCGGCAGGAGCCAGAGTCGCTGCCCTGCAGTCACCATGACAAGGCCCGCGGGCAGCAGAGGGCTTCTGGGAAGGCCTGGCACCGCCACGCAGCCACCGCGCCCACAGGGGCTGCAGCCAGACTCCACCCTGGAGACGAGAGCCGGTCTCTAGACCTCGTGGCACGGCAGCTCAGAGTCCGACACACAGGGTGGGCGGGGGGTGTGGGACGCCGCGTGGCGGGGCAGGACGGCGAGCGCACACCGTGGGGCCCGCTGGCTGTCCTCAAACCTCCCGCAGGCGCCTCCCTGCTGCTGGAAAGGATGTGAGTCTGGGCAGTGAGCGGCTGCCCCGAAGCCTAGGTCTAGGACGCGGGCTCAGTGTGACTGCTGCTGGGTACCGTGATGTCTGGCCTGGGCTGCTGCACATGCTTGCTCTGCACAGGCTTCCCATCTGTTCAGCAGGGCAGCTGATCAGAGCCTACCGCCCTGGTGTTTCCTGGAACTCGGGATTGAGCCCAAGGCCAGTCTACCTCTGAGCTACACTCCCAGGTCTCGGTCACTGTGCGCCGGCCTGAGCCGTGATCCTCCTCTGTCTCAGCCTCCCAAGTACAAGCTCACAGGTATGCACCTCCCTGTCTGCGGCCAGAGTTCCAGCCGCAATGTCAGAGGCCTCAGAGCCCTCGCCTGATCTGGTGGCTGGCTACAGCGGCACTGCGACTCCTAACGCCCACCACCACCCGCTGCCCAGATCTCTCTTTATGCAAAGGTTAACTTGGGGGCAAAGCAGAAACTCTTCTGTTGAGATCTTGTGCTACAGGGAATTAATTTTAGACTGTGCCCTTTCCATACACTAACGGGGTGATGACTTTCAAATGCTAATCGGCTGCTTAAGGAGCGGACTCTATCCCGCAGCAGCAGTGAGTAAGGAGCCCTCGTCAGACGGCTGAGCCCTGCAGCTCCTACCGACTGAGCCGCTTTCCACAGGAGACCGGCGGCCGGAGCCCCGAGCCTCCCACCTCGGCCTCCCAGGTAGTGGGCTGCCGTGTGTGCGCCACCAGCCCACCCAAGCCTCTCTGAAAGCGCGTGACCTCAGGTGCTTAGCTATGGCGACAAAAAAAAGCAGGGTCCGAGGCAGGCCCCGGGGAGGCGATGGCCTGACAGGTGTTTTGTGTGGCACTGCTGGGGAGTGAACCCAGGGTCTTGTGCGCGCCAGGCAAGGGCTCCAACCCGGGCGTATACCCCAGCTGCTTTTTCTTCTGAGACAGTATCACTAAGTTGCTGAGGCTGCCCTGCCACTTGTGGTCTTCCTGTCGTGGCTTCCTAAGTACTGGCTTTACAGGTGTGCCACCATGTCTGGCTCCTTGGCTGATGTACGAGGTGAGCCTGGTACCTGCGTCCTTGCTGGTAGGCAGGGAGGTGCCGGGAGGTCAGCTTGCTGGCTGGAGGGCGGCCTTGGCTGTCTTGAGGCCCAGCACTTGCCCTGACGGCCTCTGCTGACCTAGGAGGACGTTAAGGTACGGGCAGTGGCCCGTGTGTGTACGGCAGAGCTCAGCCAGGCTGCCTACACCCGGCCACGGGATGGAGTGCTGGGCCTCACTCTCGGTGGGGCCGGACCCCACACTGCTCTGCCTAGTGGCCCCAGAAGCATGCCCCGTGCACTACCTACCACACCGCTCTGCCTAGCGGCCCCAGAACAGGCCCTGTGCACTACCTACCTGGAGCGGGTCCGTTTCCTGCTGGCTCCAGGGCTGCTGCTCATTCGGTAGGCAGTGGGGACGCTCCTTTCCTCACGCCGCCTCTCCGGAGAGTGAGCTCTCCTCCGAGGGGACCGCGAGCGAGACCTGGGCAGAGGACACAGTGTTCAGTCCTGCGCCCTCCTGTTGGGGCCGAAGCCTGCGGGGGCTGACAGCGAGGCTCTCCTAAGCCTACTCTAGGGAGCCCCCAGGGAGGTGCAGGTGGAGGTCTCAGCTGCCAGCCTCTCTTCCCTCTCGTCCCAGCAAGGAGAGGCACTGAAGGAGGGCCCACAAAGGCCCCTTGCCATCTGGATCCTGGCGGCAGGAGGCCTGCACCTGCAACCCCAGTGCAGGAGCAGGAGGGACACCAGCACGGAGCCCACCCGCCTGGTCCCCACCTGCCACCCTCGCGCCAGACTGGGACCAAGTTCTTAAGGTTTCAAGGATATACAGCCACCCACTAATATTTACCCACCCTTCTGTGTCCAAAACATGACTCATCTGTCCACGCCCTGACAAAAGCCATACAGGGCGCAAAGACCCTTGAGACCTGGCCCGTTTAGGGCGTCAAAGTCTTTCCGGCGGGCTGCTCAGCGATGGCTTTGGAAGCTTCAGCTCCCCGTCCACCCAGTGAAATGACCGCTGGGGAAGTCTGCAGTGAGCAGAGGTGGGGGGGGGTTCTCTCTATTCTATTTCCATAACTTGCTCAAAACAGTAAGAACAGCTTGATTTGCCATTTAAAAAAAGCTCTCCATTGAATCAACTTGTGTTTGGGTGTGTGCACGTGCCCCCAGTGTGTAGTGTGTGTGCTCGCGCGCGCTCCCCAGGCCTCCCGGAGCTTTCTACCAGGGACGGGCGGGCGGCAGACACCTTGCTGGGTTCTCGGGCTTGCCCTGGCCAGAGCTCCGGGCGTCAAGTCTGCGGGGCGCCGAGGTGGCCTGGAGGCTGTGCTGCTGGACCGCGGCTGCCGGGCTGCTCGGGGTCCCTGGGCAGGCTGCCGGCCTGTGGCCGGAGGCCCGCGCTCCGCACTCTGAAGGCGCCGTGCCGGGCTGCGCCCTACCAGAACCGTGAGAAGAGCGCTGCTGAGTCGAGGCCCAGACCTCTGGACCAGCACAGCTCTACACCAAGCTCGGCGATCAGCAGAGCCAGCCCGAGTGCCTGCGAGTCCACACCTCCAGCCCACCAGCGCCGCGGTGGCCTTAGCAGGAGGTTCTTCAGGTCCCACTCTACTCAAGGTCAATTGAGCTCTTAAGGTGAGCCTACGGCCTCATGCAAGGAGCAGGAAGCCCAGCATATATATAAACCGTGGTCCTCGCTTCTAGAAGCACACCCCTCTTTTTGTGGCGTTGGGGATTGAACCTAGGGGCTGAACCTCCAGGCTACATCCCAGCCCTACTTGATTTATTTGGGAAAAGGAAACAGCGTCTAAGTTGGGATGACCTCACTAAGTTTCTGAGGCCGGCAGCAATCCTGCCATCCTGTCTCAGCTTCCCAAGTACTGGGATTACAGGAGTGGACCACCATGCCTGGCTCCCAGAAACCTTAAAGACGACAAAATCCTCTCAATTAAAAAGTTTCAAACATAATGCAACTCAAGTTATTTCTTCCTATATAATCATAATGGTCTGCCCTAAAGGCAAAGGCCTTTATTCAATAGTAAGATTCCAGCGATTGCATCTGACTGACAGGGACTGTGTTATAAGTAGCTGCGTCTGACCCACTGCCTCCACTGCTGGCTCACAGGTCACCCGGCAGCAGGCCATGCAGGCGGGAGTGACTGGCCCTGCCCCTCCTGCCGACTTTACAGGTGGCCACACCGCAGCAGGCCAGCCCTTCGCCATTCCCCGGAAGGCTTCCAAGCACCCATTCTTCCTCTAGGACCAGGGTCGGGACACTATCATTGGTTTTGTGCAGTTTATCATGGGGGAAAAGGACAGCCAAGAATCAGAGATTTCAAACTAAAACATGACCTCCACTTTGCTTGCCTAAACCCTGAACTTTAACGCTGTTTTAAAGAAGCTGAACTACCTCCCCCCTTCAAACGCAGAAGGAGCTAATTTTGAGAAATACATCTGTATCGTACAGAGGTCCTCTCCACGGGAAGGTCCTCAGGGCCTGGCCGAGCCCCTGCAGGCTGGGCTGATCTGAAGACGGCTCAGACACTTGGATGCACTGGGGGGTCTCACCCAAGGCTTAAGGAATAAAAGCACCTTCAGGCTTTAGCCTTGTTGGTGTAACGATGCCTAGACCATACGGTTCACTGCAGTTGTAGGCGTAAGTAAATTGCATGAGCACCTCTTCATTCCATTAGGACAGAGGACCTGATGTGATCTAAGAACACAAGCGGCAGAAGGTCAAATGCAAGCGAGAGGCTTACGCTGTAATCCGCACCCACTAAAAGGCGCTAAGCACCACCCTGGGAAAAGCAGCGTGCTTCTCGAGAAGCCACACACGGGCTTGGTGACACTAAAGGCTCGCTATGGATACATGGCCCTGGAGAGCCACAGGCACCACGTGTGCACGTGCCGAGGAGCGGGCTTCAGCTGTACAGTGGCCCACGGACAGAACAGTGCGGCAGGCAGGAAGGGCTCCAATCTCAGGTCCTGTATTTTGGCGGCCTACCTCCAAGTGACACTTCCAGCCCTATTTTTAATTATTTTGAAACCTGGTCTCACTGAGTTGCAGAGGGCCTCACTAAGCAGCTGAGGCTGTCAGCGAACCGCGATCCTCCTGTCTCAGCCTCCCGAATGCTGGGATTACAAGTGTGTGCCACCACGCCTGGCTTGCACTGTCCTGTATTTTATAGAAGGTTGTAGTGATTCCGTGTAAGAGAGAAAAGACGTCTCAGTCACAGCGCTGTCCACACAGGGTCACAGACACCTGCAGCAGCCACCTGTGAGCTGCCGGTGGTCGTTCAGAAATGACTGGTGAGCTGTGACAAGCCAGCCTATCAATAACGTCCACAGTATTATCATTATTGTTTTTTGTGGTTCTGGCGAATGAACTCAGGGGCATTCTACCTCTGAGCTACACCCCCGGTGCTATTTTACTTTGAAACAGGGCCTCACTAAGTTGCCGAGGCTGGTCTTGAACCTATGATCCTCCTGTCTCAGCCTCTCAAGTACTGGGATTATAGGCATGCACCACCACGCCTGGCCCATGTAGACATTATGTCTGTAATGGGTTATTCTATCTGAAAAGACAGTTAAAAAATTATGACAATACATTAGTACTTTAAAGTTAAAATTTAGTTTTAACACATTAGTAACTCAAGTATGAGGAGAACACCATCCCTCCCGTTTGGTCTACAATTGTTTTCTTTGTACTTGTTTCTATTTTTATTTTTGCAGTGCAGGGGTTGGAAGGCCGGGCACTGCACATGCTCAGCTCAGCCAGGGCTCCACCACCGAGCCCCACTCCAACCCCAACAACTGTGCCTTTCATTTGTTTGCTTGTGGTACTGGACATGGACTCCAGGGTAATTCTACCTCTGGGCTATATTCCTAGCCCTGTTTTTTATCCTTTATTTTGAAATGTCTCACTAAGCTGCAGAGGGCCTCACTAAGTAGCTGAGGCTGGCCACAAACTTGTGATCCTCCTGTCTCAGTCTCCCAAGTATTGGGATTACAAGTGTGCCACCACACCATTTTACTTCATTTATTTATTTACTTATTCATTTATTTTTGTGGTGCTGGGGGTTGAACCCAGGGGCATTCTACTTCCAAACTATACCTCTAGACCTATTTTACATTTTATTTGGAAGTAGGGTCTAAATTGCTGAAAGCCTCACTAAGCTGCTGAGGTCGGCTTCAAACTTGCGATCCTCCTGTCTCAGCCTCCCCAGTACTGGGATTACAAGTGTGTGCCACCACGCCTGGCTCAAACAGTGCCATTTTAAATCCACCTGGGTCCACTGGGACTGAACAGCGGCTGCGTCCAGCTTAGAAAAACAAGCCTACTCTACCGAACACAGACTGTGGTCTCCACAGGAAGAACAGAGACACGGCAGGAGGGTACTGGCCCGGGAGATGGCAGCTACCGAGGGGCTCGTGGCCGGGCCTCGCTCTCAGGGGGTAACGTGCAGGGCACTTAGTGGCTGGAAGGTCTGGGTTCATAATATTATCATTCTTATTTTATAATAAGACTTTGTCTTGATAGCTTATTTAAGCTCCAAAACCAAAGACCAAAGATCTGAATTATTGACTGAAATGAGAAATCGGTTACTTAACTAAAATCAGCCCAAGGTGTCAGAGAGATACTACCTCAGCCACTGAGCTGAAGGTTCTGGGAGCTGTAACAATACCAATTCTGCTGACACTAAAACATTCCCATTGCAAGTCAAACTTAGATAAAACTGGCAGCCTGCCCTTAGATAGAGAGCATAACCAGAAAGTTCCAACTTAAGTATTTCTTTTTTTTTTTTTGCGGGTCTGGGGATGGAACCCAGGGGCATTCTACCTCAGGGCTACACCCCCTGCCCTATTTTTTCTTTATTTTGAAACCGGGTCTCACTGAGTTGCAGAGGGCCTCACTAAGTAGCTGATGCTGTCCTCAAACTGCGATCCTCTGCTCTCAGCCTCTCAAATGCTGGGATGACAAGCGTGCGCCACCATGCCAGGCTTAAGTTTTTCTTGTAAATAAAAATTTCTAAGAAGATTTTGCTACTTGGGCTTGTCAGCACTGAAAACAAAAGTAATATAAAGTACTTTATCTTGGTCTAAAATAATATATAAATCCTAGTTTGTTGTGTACACACAAACATTTTGGTACGGGGATCGAACCCAGGGACCTTCCACGTCTGAACTACACCCCCAATCCTTTAACATTTTTTTTTATTTTCAAGCAGAGTACTGCTAGGTTGCTTGCCTCAAACCGGTGACCCCCGTCTCAGCCTCTCACGTACCCGCATTACAGGCATGTGCGACTGTGCCTGCTTTAAGTCTATTCATTTTTTCTTTGTGGTGCTGGGGATTGAATCCGGGGATATTCTACCCTGAGCTACACTCCCGCTCTATCTGCCTATCCATCTATCGCCCAGTACTTGGTACTGGGGATGGGACCGAGACAGCCTCCCCAAGTTCTACCCCCAGCTCATTTCTTCCTTCTTATCTGGAAACGGGGTCTCACTAGGTTGCGGAGACTCGCTAAGTTGCTGAGGCTGGCTTTGCACCTGTGATCTTTCTGCCTCAGCCTCCCGAGTTACTGGGATTACAAGCATGTGCCATCATGCTTGGCTCCCCATTTATTTTTATTTATTTATTTATTTTTGCGGTGCTAGGTATGGAATTCAGGGTCATGTTACCTCCGAGCTACACCCCAGCCCTATCTCTCTTTTTCTTTCTTTCTTCCTTTCTTTCTATTTTTTTTTTTGGTGGTACTGGGATTTCTAGAAACCCTTCTACCTCCGGGCTACACTCCCAGACCTATTTTATACTTTTTTTAAAATTTGGAAACAGAGTCTCTTAAGCCAGCGCAGCTGGCTTTGAACCTGCGTGATCGTCCTGTCTCTGCCTCCCAAGCGCGGGGATCACAAGCGTGAGCCACCACACCTGGCTTTTATTCTTTATTTTGAAATAGGGTCTCACTGAGTCGCAAAGGTCCTAAGTAGCTGAGGCTGACTGCGAACTCGGGATCCCCGTCTCAGCCTCCCAAATGCTGGGATTACAAGTGTGTGCCACCATGCCCAGCTCTCCATTTTTTAAATTATTATTATTATTATTATTTATTTTTGGTGGTACTGGGGTTCCTGGAAACCCTTCTACCTCTGGGCTACATTCCCAGACCTATTTTATATTTTTATTTGGAAACAGGGTCTCTTAAGCCAGCGAGGCTGACTTTGTACCAGCGAGGCTGACTTCGTACCAGCGCAATACTCCTGTCTCCGCCACCCAAGTGTGGGGATTACAAGCATGTGCCATCACGCCCGGCTTTATTTTTTTATTTTTTTTGCGGGTCTGGCGATGTAACCCAGAGGCATTTGACCTCCAAGCTATACCCCCTGCCCAATTTTTTATTCTTTATTCTGAAACAGGGTCTCACTGAGTTGCGGAGGGCCTAACTGAGGCTGTCCGCGAACCACGATCCTCCGGTTTCAGCCTCCCAAATGCTGGGATTACAAGCATGTGCCACCACGCCCGGCTCCATTTTTATTTTGAAACAGCGTCTCACTAGGTTAATAAGAGTCTCACTACTTGCTGAGGCTGTCCTTGAAGCTGCGATCCTCCTGTCTCAGCTTCCCAAGTCCTGGGATCACAGGTATATACCACCATACCTGGCTAAATCTGTCTACTCTAAAATAAAAATACATTTAAAAACAAAGCAGTATATAAGTAAGAATTACTCCATGAAGATTAGTTCACAGAAGGGATGCTGCACTTTAGAAACCTGAAGTGCCAGGCGAGCACCTGCTTGTGAGCAGCCCCCCGAGGAGGGCTGGGGCCTCACGGCCGCCTAGAGTTGAAATGCAATTGACTGTTTGCTCGTCTGAGCCCAGGAGTGAGGACCCCAGGAAGAAGCTCCTGAACACGCCAGGGGCCGGTGGAGGCCTGCAGCTCTACTGCAGCTTTATGAGAAAAGAATCTTGTTTTCAGCTGGGCGCCGCGGCGCACCTGTCATCCCAGTACGTGGGAGGTGAAGACGGGATCGCGGGTTTGAGGTTAGCCTCAGCAAGTGGTGAGACTCATCAATGTTGTGCAACCCTGCTTCATAGCTCATTTTTTTTAAGGGGTTCTTTTATTTTGGTCTTTTTGGAACTGGGGATTGAACCCAGGGCGCAACACCTGCAAATCAGGCACTTTGCCACTGAGCTACATCCCGGCTCCTCCTGTTTCAAAATAAAAATAAAATAGGATAGGACTGGGGGTGTAGCTTGGAGGTAGACTGTCTTGAGTTCAATCTCCAATCTCCAGAATCAAAAACAAACAAACTTGATTTTGTGTAAAAAAAATCTTTTTTTTTTTTTTTTTTGGTGGTACTGGGGTTCCTGGAAACCCTTCTATTTCTGGGCTACACTCCCAGACCTATTTAAAAAAATTTTTTTTTTTAAATTTGGAAACAGGGTCTCTTATCGGTCTCTTAAGCCAGAGAGGCTGGCTTTGAACCTATGCAATCCTACTGTCTTGGCTTCCCAAGAGTGGGGATTACAAGCGTGTGCCACCATGCCCAGCCAGCCCCTTATCTTTTTATTCTGAAACAGGGTCTTGCTAAGCTGCCGAGACTGATGTCGGACCTATGATCGCCCCGTCTTAGCCTCCCAAGTACTGAGTCAAGTAAAAAAAAAATCATACTCCTTGATTAGACAACAACAAGCCGGGTGTGGTGGGCACGCTTGTCATCCCAGCATTCGGGAGGCTGAGACCAGGAGATCGCGGTTTGCGGACAGCCTCAGCTACTTAGTGAGGCCCTCTGCAACTTAGTGAGACCGTTTCAAAATAAAGAGTAAAAAACAGGGCAGGGGGTGTAGCTCGGAGGTCGAATGCCCCTGGGTTTCATCCCCAGACCTGCAAAAAACCAAAAATGAAAACAAAAACAAACAAAAGCATGTCAGCCAATGATTCATTTAAACACGAGATCTTGTGTGTGTGTGTGTGTGTGCTGGCGGGAAGCAATGGCACTTCTGGCCAAGGGCTGGCCGAGGGCAGGCCCACCTGTCGCGAAGGGCGGCAGGTCTGTGAGGATGAGCAAGTGCAGGCCGGGCCATGCCTTGGAGGGCTGAGTAGCACTGCTGCAGGATTGCTCAGGCCACTGCGCACCTGCACTCTCCAGCGCTTACGTGCACCTGCACTTCCACGGTGCACTGGACGCCCAGGCGTGCTGGGTAAGACACCCTGAAGGCCTCCTGCGCGCCAGGGCCCTGGGATGGTTCAGGCTGTCCCTGTTGGCAGGAATGCCAAGCTGCCTTTCCATGATCTGGCTCACCTGTGGGGCTGGCCGGCACAGACTACGAGAGAAATGTAGCGCAGCGCGGCTGCATTCTCCAGACACCCTTTGGTGCTGAGCAGGAACCTGGCCACACAGTGGCAAAGATTTCTTCTGTTTGGAAATTTACACACTCAAAATAAATCAACATGGGAAGATCCCTCATTTAAGCAAAAGCCCCAACACCAGCCTTGAATTTACTAAACTTTGTTTAGTAAATATGCTAGGTCTGGTTCCCAGGACTCTTAGAATTTACACAGATCCCTACTTAGCTTGGTAGTAGTTGATGAACCCTAAAAGCTAAGTATGACCAAAAGCATTATTATTATTATTATTTATTTTTGCGGTACTGGGAATGGAACCATGGGGCAGTCAACCTCCCAGACCTACTTTATACTTTATTTGGAAAGAGGTTCTCACTAAGTTGCTGAGAGCTTAAGTAGCTGAGGCTGGCTTCGAACCTGTGAGATCCTCCTGTCTCAGCCTCCCAAGTGCGGGATTACAAGCGTGCGCCACCACGCCCGGCTCCTATTTTTTATTCTTTATTTTTTATTTTGTTTTTTTGGTGGTACTGGGGATGGAACACAGGGGCCTTCTACCTCCAGGCTACACTCCCAGACCTATTTTATATTTTATTTGGAAACAGGGTCTCTTTTTTTTTTTGGTGGTACTGGGGTTCCTGGAAGCCCTTCTACCTCCGGGCTACACTCCCAGACCTCTTTTTACGTTTTATATTTGGAAACAGGGTCTCCTAAGCCAGCACGCGCGGCTGGCTTCGAACCTGCGCGATCCTCCTGTCTCTGCCTCCCAAGCGCGGGGATTACAAGCGTGCACCACCACGCCCGGCCGAAACAGGGTCTCTTAAGCCAGCCGAGGCTGGCTTTGAACCTGCGCGATCCTCCTGTCTCCGCCTCCCAAGCGCAGGGATTACAAGCGTGCGCCACCACGCCTGGCTTATTCTTTATTTTTTGAAACAGGGTCTCACTGAGTTGCAGAGGGCCTCACTAAGTAGCTGAGGCTGGTGGTGAACCGTGATCCTCCTGTTTCAGACTCCCGAGTGCTGGGGGTCCAAGTGTGTGCCCCCTGCCCAGCTGCATTATTCCTTTTTTGGTACTGGGGGTGGATCCTGGGGCCTCACATGTGCTAGGCAAGCTCTACCACAGCCTCACCTCCAGCCCTTCACAATTTCTTAAAACTTTGGCAACAAGTTCTCACTGAGCTGCAGAGGCTGCCGATTCTGTCTCAGCCTCTCAAGGACTGGGGTTTCGGGTGTGAGCTACCTGGCCTGGCTCAAAGACACATCTGAAAGGACCAGGTCACAGGCGTGTGCATGCACACCTGCCTAGCAGCAGCAGCTGCGCCTGCGTTGGCTTTCTACCACCCCCCCGGCCCCAGCAGCAGGGGCCAGCATGCTCGTGGACGTGGACAGGAGGGCGCCGACCAGCCCACACACCCACCTCGACCGCCGCACCGTCCGGTAGGCACTGGGCAGAGAGTGCTTTGCTTTTGAGTGTGACCTAGACCTGGACTTGGAGGACGCGTGGGGCTTGGGAGAGCGCGAGCGAGTCCGGGACCGCTTCCTGTGCTTCTTCCTCTTCCTCTCTCTCTCTTCTTCTCTCGGCGGGTCTCTGCTTCTGCTCGAAGGCCTTTCTGGTGGCTTCGCTTCTAACGTGGGGAGAGGTCTGCCTCCAGTCAGTACAGTGCAGGGCACAGCACTGGCTTCCTGCAAACAAGCCGCAAAGGGAATGGGATGTTTCATCTATTTAAAAAAACTGATTTGTACGGCATTAGGGATTGAACCCGGGGCATTCCACCTCTGAAATACACCCTCCAGTTTTATATATATAAACTATATATATAAAATATAAAAACTATATAAAACTATAAAAACTATATAAATATATATAAACTATATAAAAATATATTTTGTATGTGTGTGTGTGGGGGGGTCTGGGGATGGAACCCAGGGGCATTAGACTTCCGAGCTACAGCCCCTGCCCTATTTTTTATTTTGAAACTGGGTCTCACTGAGTTGCACGGAGCCTTGTAATCCTAGCATTCGGGAGGCAGTTATATTTTTTTAATTGTTTATTCTGAAACAGGGTCTCACTAAGTTGCCCGGAGCCTCACAGGTTGCTGGGGCTGACCCAAAACCTGCAATCTTCCCATCCTAGCCTCCCAGGTACTGGTAGTTCAAGTATGCGCTGCCACACCAGGCTTAAAAGCATTTTATCGTGAAACGATTCTAACATGTAAGCCGCCGAGAGCAGCCTGGCGTCCAGAGGCTGCTCCCATTCTCACCCTAGGCAAGGCCTCACCCTGGCCTGCCCACAGCACACACCCCGACCAGCACTTTTCTCTTTGGCGCTGGGGATGGGATGGGTGGGGGGAGACTCTACCTCTGAGCTATGTTCCCAGCTCCTCCCCCTTAACTTTTGAGACAGGTCTCGATAGGTTTGAGTCTCGATGCTGCTCAGGTTGTCCTGGATCCTGCAGCCCTCCAGACTCAGCCTCAAGTCCTGGGTCCCGGGATGTGCGCCACCACGTCCTGGGTCCCGGGATGTGCGCCACCACTCCCGCCTACTAGCCAACACCCTAACAAATGAGTAAAAGGCCTGCAGCTTCATGGGTGACGCCAACACTCACTGGTTGGTAGAAACTGGCAACCACAGTGCCTTCACCAGGCTCAAGTGGGATGATTCACTGGGTTGAGCTCACTGTTTTTTTCAGTTAGATGTATTAAGAAGACACTAAAAAACCCAGGATGTGTAGCCGGGCGTGATGGTACACACTTGTAATCCCAGCATTTGGGAGGCTGAGACAGGAGGATTGCGATTCCCAGCTGCTTAGAGAGGTCCTCCGCAACTCAGTGAGACCCTGTTTCAAAATAAAGAATAAAAAATAGGGCTGGGAGCATAGCTCAGAGGTCGAATGCCCCTGGGTTCCATCCCCAGACCTGCAAAACAAACAAACAAACAAACAAACACACAAAACAACAACAAAACCCCCCCAAAAAAAACCCAGGATGTGGATTTGAGAACAAAACAAAGGGTGACAAGTACCATGTGCCATGCAGCATCACGGAGGCGCACTCCCCCAGGAGCACCCCAGCCCATCCTGCCGCACTCGCTGGCTCTCCAACAGTGGGCGCCAGGATGGCAGGCAACGGAGGCACGGAGGGGCAGCGCTGGCGGAGGGGCTGGCCGGGCCCATGTCTCCCGCCCCGTGGGAGGTCCTGGGCACAAAGGCAGGTCCCCACCCTCAGGTGGCGAGAGGGCGGCCACAGGCTGAGCTCGCAGTGGAGGGTGTGACCTGCCGTGGCAGGCGGCAGTCCACCTTGGGGGCACTGGGTGAGCAGCGGGCACTGCCGGCTCTCTAGTGACACAGATGAGCTGGCTGCATGAGCAGCGCTTCTCGGGGACGTCTGACGGGAGCCACGGAGCCATGGAGCTGCTGCAGGCCCATGCGCAGGTGGTGCTGTGCCCGGGTGACGGCCCCTCGGCACTCAGGGACCCCGGGTGCGGCGCGCACACGGTATCTAGAGCTGGGAGCTGGCCAAGTGCCAAGTGGGAAGCAGCGTGATAGCAACCCTCGGCCTGTGGGGCCCGCAGGCAGCCATACCCCAACACGTGAGCCCACTGGTGGTACGCAGCTGGGCACGTGCACTTGGGGGCCCAAGTGATGCCCAGGTGGCTGGGCCTACAGGCAGGAGGCACCGTGCCCAGCCCAGGACCACTGGAAAGCTGAAAAGGCTAATCAGCACAAGGGTAATTATTCCCTCTAAGCCTTGTTGCAAAAATGACTGCTCTCCACTGTGTGGCCCAGGCAGGCACTCAGCACGCGAGGCTTACTGAGTGCCCGGGGCGGCCAGGGACAGGGAGGGGTGGACTCTGAAATCCATGTAGGACCAGTCAACCCAAGCACAGCCAGTGAGGCCGGTGAGGAGCACCCTGCACAGGGCGTACTGCAAAAGATATTTATGTTAAGTGGAAAGGTTACTTCTGGCTTGGCCAGAACAATTCCCACGGTCCTACTAATTTAAATGTGCACACATGAATGGCCTGGAGGAAAACCAAGTGCCGGCCTGGCTCTGCTGTGCACATAGCCACGGTCAGAAGCTGTTCCAGAGGCCTACGGCGCGGCAGCAGCCGCACACGCTGCCTAGTACTGAGTCTGCCAGGGATCGGAGGGGCTATTTCAGACTGGACTGCACTATTCCAGCAAAAATAACCAAAACCCAAACCATGGCTGGACATGGGGTGAGTGGGTGCTGAGCAGTTCTGGGGAGAAAGCACAAAGACGCTGCTGAGTAGCAGTCATTTACCAGAACGTCACAAACTCCCTGTCCACATCTCGGTGACACTGGAGAGTCACGCCGATTAACTCTCACCACAACCAAGTATCTGGCCACAAATATTGAAGAACAGACAGATACATACTGGAAGATCCAGCACGGCCTCATTCGTGGGCCATGAGCGTGCTGGCTGGCTCATCACCACAGCAGATCCACATGCAGCCGGGCCTGGTCTGTGTGGACAGGCTGGTCTCGGGAGCGCCCTGCGGCTCCAGCCGCACGCTTCCAGCTCACTGCCTCACCTCACGGCTGTCCGCGGATGTGTCCGTGTGGACACCCACTGCATGCACGTGGTATCGTGCTTACTGACCAACCGCGGTTAGTTCACACCCCCAAGGGCCTCAGCATCTGTGCCCAGCAAAGACTTGGCAAACAGGCTGAATTTAGTCCCCTTTCTTTTCCAGACTCTTGCTGGATTCAGAAGCCGGGCAGGACCAAGAGCCTAATAAGAATGACTGGACTCTCAAATAGGTCCTGAAGTGTCATCACCACTAAGTAAATAGCACGGTAACTCAGAAGTGGCCCCACTTCTGATTTCTCTTCATTTTAAGTTAAGAACACAAACATACACTTCAAATGAAGGTAGTATTTTGAAGGCTTATGCACACTACTTACGCACATGCTTTTAGCTACTTTATATACCAGTTAAAAACTCAGTGTGCTGCCAACATCGTTCCGTGTGAGAAAACGCACATCCTTTTAGGACTGCACTGATGAATACGTCAAGTCGCCTCTAACAGCCCCTGGGGCTGCACAGGCAGGTAAAGATGGGGACTCGGCACGTGCTGCAGGAGGCTGAGCCAGGTGGGAAGAGGTGCATGTTCTGGTGCACGTGTGCCTGGCTCTAAGCAGGGCAGATGGACACGCACAGTAACGCTAACATGGAGTAGACAGACAGACAGATGGATGAAGCCACACAGGTGGTCCACAGGGCAAGTCCACCAGTGCTGAGCGACAGGTGGCCGACTGTTCAGCATCACTTTCGGTTACAACACCCTTCTACCTCCCAGACAAGACAGCAGACGATGGCCAGGGAGCAGGAGGGCGTGGCTGTTTTCACCCCAGGAGCCAGCAAGGCAAACAAAGGTGCCAAAATCCTTTTTTTTTTTTTTTTTTTTTTGCGGGTCTGAGGATGGAACCCAGGGACATTTGACCTCTGGGCTACACCCCCTGCCCTATTTTTTATTCTTTATTTTGAAACCGGGTCTCACTGAGTTGCAGAGGGCCTCACTAAGTAGCTGAGGCTGTCCGCGAACTGCGATCCTCCAGGTCTCAGCCTCCCGAATGCTGGGATGACAAGCGTGCGCCACCACGCCCGGCTCCCAAAATCCTTTTTGAGGGCAATTTGGCAGCATCTCCAATTTAAAACACCAAGGATGTGCCTGGGACTGTGCTCAGGGACGCCCAGGAGACCAGGGGCACGGGCAGGGCCAGAGCAACTGGGGGGCCTGAGGCTAGAGAAGGCCTGCCAGGCTACGCTGGGCCTTGATGTTCTTACAACACCCCACCAGCCGCAGCGCAAGCCGGGGAGACAGCCACCACGGGCAACTCGAGGCGCCAGGAGAGCGGTGTGCACCCAGATGCAGACAGGTGCTTCCGCCCTCAAGAGCACTAGCGGCCTCGTCCACTGCACAATGACCAGCATGGCTACCTGCCACTGCCTGAATGAGTGGACACGCGTGAGAAGCGGACAGGAAGGACTGCTGCCGCAGGCCTCCTTGGGGCTGGGCAGATGGCGAGGGCTGCGGCAGCGTGCTGTGCTCACGGCACTGTGCGGGAGAAAAGTGTCCTTGAGGCAAGGGCTACAGCGGCAAGTGCTGTTAGGAGGAGCTTACCCAAGAGCCAGCCAGCCTGCCCAGGCGCTGAGCACGCACGCCTGGAGGACAAGTGGAACAAGGCCTCGACTCCAGAGGCCGCTGCCAGCACCTGAGCCTCCAAGACCTGCATACAGCGCGCAAACACACACAGAGGGCTGTTTCCAGGGAGCGTCAGGGCCTCTGTGTGGTCGCTAGGCACCCGAGGGCGTCGGCCTGTCCTGCAGGGCCTGCCTGAGCTGTCAGCTCTGTGGGGCGTGAGGGTGCCTGGCCAGCCTGGCTGAGTCCTTTTGGACTGTAGGAACTGTACATCCGCGCAGCGAGGCAAAGTGCACACTAGAACATGATCAAGCTGGGCGTGGTGCGCGTGCGTGTAATCTCAGCGTTTGGGAGGCCGAGGCAGGAGGATCTGGGTTCGCAGACAGCCTCAGCTACTTAATGACGGCCTTTGCAACTCAGTGAGATCCTGTTTCAAAAAAAAAAAAAAGGAGCCGGGGGTGGTGGTGCACACTTGTAATCTCAGCATATGAGAGATTGAAACAGGAGGATCAGGGTTCAAGGATGGCCACAGGCACTTAGTGAGGTACTTTGCAACTCAGCGAGACCGTTTCAAAATAAAGAATAAGCCAGGCATGGTGGCGCACACTTGCAATCCCCGTGCTTGGGAGGTGGAGACAGGAGGATTGCGCAGGTTCAAAGCCAGCCATGCTGGCTTAAGAGACCCTGTTTCCAAATAAAAAATATATATAAAAACAATAGGTGTCTGGGAGTGTAGCCCGGAGGTAGAAGGGTTTCCAGGAACCCCAGTACCGCAAAAAAAAAAAAAAGGGGGGGGGGGCGGGCAGGAGGTGTAGCTCAGAGGTAGAATGCCCCTGGGTTCCATCCCCAGTACTGCAAAAAAAAAAAAAAAAAAAAAAAAAAGGTAGTCAAGCCAAGGGTAGCTTGTCTCTAGAGGTTTTCTTGGAATGAGCCAATGTGCACATACAGTCCCCACCCTCAGTCCTGGGATTGAGCCCAGGCCTCAGCACCTAGGCGAGACTCCCTCCCACGAAGCCAGCCTTTCTTTCCTGTCGACAGGATCTCCCTCAGCAGCCCAGCCTGCCTCCCACTCCTGTTCCTCCTGCTTAGCCTCCCTGGTAGCTAGGACTGCAAAGCATGCACGACTATGCCCAGCCTGGGTTAAAAACAGTTTTGAGTTTGACTTCCATTTCATGACAATTGCCGATTTAATTACAAGTATTTTTGTTTTAAAGCAATTAAAGACAGTAATCGCCATCTGCTACCATTACATTTTTGTTGAAACAGCTTTGCGGCTGTAATCTGTAGTACACACGTATCCTGGGAGGCTGGCCCAGAGACTTGGACATTCACACCACTTCCTGGAGTACAGACTGAACGACGACGGCTGGGAAACAGAAAGGGGAGATACCCCGCCGGGACGAGGGCGGGCTGTCTGCCGTCACATACAGAGGCGTCTCCGACCTCACTCACTCACTGCACAGGCGACGGGACCAAGGGCCACAGCCCACTTGCTTTTAAGGCGTCTCCTGCCACGAAGCAGAGCTAGCTAGTTCTGCTGTTGGCATGGGCACGTCAAAAGCATTCCCCCGTGGACACACTGCCCTGCTGATCACGTTCCGTCACCACCCATTTCTGCTCCCATGCTGTGGGAATCACAGGCCTTCTCCGGTGGCGTGGGCTGGCTTGGCGAGGGCCTGGAGGCGGGCTGCCGTCTCTGTGAGCTCTGAAGACCAGGCCCTGGCGAGCTGCTTCCCACCACCCCTGAAGAAGCTTGAGCTCTGGGAAAGGTTGAGGACAGAACTGGAGAGGCGGCGGAAGCGGCAGGTCCAGCACACCCAAGAATCAGGGGCAAGCTGGGCGTGGGGCGCACGCTTGTCATCCCAGCACTTGGGAGGCTGAGACTGGAGGACCGCGGTTCGCGGACAGCCTCAGCTACTCAGTGAGGCCCTCTGCAACTCAGTGAGACCCTGTTTCAAAATAAAGAATAAAAATGCCCCTGGGTTCCATCTCCAGACCCACAAAAAAAAAAAAGGAAAGAATTAGGGGCGGGACCGTGAGGGCAGGGCCCCAGAACAGGGCTCGGGGACACCCTACCACTGCAGGCCGCACTCTAGGGGTGTGGCCAGGGGCCCCGGGATGTACCTCTACAGTGAAAGGGCTCTCCTCTGTCTTTCCAGCTTCTGCTTCTGGCAGAGGATTTTTTAAGGTCTGTAAAAACAAGGCAGCCTTCCTCTTCCGTTCCGCCTGGAGCTGCTTCTCCTTTGACTCCTTGGACGCCTGGGCGAGTTTCTCGCGGGCAGCGGCAGCGAGGCGGTCCTCCAGCTTCTGCTTCGCTGAGGAACAACACAGACAGGAGGGGTCTGAGTGGGCAGCATGTGGGCTGTTGCCAACGCTTTCACACGCCAGCAAGGGCTTCAACGCAGACTTAAATAGGACACAGCACACTTCAGAGCAGGCAGGTGCAGTGGACAGGTCGCATTCAGGAGTTCTACACTCCAAGCCAGCCAGCTGACGGGGCTCCACACTAGGGGAGCTGGCAACGGGAGGGCAGGATGGCTCTCAGGCACCCGGATGCTCCCAGCAGGAGGGATACTCTATGAAGAGGGTCTTGGACCTGGTAGTGACCTGGTGAGCTGCCGAGCGCGCACACAAGGCAGGTGTGGGCACTCAGACACGAACGTGGTTGTGAGGGGCGCAACTGCAGTACTGGGAGTCCCGGGCAGGAAGGCCTACTGCTACTTAAGAGGTGCCGCTTGATCTGCCTGTGCACACAGAACAAGCAATGCGAGGAAACCAGTCAGAATAGATAGAAACCACAATGTCATCAGTAGTTAACTACTTTAATGCAGAGTATAATAATTTGGGGCAGGGCAGAAGGGCCATGCGGTGTCCTCCCGAATGCTGCTGGCCACGCGCCGGGGCATGTGGGGCCACGTGGGGGCCCGTGAAGATGTGCCCAGGCCAAGAGACCTGCTCGGCACGCCTCATCTTCAAGGGCCGACGGTCCTGCAGACAGCCTCACAAAGGCGGCTCCCAGCCTGGGGCGTTAACCTGCACTGGGAGTCGGGCCGAGCACCTCACCCTGGGGCTGTGCCTCCATCAGCGCGGCTGAGAGGGCACCCGGCGCTGAGAAGAACCGCCTGGGGCACACCGCCACCCCGCGGCGGGCTCTGGGTGGCGGGCTCGGGATCTCTGGCTCAGCAGCCGGATCTCGTATTCAAGCCTTTTCTTTCTTTTGAGAACTTTAAAAGCTATCGACAAACCTTGCTTTGCTTCTAGCTCCTCCTGGGTGAGTTGGGGCTTCTTTTCCTCGACAACTACACAGGGCGGGGCGGCGGCCGGGCTAGTGTTGGCGGCACTACTAGGACTTTCTTGGCCTTCTTGGCTTCCTTCGTCATCGTCACTGTCATCATCTAGCTTAACTCGGTTTTTTTCCAGGGGAAGCAGATCATTCTCTTTGGCCTTGATTGCAAAGCTTATTGGAGCAAATGAAGCTATTGAGAAAGGGTGAAAAGCACGATACATTTTAGGGAACCGGAGCGCAGAGCACAACTGCACAGGCCCTATCACCTCCGCGGCGGCAGTGGCGGCGGCTGCAGCGGGCCGGGGCGTGTGCAGGGCGGAGGGCCAGGGCCTGCAGGGCGGCTGTGCTGTGACCTGCGGGCCAGCGGCCACCGGGCGCCACGTAGCACTCTTGCTGGGTGTTGAGAGGGGTCGCCTGCGTTTTCAAATGGTCAGTTCCTGTCACTAGTCTTTTCACAGCTAAGTATGTGCACAAGCAGGCTATATGATGTGGCTCCACTATAGAAGGATTATCTCTAAAAAGTTCCAACTATAGGCCAGGCGTGGTGGCGCACGCTTGTAATCCCCGCGCTTGGGAGACAGGAGGATCGCGCAGGTTCGAAGCCAGCCACATTCGCTGGCTTAGGAGACCCTGTTTCCAAATAAAAATGTAAAAATAGGTCTGGGAGTGTAATAGCCCAAAGGTAGAAGGGCTTCCAGGAACCCCAGTACCACCAAAAAAAAAAAAAAAAAAAAAAAAAGCCCCAACTATAAGGAAATAAGCTTTTTTCACACAGCAAAAACCATGGAATTAATTTCTTTATGTAGTTAACATAAAGAAATTATGGGTGCCTAAGTCATGAGAGAAATCATGTCTACACCTATGAGAAAAACTTAAGTCTGGCATAACAAAAATTTAGGTGATACAGTTTCCCTCCAGAAGAGCTGGAAAGCTTAAGAGAAATAGAAAGGCCCAGAAGGAGACCACCTGCCCTCCCACTCAGCCAGCACGCACCCTGCCACTTCAGATGCCCAAGAGGCTAACAAGCCCGAGCTAGCTGCAGAAGATATTTAAGTTTTAAAAACCACAAGTCATTCTGAAGAATACTCAGGTAAGCCTCAATGAAGGGGGGTTTCTGTGTACTGCACACCAGCTGACGCAGAGGGGAAAGCAGACCCTGGGAAACACAGGCAGGCCTGGGACTCGGCGCAGCAGCCCCACTCCTGCAGCCGCACCCTCCCACGTCAGCTGGTGCTCTCCAGTCCCAAACCCGCGTGTGGTGCGCGGCAGAGGCCGGGCTGTGCGCCCGGGTCTGTGGCACCAGCCTCCTTTCCTGGACTAGCCCTGGGGCATGAACACGTGGGGGTACAAAGTGTGCTCCCTGAAGAAGAACAGGCCAGCAGCCACCTGTGTGCTGAGCGACGTCGCCCAGGCCCACCACCAGAGGCACAGCTGCCACGCCGGGAGCTGACCCCGGGCCTGCAGGGTCCTTGTCTTCTAGAGAGGCACCAAGATGCACGTGGGTGTGGGCAAAGAGTTAAGCCGGGAGGCTCTGCTCCGCTCTGTGGGGTACAGCCAAGGAGAGGGTGAGATGGACGTGGGGAGGCCAGCCCAGGGGCCGCGGCACACAAGTGCTGTGAGGGTGCGGGTTAGCGCACTACCCCCTGTTCTGGAATAAGTTTCAAGTTTTTTCATAAGAAAACAAAGGTGTGTGTGTGTGTGTGTGTGTGTGTGTGTGTGTGTGTGTGTCCTCTGGGATACACTTCCAGACACCTATTTTTTATATTTTTATTTGGACACAGGGTCTCTTAAGCCAGCAAGGCTGGCTTTGAATGCGCGATCCTCCTGTCTCCATCTCCCAAGCGCGGGGATTACAAGTATGTGCCACTACGCCTGGCTATTCTTTATTTTTGAAATAGGGTCTCACTAAGTTGCAGAGGGCCTCACTAAGTAGCTGAGGCTGTCCTGAACAATGATCCTCTGGTCTCAGCCTCCCAAATACTGGGATTACAAGTGTGTGCCACCATACCTGGCTTATTTTTTATTTTGAAACAGGGTTTCACAATGTTGCTGAGAGTCATGCTACTTTGGAAGCTTGTAAAGAACTTGAGATCCTCTTATCTCAGCCTCTTAAGTACCAAGATTATAGGTGTGTGCTATCACACCTGGCTCGGGGACATTTTAAAAGCAAAGAAAACTTCACACAGCACTAACTAACGAGCTCAAGGAGCTGGACTAAACATGTATGAAATGACCTAAACACGACTTTTGCTATACCACGTCTCCTCTGACCTGGAAGAGGATGCACTCGACAGACAGCACACTGGGTGAGGAATCCTTTGCCAGCACCGAGTGTGATGCCGCTGGCATGCACGTGCCAGTTCCAGAGCCAGATGCAAGGCGTTGGAGGCGTGCATCGATGTGCGGAGGGCCCCCAAGCAGCCTCCAGCCCTGCCTGGCTCCCCACTCCACATCAGGAGGTGGTACACAGCTGGATGCCCTGCCCAGGAGCTCGGCTCAGTGCAGGCCTGGGCTGGTTCTGCTCTGGACAGTGCTCTGGCCTCCATCTCTTCCGAGCACGTTCTTTGTCCTGCTGCACAACCGACCAGCCGAGGTGCCTTCTCCAAGCGGCGAGGTCCTGTGAGGCGCTCAGGCCAGCCCTGTGGTCAGGCCCCGGCCCACCAAGATACCTCACACCTGCACAGCGCTTGCCCACCCGTACGCCTGCCCACATGCCCCATGGGGTGGCCGAGAATCCAGCCTACAGCTCACGCAGCCTCCACGCCACAGCAACAGCATCTACTGCTAAGGTCTACCTTCCAAGCTACACGTGTTCCCTGTGAGAAGCTGGGAAAACACGCATGAGCCAAGCAGATGAACAGCACACGTAAGAGACCCACTAAACACGAGTGTGCCAACAGGGCCAAAAGAAATGGGAGCCCCCCCACAAAGTCCTAACCTCCCGTGCGCGCCATAGGCAGCCTCGTTCCACACACACAGCAAACATTCTTGCAGCCAACACAGACCATTCAACCACCAGTGGGAGGACTTCTTAGTATAGACATTCCAACTGATTTTCCAACCTCCTATGACTATTCCCAACAGTCTAAGAATGAGCAAGACCTATGACAAGTATCTTCAGCAAAGCATATTTCTAGGAGAAGGGCCCTTCTGTTTAAAATCCGGCCCACATTGCTGGACTACCTCTAGAGAAGCTGTATCAATGTACACTTCTAAAACCAGCATGGCCAGGCGTGGCGGCGCACACTTGTAGTCCCCGCGCTTGGGAGGCAGAGACAGGAAGATCGTGCAGATTCGAAGCCAGCCTCGCTGGCTTAAAAGACCCTGTTTCCAAATAAAATATAAAAAACAGGTGTCTGGGAGTGTAGCCCAGAGGTAGAAGGGTTTTCAGGAACCCCACCAGTACAACCAAAACAAAGCAACCATCATGCCACCGTGTCAAAGCCTCTCCATCACTATCGCTATTTCTTTTTATTTTTTGGTTTTGGGGACTGAACCAAAAGGCATTCTACCTCAGAGCTATGCTCCCAGCCCTGCTTCAAAATAAAAAAAAAATAAAGTTATGACAGGCATGGTGGCACACACTTATAACCCCCGTACTTGGGAGACTGAGACAGGAGGATTGTGGTTGGCAGACAGAATCAGCTACTTAGCGAAGACTTGTTTCAAAATAAAGGATAAATAAATTAGGCTGTGGATGTGGCTTGGAGGTAAAATGCCCCCTGGGTTCCATCTCCAGTACTGAAAAAAAAAAAAATTATTATTTTGAAGCAGGGTCTTACTAGGTTGTGGTACGTAGGGTTGTGTGCAAGTAGGGTCTTACTAGGTCTTACTACCTTGCTCAGTTGCTGAGGCTGGCTGTGAACCTGTGATCCTCCTGTCCCAGCCTCCCAAGTTCTAGGATTACAGGCATGCAACATGCCTAACTGCTTCTCCTTTATTTTTCTTCTTGAGACTGGGTCTTGACAAGGCTAGTTTCAAACTCCTGGGCTTATGTGATCTTCCTGCCTCAGTCTCCTGAGAAGCTGGACTGCAGGTTCGTGCCAGCACACCTCCTTGAGTAATGTGTTTTGAATAATCGATCTGAGAGGCAAAAACCAGCATCTTGCTAGGGAGGATACATTAAAAATCTACTTACTGGACGCCCATTTTCCTTCTTTTCTAACCTTTGTCCTTTGTTGTTTTGCTAAGGCAGTAATATCTTTCCTTATTGATTTACAAGGGCTCTTTCTATAGTAAGAATATTAAGGATATTTATTCTTTACCTTTCATTAGCAATTACACACTCTGACATGTCTTTTAAACGAGATTCAGGCCCCACCCCATGACTCAGAGCCACGCCTCAGCCCTTTTTATTTAGAGAGGATGTAAATTGCTGAGGCTGACCTTGAACCTATGACCCTCCTTTTTCAGCCTGCCAAGTCCTGGAATGACAGGCAGGAACGTGTCCAGCTTCGATGCTAAACGTTACCTTCACTTCCCTCTGTGCCTAGAGCTGCCTTTATTGAACACAATTTATCTGAGAGTTGGGAGTCTCACTTCTCTAAGCGAGGTTTGCTTCTCCAGCTTCAGCGAGTGCTGGTTGGGAGGTCTCACGCGGAGGCGGAGGCGGCGTGTAGGCGCCTCCGGACGCTGCGGCAGGGTGGGCCCTGGAGCAGGTCCGCTGGGCGGAGTCAGGCCCGCTTCACCCTGCCCCGGCCCACCGCCCGGGCCGGACCGTCACCAGCCAGCACTTCAGAAATGATTCCAGCCCCAGAGACAGGCCGGCTCCTCGTGGCTTCCTGAAACAACTGCAGCAGTTTGTTTTCTTCATGAGCACCACTTTGCCGGGATCTCCGCTGTCCAGGCCTCAGGCACACATGTACCCTCCGCTCGTGTACCACACGTGCCCACGGCGCCCCGATGCTGTGCGGGCTTGCCCTGCGTCATCTCCACCGCACTTCTGACCTTTGTCAAGTTCCCACTGCTTCTGCTCTGATGTCTCCCGGCTCCCTCTCCCGCTGTCTCCTGGGTCCTTCTCTTCCCGGTGCTCGGCTGCATGCTGAGCGCACACCCGCCACTGAGTGGCCGCACCCCAGCCCACCTCCTAGGTTCTTGAGTTCCTGTGTGTTTTGTTTTTACTGTTTACCAGCATAAACATATTCGGTTATGTGTTTTCTTTGAATAAAGTTCTGCTGCATTTAGTAACTCTGGGCAAGCAATTTCTCAGTGGCTACTTTCTGGACTCATGGCTGGAGTGCGGCCCGTCTGCATCTTTGGCTGCAGCGCCCACAGCAAGTTTACTGGACACCTCGTGTGCGCCCTCCTCATGCTCTCGTCGCAGGGCAGTAGGATGCACGGCCGGCCGGTGGCCCGCGGCCTGCCTCACCCTACCTGACGCCTCTGTGGAGCTGCCTCTTCCTCTAATTCTCGTGCAGTCTGACCACCAGTGCTTTCAGTCCACTTTAAAGTTCAGGGCTTATTTCTAAGCAGTCTTGCAGATGTCACCAGTCTCAGGCACCTCCAGCCTGTGGAAGGCACACTGGAAGTGCGAGCCCCTCTCTTGTTCCTCAGGGGCTGTCTTGGAGGGCCCGGGGCACAGGGCTGAGCCTTGCCCGTGTGTGCCCATGGCTTCTCCGCCCCCGAGCTCAGGGGCCAGGCCTGAGCAGGGACGGCTTTTACCTAATACTGTGAATCTGTGCAGTTATTCCCGGCTCAGGGGGAGGCCAAGGCTGCTCTGTGTGGCCTTGTGCAGGTGGCAGGGCAAGCCTGGGCCTGTGAGGAGCTGCACTCGAAGCAAGCGGGCAGCCGGGCGGGGCCCCGTGGCGCCCCACTCTCTACTTGGTCTGTAGGGACTGTGAGGGCCTGCTTCCAGAATGCTCCCAGCGTCCTTTTGCTGACAGTGACCTGTTGCCTCTGAGTGCCCAGGTGTCCTTTCCTTTCCCACAAAGCTGACCCCAGGCCAGCTGCCTTTGCTGATCACGGACAGCCCCAACTCCCAGAGTGGCCGCTGCTACCCTCACTCAGTCTGTGTTCTTGGCTGCTGCAGCGAGCTGAAGGTGGGCAGGAAGGGCAGGAGCTTAAGCGCGTGCGCCCAGGGAGCTTTCAAGACAGTGACTTCCTGCTGGCTGGCCGCTCTGAAGGATCGCCATTCCTGCGGGGAGCAGCTTTCCACTGGTGGTGTTCCCCAGCATGGCCTGCCTGGCCTGGCTGCACTGGCCGCCTTTTCTGCCTCGGCTGTAGCCCTGTCCAGGTCTCTGCCACCAAGTCCAGACACCATCCCTCTGCCTCACAAAGCCACTGACTGAAAAGGCCACCCCAGCCGGCCTCCAGGGCAGGCAGAGCCCCGAGACAGCTGTGCGTCTGGCTGTTCACACCGACACTTACCCCGTACACAGCCCCGGAGCAGCACAGGCATTCAGCCCAGCAGGCGGGCCACCCTTCTGGGGTCCCGCCACATGGGCTCTGAGAAGGCCGCTGCTCCGGCCTCGCCGTGTGGCCCCTCTGCAGGTGCCTGCCTTGCTGACGAGCCCTCCTCCAGGACGGAGCAGGGGGACTAGAAGTGAGGGGCGTGGTCCGCCTGCACAGGCATGAGTGAGGGGCCTGCTCTGGCGAAGAACGAACATGGATTTCACTATGCAAGTTTGCATGGGAATATAGCTTTACAAGTCTGCAGGGGGATGCAACAGTATTTGAAAATCTACAACATGTCTCTAAAGTGCTCTGAACAGGCCGCTAAGTGAACGGGTCCCTAAGTGGTGCACTATGGAGCTATGGCGCAGCGGGCAAGCCTGCCCGTGGCAACCCAAGGAGCACCGGTCGCCCGTCCTGCGGCTGCGGGCTCGCTCTCCCGCCACTGAGGCCCTCCCCAGATCCAAGCAAGGCCACGGGCGCCGGCAGCAGCGTACCTTTCACCAGCTTCCCGTCCACCGTGTTTTTGCTCGACGCCTCCTTCTTCCCACCTGGGCCTCCTCTCCCGCCGGCCTCGGTGCTGTCCTCGGGCACTCCGTCCTCCCTGCTGCCGCTCGGCTTTTCAGCAGCAGATTCTGCAGGGGCCTCTTCTGGGGCTGACCCACTCTGGAGAGATTAGACATCACTACCACTGTTACGTGAGAAAGTACAGAGGATTAAATACAAAGCATTTCATTACACAGCGGCGTCTCTACGTTTCAAATCCAGGCCTGCTCTTTCTGGCACAACAGACTGGAGGCGGGAGGCGGCTGGTCGCCCTGGAAGAAGCGCACTTCTTGGGGCCGCTCAGTCCTGCGCGCCAGCCTTCAATACCTGTCCCCGGGAGATTGATTACTAAGGATGCTTCTGGAATACCAAATTGCCCACTGCCTAGAGACGAGGAGTTTCTTCAGGCTGAGCAGTCAGAGGCTCAAGAAATCTGCTGCTGAGCAAGTCTTCAGCATCCCTCCCCAAACAAGCTCAAGAAAACGGTGGTGGTGGTGGGGTGACACGAGGACAGGATAAGGAGCAGAGGACATAGGCCAGGGCGGAGGCTTCTGATGTGCTAGAGCCACGGGGCAGGGCGCGAATGTGACACTGCTGCACCAGCCAAGCGCCCAAGCCTGGATGGAATGTGCTGGACCGAGAGGGACCTCCTCACCAGATCAACACCAATTCCCACCAGGGGCAGGGAAGCTGGAGACAGCACCTGCAGGCATGCAGCTGGCCAAGCGCAGACCTGGCTGGCCCTCCACACGCAGCGAGAACACACGGGCCACCCCTGCACCTGTGACCGGGCGCCCCTCCCCACTGTGAGACCCATACCTGTGTGCTTTCACCCCCTTCTTTCTGGAGGAAGAACTGCTTCTTAAACTCGTAGTAGGCATTGTACTGGTGCCAGGGCTGCAGGAACTCAAACCTGAACAGAAAGAATACGGGCAGCTCAGCACCCTGCCCCGCGCGTGCAGCGGCCACACCAGGGAGACAGGCACGGGAGCTGCCCGTGCAGGAGCACGCCTGCTTGTGGCAAACCAGCCTCGGGGCTCAGGCTTCACTACCAGACACGTGGGCCACGCCTGCTTGCATCTAGATTCCTAGGCCCATCCCTGAGAAACATGGATTCTAGCCTTTCATCTTATGTGGCATAACCATTTTTACTTCACAGGAAGTAGCTCCAAAAATTCAACAAGATAAGCAAAAGTATGTTTCTCTAGAGACACCTGGGCCAAAAAAGAATAAAAACATAAAGGAACCAACCATATGGCAAGATTTTTTTTTAAAAAGCTAAACAAAACCTCTCAATCCCATATACCCAACATGTTTAAAATTCTTTTTTACCAGTATCTGGAAGGCTGAGACAGAAGTATCATGGTTTGAAGCCAGCCTCGGCTCCTTAGCGAGGCCCTCTGCAACTTAGTGAGACCCTATTTCAAAATAAAGAAGAAAAAAAAATAGAGCAGGGGGTGTAGCTCGGAGGTCAAATGCCTCCCGGGTTCCATCCCCAGTACTGAAAAAAAAAAAAAAAAAAAGGCCAAAATATAATCTTTTCAAAATTTTCTCAAAGAAGCCAGGCGTGGTGGCGCATGCTTGTAATCCCAGCGCTTGGGAGGCTGAGACAGGAGGACTGCATAGGTTCGAAGCCAACCTCAGATACTGAGTGAGGCTCTCAGCAACTTAGTGAGACCCTGTTTCCAAATAAAGTATAAAATAGGTCTGGAGTGTAGCCTGGGGGTAGAAAAGTCTCTGGGTCCCACCTCCAGTACCACCAAAAAAAAAAAAAAAAAAAAAAAAAAAAGATCCTCAAAGACCTGGCAGTGCTGGGATGGAAGAGGGCTCAGTGCATTCTGCTACTCGCCAGCCCAACTTGCAGCCTGAGGCTCGCCTTACCTCTGATCATTCTTGGCGCGGACACTGGTCTCAAACTTCAGGCCATTCCTGGCAACATACTCAGCCAGCTTGTCGATCACAGGCTGGATGTCGGGGGGTGGGGGGATGATGGCGGCCACGGGAGCAAGTGCACTGTGGAGGAGAGCCTGGTGAGCGGCCCGGGCCCCCAGCAGCTGCCCAGGCCCGGTGTGGCCGACAACACACACCACTGGCCCTTGCTCTGCAGACGACGCGCTTCACAGCCAATGAAGCCACCGTCCTCCAACAGGCCAGGGTCACCATGGGGAGAGCAGGGCTTTACCAGGGAGCCGATTTAAAGCAACTGAGGAGAGGAGGCCTACATGTCCCTCTAGTTAGCACTTCCCTCCGATCAGGAGCGAGCTCCTAGGAACCTCCAAGCACAACGCTCATGCCGACTGTTACAGAAGAAACAGTTGCCACGGACCCCACCCCACTCCCCCACCTGATCAGGCAGGTGGTCCTGTCTGCAGTCTATCAACTCTGCCCAGGGCCTCCACTGAAGCGAGACAGGAGACAGAGTGAGCACGCTTTGTCTGGGGCTGCGCTGGGCCACACTCTGCCTACGTGCTCTGCAGGGACTGCCCTCCCCACAGGCTCCGCCCATCCACCGCACAGGTCCACAAGAGGACCTAAGGTAGGGTGGTGTGCTATGTTAACTCCGTTTCAAGGCAGCAGACTCAGTGCTACGAACTTCTTTAGAACTTTGAGACTGTGTCTTGCTAAACTGCCCAGGCTGGCTCAAATCTGCAATCCTCCTGTCTCCGCCTGTAACCTGGGGATCTGAGCAGTCCTACTCAAATAACGGAGGCTGGTGGACACAGACACATGACAGACAGGCACTGCGGGCATGCACGCACCTTGTGGTGGTGGTGGGGGTAGCGGTGGCCCCGCTGCTGGCTTCGGCCGTGGTTGGGGGCGGCGGGGCAGTGGCCGCCACCCCGGGGGAGCTGGACACGGTCACTCCAGCAGGAAGGGTGCTGTAGTAGGTGGCCACGTCGATTCCCGGCGGGGGTGGTGCCAGGCAGTAGGCGCCGTCGGGCAGCATGTAGTAGCTGTAGTACATGGCGGCCACGGGCGCTGTGGAAAGGCCCGTTTCAGGCATGAGAGGCTGTGCCAGGCTGGCCCACTGCCAGCAAGAGACCCCATCACTGAAGGCAGCAGGGCCTCGCCCAGCTCCCACCACCCTGCTCCTGCACTCTGCCGATGAGAGGCAGGACAGCCAGGTGCAGGAAAAGCACGCATGGACAAGTGCGTGGGCGTGGCACGCGAGGCGTGGATGGGAACTTCCCTAGACGAGCCGTGTTCTCAAGCCTCGCGGGGGCCGGGGCATCTGCTCTGGGTGCTTTTCCTTGCAGGAGCATGCGCAAGGTCTCCCACATTTCACTCACCCGTCCACCGTGGAAGGCATCCTGCCCGGGCGGGTGCCTGTCCCCCGGCACTGCAAGCCACTCCCCAGCCCACCTGCTGCTGCCGGGCCCCAGTCATCAACGGTGATGCGTGGCAGCCGCCTACTCACTCTGCACAAATGCAGACCCTGCAGACTGCGGCGCACGGCGCCAATAACCCCGTCCTGAGCGTTGACCTGCCATCTTTTTGGAAAATGCTCAAAGCTGGCACAAGCCCCAAAGGTTCAGTGACGTGGCTGAGCACTCTCATTTCTAATCCTGCTGCAGATGAGCAGGACACAGACCTTTACTGTCCTCTTCATTAGAGGAAGGAAGCAGCTGCTGCGATGAAAGGGCCCCCTTGCTTTCCACACGGTCCACTCTCCAATGGTAACACTGTGGGCAACAGGCAGAGCCTCGCCCTGGCCGTGGTTGCTTTGCCCTGGCTTTTCCCAGCATCCACACGCGCCACAGCGAACACCACCGTACGTTAAAATCCTCAGGGCCAGCCAGCTGACAGCCGTTCCGTCTCAGGCTGGAAAGGCTGAGTAATTCCCGGGCGCTGTAGGCACATTCTCAGCCACCAGCGACTCGCTTCTTATTAAGTACACACGCGTGCTCCCAAGCTGTCAGTCTAGCCCACGCTTCACACCAGCCACGACACAGCTTCGAAGGGCAGCATCTAGCGCTCCAGAATCGGTCCTGGTCTCAGCGAGCTCCACGGCAGCCCCATGCACTCCACCGCTGGAGACAGCAGTGACCAGACCACCGCCGTGACCGGGAGGGGAGGGGAGGGGAGGGGCGGGGCGGCAGTGCCGTGCCCTGAGACCCCACGGTTCAGATGGATCTGACTATAGACGAGGTGTCCCAGTCACTCATGTCTCTCCAAGCAGCCTGAGCCACCACACAGGGAGGCAGAGCGGCCCTCGTCCCATTGCCACTCGTGTTCTGGGAGCGTGAGTGAACCAGAAGGCTGCAGCTGCGGCCAGCCGTCCACCTCAGCAGGACGGACAGAATACCCCAGCCCATGCCGGCCAGGCCACTGCCTAAGAAGCCAAGTGCATTAAATGGTAGCCACAAGAGGACATCTGAAGCCATAAGACAAAGCGGGTTGTGATTAAGTTTCTCCTAACCATATCTTATGCAGCTTCAACCTAAGGCATTCTTTATGGAAGAGGAGTGAGGAAATGCTTTCAAATGAGCTTCGTTCTCAAAGTCACGAGTGCGCCCACTGTCATCTGAATGAGCTTCCGGCGCCTGCCGGGCCGCCCAGCTCACAAGTGCCCGCGAGGTACGGATTCGTGCCACTCCGAGGACGGAGGAGACAAACCCAAGCCCCGAGGGCTCAAGGGAGCAACCCTGGGTTGGTTCCCGCTAAGACGGCCCCAAGCTGATGACCCTCGGGCACAGGCGTTGGCCAGAGCGCAAGGCGGGACAAGAAAACCCCCAGGGTTTCCACAGCCAGAGAGGGACAGAGACACGGGCAGGCTCTGCACCATGCACGCCATGCTAGGGCAGCCGGGTCACCTTGCCGCAGCAAGTGTGAATGCCTCACACTGCTCTCAAGCCACTGCTCTGATCCCCACTGCGGCAGCTCAGAGATGGGAAGCTCAGGAAGGAGCGTAGGTTGTCCTTCCTCTGCCAGCCGGTCCTCTGCCGTGGGCCTGCCCCGCAGCCCTTAGGCCCGCCCCTGACACCTCATCTCTGGAGGCCTCTGCTGCCTCGGTGGGCTCAGGAGGCGAGCCGTGTGCACACAGCGAGTGGCAGGTCCCTGCAACATTAGGACTGCTTGCGCAGTAGTTGCTCGAGAGCATTACCCAAACACCCTGCTGCCGAGCGCCGGGCAGGGTCCTTGTCAACTCACTCTTTACCTCGACCCTCAGCTGGCCCCAGGGCACGGGCGCCTGTTTGAGCACCAAGTTTGAGCACCAAGGAAAGAACAGAAGGAAAGCAAGCTGGGCATGGCGGTGCTTGCCTATAACCCAGTACTTAGGAAGCTGAGACAGAAAGGTCTCAGCAGTTTAGCTAGGCCCTCAGCAACTTAGGAAGACCTCTCTCTTTCTTTTTTGTGGTTCTGGGGATTGAACTCAGGAGCATTCTACCTCTGAGCTACATCCCCAGGCCTATTTTATTTTCTGATTTTGAAACAGGCTCTCAGTGCGTTGCAGAGGGCCTAAGTTGCTGCGGCTGGCCACAAACCTGCAATCCCCTTGTCTCAGCCTCCCAAGTAGTGTGCTTGTAAGCCTGCACCACCATGCCCAGCTCGTGGGATCCCATTTTAAAATAAAAGTAGAATAGGGCTGGGATGTAGCAGAGGTAGAACGCCCGTGGGTTCAACCCCCAGTAACTGTTCCCCACGTGCTCCCTCCACAAAACGAGGTCTGGTGGCTGAAAGCCATACCCAGGTCCCGTCGTAGCCATGGTGGCGTGCACAGACTCACGGTGCTGCGCTCTTCCCTTGCTGCTGTTTTGAGTGCCGTGTCCTGGACTTCTCAAGAAGGACTGGCTTCTTTTGAGATGGGGTCTTGCTAGGTTGCCCCGGCCTTGAACTCTGGGGCTCGAGGGACCCTCCCACCTCAGCTGCCCAAGGCACTGGGAACACAGGTGCCGGCTACCAGGCCGGGCCAGGACTGGCTTAAAGGAAGTTAAAGGTCGCCAGGCTTGGTGGCGCACCTTGTCATTCCAGCATTCGGGAGGCTGAGACAGGAGAATTGCAGTTTGTGGACAGCCTCAGCCACTTAGTGAGGCCCTTTGCAACTCAGTGAGATCCTGTTTCAAAATAAAGAAGAAAAATAAGGCTGGGGGTGTAGTTCGGAGGTAGAATGCCCCTGGGTTCCATCGCCAGCACACCCCACACACAAAAAAGTTAAAGGTGGTATTTTACTCTAAAAACTATACTTTTATGAGTACTGCAAACATCTACTCAAAACGAACCCAGGAGAAGAATCCAACCAGTGCCCGTTTTTTGCGAAGCGTGCGACCGCACTGCCCTGTGCCGCACGCAGGGGACCTGGGCACTGGCGAGGACAGAGTCCCTGCCCAGCCGTCTTCCCGGCTGCTCACCTCCATGGGCTTCTTGCGAGTGGCCTGGGCCATCTGCTCATGGGCCAGGTCAGGAGGGCCGAGCAACCCATGTCTGTGCCGTGAAGGGAGACATGCGGACAGCCTCTTAAGACAACCTCCATGCGGCCTAGTTGAGAGGAGCCTGGGCGGCAGCCCCACCCGCTTGCACACTCACGCTGGCAGCAGTGAGGAAGCAGTCCCTCGGTGCCCACCCCGGAGCCAGGGCCACCTCACCTCTCAGCCTCCTCCTCGGGCTCCAAACTGCCTGGCTCACCTGCATCCCTGGGCTTTTCTGAGCTCAATGGCTTTAAATTCCATTACTCTTTAATTTTTTTCCTGGTACTAAGGATTGAACTCAGGGGCATTCTGCCTTCAAGCTATAACCCTTGCCCTATTTTACTTTTATTTCAAAACAGGGCCTTGCTGGGCGGACGAGAGTTCACTCCTTGCAGAAGGTGTCCCTTCGCTTTCGGCCTTCCAAGGACTGGCATGTTGTGCCACCACGCCCAGCTTTACATTCCACTGCTCTCATGACTGTGCACCCCCGGCCCGAGCACTTGTGCATTAACTGCCCGCTCGGCGCCCCGCTGGGATGGCTCTTACTTGCCATCTTCCACCTCGGCCTCCCAGCTATTGGTACTGCAGGTGCTACCGCACACCGGCAGGCAGGATGCATTAGACAGTCTGCACTCAACCAGCAAGCTCCTTCCTTTCCTTGCCAGTGAACCCATCACCTGAGGCGCCCTGCGTTAACGACGCTCCCGAGTGCTGCAAAGGCTAACGTGGGTTTTTCCTTTCTTCTACTTCTCTTGACTTAACAATAAAATTATTGCTAAATAGCGATAGAAGAAAAAGAAATCCAATCTAGCCATACATGAAATGGCCTAATTTTGCTTATTTCTAAAATAAAACATTATAACATTACAAAAAACACTGTTGGCTGCAATAGTGGACAGTATTTCAGTATTACTGCCTCCTGCATAATTAATTTTATTTGCTCTTCTAAAGGATTCATAGCTAACTAGCACAAGGCAAGTAAGTAATAACAAAAAATGGAAAGCATGAAACAGTCTCATCAGGCAAACCAATGAAAGCACTGTTAGTTTACACATGTACATTTAAAGAGCTCCTAGGAAAGTTCTTTTTAAATAAAAATAAACGCTCTTCTTTTGTGGCTGCCAAAGTCTAGGAAAACCTCTATCAGCAGAAACTAACGACGAGGAAGGCCTGAGTACACCCGAGGAGCTTGGGGCAGATGGCAGGGTGCAGCGGCCCTGAGGCGGGGGTCTCGCCCACACTGGCTCAAGGGTCTTGACCCCACAGGGCGCCAAGAACCAACTCTGGACACGCGTTTGCCCTCGAGAAGCAGCACGCCATCTGCGTGTCTGCAGGAAGTCCCACTACAGCAGAAGCAGGCTGGCAAGCCAGCGGGCAGCTGCAAGCCTCCCTCGCCCGCCCTCCGCTTCTGCGTCCGTTCCTGGGGTGGAGCGGCTCGGGACTTCTCCTGCCCCAGAGCTCCCTCCAGTGCTCTGCTTCCCAGAGAGGGCGAGGAGCCCAGAGGCCCGGCCTGAGCTGTGAGGACGCACAGCGGCCTCAGTCTTTCCTACTATTGAAAATCTTGAGATGGACCCCTCCCGCACTCGTCCCCAGTACTGGGTTTGACCCAGGGCACTACATCCCATCCCACTTACTGACTTATTCTTTGAGGTCCTGGGGGTTGAACGAAGTGGATGCTGTACTACTGAACCACACCCTCAGTCCTTTCTATTTTCTTCTTTTGAGGCAGGTTCTGGCTAAGTTGCCCAGGCTGGCCTTGAACTGATGACTCTCCTTGCTTCAGCCTCTGGGCACTGGGACCAGAGCAGCACACCCTGGCCGTGGCCCCAGTGGACACTCTTGTAACACACACTGTGTGTTTGTAAATGTGTCCTGTAGTTAAAGCAGAGGGCCTGGGTCAAAGGCATGTTCGCACTAAGCCTGGTTTGCGTTGCGGGCTCACCCTCCACATTGCCTGCAAACCCATCCCCCGATGATTCAGGGTGCCCGCCAGCCTTCTCTACTCTGCTGACAGCTTTCATGCGCTATCCCCCTGCAGTTCCCATCTGCATCTTTATTTGATCTCTATCGTGAAGATGTCCAAATTTGGGTATGTGAAATAAAATTTCAAAATTCTAGAGACTGGTTTCCTCCTAGGACCCAGAACACAGAGTTCTCCCTCCACCTGTACCTGCACCCGCACCCACACCCGGGCTGGGTGGAGGCCAGTGGCCACGTGGTACGAGGTGAATCCTGGAAGCCCCGGCCACAGCCTCCCTGCGCCATGTGCACCGCAGCTGGTGCTCTGACTGCCCTGACCGGCCCATCCCGTCTGCAAAGGCTGCCTGCATGTTAAAGACACTGCTTCCTGCTTAAGGTTTGCCCCCCCCCCCTTTTTTTGGTACTAGAAATGGAAGCCCAGGGGCATTCTATTTCTGTGATATGCCTCCAGCTCTTAATTTTTATTCTGAAACTGAATTTTAAGTTGCTGAGGCTGGCCTTGAACCTGTGATCCTCCTCCCAAGCACTGAGACTACAGTTGTGCAGCACTGCACCCAGCCTTGCTTTTTTCGATTAACTGACAGTGTTGACTGCTGTATGGTTCTGAGCCCTGCATGATGGCACCTGCTTACAATCCCACTACTAGGGAGGCTGAGACAGGAAGATTGCGTGTTGGCGGCTAGCCTCAGCTACTTAGTAAGGCCGTTTCAAAATAAAAAATAAAAAGTAGGTCTGAGGGTATAGCTCAGTTAGAATGGCCTGGGGTTCAACCCCAGTACCATAAATAAATGACAAACCAAGCAGATGGCCCCTCTCCAGCCAAAGTGTCCTTCCTCTCCCAAGAGGGCCCGTGCAGCGGCACAGGGGAGGCTCGCGTGGGCCTCTTTCTGCACAGCTTCCCCGTGCTGCGGTCCTCTCTGCTCCTGTCTGGACTGCCCTCCCCGAGGACCCCGGGGAACTGCAGACCTGGCCTGACAGGAACAGAGACTAAGGCACAGGTTTCCTGTGCGCATCTGCAGAGTGTTTCAGATATCAGACTCGGTCTATCAACACTTTCAGCAGCAGTGCACACTCATGAAGACTTAGAAATAATGAAAAGTAAAGTACGCTGGGTGTGGGCACACAACCAGTGTCATTTCTGAGGTGTCTTTGCACTGAGTAATATTTCTGCAGTTCTCTCCAGTTGGCTGTCTCTAAACATAGTTGAGACAGCACTGTTAATATTTAGGCAACCTGCTGGGCGTGGTGGCGCACGCTTGTAAGGCAGAGGCAGGAGAACTGCGCAGGTTCAAAGCCAGCCTTGCTGGCTTAAGAGACCCTGTTTCCAAATAAAAATATAAAAAATAGGTGTCTGGAAGTGTAGCCCGGAGTTAGAAGGGTTTTCAGGAACCCCAGTACCACACACACACACAAAAAGGCAACCCAATCACCATTACACAGATGAACTAGCAGAGGGAACTGAACCCAAGTCCATCCCCTCCTTGAACTGCACGCATAAAGAGGTGCTCGTAAATGTCACACGGTGGTCAGTCCTGGCCCTCAGCCCATCAGAGGACCCTGGCTTCTTCAGTTGGGCACCACACAGCGTGCGGGCAGCGAGCAGCAAGGCCATGGGAGGCGCGGACTCTGAGCTCACAGGACCGCAGGCTGGTGGCACGAACGTGCTGGGAGACCACACATGGTGGTGAGGCCGAGCGGGCACTCAGCAGAGCCGGAGCTGGGCGGTGTGCCAAGGCTGCCCCTGTCTGAGGACACCAGGGCTTTCAGAGGGGCCCTGCGGAGCCCGTGGACCCCAGCACAGGTGTTTCCTGGCTCCTGTAGGTTTCACTGGGAGTCAGACCCAGCTATAGCTCCTCCGGGCTGCTAGGAGGCCGCAGTGAGGCTACCCCTCCGCTCAGTGGCCTTCCTGGATCCTGGGCAGGCAGGTGGTGTGAGCCCGGGAATGTCGCTCTCGGGGCTCTGACCCAGAGCTCATGTGGAAGTGTGTCCTAGCCCTTACGCCCAACGCCAGGTCCACGCCCCTCCCAAAGTTCCTGACAACTCAGCGCTCATTCCTGCAGTCTTGATGCTCTTGCTATGCAGGGTGGGGCTTCAGATGGAGGACTGGTGCTCCTGCCAGACCAGACACGGAGGCTGGCTGCACTTGCAGGCCAGCCCTCGGGCTCGCTGTGCAGTCTGAGTCTGCTTGGGCCACCTCCCACCGTGCTGTGGGAGTGGTGTCACAGAGCCGCCGCTCAGTCTGCCCGCCGCCAGGGTGTGCACACGCCGCCCCGCCAACCTCCAGTGACACGAGGCAGGCTCACCGACTGCTACTGCTCTCTGCAGAGCTGCACGGTGGCTTGCTGGGATCTCGCGGACACACGTGCATGTGCGTTCAACTTAAGCAAACTCAAGGTGGGCTGGCGGGGCAGCCCACGCACACGGATCCATCCCGAATGCTGCACTGCGGGGCTGAGCACTAGCGTGCTCCAGAACGTCGCCGGAGCGCTGCCTGGCTGCCTGCCGTCGGGAGCCTCCTGGGGACTTGAAGTGAGCGCAGTCCTGCAGCGTGAGACCTCTGAGGCGTGCCCGAGCCCGCTGCATGGCTGAAGGAGGCGTGCCGCGCTCCAACGCGGGGCTTCCCGGGGTGTGCAGCAAGGGCGCTGTGAGTGACTTTCACCCCTAAGCACGGGAGCCTAGCACAGTGGGATGACAGCCAGCGTGTGCCAGTTCTAGGGAGTGCGAGAGCAGCTTCGGCTTTCCAGGAGCCTGTCCAGCCAGCTGAAGTGGCCCGCTGGGCCACGGGGCCTCCTCTCCTCAAAGCAGCCTCTCCATGTGGCCGTCAGAACGAGACCTTGGCCAAACACTCACTGACCCCATAAGAGCTCCAGACTCACCTTGACTTAACAGTGCTCAAGCCACTAAACAGATGACAGAACAGCCACCAGCAAGAGGCCCAGGGCTGGAACAAGCTCAGGGGGGCGCGCTCGCCCAGAGCCCGCAGGGCCCAGCTCCATCCCAGTGCACAGGAAAAGGGAGAGCAGTCGCCGGGTGCCGTGCATGGTGTGCGTGTGCTCGGGCTCCACGTCCAAGAATCCAACCAGCCTTGGGTGGGACGGTACAACTGACAACTGTTCCCGCAGCACTTACTGTATTAGGTCTGAAAGGCCCCAGAGAGATGGTCTTAAAGTCTACAGAAGGACGGGATTTGAGCACACGCAGGTTTTGGTATCTGCCACAGGTCCTAAAACCAATCCTGTGCTAATATACCAAGTGATGCCATACTCAAATGCCAAGTTGTGCTGAGTGTGTGTGGGTAGGATCCTGGGGAATGAACCCAGGGGTGATGCTCTACCTTTGAGCTATAACCTCAGCCCTATTTTATCTTTTATTCTGAAACAGAATCTTGCTAAGTTCCATGTGCTGGCTTCGAACCTGCAATCCTGCCATCTCAGCTTCCCAAGTACTGACATCACAGATACGCACCACCATGCCAGGTTACTGTGTGTCTTTTTAAAGAAAGAACCATGGGAGTGTCTAGCCAGCACCCACCTTCCTGCTTCTCCTAAGAGCTGAATGTCTCCCAAGCCTGCAAGCCCACACCGCGCTGCTCCTGCAGAGCCTTGGTTTTATTAGGGCAGCACCATGCCCCAGTCCCACTTCCCAGCCTCTGCTGCATGTAGAGAAGCCCCGGGACACCGCTGTCAGTTCAGAGTTAAAGAAGGCAGTGTGGCTTGGGGAGGTCTCTGGAGGGGCGCCAGCGTTGACAGTGGGCGGAACAGCTGTCCTGCCATCAGCACACACAGGAGGATCTCTGGGCGCCGCCCTCACAGCACCAGCACAGGGGGCTGGACGGCCTCGCTCACACGCTAGCAATGCCCCTGCGGGTCAGACGAACACGCGGTGCGTACTCACAGTCTGCCGTGTACTCCACTTGGGAGGGCTGCACAGGTGCGCCATCTGCGGCTTGTGGGGCGGGAGCAGAGCTATCAGCCTGCGCCTTGCGGACCAGGGCTGCCAGGGGGTGGTCTGGGTCCACCACCTTCAAGGGCTGGGGACAGAGAAGACACACTGCTTCAGCATTTTTGTGCTGTGAATGAGACAAATTTCCTCAGTTGCAAAAAGACGCAATCCAACTTTACCGCAGTGGGCATGCCTTAGGGAAGCCTCCGGAGCACACATGCCCGTGTGTGTGCACGTGCTGTGGAAGCTGCCAGTTCTCTGGCGGAGTCACATGAGACTCAATGTAGCAGTGGTGAGGGCGTGGGGAGGGAATGTGCATGCCTGCTGACGTGAGTGGGTACCACTGGACCCACCCCGCGGCACTGGACACTTCCCCTGGCAGCCTCGTCTCACCTCTGAAACTCTGTCTTCCTAACTCCCCGAGTGGCCGCCAGCCTGCCATCTCTCTTGCTCCTGCCCGAGTGCCTCCTAGCCCCTCCTGCGGTTCAGGCTGGCACCCCACAGCCCAGACCTCGGAGGCCCCAACTCACTGCGGCCCACGCCCATCCTGACTGTGCCCAATCTTGTCAGATCTTGGGGCTAAGCAGCTGGCCTGGCTGGCACGTGGATGGGAAGGCCGCAGAGGCACCGAGTGAGAAGACGGCTCTGACCATGACTAAGTAGGAAGGAGAGAGTGTGACGACCACCTACCCTAGCAAAGGTTTAAGGGCCAAGCTCCAGCCCCTCCTTAGAGGGGCTTCTGATGTCTAATCAACAGCTCTTAGCGGCCAATCAATCGAGACTCATTCCCCCCAGATCAGCCACACTGCAAGACTGTGGAAAACCAGAAGCTGAGATCCCACCGATTTGTTCTACCTCCCAAAGGCAGACTGCTGCAGAGTGCGCCTCGTGCCAGGGCGCCCTCGTGGGGATGAAGGCAGGCCAGAATGAGGACAGCTGTCTGAGCTGGCTGTGCTGGCCCACATCTGTAATCGCAGTACCTGGGCAGCTGAAGCAGCGAGGCTCTCAGAAACTTAGCAAGAAACCATTTCCAATTAAGAAAGAAAATGTGTCTGTGGCACGGGTGGAGCTCGGAGGTAGAATGGCCCTGGGTCCACCCCAGACCCACCAAAAAAAAAAAAAAAAAAAAAAAAGAGAAACAACTTGTTTGTTGGAACGATAACATAGATTTGCAGGAAATGAAGGAAGCACGTTCTTTGCCACTAAACAGAACACAAGCGCGCAGGAAACACCCCGGTGCCACGTTCCAACCACGAGTGCCGGAGCACCAGGCTCGGTTTTCCAAATGGAATTAGCAGCAATCCTGCCACAGCGCAGAGCGCACAGCCAACCTCGAGACAGAGACCTTCATCAACTCCTCAAGGCGGCTGCTCTTCTTGGAGGCGAAGAGAGACGGATGCAGGTAGTTCCCGTCTTCCTCCTCATCCTCATCTTCATTGTCAGAGTTTGCCCCTGGCTCTGAAACCGAAATCACATTTCAAGATTTTGTTGCACCTGTATGTACATGTACAAGGTATCACACTGTACTCTGTAAATACATACAACTAAAATAAGAATTAGCCTGGGTGACGTAGCGCATGCCTATGATCCCTACTGGGAGGCCGAGACAGGAAGATTGAAGGTTCAAGGACAGCTTCACACAAGATTTTGGTGTACTGTAGGAAAAGTAGCACAAATAAGAGGTCATGCAAAAACTCAGAAGCAGACAAGGGCAGAACCACCAATGGTCGTTTCTTGGCTGCCTGTCCACACCTGTGGAAGAATCCCTGTGGTCACCCCAGTTGTTAAGAACCAGAGAGAAAGGAACACAAGCCTTGGCACTGCCACCGCTCTCTGGCACTGACTAGTCTGGGGGCACTATAAAAGCATCTGTTTTCACTAATAATAAGAAAGAAGTGAAAATCTTACTGATTTATCAAAGTAAACTAACAGCATCAGAAATTTTTTTAAAAAGAACAGGCTGGATGTGGTGGCACACACCTGTAATCCCTTAATCCCTAGTACTCAAGAGGCAGAGACAGGAAAATCGCAGGTTTGAGGCCAGCCTCAGGTACTTAGTGAAACCCTGTTTCAAAATAAAGAATAAAAACGGGGCTGGGGGTGTAGCTTGGAGACAGAGTGTCCCTGGGTTCAAAAAACAAAAACAAAAACAAAAACAACAACAACAAAAAAAGGAAAGACAAAAGTGCTGGAAGGACGGACATCTGCGGAGGAGGCGCTGCTGGCCAGTCAGGCTCAGGCCGGGCTTGCCCAGCTCTGGGGGAATCTTATAGGACTGACTCAAGACCCGTTTCAGCTGAAGAGAACAAGTGTCAATGAAAGACGACACCCGCACGTCATCAAAAGAATTCTAAATAGAGACATAAAAAACAACAGCTGCAGCAGATGATCCAGGCGAAGTGAACCAGATCCATCTCGGTGGAGTGCACGATTTAACGTCACTGTGCTGAACGCTGGTGTGAGCATCCAAGCTGGTAGATAACTGACAGAGTACGAAACCCACTGTTCTCTACCACATGTTAAGAAGGTGAAATGAGAGGAAACCCGTCCAACCCAGACGCGCCACTTGGGTGGCATCAACGCTTAAGCAGATGTTAAGCATCTGTACACGGGTGCCGGCAGGTTGAGGAGGCACCCCACCCCCACCCCAGGCCGCTTGCTGCGGCAGGCAGGCATACGTACTCTTCTTCTCCTCGCTCCTGCTGTCCGCCAGCGCTGTGTAGCGCCCCTCCTTCATCGCTTTCTGGATGAATTTGTAGTAGGGGTTGAGGTAGTGGTCGAAGCGCAAGAAGTCGAACTGGGAGTTGCGCGCCTGCTTGGCCTTCAGCATGATCTCAAACTGCGCCCCCTGCTTGCACACGAAGCTGGCCGTGCGTTCGATGATGGCGTGCATCTTGGCGGTCGGTGGCTGCGGAAGCACACAGGCTCGCGTCACCAGCTCGCCCTCGCCTCTTGCCGCACGACTCAGTAAGAGGCAGCGCCGGCCTGCTGCGCCCGGCATGTCCGGCGGTCAGAGGCGGCCATGGGAGGCCAGGCTGCGGCCCCACCTGCCCACCTCCCACTCGGTGCCCGCCCGCCACAGCCAGCTCACACACGCACACACACCCTGCCAGGCCAAAAGCTGTAAGCCACAAGTCTAAGACGCTTTTCGTATCAGCAAAGACACAAACGCTAGGAAATTATATGGAAATAAGCTGTAAATTATTCTCATTAACAACAAGTGGCTAAGAATTCAAGACGCTTACTGTAATTTTAGAGCTTCACCCTTCATAAAATAGAAATGGCTTAATTTTCAAATTTAATTTCTGCATTAATAATGTCCTTCACACTTAAGAAGGATGAATGCCTATAATTAAAGTTATTTATTTATGGCACTGAGGACTGAAGCCAGAGGATTCTACCTCTGAGCTATACAACCAGTCTTTTTTGTTGCTGTTATATTATTATTTTTTAGATTTCACTCCTGCATCGTTTATTTCTAGTGGTCAATGCACTTGAATTACAGATCTGAGTTAACTGAACTAGCTTTTTGGCTGTAAGTTTTTCTGTTTTTGTAATTAGTTTAGGCAGCGATCATCATGACTATGAACTGGGAAAAGGGTTTTAAAACTGCCAGTGTAAGTAGCGCTGCAGTCTCATATGAAGTGTCTCTCTCTCTCTCTCTCTCTCTCTCTCTCTCTTTTTACTTTACAATAAGATAAACTAGATTATTTTATTTTGAAACAGGGTCTCACTTGGTTGCTAAGAGTCTTGTTAAGTTGCTGATACTGGTCTTGAACCTGAGATTCTTTTGTCTCAGCCTCCCAAGTACCGGAATTACAGGTGTGCTAATTACAAAGCCTGGCTAATTAAGTTATTTAGATCTCTGGCTAAATTCAAGTCCATTTTCTTTCTTTCTTTTTTTTTTTGGTGGCACTAGGGATGGAACCCAGGGTCAGTCTACCTCTGAGCTATACCCCAACCCTATTTTTTATTCTTTATTTTGAAACAGGGTTTCACTGAGTTGCAGGGCCTAAGTAGCTGAGGCGGCCTGCAAACCTCGATCTTCCTGTCTCAGCTTCCCAAATGCTGAGATTACAAGTGCGTGCCACCACGCCCAGCTTCAAATCCATGTCAAAGGCCCATTATGCATTAAAAAATGGACTCTGACGCGCATTTTCATTGGCTTTGGTTAAACAGGTTCTTTTTTTTTTGGTACTGAAGATCGAACCCAGGGCGCTGGGCGTTCTACCTCCAAGCAACACTTGGTGTTTTCTCTCTCCCCCTTTTAAAAATATTTTTGAGACAGAGTCTTGCTAAGTTTCTGAGGCTGGCCTTAAACCTGTGATTCTCCTGTCTCAAACTCCCACACACAGCAATTACAGACAGATCCGTGCCTACAAATTTTTTTTTAAAAAACTATATACTTCATAAACATGTTAACTAATGATCACTTCAGAATAATATTCCTTAAAGGAAAACATGATCTCACCCAGAGCAGGCTCTATTGACCAGTCAACCCGCTGCTCTCAAATGTCTAGAAATAGGCCCATTAATGACAGGTGCCATGACTGCAGTGGTTAAAAAGCAATGTGCAAGGTTGGGAGTGGCGACGCACACCTGTAATCCTACTGGGAGGCTAGGTGGGAGGCTGAGGAAGGAGGATTGCAGGTTTGAGGACAGCCTTAGCAAGTAGTGAGATTCCCATCAACCTAGCAAGACCCTGTTTCAAAATAAAAATAAAGCCACTCTTTGCATTTTTATCATGCAGGCTTTAGACAAATCCTTCCACTTAGAACATCTCAAGGACACCTTAAAGACACCGCTGGCAGGGCCTGATCATACGGCTCAGTGTGGAGGGCGCTCGGCAAGCCACGGCCCTGGGCTTGGTCCCCAGGCCGCAGAGCAACAGGACAAGGGGAAGCAGCCAACGTGGTGTGCACAGGCCGCCAGGAGGGCTGAACGGGGGCTCCTCACTCCGTCAGCAGGCTCTGCGTGCACCGCACATGCTGGCCGGGGTGAGGCCCCAAGCCAGGAGCCCAGTGCCAGGAGACTGAAGGCGGGCGGCAGGGAGGCAGGTGGCACAGTAAGAAAGTCGGGACCTCAGTGGGGACCCCAGGTGCAGCCGGGGAGGCCTCCTCCTCCATCAGAGGGAAAAGACAACTCAAATGGGAAAACAAAACCCCAATAGCAGGAAGCACAGAAAAGGTTTTCAATCTCATGGGAGCGGCAAAGGCCTTCCAAGGTACGCTTTGAAGCTCCGCGGCCACAAGAAGAGGCGCGCGGAGGCCAGCAGCACACCGCCGGGGGCTCCTGAGGGACCGCGCTCCACGAGGGCAGGCTCCTCAGTCCTCACAGCGGGAAGGGCAGCCCGCGGGCCCATGCGCACCACAGTGCCCAGGGGTGACGGAGGAGCGGCCACCTGGCTGGACCCAGGCCCAACCCTACCTGCTGGCACAGTGCAACATCTGATCTCTACGTGATTCTCAGCTAGAACATGGGCAACAACTCTACCGGCCTCAGAGTCACTGTAAGCACGAAGTGAGAAACAAGCCAGAAGCACTTTGCACAGCGCACGGCAAGGAGCACGTGGCAGTAAGTGCTTACTGCTCGTTATTTTTAACCTAAGAGACTGAGACGTTACACAACAGCAACTAGAGGTCAAGCTGCTTCCCCTTTCCCTTGGTCCTTAGAGGCCTCCCCAGAAATACAGGAACAGCCCGCTGGCTCGCAGGACCTCTGGGCACCACCACAGCCTGTGCTGGGGAGAGGCAGGTGCACAGGACCTGGGCACTGGGCAGACATGACGTGCGGCTCGAGCACATCTCTCTGGGCTCAGGACATGACATGTGGCTCGAGCACATCCCTCTGGGCTCAGAACGCCATCTGTGCCACCCGCAGCATCTCGGGAGGGCGAGGAGGCGGATGGGAAGGGGGCCGAGTAGCAGACCCCACCTGCTAGCCTAGCTGCTCCTGCACAGCACAGCAGGCACGGCCAGGCAGGGGCACAGGAGAGGAAGGCAGGCGGGCAGACAGGTGCCTGGGTCCCTGGGAAGGGGACAGATGACTAAATGCACCCTGTGGGTCACAGGATGGTGCACAATGGCACAAACGGAGGAAGAACGGGCCCTGCTGGCCATAAGCCAAAGAGCGCACGCATGGCGTCATCATAAAAAGCCAAAAATAAAGACGCCAGATGCCAAAGCGCTCAAGTCTGGGCGGGCAGGGGCTGCGCGGGTCTGTGGTAGCTCAGTGGAGGAGACGCCCCGCCCCACTGCCCGTGACTTCCTAAAGGTTCTGGCTCAACAGGTGGTTTAGAGACAGCACCGCCCAGCCTTCCCTGCGGTGGCTCACACCTGCCTGCCCACCACCGCAGCCGCCTGTCTCCCACACATTATGACGCCGCCATAACGGGAGGGGAAGGCGCGGGCCACATCACCCAAACATGGCTTCCTCCGGGTGCACTCGCCCCTTGTCAGGGCACCCAGGGGACAGCGGAGCGGGGCTACACAGCAAGGCTCCTGCCCTCTGCTGGGTGGCTGGCCAATGCTCTTGGTGCCGGCAGACTCTGAGGCAGCTGAGCGAGGCTTACTTTGGCCAAGAAAGCACCATTCAGTATTTTGGTAGAAACTAAAGCAACAAAATTCCATTGTACCTCTGCCTTCTATTTGCACACACTTAAAAAGGTTATTTTGTATCATAAATAAATAAAACTCCACATATTCAACCTTAAGCAAAACGTGGATTTGTAAGGCTTAACTTTGATGGCCGCTTGTGTAGAATGGATAGTATATTCCGGAACACTAAAGCATACCACCTATGCCAACACAGCAAACATTTATTAATGTAAGTCTTGGAATACCGAGTTTCACATACTTCCAGTCTTAGCCATAGCACAATGACCAATGGTTGGAAACGGAGAAGCCACCGTAAGTAGCAACTACACGAGGCAAACCCTGAGGGAGCCGGGCGTGGTGGGCACGCCTGTCATCCCAGCATTTGGGAGGCTAAGACCGGAGGATCGCGGTCCGCGCCCAGCCTCAGCTACTTAGTGAGACCCTCAGCGACTCAGTGCGACCCGGTTTCAAAATAACGAATAAAAAATAGGGCAGGGGGGGTGTAGCTCGGAGGTCGAATGCCCCTGGGTTCCACCCCCAGACCCGCAAAAAAAAAAAAAAAAAAAAAAAGGAATGAGGGAGAGGACATGTAGGTGGGACGGGGAGAAGGGAAGGGCTGCTTTCCGCCCCTTCTGGCCACATAATAAAGGGCAGGAAGAAGGCGCAGTGTGCTGTGGTAGGGTGGCGGCGGCAGCAGTGAGCCGGAAGCCGTGTGGACTCCGGAGTGGTGCGGCGTCTACCACTCCCTAGTGATTCAGGAGCTGGGCGCCCGTCTGTGGCACTGCAGCCAGCCAGGAGCGCACCAAGGAAAGCCCGCTGCTGAGCATGAATACTCCCGATGTGTACAAGCAACAGAGACTTTTTTTTTTTTTTGGGTGGTACTGGGGTTCCTGGAAGCCCTTCTACCTCCGGGCTACACTCCCAGACCTATTTTTACATTTTAATTTGGAAACAGGATCTCCTAAGCCAGCGCGCGCAGCTGGCTTCGAACCTGCGCGATCCTCCTGTCTCTGCCTCCCAAGCGCGGGGATTACAAGCCTGCGCCACCACGCCCGGCAACAGAGACGTTTTAAATATCCTAATGCACGTATAAAATCCCCAAAAGCCCAGTGACTCAAGCAGGCAGAAGAGCCAAGACGGAAAGCCTGAGTTCCAGCCTGCCATTTGACTTTAAACCATCTCATGGCGGTGTGTGTGTGTGTGTGAGTGTGTGTGTGTAGACGCCGTGCCATAGCGTTAGGCAGCGAGCAGTACACGAGGAGGAAACACAGAGAAAGCAGCTCAGCGCAGGGCCGAGAATGTAAAAATCCTATGACATATGTTCAGAAAGAAAAGATCTCCTGTGCTGGAATCCTGGGGGAGATCGAGGCTGAGCCCGACTCGGCCACAGGGCGCTCCACAACACAACTCCACCACGCCTTCCCCCTCAGCTGCAGGGACTAATCGTGGCAGAGGAAACTGCCCCCACAACATACATGACACGTCAGGTAACCACAAAAGCACGGCAGGCAAGTGGCGAGAGGCAGTGTGCTGAGGGCACTCCTGGGCGCCTGTCCTGAGTAGCGCTCTGTGGTCCAGCCTGGGCCTCCCGGGCCCCGCTGACCAGCGAGCCAGGTGTGTCTGCTGCCTCTGTGGGGAGCGAGCCTCTGCCCTATCAGCTCACAAGTAACTCTAGAGTGTGCGCCCAACAGCAGAGCAAGAGCGTGAGAATGAGTGGTGGTAAGGGCGCCGAGCGCCCGTGACCAAGGACACGTACCAGCTCCACATCAGAGGGGACGTGCAGCCCGGCAGGGGCGATGAAAGGCTCTTCATTCTCCTCCAAACTTTCAGCCTCAGTTTTTTCTGTAAAAAGAAAATTACAAACTTGAGAACAGTGACTAGGGAAGAAGGTGCCCACCAGCAGGAAACACCACCCGGGGGAAGAGCGGCGGGGAGCTTTCCCCAGTTCCTTTGTTACTACTTCTAAATACAATTTCAAAATTGGCCAACAGACAGGTGTGATGGCACACGCCTGTAATCCTAGTACTTGGCAGGCTGAGACAGGAGGATCATGGGCTTTTAGCCAGCCCCAGAAAATCAGCAAAACCCTCAACAACTTAGCGAGACTTTGTTTCAAAGTAAAACATGAAGTAGGACTGGGGGTGTAGCTCAGAGGTAGAATGCCCTTGGGTTTCTCAATCCTCACACTCACACACACACACACTCAAGCCTTCTTCACCTAAGCAAGCTACCTTTTCCCATATAAATTCTATTCCAATTTGTTAATAATGACTCATTTAATAAACATCTGTCTGCTTTGTGCTACACAACGTACCAGCATTCTGAATTCTAAGGGACCCAAATACATCCCAACAACTCAGGTGATTACCAATTAGCATAGAAAAACGTATAAAAATCAGCCTAAAACTTAAAAAAAACAGTATCTTAGAAGATTCCACCCTATTCAGTTTTTATTCTGAACAGTGACACTGTAGAAACAAATCCTTATACTCAAGGAATCTGGGCGGGCTTCACTGTACACAACAACTGGGGATTCTAGTTTGATGAGACGCAGGTGATTCCAAACTCAGGAGATGCTGAACAGCCTCTGTGTGCACCTGCTCTCGGCTAAGGCAGGGCGAGGGAGGCAGAGCCCAGCCGCTAAGGGCACCCTGGGACGAGCGGCCCTGTTGTTCAGCCCCAGCGACCAGATCACAGAGCGGAACTGGAAGGTACTGGAATCGTTTCAGAGATTCTTCTACTGGCAGAATGCCAAGTAACAACTTAAGCTTTTGCAAACAAAACTTCCTTGGGAACGAGGCCAGGGATATATGTTTACAAACATTTTTTTTTTTTTTTTTTTTTTTTTTTTTTTACTATTTTCCTAAAGCAAATGAGTAATGAAAACTCCATTTACTCAAATAGTCTTCCCTTAATGCTAAACTGCTCCCAACAGCTTAAAGGCACTCTAACTGAAAGGGCTGCTTGGGATAGATAGGTTACATGGATTTTTTTCTACTCTTAACGTGCCTCAATTTATAGAAAACCCGGGTTAGAAGCATAAAATAAAGACCAGTGCAACAAACTCAGATCCAAATAACCTTTTCTTATTAAAATAATGGCTATATAGTGAAGAAAACTGTGCCGTGTACTGAGCACGGTGCTACAGGAAGGAGAGGAGGCGCGAGGCTGCAGCTCACACGCCGTCAGCTGCACCGGAGGCTTTGAGCACTGAAAACTGCTGAAACCAACAATCCCAAAACGAAGAAATACTGACATGTGGATGATTTAAAAAGTTAATTAGCCTATCAATTTATTGATTTTTGTGGTACTGGGGATTGAGCCCCGGGGATTTCTACCTCTGAGTTACATCCCAGCCCTATTTTATTTTGTAAAAGGATCTCACTAGGTTGATGAAAGTCTCACTATTTGCTGAGGCTGTCCTCAAGCCTGCGATCCTTCTATCACAGTCTCCCAAGTACTAGAATTATAGGTGTGTGCCACCATGCCCAGCTTAATTTTACTTTAAAATAATGTGATAAGCTGAGTGTGATGGGCATGCTTGTAGTCCCAGCTCCTGGGTAGACTGAAGCAGGATGAGTGCAGGTCCAAGGCCTCAGAAACTCTGAGGCCTTGTCTCAAAATAAAACAAGGGCGGAGATGTTACTCAGTGGTACAGTGACCTGGGTTTGAGTCCCAGTGTTAAAAAGAAAAAATTTCAAACTGAATTTGACCGTCAGAAGAAAGGTGTTTTATTTGTATCAGTGCAACTAAACAAAAGTCAAGCTGTAGACGGGCGTGGTGGTGTACACTTGGTGATACAGTACTTGGGAGGCTGGAACAGGCAGATTGCAGGTTTGAGACCAGCCACAGAAATGGAGTGACAGCCTGCTTCAAAATACAAAATTAAAAGAGCGGGAGCTCAGAGGTAGAACACCATGGGTTCAATCTCTTAATAACACACACACACACACACACACACACACACACACACGTCAAGTGTAAGTTTCTAATGAGCCCAAAATCCATTAACAAGTTAATCAGCACATAAGGCAGAGGTCTGAGAACATGATGTTAGAAAGAACAGAGTAACATCGTAACATACAGAGAAGACTTCATGCTAAGAGAAAGCACACCAAGTCACAAACTCAGCTCTGTAACCAAGTTTACAGCCAACTGGCCACTAACCACTGATGCCACGACCCAAATCTAGGGCAGGAAGAGAACACTGCCTGCGAGACGCTGGCCCCCAGCAGCCGCGCCAAGGGCCCTGCTGTGCTCCAGCAAACCGTGCCCGCGTGTGCCTGGCGGCTGGGCCTTGGCCTGGTGTGCCCAGGCCTCGTCTAGAGCATCGGGAAGACGATGTGATGATGAGCTTTCTAAAGATTACTGCTGACATCTTGAGACAGACACATGACCTCTATGTATTTCAAATCTTCACTTGTGAACTGGTGATAGAATGTACGTGTATCTTTGTTCTGATACAATACGCCATGGATTTAGCCAGGTGTGGTGGCACACACTAGTCATCCTAATACTTGGGAGGCTGAGACAGGAGGATCCGGCTTGCAGCCAGCCTCAGCTACTTAGTGAGGCCCTCTGCAACTTAGTGAGACTCTCTTTCAAAATAAAGAATAAAAAATCCTGTTGAAGGTATAGCTCGGAGGTAGAATGCCCCTAGGTTCAATCCCTAGCACCACAATCCCACCCCCACCCCCACAATAAGAAAGAGAAAAGGGCTAAGAATGTAGTTCAGTGGCAGAAGGACCCGGGGTTCAATCCCTAGTACCACAAAAAGAAAAAACAAAGCTATGGATTTAAAGCATAAATAATATACACCGTCCAGGGACAAGACAACAAAACCAGAACGGTCTAGAATCCTAAAGAAGATAACCTATTCTGGAAAAACAAACGGGTGCTTATTCCTGCCTCCCTTCCTTCTTTGTTTTTTATGGTACTGGGTATTGAACCCAGGGGTCTTCTACCACTGAGTTACATCTCTGGCCTCCCTCTCCCCTTATTTTTTAGGACAGAGTCTTGCTAGTTGCTCAGGCTGGCCTCAAACTTGTGATCCTCCTGCTTCAGCCTCCCTGCGAGCTAGGATTTCGGGTGTGTGCCACCAAGACTGGCAAAATGAGCACTTACTTCTTGAACCTGCAAGATTTCCAGCACTTTAAAACCTCTGCAAGCCGGGCGTGGGGGCGCACGCTCATCATCCCAGCATTCGGGAGGCTGAGACCGGAGGATCGTGGTTCACAGACAGCCTCAGCTACTTAGTGAGGCCCTCTGCAACTCAGTGAGACCCGGTTTCAAAATAAAGAATAAAAAATAGGGCGGGGCAGTAGCTCGGAGGTTGAATGCCCCCTGGGTTCCATCCCCAGACACGCCAAAAAAGTAAAAAGTAAAAAATAAATAAAATAAAACCCCTCTGCAAGACACTTGGGTCCGGAAGCCGGCACAGCACGGCGAGCGTCAGGTGTCTAGTAACTCTCGGCTTCATCCCCCAAGGCGGCGCACTCGCCGGCAGGCGCCCACCTCTCTGCTTTGAAGGCTCCTCCTCCTCCGTCGGCTCCGACGGGTCGTAATAGTCGCTGCCGTACGTGAAGCCCACGGCGCTGTAGCTCCCGTCCTCTGCCAGCGCCTCGCTCAATCGCTTATACTCTTCCTCTTGAATAAAAACACGACTTCAGTTAGCAAAACTGGGAGTCCACTGAGGAAACTTACACATTTCTAAAGGGATGGCTACCACAAAGCACACAACGCTCCTTTCCAACCTCGTTTTGAGGCAAGACCATTTCTAAAAACGCACTCTCTACCTATCAACCAATCTGCGCCTCTGCCCACACACGTTTACCCAGACAGCAGAACACACATCTCTGTGCACGCTTCTTCCTGCTGAGGGAATGTTGGGATTAAGAACTGTATTAAAGATGGTTAGGGCAAAGACAAGAACATCAATGTGGTTCATACGATACTGTTAAAGGAGAACAGTTAAAGAGTTTGGTTTGGTTTTTGTTTTTTCAAATCCCAGTCTGCCCTCAAAAGCTGGGACAGTTCTTTGTGGCTCTATATATAAACTATCCTGAGGTCCTCTCAGAACGCAAAGACGCCTGTTTTTCCAATCCACTGGGTACTGTCAAGATAATATCAGAAAGAGTGAGTATAAAAAAAATGAATGGGAGTAAATTTTTAAATACTTAAAATTTTAAAAAGTTGTGTCTGAAGTAAGTCTTTCTTGAGCAGTACCTTGCCTTGCCTCCTCCTCAAGCAAGTCCGTATGCAAGGCTAAATACCTCTCTTCATCACACAGCGCCTCTACCCGCGCCTCCTCTTCAGACAGCTGGTAGTCTCTGTTCCAAGTGGCGTACTCGGCGTCGTACGCAGAGAGGTCATGCAGGTGACCACGCCCATCGTATCTGTAATGCGAACACGCTGGTCAGCAGACGGAAGTCACCGCCTAGGCTGGTGGCGTGTGGCACTCTAGGTACATACTTACCAATCAAAACAACGAGGTAAAAGTATTAAAAGAAAGGTAAAACTCCTCTCAGATTTATATTTAACTCGGCTAGTCAAATCTCGCCTACTTTTAAGCTCAAGTTATCTTAACAAAGCGTAAACTCCCTTCTAGAGCAATGGTAAGACTTATGACTAAAGGCAGACAACCCTTTAAGGCACGAGTGGCCCACTTCACTAGCCGCTCTCACCGTCTATGGTTTGCTCAACCATTCAATACCACTTGCAAAAAAAAAAAAAAAAATCATTTTCTTTCTGAAAAGTTAAATATCTTACATAGCTTACATTCACACAAACTGAATACATAAATACCTATCCGTAAGAACCAAACGGTCGAAATTTCCTCGCTTCTTTCTGCTAGTCCCGAACTCTCAGGAGAAATCTTCATCAAAGAAACTTGCGTCCATTGGAGGTAAAATCTTGGCTAGGCTCGCCCCTAGCCACTGGCTGAGGAAAGAAGTGCTGGGTTACGTGGTAGAGAGACACACAAAGGAACAGTGACATATACGTGCAGTTTAAGGAGGTTCACTGGAAACCGGCAAAGCCACTAGACGCGGGTCAGCACTTCCACTCTTGCTATCCCAGGAAGTGACAGGAGACAGGTCATGTTTCTCTTGCATGGACCCATGGGCACTTTACCCACTCGAGAATAAGAACAGCACTTTCTGCTATGCTTTTAACATGAAAGACTGAGGAAGATGCAGTCAATGCACAGTCAGATGATGAGTGAGTCGGCTGGTAATTTTGACTTAAAGCACTGATTCGGGGTTGCAGAAACAAATAGAGAGCGACAAACAAAAGTCTGCCTACTTCACTGATGCTGGCTTCTGTGATGGAGACCAAATGAGCAGGGGAAAAGGGCGCTGACGGGGATAAAAAAAAAAAGCCAAAAATTCCAGGGAACCCAAATGATTGCATTTTATTAAAGTTTAAAATTAGTTTTACTTTGACGTAAACCTCCTTAACTTACAAACGTAACTATCATTTTAGAGTATTATCCATGCGCATGTGCAGTGTCTGCTCCCCACCAGTTCTGGGAGACCTAGCTCACGGCATGTACAGGACGGTGGCGAGCCTGCGTAAAGAGCTGAGACTTCAGCAGAGCTCACCCAACCGCAACAACACAAGTCACAGGTGACACCCTGGAAAGCAAGCCGGATAACCCGGCAACGTCATTCCATGTGAGCGCAGTTCAAAGGCACAGGACGTCTGAGCAGCACGTGGAGCCAGCAGACCCAGAGCTGAGCTGATCTGCAACCCTCCCTTCTCCAGTTCTTGCTTCCTAGGGCTACCTCCAAGCAGAAACGTCAGGGATGGAAAAGGCCTATTTGGTCATTAATGTGTCCATTCTGGCCAGCTCAGAGGTCATCCCTACAGTCATGTTCCAGGGCTCTGCAGAATCCAGTTCTAATCGTCTCGGATGATGGGCTTCCTTCACTGGAGAGACTATTCCACAGATTAATGGCTGGTCACAGTTAGCCTTTCAGTCCCGGCCCCAGAGGAAGCGTTGCCCAACCAGCAAAACAAAAACAAAAAAACCCAAAGCCCAGTGAGGAGGGGGAAAGGAAAGAAGGACCGAAAAGGCGAGAGAGGGGGGCACAAACAACCGACATCATGTAATGCTATGCCATCCTTTTCAAATCAGACACCTTCAGAAACACCCCATCCCGGCCCCTCCGCCCACAGTCGCACAACACCTGGGGGTGATGACCGCAAGTGGGTGTGATTTGAAAAGGGGCAAGTGGGGAGCCCAGCTCCACCCTTCGGTTTTAGGAGACGGTGAAACCGGCCCTAGGAACACTACCCCTTAAGAGCAAGGTCAGGGTCCGCCCGGCGGCAGACCGGCTTCCAACTTCACCCGCTACCTCAAGTCTGTCAAAGGGTCGGGTTATCCCGGGGAGGGGCTGCCCGCTGGGGGCGTCAAAAGTCCTGCCAGGCTCAGGCTAGCTCACAGGGTCCCCAAGAGGCGCCCAAGCCTCAGCGCGCGGCGCTTCGGAGGAACAAAAGCGCGCTCCTGGGCTGCCTCCCGCACGGGGGGCCTGGGCGGCTTCCCCCGCGGGGTCGAGGGCTGCGGGCGCAGACGATCCCTCCGGCGACGGGCGCGGCGCCGGCTCCGGCCGGAGCCTTAGGGCGGGTTTCACCGTCCCCTCCCCGAGCGCCGGCGCACGTGGGGCGGGGAGGCCCCGCGCCCCCGGCCCCACCAAACCCCTTCAGTGGTCCTGGCCATCTAGTCAACATCGGGCGAAATCAAGCGGGCGAGGGAGGGGAGGGTCGGCGGGTGGGGGGCGGAACCGACCTGTCGATGAGGAGCTTGTGGTCCCCCATCCAGGGGATGAGGTGCTGTCCCTGTTCCTGGGCCAGGGCCCGCTCGTCGTCCCGGAACAGCTTGCAGGCATAGCCAAAAACCAGCAGCTCCACTCGGCTGCCCGCACCGCCGGCGCCGCCGGGCCCGGCCTCCTCCTTCGCGCCGCCCTTCCTCTCCGGCTTGGCGCGGCCCCCGCCCGCGCCGTACATGACAGCGTCCCCGGCGTCCGGGCCGGTCCTCCGCTGGGCCGCGCGACGTCCCCGAAGCCTCTCCTGGCCTACCCCCTCAGTCAAAGGCGCCGCACCGCGGCCGCAACCTCAGCTCCGCCGCCATGGCAGGCCACAAAATGGAGGACGCGCGACTTCCGGCGGCGGAACCGCACTTCCGGTCGCCGCGGCGGCAGATTCGCCACGCGGCGGGGCCGTCGGGGCCGCTGGAAAATAGTCGGGCCCTCGGTTTCGCGCTCAGAGGCGCCGCCCCGACCCCGGGCGCGGCTCTCAGGGAGCGTGGCTTCGTTTCGGATTTTTCCCGAGGCGCCGCGAGCGCGACGAAAGTGCGGCGGGGGAGCGCGCGCCCGCTCCGCGGAGGCCGGCGCGCGCGGGGGCGTCTGGGCCGGCGCCGACGGCGGGCGGGGCGCGGGCCGGTGCCCCAGGCTGGCCGCTCTCCTCGGAAGGTTCCCCAGGAGGCTGTTAGAAGCCAGGGATCCATAAACACGTTCGGGCGGCGGAGTTGAGGCCCGGGGGCTGGGGGAGGCCTCGGCGGGGGCGGGAGGCCACGGTCCCAGCCCCCTCCCATGTCGTGGCTTGGAGGATGTTTCCTTCTGAGCTGCAGTTTCCCGTGTATCCCCCACCCCCTCGGTGATGCTGGGCATTGAGCCCAGAGGCAGCTCACCTTGAGCTCTACCCTCAGCCCCTTTATTTGTTTATTTATTATTTATATTTTTGCGGTCAGGGGATTGAACCCAGAGCCATTCTACTTCTGAGCTACACCACCAGCCCTGTTTTTATTTATTTTATTTTGAAACAGTCTAAGTTGCAGAGGGCCTCACTAAGTAGATGAGGCTGGCCAGGAACCTGTGATCCTCCTGTCTCCGCCTCCCAAGCACTGGGATTACAAGTGTGCACCACCCCACCGCACCCGGGTACCCTCAGCCCTTTTAAAGTTTTGTTTTGGCTTGTAATCCCCGCGCTTGGGAGGCGGAGACAGGAGGATTGTGCAGGTTCGAAGCCAGCCGCTGCGCTGGCTTACGAGACCCTGTTTCCAAATAAAAAAGTATAAAATAGGTCTGGGGGTGTAGCCTGGAAGTAGAAGGGTTTCCAGGAACCCCAGTACCACACACACAAAAAATAATAATAAAATAAAATAAAATTTTGTTTTGAAACAGGATCTCCCTAGGTTACTGAGAGTCGTGCTAAGTCGCTGAGGCTGGTCTTGAGCCTGTGATCCTCCTGTCTCAGGCTCCCAAGTACTGGGGTTGCAGGGGTGTGCCACCACACCTGGCTTCATCTCTACATTTTGGCCCAGTAGTTTCAGGTCAGAAGGCCAAGGTGGCTGGAGTGCAGAAACTCCTACTCAGGGATCCGATCTCCCAGTTTTTGTAGGAACTGAAAGGTGTATGACACGCAGTAAGAAGGGTATTCTCCTCTCTGTGCCGAGGGTCACCTTTCTCCATGAAATAATGACATCTTTCTACTAAAAATGTTGAAATGAAACCATGTGTATGAATGTTGTTATAGTTCAAAAGTGTCCCCTCAACCCCATTTTATGTTTGGGAAACTTAGTCCTCAAATTCATAATGTCAGTGGTACTTGGAGAGAGAACCTTTGGGAGCTGATCAGATTAAACTGATGTAGATTATTCTGTTCATGGATTCACTGAGTTATTGACATGGCTTTGTGGTAATGGGTCTCTCAAGCGTGCTTGCACTTTCTTGCTGTTAGGTTTTCTGCCAAGTTATGCAGCAAGAAGGAACTCATCAGAGGCTGGCATCACACTCCTGGGCTTTCCAGCCTCCGGAACTCTGAGCTACATATCTAATAAAATACCCAGTCTCTGGTGTTTTGTTATAGCAACAGAAAACATTCTAAGACAAATGCTAACAGATTGAACAGCAAGAAGGTTTTGTTTTTTATTTTGCGGGTCTGGGGGTGGAACCCAGGGGCATTGGACCTCCAAGCTACAGCCCTGCCCTATTTTTTATTCTTTTTTTTTTTTGAAACAGGGTCTCACGAGGTTGTGGAGGGCCTCACTAAGTAGCTGAGGCTGTCTGCAAACCACGATTCTCCTGTCTCAGCCTCCCAAATGCTGGGATGACAAGCCCGCCCTATTTAAATTTTTTTTGGACACAGGGTCTCACTCTGCTAAGTCCCACTCACTAGGCTGCTGAGGCTGGCTTCGAACCTGTCTTCACCTCCCAAGTACTGGGGTTACAGGCGCGTGCCACCCCATCTGGTTCCTGATTACCACCTTCTCTTGAGAATATGGAAGCGCTTGGTATCAACTAAAATGTCTGCATTAAATTTGGAACAGAGCAAGCCTAGTCGTCACAGAAAACGAGTCTGTGTGGTCTGGATTCCCAGGCTGGTTCATTGGCTTGCGGTGCCATCCTTTTCAACTAAGTGTGGTTGATTTTTATATATTTTCGAGAGATGCTAAGAATATCGAATCGGGCAAGTAGATCCGACGTTGGAACTTGGGACTTAATTTGAGTGTAAGGCCACCGGGTGTGAACAGCTCTCATGTCGCCCGTCTTAACTGTGCACCTGGAACATGCAGGGCACCTGGCTGCACCTCGCAGGACAGAGAGCTCCAGGGCGACCGGAAGCACGGCTCAGTCATCTGGCATCTCCAGGAGATGCTGAGCCTCTGGCAGTAAAGGTGGTCGAACAGGATCAGGTCGGCAAAAGTCAGTATCAGTGCCGTGCCTGTCAGCTGGGGATTTCCTCAGCGTAAGTAAAGTGGTGACCCCTGAAGGCAAGAAGTAGGCTGCAGACTCCTGTGTTTTTAGCCGAGGGGTTTTCCTCTTCAGGAATCGAATATCCTCTTACTAACAAAGAAAAGAAGAATGGGTGTTGGGTGAGCCAACTAGCAGTATCTGTTCTACTTTATGTGTTTGTTTCTTCTCATTTTAAAACCATAATCAAATGAAGGGGAAACATATGTAAACCCATAATTACTCTATTGCATAAATGCTGTCTGTGAATCTGAACACGCTTAATTTTAAAATAATACTTAATTTTATGGAGCACTTTGCCATTGGGGAAAACAGCAGGTGGCTTAGCTGAGTGGAGTTGATGCTGGGAACTAGCTGTAGCGGTTGGGGCGGAGCTGGCAGAGAGCAGGCGACCCCAAGACTGGCCCCAGAAGGCCCTTTGTGCTGGAGGAACAAGAGGGGGTAAGTTGGCAGGGCTGGAGTGGGCTCCTGCTGAGCGGGAATCCTGGAGGAGGCCCCTGTCTCACTGGGACTGAGACAGTGAGAAGGGCTGTTGAGACAGGTCTGGAACCATGGAGAAGACAGGAGCTTCTCAGGCGCTGCCTTTGGAGCCAGGAGGGGCGAATACCTGACTCTCCCCACCCCAATACCCAGGCAGGGCCACCACTGTCTGACCTAGGGAAGCGCTTTAAGACACAGCAGAGAGGGGAGGGCGCCAAGGGATCCTCCTAGTACAACGTGTATCAAGAAGGAGGCACTATGTGGTGGTAGTTTCACGTGGGGATGCTACGGAGCTTATCCATGGTCGCAGATCCCTGGCCGGCTGGCCCCAGAGTGGGAACTCCCGGCTCTGCACCATTCTGCTGAGGTGGAGAGGGCTCCATGTGCCGGGCACGAGGGCCGATGGTCCCTGACTTTGAGTCGCTCAGAGTCAGGATTGGGAGACAGATGTCTATAACATCCATTGGGACGCCACAACATCATATACCTAAGAATTCCCTCCCTCCCTCCCTTCCTTCCTTCCTCACGATGTTGGGCATTCTACCTCCAAGCTATACCTCCAGCCCTATTTTATTTTGAAATAAGGTCTCACTAGGTTTATGAGAGTCTCACTACTTGCTGAGGTTGTCCTCGAACCTACCATCCTCCTGTCTCAGGTTCCCAAGTACAGGATTCCAGTTGTGTGCCACCACACCCTGTTTAACTAATTTCTTTCTTTCTTTCTTTCTTTCTTTCTTTCTTTCTTTCTTTCTTCTTTCTTTCTTTCTTTCCTTTCTTTCTTCCTTCCTTTCTTTCTTTCTTTCTTTCTTTCTTTCTTTCTTTCTTTCTTTCTTTCTTTCTTTCTTTCTTCTTTCTTTCATGGTACTGGAGTTCCTGGAAGCCCTTCTACCTCCGGGCTACACTCCAGACCTATTTTTACATTTTTATTTGGAAACAGGGTCTCCTAAGCCAGCGCGCATGGCTGGCTTGGAACCTGCGCGGTCCTCCTGTCTCCACCTCCCAAGCGCGGGGATGACAAGCGTGCGCACCACGCCCGGCTCACTAAGAATTTCTTCAAGAAACATTCCCCATTCTGTATGCCTTTGGCTGGCCACCTCTGCAGCACATTTCTTTCTTTGCAGTACTGGGGATGGAACCCAGGGGCATTCTACCTCCGAGCTACACCCCCAGCCTATTTTTTATTCTTAGTTTGAAACAAGGTCTCACTGAGTCACAGAGTGTCACTAAGTAGCCGAGGCTGGCCTTCAACTGCACCCTCTTGTCCCAGCCTCCCACATGCTGGGATTACAAGCGTGCGCCACCACGCCTGGCTCTGCCACCACATTCCTGAAACATCAACAGCAAACAAAACAAAACAAAGAGAAAACAGAAGCTTCTAGCCTGCTGTGGGACCCAGGCTCAGCTCCACCCTGGCTCTGAACAAAAGCAATGGGCATGCATCCTTGGTACGGGGCACTTGGTTTTGTCGTGGAGACGAGAGCACATCTCAGTCCTCCACAGTTATTCCAGCCTCTCCCTCCAGCCCCCTCCTTTGTTGTTTCTAAGAGCTTTGAGGGCTTCGGGGAGAGAAAGAGCCTTTTCAGCAAAAAGAATAACACCAAAAAGAAAAAGAAAACAGACCCACGCGTTACAAATAATCACTCCCTAATTTTCCTTTCTTCTCTCCCGACTTGTGCTATTCTTTGGGTTCAGAAAGAGCTACGGAAATTAAGCACAAAAGCAGCAGCTCAGTTCTCATCTGCCCAGTGTCTGGGCTGTCTTAGCCTGGCGTAGTCCTCTCACCCGCCCTCCCGGAGTCGCCTTGGGTTCGGTGTTGGGGGTGAGAGCTGAGCCTTGGGGAATGGCCTCGTGCCTCTCTCTGCCTGGCCGAGGCTCGGCTCGTGGCCACGGCCAGCTCCACTCCCGCCTTGGTGGACAAGCTAGTCCTCTTTTCTTCCTTGCTCAATGGCACACGTTCACCTTTTAAGTTATTGCGAGGAGTATTTCGCTCCTTGCCAGCCACGTTTTCTCTTCCTTCTTGGTGTGATATTTGGGTTAGCCGCGAGGCACTTAACCCCAGTGGGTTGCCCTGATGCAGCTGGGGCTCAGACATTCTCTGGGCCAGGTGTGCTCATGGAAGTCAGGAAGGATAGGGCTGTGTCTACACGACCACTGGTTGTGGACTGGCTTCTGTCTGCTAGGGTCTGGACCTCCCACCTTATTGCCATGGCGCACATCCATCCCGATTGTGACCACGGAAGGCAAGAGGGATTGTGTGGATGGGCTGGGCTCAGGGTGCAGAGAGGGAAGATGGTCCTAGACCGTCCCGGGGTCCAGCGTCATCACAGGGCCGGCTGCGGTGGAGGCAGGGGGGCCGGCTTGGGTGAAGGACCTGGGGTCTCGGAAGCAGAGGTGGGTACGATGAGGCCACTTCTGGCTGTTGAAACAGACAGGACCCAGGTTCTCCCTGCAGCCTCCAGACAGAGCCAGCCCCACCAATCCCTTGATCTTACCCGCTTCCAAACTCATTTGGACTCAGACCTCCAGACCGGAAGAAAATAAATGTGCGTCCTTTTAAGCCACCGAGTCTGGGCGATTTTTCTGACAGCCGCAGGGGCCCACAGGACTCTCACCTACGTGGTTACTCTACGCTGCCCAGGCTGGTGAGCTCAGCCTCCCTCTGCGAGCTCCCCGGAGCGCCCGAGCTTGCGTTTCCCTGTGATAAGAGTGTTCAATGTCTTCTTTCGCTTCTTAGCCTCTTTCACCTATTTAAACTTTATAGACTTATCATATATCCTGATGCGCTGATTTTTTTCCGTCTTAGAGGCAGCACCTGCCCTGACTTTGATCCTGGTCTAGAAAGTCTGCCTGCGCTTCTATCCTGCGGGAGTGCGTCGTATGAAGTCGGGTGTGGTGTTGCACGCCTGTCATCCAGGACTTGGGAGGCTGAGACGGGAGGAGCGCAGGTTTGAAGCCACCTCAGCAACCTGGTGAGACCCTGTTTCAAACTAAGATATAATACAGGGCTGGGGTGTAGCTCTGAGGCAGAATGACCTTGGGTAACACACACAGACACACAATTGGATTGTATAGTACGCTCTTCTATGGCTGTGTTATATTTTCTTTTCTTGTGTCCCCCTTTTCTTGGTGTTGGGGGTCAGTCAGCGTGCACACCACCGCTGAGCTGAGCCCCAGCTCCTGTGTTTTTCCCTCATGGCTATGTTGGTAAGAGTCAACGCATACTGTGTTGCCACTGGGGCAAAGCCCTTTTTGTCGTCTTTTTTTTTTTTTTTTGAGGTACTGGGGATAGAACCCAGGGGGCATTCTACCTCCAAGTTATATCCCCAGCCCTATTTTTTATTCTTTATTTTGAAAAAAGATCTCACTGAGTTGCAAACAGCCTCACCTAAATAGCTGAGGCTGGCCTCGAACCTGCAATCTCCTGTCTCAGCCTCCCAAATGCTGGGCTTACAAGAGTGCGCCATCATGCCCGGCTCCTTTTTCTTCTGTGCTGCTTGTGGGCACTGGGCGTTTCCTCGAGCATGGCTTTTGGTGCACGGGCTTGCATGCTTTGCCAGGGCGCCCCCGTGGAGCAGGTGGGTCGCGGGTGCGCACATGTGCAGCTTCAGCTCAGCCGGTCAGGCCGCCCCAGGTGTCCCAGCCTGGGCCGGTTGCTTTGTCCCTGGGCACGTCTCCTGCGGGGGCCGCACCTGGGGACCCTGTTGCTGACCTGTGTGGCGAACGTTGTCATCTCTGAGCTAGCGAAGGGGAAAGGGACGGAGGAATGTGTGAGGGTCAGGGTGGAGACTGGGCTGGGGCATGAGGGTCAGGGGCGGATGGACAGGGCAGGACCGTGAGCCTCCGCTCGGTGCCTGCTCTGTGCCCGGCACTGTTGCAAGGCATACATACGCTCTTGTATGTGGCTGGGGAATTTAGTTCAGGCACATGTGTGATCACTCAAGTGTGATCGCTGGTGAAACAGTCAGGCCAGTGAGTCTCACCTTCTCTCTGTGCTCTGACAGATGAGCACTAAAGGAACCGAGTTGGAACTTAGTGAGACCCTGTTTAAAAAAAAAAAAGAGGCTGGGCGTGGTGGCACACGCTTGTAATCCCAGCACTTGGGAGGCTGAGACAAGGAGGATCGCACAGGTTCAAAGCCAGCCTCAGCTACTCAGTGAGGCTCTCAGTAACTTAGTGAGAGCCTGTTTCCAAATAAAGTATAAAATAAATAGGTCTGGGAGTATAGCCCAGAGGTAGAAAAGCCCCTGGGTTCCACCCCCAGTACCACACACACACACAAATGCTGGGTGTGGTAACACACACTTGTAATCCCAGCACTTGAGAAGCTGAGACAGGAGGATCTCAGATTTGAGGACAGCTTCAAAAAGTAGTGAGACTCTCATTAACCTAGTGAGACTTTGTCTCAAAATAAAATCAGCCGGGTGTGGTGGAGCACGCTTGTAATCCCAGGACTTGGGAGGCTGAGTCAGGAGGATCACACAGGTTCAAAGCCAGCCTCAGCTACTTAGTGAGGCTCTCAGCAACTTAGTGAGACCCTGTTTCCAAATAAAATATAAAAATGAGGTCTGGGAGTATAGCCCGGAGGTAGAATGCCCCTGGGTTTCATTCCTAGTACCACAAAAATTAAAATCAGACTGGGAGTATAGCTTGGAGATTAGAATGCCTCTGGGCTCAATCCCCAGTGCCACAGAAAGAAAAAAAGGAGAGGAAGGAAAGAAAGAAGGAAGGAAGGAAAAGAAAGGCTAAAGTAGGGCTGGGGTATAGTTCAGACGTAGAATGCCCTGGGTTCCATTCCTAGTAACACACACACACACACACACACACACACACACACATCATCATCATCATCATCATCATCATCATCCCACCTCCTCATCAAGCTACATCCTGGGACATTCTCTCACACACCTAGCACATCCTTTAAACCAGAGGCAGAGCCCTGCCTGGCTCTGTTCTGGGAACGGAGAGCTGCCCCCAGCCTGCTCCATGGATCTGACCCGTCCTCCGCCTGGCTGGGGCTCCTGCCTCCAAAGCACCTGAGAACATGGCTGAACTTGGAATCGGGCAGTTTTGGCTAACGCACCTGCTGGGGCGGGGTGGCCTTGAGTTAGTCAGGGGATAGATCTGCTCCACACCAGCCCAGACGGCAGGTTCTGGGGACAGCGCTGGCTCCCAAGCCCGTGGAGGGGGGGCGAGGAGTGACCCCCAGAACCCCCGGCCGACGCCCCAGGCCCAGGGCTGGTGTGCAGACGTTTAACAGCATACTCTTCAGGAAAAGAAAATAGTCCTGGCATCTTGGTCTGGACAAATAGCCCAGGCAAATGGACATTTGTCCATTGCAGGAGTAAAAATGCTTCCCTGGGGCTGACTTCCAGCCGCACAGCAGGTCACTGAGCTTGGCGTTGGGGAGACACGCCCCGACACCACACTCTGGAATCGCGCACACTCTCTCGGGAGATGGAGCACGTCCTAGGAGCCTAGGAAGCGGGGCTGTGAGCAGCTAGTGCCCTTCAAGGTTGCTCAGCTGCAGGTTTGTACGATGTCATCTTAATAATGGCGGTGCGGCCAGGTGTGGTGGTGCACGCCTGAGTCCCAACGGGGCTGCGAGAGAACAACCAGGAGGGCCTTGGGCATCATCAGCCCCTCTCCTTCCTCAGCCTGAATAAGAAGGGGGGCAGCCTCCCCCAGTTGCAAGGCGAGCCACACCACATGTGTCTGAGTCCTCATGTGGGCTTCTCTGACCTCAGCTTCTTCCTGATAGCGCAGCCAGGGCCTGGTAGCAGCCACACATGCTCTGTGCAAATCAGAAAAGGCACCTGCTCCAGGGAATAGCCGTTTCTTGGTGAGTGGACCACAGCCCCTCCCCAGGGTTGGGCCCCTCCTCCGTTTCCGGCAACCTGAGCCACTGTGCAGGACGGCCCGGCTCAGCCTCAGGAGAGGGGCCGGAAGCGGTTTAAAGTGTGCAAAGACTCATGCCATGGCAGCGTTACTTATGAAGGCGGAGAACTTTGGAGACTATCTAAATGCTGGAAACGGGGGCTGTGATTCAAAGCTGCTGCAGTCCTCCCCTAGCATACCAAGCAGGCGCTAAAAATATCGCCGTAATGCGCACAAGGTCATCTGAACGATGATACTCATTATCGTGCTACTTGTAATAAAAGACAGAGACAAACGTCTGTTGATAGCACAGTGCCCAAGTGAATCACGGGCATCTGCGCAACGGGACTCGGACGCTAACGGCCAGGGCCCGAGGCTGCACTGGCGTGCGAGAGGCGTGCGGTGTGCTCCCACCCACGTGAAAGCACGCTGCCGTGTGTGTGCATGTGTGCCTGTGTGCATGCACGTGCACACGTGTGGGTGCAGGTCTCTGTGTGCATGTGTATATGTGTGTGCATGTCCATGTCCATGTGCATGCATGTGTGTGTGTGTGTGTGTGCCTGACTCTGCACATGCATGTCTGTGGATCCATGTATATGTGTGTGCCTGTCTCTGTATGTGCGCATGTCTGTGTATGCATGCGTGTAGTGGGTGCATGTTTGCTCATGGCTGTGTAGATGTGGTGGATACGTATGTGTTTGTGTATATCTGTGTGTACTTGTTTATCTACATACTATATCTGCAATGAATCTTGAAAACAGAGTGACTATGGCTCTAGTGAGGCCAACAGGGAAATTTGTAGTTGAAATAACAAAGCAGCCGGGTGTGGTGGCACACGCTTGTAATCCCAGTACTTGAGCGACCGAGACAGGAGGACTGTGGGTTCTCGGCCAGCCTCAGCAACTTAGGGAGCCCTCTGCAACCTAACAAGCCCTGTTTCAAATTCAAATTCAAATAGGCTGGAGGTGTACTCGGAGGTAGAAGGACCCTGGGTTCACTTCCCAGTGCCACAAAAAACAAAAACAACCTGTGAGTGGTGGTGCACACTTGTAATCCCAGTCCTGAGAGGCTGAGGCAGGAGGGTTGCAGGTTCAAAGCCAGCCTCAACAGCTTGATGAGTCTGTCAACAGCTCAGTGAGACACTTTCAAAATTAAAAAATGGGGGGCCTGGGAGATGTAGCTCAGAGGTAGCATGCCCCTGAGTTCAGTCTCTAGCACCGTTCAAGACTAAAACAAAAACAAAAAATAAAATAAAGACAGAAACTCCCCCTCCCATTTGATATCCTTCACTGTTAAACCATGAGTGTGTCTTATTTGGGGGAGACGAAAGCCTTTAAAGCAGAAAACAACCCCCAAACCTCTCAGCCTGCTGCCAGGCACCACCACCCTTAAAAAGCGTCTTGGCCATGGCAGGAAGTGTCCACCCCGGGGCCGAGGTGTCGCGTCCTGCACCGAATCATCCTCGCGGGGAGCAAGACGGAGGAAGGACAGCGCCTCGCTCTGACTCTGCTCCTGCACCCCCGGCCCCGCGCGCCACGGTCCCAAGCCAGCCTTCACTATGTGGAAGGGTGTCGGGTTCCTGAGGAGCTGTGGACCCTGAGTCCTCGAAACACCCACACCGCGGGCCATCCCCAGCACAGAGCCACGGCAGGCGTGCCAGCGGGTGGGGAGGCAGGCCCCTGTGCCAGGAGGATCCTGCCCAGACTTTCTCCCTGTTCACCCCGCTGTGCCGCCCGGCTCTGAGCACCCTCAGCCCTGCTTAGTTGCCCAGAAACTCTCTGTGTTGGCCTCAGCAGCCCCCCACTCCCAATCTCTCCTGGTCACTCCAGCGAGGGCCTGTCACCAGGAGGGACGTCAGCACAGTCGGGGACCGCTGCTCTCAGCCAGCAGGACGGAGGCGGGTCTCTGGGGCGCTCTCCCTCTGGGCTGCTCCAGGGGCAGGGCTGTTCGTCAACACTGAGTAGTTTTCTCCTCAGCTAAGCAAATGCTTCCTCAGTGGGGCACATTTTGAGCTCATTTAGATGCAACCGAGGAGAGCTGAGCTCCTGTGTGCCCAGGCTGAAAATGAATCCGCAGACTCACCCCGTGCGCCACCCGCGGGCTTTTTTCCAGGAGGGACGCGCCCCGGCTCATGGGACCCCGGCTGAATGATGGGTTTGATTATATGATAGAGGCTGCTGCACTGAAGGGTCTCAGAACTGTCCCCGAGCTGAGCTGGGATCCCCGTGGCTTCTCTGCTGGGTGATGGTGCTGGGACCTCGGGTCAAAGTCATTGGGGGACACCTGAGGAAAGAAGGGGTGACTCACAGGCAGGACATCAGGAAGGCGGATGGTACAGACCCCAGGCCCTCGAAGGCAGCACCCTCCCTGGTTACGGTGTCCGCGTGGCACCCGGGTCCTGTGTGCCCGCCCTGTGTCCATACTGCGACCTACAGGGCAGAGAGGGGCGGCCAAGGGTCCCCCTCACTGATCTGCCCAGTCACGGCCAGGACCCTAACAGGGCACCAGGGAGGCGGTGGCGGAACATCCCCAGGGCCTCCTCCTCCTCTCAGCGCCTCCCTCCTCTGAGTGGCTCCATCCTGGCCCCACCTGGGTCCCCTGGCGGCTCCAGGGGCTCTGCTGGACCTCATCCTGCTGCAGCTCCTCCGCCTCAAGTGCTCCTGGAAGGAGCGCGGGACTCCCCACGGCCTCTGCATCCTGCCGTCCTCCCGCGCTCTCACTGGTCCAGATGACGCTGGGGCTCACCCCCTGGGTGTCACGCCCCTGTTCTCTCGTACAGGTCACATGACGTCCCTGCAGGAGAACAGGCCCACGGAGATCCCAGGACCAAAAGTGGGGAGGGTGGAGCCCATGGAGAGGCCAAGAGCGCCAGAGGGGCGCGGGGCGGGAGCCACGGGCACGTGCAGCGGGCTGTCCTTCACAGAGACCGCCCGTCCCGTGCCCAGGAGCCGTGTGTCCGCTCACGCCCTGGCCAAGCCTTTCTGGGTCGGCTCGTCAGATTCCAGACGCTCCCTGGAGCGAGTCCACCGCACATCAGACTCCGTCCATCACGCACACGCGGTGGAAGAGGGGGGGGCGGTGGGTTTCCACCTGAGTGACAGATTAGGCCGCGGGTCCCAGGCCCGGGCGGGCGCTGAGGTGGCTGGACTCCCGCTGCCGCTCGGGACCGGCCCCGGCACTGGAGCCCGGGTCCCGAGGCCTTCCGCGTGGCAGCCTTAGTTCTCTTGTTCGTGGCTGCTGCGATTCATCATCCGGGATTGATGACCGGGCCGTTTTCTCTTGGGATGTAGAGCGTGCCCAGGGTGATGGAGAGGTACTTAGGGCACCGTCCGCGGGGCTCTGCGCCCAGCTCCGCGGCTGCGGCTCCTGCGCGGGGAACTGCCGCCTGCGTGCTGGGGAGCGGAGGGAGAGCCCTGCGGCTGGGCAGGGGCAGCGGGAGTGTCCAGGAGCGCTGGACAGCATCGGAGCCCCAGGTGACGGAGCTGCTGCTGAAGTCACCGCGGCTCCAGCCGTCCACTCTATCCTACGTGTCCACTCCACTCGCTCACCAGAGACAAAGGTCCGGCCGGGGAGGCCGAGGCCCCAAGGCCCCGCTGCCTGGCCAGCTCAAGGGCACACCTGCCGCCCACCACCCTCGCCTGGGCCTCCAGCCACGCCGGGCGCCGGCTCCCAAGCTCGTCTCTTTCCTCCTCCTTCAGGCCTCGCCAGCCCCTCCCCGGCCTGCACCTGCCAGGGCTCAGCCTGTTCCTGTCTCTCTGCATCTCCCCGTCCTCCCCATCCCTTCCTCAACCACACCTGACGCCACGCCAGCCGCCACCTGACCTGGGACACGGGGACCCCGCTCCTGGAGGGGAGCCGCCGGTCCAGAGTCGCTGCAGAGATGGCGGCCTCTCCCTGCTCCTCCGCCCTCCCGGAGCCCCTTCTTGGCTCAGCTCCCTGCACTGGCTTCTCTCATCTGGAGTGAGATACCAGAGACATTTTAGGGTACATCTTAAGTGCCACTGGAGTGCTAATGGGGATGGCATTGATTGCAGGGATCACTGTGAGTTATGCAAATGTTTTCACGATACAAAGCCTGCTGACCCATGAACATGGACAGCTTCCTGCCAACTTGTATTTTATTTCTTTTTTTTTTTTTTTTTAGTACTGGAATTCCTGGAAATCCTTCTACCTCTGGGCTACACTCCCAGAACCTATTTTTTATATTTTTACTTAGAAACAGGGTCTCTTAAGTCAGCAAGGCTGGCTTAGAACCTGAGCAATCCTCCTGTCTCCACCTCCCAAGCGCGGGTTTTACAAGCGTGCGCCACCACGCCCGGCCTAACTTGTATTTTCTTTAACTTTTTCTAACAATACTTTGTCATTTTTAGCATATGAGTATTTTGTCTCCTCAGCTAAATTCATTCCTTAGTACATTATTTTATGGGGGTGTTATAATAAAAGTTTTTTTGTGTGGGTCTGGGGATGGAACCCAGGAGCATTCGACCTCCAAGCTACACCCCCTGCCACCACGCCCAGTTTTCCTTTTGCTGCCTTTGCTGGTTCATTTGGGGCTCTGGCAAGCGGGCTGGGCTCCCTGGTCTACTCTTTTATTCTCTTCTGAGGCTTTTACTCCTGGCCAGGGTCTCCTCACGTGACAGCCCCTAGGGCCTGGACCCCCGTCCCGCACTGCGCATCCACCAAGAGGTGCCGGGCAGAGCCACTGCCAGGCAAGAACTGCTGTCCTCGGGAGACGGGTCGGTGCTTAGCCAGGGCTTGGCGTGTGGCCGCACAGCTCCCACACTGACCCGCATGTCCACCTCAAGGTCACAGGACTCCCTGTGCCTGGGCCCTGGCCGGAGCCTGGTGGCTCTGTGAGCACCTTCCTCCTCCTGGCGCCTGTCTTGTGCGCACCTGCTGCGCACAGGGGCCCTCGTGAACCCCCAGTGGTAGGTGGTAGCCCCGCCTTTATGACCTTTAAAATGGGAACGATCAGCTCTGCTGCTCCAGGTTTACAGAGCCACCAGGTCACATGGAGAGAAATTAAGTTCTCAAGATGCGACCCCAGGAGAAGAGCTCGGGAGCGCAGGCGCCTCCTCCTAATTAAGGAGCAGCCTCGGGCTCTCACCCACCCTGGCTGCTGGGAGATCTAATATTCAACTCAAGATGTTTAATTTTACAGAAGTCAAAAGCTGTTTTCAGAGCTTGCGTCGTAACCGGGCTCCTCGGCACCTGTGCGCTGTTCAAATATTGATGTGATAACCTCGCTCGGCTCCTGCTCTGGGGCTGTGCCTGGCAGCACGCGGGGCGTCAGCCCTCGTACCCGGAGGAGCCTCTCAGAGACACGGCATCTGCCGGAGCCTGACCCGGGGTCTCCACCTGGACGCACGAGACCCCCAGTCCGGCGGGGCAGGAAGTGACAGCGGGCGGTGCTGAGGGGCACGTGAGGGCGGCGGCCACTCTCACTTGTTCCTGGGCCTCTTCACTCTTTCATCCAACAGGCATTTTCTGGGCCCTGCTTTGTGGCAGCCGTGGAACTGTAGGTGCCTGAAAACACTACAGAGCCAAGCAGGTGCCAGGGTCACTGAAGTCCCCTCTGAACAGCGCTGGGAGGCCGGGGCCCTCGTGGAAACAGTGCGCTGTGCTGACCATCAGCCGGCCCGTCGGAGTCCAGATGGCAGGCACAGTGCTTAGAGCCCATGTCTGTCTGACGAGTGCCGACTTCCAACCTCCTGAAGGGATGTTGGAGCAGCTCCTGTGGAGAAATGTATGATAACTGACTTATCTCAGAGGCTCTGGTCTCAGGCAGATGAGGGATGTCAGGAGCCGAGATGTCTTTAGCCATGCTTCTGCTCCTGCAGCGTTTGGGCCGGTGAGCCCTGGTCTCCTTCACCGTGAGATGAAGTGAAAGACACAGGTAATGTGTAAGGAGCTTTGAGGATGTAGTGACAGGCAGAGAGAAAGCCTGACAGAAAGGTGGAAGACATTCTGAATGGGCGGGGCAGAGAAAGAAGTCAGAAACATTTCAGCTCAAGGAGAGATCCCACCTCGCTCATAACCATGGGCACTGGAGACAGCAGGACCTCGGCATTTGCTTACCCACTTGTGCTGATGTACTTGGAAGGCAGACACCAGGCTGGGGTCTGGCCCCAGCTCCCTGGCAGCAGCAGCTCCAAAGGCCCTGGGGAAATGTCCCACAACAGGGACACAGGTTGCAGGACCCCCCAGCCTCCCACAGTGCCAATACTATTGGTCAAGGCCTCTTGCAGGGAAACAGGGCAGTTATGTGAATAGCCTTCCCAGAATGCTGGCAAGGCGGCCCTTGGTGCAGGGTCATGGGATGCCCTGTGACCCAGCTTTGCTATGGGGATGTTCATGTCCCTCTGCAGGGCCTGCTGCTGAGAAACCAGGAAGGGAGGTGGCAGTTGGGGAAGGGGAGGTGAGCTCAGGGAGCCCAGGAAAAGAGAGATGGCCACTGGACAGGGTAGCTGGGCACCCCCAGCAATGTGAGATGATGGTAATAACCATAACAGGCACACTTTAAACAGCAATAGGTGGGCCGGCCCTGCTCTCAGCCCTGCATGGTCTCCTTCTCTTCTCCCTGCGATGAGGAACTATTGTTATCACTGACACCACCACCATCCTCAGCATCACAATCCTTTTTATTACTACAATCAGCAGCAGCATCAATTTCATCATGGTCACTGCCACTAACATTACAATCATCAGCACTAACACCATCATCTTCCTCATCGTTAGAATAATAATCACCCTTATTATTTGACTGTCACCATCACAACTGTCATCATCATAATTACCACCACCATCTCCATCTCATCACCATCATCACCATCACCATTTCCTTCATCACCATCATCACCATCACTGTCATCCTCATCATCACCAGCATCACCATCATCCTCATCATCACCACCATTACCACCATCTCCCTCATTACCATAATCAGCATTATCAATAACCATTGTCATCATCATCACCACCATCTCCTTTATTACATCATAAGTATCACCATATCACCATTACCATCATCACCACCATCATCATCATCACCATCATCATCACCATCACCACCACCATAACCACCACCACCATCACCACCATCATCATCACCACCACCATCACCATCATCATCACTATCACCTACACCATCATCATCATCATCATCACCATCATCATTACCATCACCATCATTACCATCACCATCATCATCACCATCATCACCACCACCATAACCATCATCATCATCATCACCACCATCACCACCACCACAATCACCACCAACATCACCATCATCATCACCACCACCACCATCACCACCACCATCATCATCACCATCATCATCATCATCATTACCATCACCATCATCATCACCATCACCATCATCATTACCATCACCATCATTACCATCACCATCATCATTATCATCATCATCACCACCATCATCTCCACCATCATGACCACCATAACCATCATCATCACCACCGTCATCACCACCATCATGAAAGTCCCTGTTTCACAGCTGAAGAAGCCAATCCTCACGGAGCCTGGTGACCTCTTGCCCATCCAATGAGAGGTTAAATGACCAGCTCAGAAAATCAACCTCTTGTGGGTGTGACCTGAGAGCCCACACACTACCCCTTTACCTCCAGAGCCCTCCTGCTCTGATCCCAGGTGTGGTGCTGACCCCAGGCTGAAGGGGCCTCACTCAGCTACTGGACAGGAGGGGCAGGGGACGCGCCTCTGTCCAGGTGTGACCAGGAAGTCACCCATGGCCTCTTCTAGCAGTGCCTTGGCTGGATACGAGCCACTGAGTCACCTGAGGTCACACGGGGTGGGGGGGTGTGCAGCCTGCGCAGGGCAGCCATGCGCCTGGTCCCCTGGGGACTCTCATCACAGGAGCAGCCCAGGTGGAGGCCTGGGAGGCTGAATTCCTAGAAGATCCCGGTGCTGTGGGTCCAGGGACCCTGTCTGAGGAGAGAGGCTCTAGGACTCCAGCAGCCCCTGCTTCCTTCCCTGTGAGAGGCTCCTGCTCGGGGCTGGGGAGGTCCCCGTTCCCTCCATCACTGCGGCCCTGGGCCCTCCGCAGAGCCCCTGGCTCACCGCCAAAGGCAGACCTGTGCGGCTTCTCAGCTAATCACTGCAGCAGTTCTGGCGGTGGCTTGACCCCAGAACACATCACCGTGCCACCTGGTGCCCGGGTTGTTTTCCCAGAATTGAGGCGATGCGTGTAATGAACGCACAGAGCTGGCTAGAAGCGGGGTGCTGCCTGCCGTTGATACCAAACACCCCTCGCGCATCACTAAGCCTGCACATTACAATTTCAAATGTGTGCAGAGACAGGAACCCGAGGACCTAGAGTCCTCTTTCAGTTGGCGTTTCTGTCGCTGTGACCACAATACCTGAGAAGCACAACTTAGGGGGGAAGGTTTATTGGGGCTGTCTCTTTCATCACCATCTTCATCAACAACATCACCATTACCACCCTCACGCCTCCGAGTCTCGTCACATTGGGGACATGCTCTCAACACATGAGCCTTTAGGGGAACATTCCAAATCCATATGGTAACATCTTCTCATGTGTCTGTTGCCCTGTTTCAAACTTCTATCAAGACTGAATTTGAATACCAGGAAAGGCATTAGAAGTCAATGAATTTGAATCCCAGGAGGGGCATAGGAAGACACTGAGCTTCAAAATGAGGGGAGAGGACCCTTGGGACATCCATGCTCATGTGTTGAGAGCATGTCCCCAATGTGACGATACTCAGAGGTGTGAGGGTGGTGATGGTGATGGTGATAATGGAGAGGCTGGTGATGATGATGGTGGTGATGACGATGATGGTAGCAATGTCTTTGGTACACAGGAGCTATGGAGGAGAGCTGGACCATCAGTGAAGGAGGCTGAGGCACCTGTGGGCTGGGTGCTTCTCTTAGGGGGGTCCAGGAGCAGAGGCTCCGAGGCCTCAGTCCCTCCACCCCACACCCACACTGGCAGCCAAATGCCAGCTCATCCCCCGAGAAGGGTTAAAGCCCTAATTCTACCAGAGTCTGAGTGTTCTGCAAACCCAGGGGTCTCAAGTGACCACCCACTGGGGTCAATGAGAGAAGGGGGAATCTCTCTTGGAGCTTAATGGCCCACTCTGTGGCCATGACCATGCAGGATGGGTGGACTCTGTGATCGCATCCCATTGCAGCATGGTGAATTGAGAAGCTCCTTTGGTGCCTGACCGGTGTCCTCTCCTCTAATCCCAGGCAAAGGGCTAACCAGGAACCCCTGGGGCCTTCTGAGCCTGGCCAGGGAACCGTGTCTACGCAGACCTTGCTTGCTTTCACCTACTCTCCATTGTAGACACTGATTTCATTTTGCCCTCCAAGTTCCCACAATTTCAGTCACACAGTAGTCGATATTCTAACCCTTGCTTCCTTTTGCCCACGAGTGAGCTTCTAAAAGGGAAGAGGGATCCTAGAAGTGGGCTTGGAGAGCCACAGGTGAACCTGGTGTTGCTTCTACCAGATTTGTCCGGATTTCTCTCAAGAAAGGGCAGGTGACCTCAGGTCCACACACGGGGCAGAACTGCCTCCACGCCCTCTGCTAACACTGGGTGTTCTTCTCCATCTTGTCAATCAGCTGCATGAAAAACTGTACCTGTTTTCACGTGTCTTTCCTGTTGTCCCTACTGAGTTGAGCATTTTCCACACGTTTGTTGGTTATTTGCAGTCTTTTCCCCGTGAGTTGTTTGTTTATAGCCCTTGCCGGAATTTCTGTTGAGCTGTTTATCCTCATTTGATCATATGAAGGTGTTTACATATCTTAGATGGAAATCCTTTGTTATATATTGTGTAAATGTTTTCTCCAACTCCTTTCTAATCTCTCAGCAGTATCTTAGCCCTTTAGAAATACCAAGTTTTGATGTAGTCAGTTTGTGTCTTCCTTATTTCAACCCTTCGTATTTTTTTTGTCTTGTTTAAAGTACCGTGTGTCTTCAGGTTGGATTTTCTTATGTATTCATCCAAAGGTTTTTATACATTTGTTTTGAATTATTCTTAAATCCATCTGAAAGTATTTGGGGGCTGGTGTGAGGTCGAAGCTTAGTTTTATATTTTCTTCCTGCAGAATAGATGTGTGTCTCAGTTCCCTGTATCACCACCGGTGCCATGCAGATTTGAACTAGCTGCCTGGTGGTGTGTGAGGCTCACAAACACGTATGGCTGTTTTAGGCACTTTGCTGTATTTCCTTGGTCTATTCCCTCGACTGGTGTTGACTCCAGCCCATTTCATCCACTGTCCATCTATTATATACCCAAGACTGAGAATGGTTCCCTGCTTCCTCCTCCCTCCCTTCCTTCTTTGCTCCTTTCTTTCCTATGCTTGCTTACACTTTCTTCCTGGTGAATTTTATAATCCTGTTGTCAACATCACTCAAACTATGAGTTGCAATTTTGGTCTACGTTTCACCGCATGCATAGACTAAAATGAGGAGAGCGCATGGCGGTGTGACCTGGGCTCCTGCCTTGGAATGTGGCAGCCTCTCCTCCCCTTTGTAAGGGCATCGTGACCTCTTGTGGGAGCTGCATTCAGCTTCAGAGACCTCCCGTCTTACTGAGGCTCATTCACATGCTAAGTTCTTGCTGCTATTCTAAGTGGAACTTTACTTGTGTTACATCTTCTAATTGGCTACTTCTAATTAATTGTGGCAGATGGCATTTGGAATCACACCTGGAATAGACTCCCAGCCCTGTCATCTGTAGGCAAGGCAGCTTGAAAAGGTCCTCTTTGAATTTCCATGTCCTTCCCATACAACCCAGATGGTGCTGATGAGGTAACGATATTCTCAGAACCAAGAGGTATCATGGGAGCCTGGGACAGGGTCCATGGGGGGAGGCTCAACACAGGTTCCTGCATGCAGCGAATGTCCATCAGTCAGTGTCCTCAGAACAAGTAGACACTGTCTCCTTCCAGAAATGCTCCTCTTAGCTGTGAGCTCAAGCCCTTTGAAAGACCCTCTCCTGCCAAGGTAAGTGGTCAAGGGCTAAACTGTGGCCACAAGCTGGATTGAATAGGGCACCTTCCCAGGGACTTCAGGGAGGACAGTGACTCTGTCAGCCATGCATGTATCTACTGTCTGGCCATGGATGGGCAGTGTGAGGTTGGAAAGATCAGCGTTTACCTGTGGATGTCCACAGAGCATGAGGGGAGAGCCAGAGAGTCAGGGCTGAGCTCCCTCTCCATCCCAGCCTCATCAAGACCCAGCCCCATTCCCTTCTGATCCTGACTAACATAATTCCCTTGAGACCCACACAACTCATAGATGATCCCTTCAAAAGCCCAGGGTGCTCTTGTAACAACATAAACCGCAGATTAAATTCAGACATCCTGGATTGTGCAGGAACTGTGCCCTGCAGCAAGGCTTCCTATATCTCAGCCAGAAGCTTGACTCAGACAGGGATGACACAGGGGCTCAGAAAGCTTCCTTCCTTCCTTCCTTCCTTCCTTCCTTCCTTCCTTCCTTCCTTTCCTCCTCCTCCTCTTCCTCATTTTTTTTTGCAGGACTGAGGATGAAACCCAAGGGCATTTACCTCTGAGCTACACTCCCAGCCCTATTTTTATTTTTTTTGGAAACAGGGTCTCACTAAAGAGGGCCTCACTAGTTAGCTGAGGCTGGCCATGAACCTGCCATCCTCTCATCTCACCACACCTGGCTCGAAAGCCAACTTCTGACCACAGCAACATCCCAAGCTTACCCTCTGCTCTGAGGACTGCACGAGGTAGCAACTGTGCTTCCATCTGTACCCACCCCCAATGCTCTATGCCAACACGGAGGCATTACCTCTCTCTTGAGATGCCCTGGGTCTCATAACTGTGAGCTCTCCAGACCCGGAGGCCACACTTTATACCTCCTTCGGGCCCCAGTGCCTGGCACGGTGTCGAGTTCAACGGGTCTGATGAACAGGTGCTGCTCACTGATGTCACCGCAGAGCCGTCTCCAGTGTCAGCAGCCCTACAGCCTGCAGACCTCGGCACATGTCTGGGGATGTGTGTGTCTGACTCTGAAGATGCTCTGAGGACATTCAGGATGAAGGCGCCAGCTCCCAGCTTCTAGGGAGCATCTTACAGGAAGAACATTCCAGATTAGTTCATTTAAGCTGCTACATTGAATCAACTTTACTTCTAGGTGTTCCAGCGTCTGTTCACCAGGGAAGAAAGCCCACCCCATCCCTGAAGCGACAGAGAATTTCAGCACCCTGGACAGGGCCAGACATCCCCTGGCCTTTGGAGCTGCTCTATGTTGGAGGGAACTGCCAGGAAGACCCACGTTGGAGGAGGAGGGGGAGAGAGAGAGAGTAGAGGGTAGGAAGTGCAGGCAAGGCCGCTGAGAGGTCACCATGGTGGAGTTCCCTGTTGCCCTAGATACATGGCACAGCCTGAACATCTTAGCCTGCGTCATGGATCCCTCCACCTCTGGACCACTGCTCCCATCCCTGGGGCCACCTCACAGGTGCGCCCTACGGGTCTGGGATGCTGGAGCTCAAGAGCCATGTGACCTCTGTCGGCCCTGGTGAAGGTCAGAGACTTTATCAGAGGACGGCAGGGGAGAGAAGAAAACATTCACTCCCAAATCGGAAGCATAAAAGTAGGCCCGAAGCCAGCAAATATCTGCCTCCCAGAAAGTTCTAGGTTCACTCCCCAAGGGCCCCCTTTGGGAGGACAATGGCTGCACATCTCCCCAGCTGCTTGTGCGCGTCCTCCCTGCTCCAGCTGCACGCTTGGCTCGGGCGTCCCACGGCTGGCACCGCTGAGGTCCCGGTCCACCTCCGGCTGTTGCTTGCGGAACCCGCGTGCACATGCATATTTATGGCCTATTTATTTACATTTGTTTCATGAGCCAACTGCCACCTCTGTTAATTAGAAAGCCAAGCCGGTTTGGGCATAATACTCATTTTGTTTTGGCTACTTTGGAAAGCAAAAACCACTTAAAATGTCCCCAGTTATTTAGCCTGCGCGACTAGTGTGTGGCATCCACAGTGAAATGCAACCTCGGGCGGCCGCCCGCTCAGGAGGAGGGAGGGGAAGAGGGTGCTGTGGCTTTCAGTGGTCGCAGCATTTGGAAAGAAGGCAGAATCTTCCCCGTACATCCAGGACTGGCCAGAGGACTGAGGGCTGCGTGGCTGAGTTCCTGGGACTCACCCTAAGAGGCACGTCCGTCTCGGAGCACCTAGTTGCACCTGTCCTAGGCGGGGTGGAAGGAGGCGCCTTCGAAGTGACCATCTCCCGTAACACTCACACTTACTGCACAACTGCTACACACCGGCCACCGTGCAGCGTCTCATGCTTGTACATTACCACATTGTTTCTCTGGCAATTTTCTGAAAATGGCACTACTTTACCCTCACTTGTATGTTAGCGATGGAAGCCCAACCTTCCCTGGCTTAAACGCTGAAGTGGAAGGTCGCCTCATCCCAGCAAAGTGGGAGGATGGCGGCTTCAGGTGTGGGTGCACTGAGGCAGGGCACGGACTGCCATGGTTTCTGTCCATCTCTGGGCTCTGCTCTCTCCAGGATGACTAGTCTCTGACAAGCCTCCTGTGGGGCTACGTGACAGTCCTATGTCCAAGCCCACCTCAGACTGTACCCTGTGGTGACTCGCAAAGACTCATTTAAAGTCTCCCCACATCTGATTGGCTCACCTCAGCCCATACCTATGAAAAAGGCTACAGCCGCCCATTAAAAGTTTCCCAGATTCTGATTGGCCCACCTCAGGCTACACCCTGTGAGAGCCGCTCCCTTAAGTCTCCCAGAATCGTATTGGCCAATCTCAGGCCACACCCAACGTGAAAGGCCAGAGCCTCCCACCTAAAGTATCCTCCTATCTGATTGGCTCGCCTCAAGCCACACCCACAGGGAAAAGTCAGAGTCTCTTACCTATTCCTTCCCTGCATCTGATTGGTCCTGACAGAATCCCACTCGGGCTTGGGCCCTGAGTGCTGCAGGGGAGGGGCAATGTGCTGATTGGCCATGACCTGGTCATGTGATCTTCCCTAGCTCAGGTCTAGATTCTGGGTAGATCTTTGAGGGAGCTTTACAAACACTGGGATGAAGAACTGCTCTGAGGCGCCGTCCCAATGGGTCAGTTTTCCTTTTCTGGACAAGGGCACAGCCAGCAGGGGGAGGAGACCTCCCCAGGACTACAGGGCTGTTGGAGGTAGCACGCGGATCCGGACCCACCTGTTCCTGGACACATCAGGTTCTGAGCTGCAAGCTAGCTTAGGAGCTGTCTGGAGCACTGGACATACTCTCCAAGGGCCTCTTCTTACCAGAGCCTGACAAGGAGTCCGGTGCATCCGAGGGCCGCAGACAGGGCTGTTAATGTGTCCCCAGATGATGAACTGGAAAACAGAGTCGTAAAGTCTCCAGGAACACACATTGAATTGCAATTAAAAGTGATGTCCTCCTTTCCATCTCAAGGATGCGACAGATCAGGATCGGTGGGGAGTACTCATCTTTTACAATAAGTGTCAACTGACTATTAAAAACTAATTCACCCCAAGTAACACTGTCAGCTCCCGGGACACATTTAAATCACCTCGGTGTCTGTAAAAATCAGCTGCTCCAGGAGTCCAGCATGGATCACTGGAGGATGATTCTGGCCTTTATGCCTTAAGTTGTGTGAGGTTGCTGGGCGGTGGCACAGAAGGCAGACAGACAGACAGACAGAGGACTTTTGCTCCTCTGCCCACCACAGCCCCGCCCCAGGTTGGGTGTCCCCTCATACACAGAAGTGGGGGCTCGATGTTGGCTCTGCCAGACTAGTGCCTGGAGGTAGAGGGACAGAAGGTAACCTAGGGAGAGTGGTACCAGAACAGGACCTCGGCTGGGCTCACTGCCTACCTGCTTTGGGTCTCCAAACTCATTGGCCCAGGGCTCCGTCTTGACTGGGCCACAATCTGATTAGCCCGTTCTTGGGTCTGGTTGGGCTATGCTCAAAGCTGATTGGTCCGTGCTGTAGTTGGCTTGGCTCATGCTCTGCCCTGATTGGTCAGCGTCACATTTTCCTGGTTCAGTGTCCCATTGAGTGCTATTTCAACTGGAACATCGCAGGGCTCTGGGGATCCTCCCACCCTCTTGCCCCTCTGGCTCTGGAGTGTGGACACCCAGGCAGCCTCAGAGGGAGGTGACCTCATTCCTGCCCAGGTGGAGACAGGCGCTTTGGCAGGGATAAGGTGATAACCGCATGTCTCCAGGTGAGCTGCTGGTCCCGCCCCTCCTCCCACCACCTGCAGGGGGCGATCCTGAGCCAGCCTCGCCCTCAGCGTTGTCAGGTCAGGGAGCCTCTTTCCCCAGGGGAAGAGCTAGCCTGTCTTTCTTCCAACCGAGATCCTGGCTCACACAGGGATAAGCCACTTTCTATCGATTTCAATTTGCATTTAAACCAACTAAGTAGCTCTGCAGAGAAAGCAAAAGTTCATTAGTGTTGTGAAATGCCATTTTCATCAATTCCTTGCATGTGAAGTCCAATTAGAGCTCTCCAGGGAGCTGGGGAGTGGTACAGACCCCAAGCTGCCAACTGGAGCTCAGGCCTCAGAGCGGGAGGGAGCCGGGAGCAGCCCCTGCGCCCCAGGGCCTGGGGAAGGAGGAGCCGTCACCTCCAACTCAGAGCCCCAGCCCCACCTTGGTCAAGCCAGTGGCCAGACCAGCTGCCTGCTCGGCAAGCTGCCCTGAGGAGCGTACGAAGTGGCCACAGGAGTGCTCAGGGCGAGGGCCGCCTTCCTGGCCGTCTGCCTTCCAGAAGCACAGAGGGCACTACCTGCACCCACAGGGACAGAGTCCGGCTGGTGCTCACACAGAGGACGCGGAAGCCCACTGTGTGCAGAGGCCGTCACTTCTCATTTCTGCCACAAAGCATGCTGATTGGAGTTACTATTTGTATTGTCCATAAAATTTGAAATGCATTTGCCTCCCAAGCAATCCCAGGAAGAAAAGACAGTCTTTTCGTGATCAGCACCTCAGTGATTGGACGTCCCTAAACAAAAGATGACCTCGCTGATACGTCAAGACTTTTGCAAAAATTGCCATAAAATGCACGGGGAATGTACTGTAACATTACAGCTTTGTAGAAAAAAAAGAAGAAAAGATGGTGACCTCGGGGTGGGCAGTGAGGATGCACAATCCGTGGAAGAGAAAATCGATGGATTTCATCAGTCAGTCTTTTCTCTGCAAAAGACGCTATTCGGAAAGTGATAAGACCAGCTGCAGACTGGAAAAATATTTACAACTCGTATATCTGATATACGAGTGAGCTGTATCCACGGTGTTATAAATATCCTTAGAACCCAAGAGCAAGAAAACAAAGAACTCGATTTCTTAAAACTGGAAGAAGTTCACATAGGCATTTTACCAAAGGGAATATACAGGTTGTGAATAATCACATAGAAAAGGCTTAACCTTGTGGATCCTGAGGAAAACGTCAAAGCCACAATGAGACAGCAGCGCACACCTGCTAGCGAGGCTAAAGTGCTTGTTTGTCTATTTACATTTTCCTTTTTAGACATGAGTTTTATTTTCAATGCTATTGATTTAAAAACGCCACATATTTCCTTTTTTTTTTTTTGGTGGTACTGGGGTTTCTGGAAGCCCTTCTACCTCTGGGCTACACTCCCAGACCTATTTTTATGTTTTTATTTGGAAACAGGGTTGGCTTCGGACCTGCGCAATCCTCCTGTCTCCACCTTCCAAGAGTGGGGATTACAAGTGTGTGCCACCACTCCTGGCACATATTTCCTTTTTTATCCCTCAAGATTTACCTACGAGTCAAGATTTCAAAACCCATCTGGCGTGGTGGCGCACGCTTGTCATCCCAGCATTTGGGAGGCTGAGACAGGAGGATTGCGGTTTGCGGCCAGCCTCAGCTACTTAGTGAGGCTCTTTGTAACTCAGTAAGACCCTGTTTCAAAATAATTAAAAATATTATAAAATATTTTATTTTTATTTATTTATATTTATTTATTTTGGTGGTACTGGGGTTTCTGGAAGCCCTTCTACCTCTGGGCTACACTCCCAGACCTATTTTATATTTTATTTGGAAACAGGGTTTCTTAAGCCAGAGAGCTGGCTTCGAACCTGCACGATCCTCCTGTCTCAGCCTCCCAAGCACGGGGATTACAAGCGTGTGCCACCACGCCAGCTCCATAAAAGATTTTAAAACTCAAAACAAATCAAATAGCTTTGAGATTTGACCTGCCTACCTTCCTTCTTTCCTTCCTTCCTTTCTTCTCATTTGTTCTTTCTTTTTGTGGCACTGGGGATTGAACCCAGGATCATTCTACCTCTGAGCTACACTCCCAGCCCTATTTTATTTTTATTTTTGAAACAGGGTCTCGCTAGGTTGGTGAGAATCTTACTATTTGCTGAGGATATCCTTGAACTTGTAATCCGTCTGTCTCAGCCTCTCAAGTACTGGGATTACAAGCGTGCACCACCATGGTTGGCTTAGACTCTTGTTTTTCAGCCTTAAAATCAAACGCCGGGGCAGGGCCGGGTGACGTGGAAAAGGTGGTGGCACGAAAGGCCACCATAAACTGGGCGTGAGGTGCCTGCCTGCAATTCCAGTACTTGGGAGGCTGAGAGGACTGCTGACCAGCCTCAGCAACCCAGTGAGGCTCTGGGCAACCAACCAAGACCGTGTTTCAAAATAAAAAGTAAACCGGGCGTGGTGACACACACCTGTAACCCCAGTACTTGGGAGGCTGAGACAGGAGGATCGCAGGCTGGAAGACAACCTCAGCAAGTAGTGAGACTCTCATCAACCTAGCAAGACCCTTTTTCTAGATAAGAAATAAAGTAGGTCTGGGGGTGTAGCTTGAAAGCAGAATGCCTCTTGTCAACATGATATACAGTATGAGGTGAGACTATAATGCACAAATAAAAGCATGAAAGAAAATAAAAATAAAAGGAAAAAAGATAGTAGAATGCTTCTTGGTTCAATCCCCAGTACTACACACACACACACACACACACACACACACACACACACACACACACACACATACACACAAAGTAAAAAGAGCTGGGGTGTAGCTTGGAGGTAGAATGCTATGAGTTCAATTCCTAGTACAAAATAATAATGTAAAATAAAACAAAATGAAGGAACACACACACAAAAGTAGACTCCAAAACCCAAGCTTTCAGAATGCTAGGCCAGTGTCACAAATACTAAACTCACCGTCAGTGGTGCTGCTGTGCAAGTGGCCCCCAGGTCACTTCATTTAACAAGGAAGGTGAATTTCCTCTTAACAATCAGCCTTCCACTGCCAACACTCCCCCCTCTTCCCACAAAGAAGTCAGTCAGACTCCACCCAGACCCACCCATCCATCTCCCTAAGGGCTTAGTGTCTAGACAGCAAGGTCAGCGTCCCTGTGACAGGCAGGCGGCTCACTCCTTAACGTCCTGGGGAATGCCTCAGCAGCACCAAGTGGCCAAGCAGACCCTGTCGCTGGGATGAGGAACTTGAAATGAGGGTCCAATAGCGAATTCACTGCTTCGTGATCAACACTGGCCAAAGGAGCTTGCTTCAAATTTAAAAGCCAACCCTCCTGCTCAGATCCCTGGATTAAAGTGACTTAAAAAAATCTGTTTGATTCTACCCGAAAGGATGGCTGTTAAAAAACATCAAGAAATATCTAAAAACAGGATTCTCATGGAAGCTTGGCCGAGGAGGGCTTCAAGGTGATGGGGATCTAGACAAGCTCGTGCATCTGTGGAGGCATCCGGCAGCATTCTTGCAGCTATACGCTAAAGACTGACCACTTATCTTAGAGGAAGGAAGATCTATTTTCTTACCTTTTTGGGCTCAGTCCATGTGAGGCCAGGGACCACGGGTCTCAGGACATGGCGGTGGGAAGCGGAGAGAGGGAGAGTGCATGGGCTGAGCTCCTCACAACAGGAAGCAGGAAGCAAGAGAAAGATCGGGAAGGGGGAGAGGAACCACATAACATATCATCTCCAGGGCCCGCCTCCTCCAGCTACACCCTACTGGCCTGCTGGGCACCACCGAGGCAAACCCATTGAACGGGTTTAACCCATTTCTGATGTTATAACCCTCATGAGTCAATTATATCAACCCTGAATTTTAATAAATGAGTTTCTTCAGGGCTATTTTATATCTAACTATAACAAGGGAGAGTGGAGTTTTTTTTTTTATTAGCTCTTTTATGGGAACTCTCTTGAAACCCCTTAAGTAGACAACATTCCAATTTGAAGGCCAATGTGAAAGTATCTTTGAAAAGAGACGTGGCTGGGAAACCAGGTGCATCCTGGTGACTGTTTTCTACTTACCATGAGCTTGGGCTTTCTGGGAAGGTCTCTGGTTTTCTGGGAAAAAAAAAAAGTCATCAGGGAGGGAGAAATGGACACGTGGTATCTAGGAAAGTGAGCTCCAGGCGCCATATGGAGGACCAGGAGGCAAAAGCGTGAATCTGCCAAGCCCCGCAAGGCTGTTCTGCGGGGCCGCAAGGCTTCCGCAGTGGCTGAAGCTCGGGGAGGACTCCTGGGCGCTGGCAGCTGCTCCCCGGGGCCCTGCCTGTCCTCCTCGGGGTCAGTTTTTGGTTGAGCATGGCTCCAGGGACCATCAGCAGTGTCCTGAGCAGCAGGATGTCCCCAGGTCATCTTGACAGCCGGAGCTTCTGTCAGAACCAGAAACAGAAGGTCCAGGAAAGGATGGACCGAAGTGTTTTAATAGGAAAGAGGAGGAAAATAGAGAGATCATGAGCAGCAGCAGGTGCTTTTAAGGATGCAGAATATCAGGCTATCTCCAAGGATGCAGAATATCAGGCTATCTCCAAGGATGCAGAATATCAGGCTATCTCCAAGGATGCAGAATATCAGGCTATCTCCAAGGATGCAGAATATCAGGCTATCTCCAAGGATGCAGAATATCAGGCTATCTCCAAGGATGCAGAATATCAGGCTATCTCCAAGCTCTATTCCCCAACCCTTCTTACATTTTATTTTTCATTTTGAGACAGAGTCTCTCTAGGTTTCTGAGTCTTGCTAAGGTGCTGAGGCTGCCCTCGAGCCTGAGATCCTCCTGTCTCAGCCTCCCAAGGGCTGGGATTATCGGTATTTGCCACCACAGCTGGCTCACAGCAGATCCCCGTAAACACACACATAAGCAGCAGCCCACCCTTCCCACAGCTCAGGTAGAGAGCACAGCTGCATTCACACAAGGAGCCACCCAGACGCAGCCCAGCACCTCTGTTTACAATCGCAGACCCTGGCGTCAACGCTGACGTCCCTTAGCCTGGGACTGGGGGCCTGGTCTTCCATGCAGTGATGCTTAGCGGTGGGCAGGGAGGCGGCAGGTGCATGAGCAGCAGGTGACTCCCCAGTAAGTCAAGGAAGGGGACCAAGCGAAGGGGATCTGCCCACAGGTTCTGGGTCGTCAGGGCCGAGGCAGGCGTGGGCACTGGACCAGCAGGAGGAATTCGGGTCTAAGGGACAGTTGCAGATGTGGTACCCGTGCAAGCCCACAGAATGCATGCCCGCCAGAGGGCGTGAGGAAGATACAGGTGGGATGCGCCTCCCCTTCCTCCAGGCCCCGCTTTAGGGTGGCTCCCAGAGGGGCCGCTGTGTGTGTGTGTGTGTGTGTGTGTGTGTGTGTGTGTGTGTGTTCTAAGATTGCAGCACACGGGTGGGCAGGGGTGGGCAACGAGGGGGAACGTCAAGGCCACAGAATGGCCATCCACAGGGCCAAGCGCGGGGCAGGGCCCTGTGCTGATAGGAGACACTCTCCAAATTGCCTTGTTACAGGAAAAAGCAGGATGTAGAAGAGACCACGCGGCCTTCACCCTTGCAGGAGAGTAAGGGGCACAGCTACGTTCTCTCATACCCACACAGAATGTTCTGGAAGATGGCACGGCATGCAGCTGGGAGGGAAGAGGAGGCCGAGGGACGGTGTGGCAGGACCCGCAGGTCAGCAGGGCCCTGCGAGCTAGGGCACTTGCTTTGTCCACAAGCGAGAACGTGACTTCACAGTGACCTTCTTCAGCCGGGGGCTCTGGGGCTGAGAGTGGCAGCACACATCTGCAATCCCAGTACTTGAGAGACGGAGGCAGGAGGACCTCAGGTTTGAGGCCAGCCTCAGCAACTCAGCGCAACCTCACAAGACCCTGTTTCAACATAAAAATTAGAAAATATGGCTGAAGCCGGGCGTGGTGGCGCACACTTGTAATCCCAGCATTCGGGAGGCTGAGACCGGAGGATCACCATTTGCGGACAGCTTCAGCTACTTAGTGAGGCCCTCCGCAACTTAGTGAGACCCTGTTTGAAAATAAAGAATGAAAAATAGGACTGGGGGTGTATCTTGGAGGTAGAATGCCCCTGGGTTCCATCCCTGGTACACTGTGTGTGTGTGTGTGTATGAATATAGAGCTTGCATTCTGCAAGGTATATTACATAAAAGACATAATACACAATTCATAATAAGCAGTGTATTTGAAAACATAAGCATACCTATATTTAGAATTGTTTGTTATTTTGATAAACCACTGCTAACAAGACAGTGACTCAACCCAGAAGAGTATTTTAACACTGGGAGCTTCTAAGACACAAGGATTGTGCTGTTATTTTGATTTCAATCATATGCGTGGGGGGGAGGGAGAGAGAGAATGAGGAAGTGAGATTTCTTGCAGGGAAATAAAACATAACAATTAATAGCAGAAGTTCAAGCATCTAAGCACTCCCTGGGAGAGATGGGACGGTAAGAAGGTGGGAAGAGGAAGCCTGGGAATTCTCCTGCCGTGGAATGGGGAGAATCCATCAGGATGCTGCCAATACCTCACCGGGTCCCTTGAAGCAAGAGACGCCGCAGTTTTGTTTTAAAATGTCAATATTTACAACAGCAGGAGGAATTGTATCACTGCAAGCCGTGATCCAGATTTGAAATAAAAATATTAAATGTCGGCTGCCAGGATAGGGCCCCTGTGTGTCATTGAAAGAGAACACAATTTCGTATCCTGCAGTAGGGTTAGGAAACCGAGCGAGGTTTGATTTCCCCACGAGCACTACTACACTCTTTGGAAGCCCCAAACGCCAATTTGCTCCCGTCTTCTGTTGGTCCCTGAGCACCCCTTATCCTGCTCATGGGGACCCTCCCGCTGCCCACCGAGCCTCTGGCTATGGGAGTGGCTGAAGGACACTGCAAGCTGTAACAGGACGTGACCTTTGTCCACGGGGCCATCTCCGGGGTGTCTGGTGGCAGGCGCCATGCCAAGGGCCCTGCTTTCTCCCCTGTGGCCCCGCCGAGCCCCCGAGGCACAGGGCCAGGTGTGCTGAGCCCTGCGCTGAGCAGACAGGCCCGTCCCTCTCGGCGTTTCTAGAGTCAGAGAGAATGGACAGGTTTCACGGCCTGCTCCCCCTCCCCTTCTCTCTGAAGCAGATGTCGACTGGAGGAAATAAACCACTTCGCCTTCCAGAGCTCGGGCGAAACCCGCACTGTCTCCGGGCCCCTAACACTTAACAACTTCCATCCGATTAATTACCAGGACGAAAACAGAGTCAGAAAAAAACGTCTTGCCTTCCAAGTCTCTCATTTGCTCTGCGCACAGCTTCACACCTGTCTGTTTTGTCCTCTGGAATTAGGAAGCCGCCAGCAGCCCTCGAGTCTGGCTGAGTGTGGCTGCGCCGAGTAGCAGAGCCCAGCGGGGCTGCGTGCAGCTCTTCTTGGGCTCCCGGGGGGACGTGCAGTCACGGGGAACGGCTGGCTGGCTGGGGACGTGGGTCCCCCTTGCCAGAAGGGAGCAGGTGTGGCTGGCCCTCCTCCCTGGGCACCTCTGGGTGCTCCATGTGCCCGGCTTTCTGTCTCTGACCTTCCCCTGGCACCTGGCAGAGGGATGCGGAGGCTTCCTGGGGCTGGGGCACTTCTGCTCCAGGGACTTACGAACGCAGCGGGGGCTCCCTGGGAAGCTCGGGAAGGACCTCGTCTCCTTGGGGGGCCTCAGCATTTCTCTCTGCCTGGTGTCCTGGGTGGGGCTGACCTGGCCCAGCCCCGAGGGTCACGTGACTCAGACCCAGGTGGACTGGAGCATTCTCCCCGCTTCCGGAGCTGTCGGCTCAGGGGCGAGCAGTTTGCTGGGTCTGCTTGGGGAAGAGAGTCTGCTACGTGGGCTAAATTGGGAACAGATGTGGCCATAGGCCCAGTGTGTGAGCTGCAGGGTCACCCTGTACCTGAGTCTGGCCTGTCCTGACTTTCTTACTACATGCCCCTCTGTGCCTGAGCTGGTTTGGGGGTTCTGTGTCCCCACTTAGTCCTGAAGATTGGGATCCGCCTGCAGCCCTGTGCAGAGGGTGGAGTGGAGACCCAGGCATCCGGGCACCCAGGCACCCAGGCACACCAGGCACCCAGGCAGTGGCCGTGGTCACGCTTGAACAGTGACGGATGAACTCTGGGCTCACTGGCCCATCTGTGTGCTGCCAGTCTTGCTCCCGAACGTGGACCCAGCGACTCTGGGGGCTTGAGGAGACTCTTGTGTATGATGAGCTCAGCCCTGCTGCCCTGGACCGGCCCGTGTCCCTGCCCCTGGTATGCCTCTAAAGCCTCTAGCTCCCATGGTCACTTGGTTCCGGGGAGACCTGCTGTGCCCAGCTTGGGTGGCTGCACACGGGGCGACACCCCCTCTGTCTCAGGGCCTCCGGGGCAAATGGGTAGGGGCAAATGGGTAGGGGGAGAGGCTGCAGCCTGACCCCTGGGCTGAGGGTCTGACTCAAACCCAGCAGCCTGTGACTGCCAGGGACCCCTCGCCTTCAGCCTATGCCTGGGCTCTATAGGGCCGACTCCCCTCTACCCGCCCGAGCCCTGCCCACATGGAGGCTGCTGGGACCCCAGGGTCTCTGCGGTCCTCATGGCCGCAGGTGGGAGCAGGGGCGCAGTCTCATGGGCGCCGCGTCTGCAAGAACCCGGGCTCTTCCCACGTCCTGCACCTTAGCTGTGCGGGCTCCGCAGGCGACCAGCCGACCCTCCTGCTCCCCTCCCCTCCCCTCCCCTCCCCTGTGGGATACTTAACACAGCAGCCTGAAGACCCTGGGGGTCAGCTCCAGGCAGAGGGCGCCGCCTGCAGGCCCCTGTAGCCCTTGGCTTCCTGTAGAGGCCTTGGTGGGGAGGGGCTGCCTTCCCTCCTGCGCTCTCTCTTCCTAGTGACCCAGGGGCTGCTCCCTGGAGGAGGAGGGAGAATATTTGCTGCTGCCTCCGTGAACCCGGGTGGCAGTGCTGGGCCCCGCGCTCAGGGTGGGGAGCAGCTCGTGTTCACAGTTGCTGACCCTCCGAGTCCTCCCCGCCTGGCGCCGGGCTCACCTGCTGCGGATTTCCTTCCTGCTTTACTGATGAGGAGCCCGAGGCCCAGAGAGACCGAGCAGATCTGCCAGATCCTTGGCTACACGTGGAGGGAATTTGGATTCAGGCCCCCGGGGCGGACGCTGCTGCCCTGGCTGTGTGCCGCTTGGGCCGAGGAACCTGGACTGGCCCTTCCCGGGCCGATATTGGTGGTCAGAGCGTGCTGGGCAGGTGTCTGGTTCTGCCGAGTGCTGTTGGCTGTCTCCTACCCGGGGAGGCTGATGGTCAGCCAGGGGATGGGGGAGGGGGAGAACGCACTGATGGGTGAAACCTGGTAAGCTGAGGCAGGCTCCTGCACAGCCACAGGGAGCTACAGATGGCTGTGGAAGAAGGAAGGTCCTTCTGCTCTAGGGGAGCCTTGTGGCCAGCCCTGAAGTGCTGCCATGGTCTCCCTCACATCTGCCCCCCCCCCAGCTGTGACCCTTGCTCTTAGTGAGGTCAGAGTCCCAGAGGGGAGATGTCTCATGCTGCAAGCAGCCTCACTGGGGCCACAGGCTGGAGCTAGAAATAGACCCGCAGTGGCCCTGCCAGCGGCACAATGCGGCCGCCTTCTGGCCCCTGGGTGGGAGCGCAGCGGGGGCTGCACCCACACAAGGCTGCCTTGTGTGGATCTCTGAGGTCCTTTCACGGTGCTCCCTCCTGGTGTCCCAGCTGCAGCCCCTCCTCCCCACTGACCTGACCCCTTGGCTCTGGGGGCTGGGCAGGACAGAGCAGGAGCCCCGCCCCTGGATGGGAGGGGCCTGCCCAGGAAGCAGAGCTGAGCCCCTGCTGCTCAGCTGTGGCTGCAGGGGTCCTGTGCGCACGCCTGGGGCCCCAGGTCACCTGCAGGAGCTTAGGTAACAAACGTGTGCACGTGAGGGTCCTGGTGTTGGGAGCACGGTTCAGACCTGCGATTCCCAGGCTGGGCTGCAGGCTGAGCCCTTGGGGTCCCCGAGGGTCTGGAACTTTACTTCATGATGGGAAGGGCAGTTTATTGGCTCCTGGAGCTGCAGATGCCCCTGACCGGGCACTTGGACTCACCTGTGCCCCGCCAGCAGGCACACACTGGGCGCTTAATAGAGGCTCCACTCGGGAGGGCCAAACTGGAAGCGCCCGACAAGGCGGGCGGGTAAGTGTGCGCTCACACAGGGCACTGCCCCACAGCGAGGCGGCTGGGAGCTATCCTGTGAGGAAGCCCTGGCCCGGTCCCCAGGGGCAGGAGCAGGGGCCAGGCCCAGGAGGGTCTGGCTGCCCTGGGCTGACCACAGGAGGAGGGCGCCTGGCACTGCCGCTGCGCAGCTGGACCCATTTCCTCCTCCCTGGACAAAGGGCCCTTGTGTCTACCGTCCTGAGGACAGAGCCCACTGAGGAGCACACCCGGCCAGGCGGTGGCCCCGGGGCAGGGCCGGGTCACAGCGGTCAGCCCGGCCTTCCCCCTGGGGCTGCAGGCAGGGCGGGGGACAGCTGCCACTGTGCCAGCCTGGGAGAGGGGTCTTTGGGCTGGGGACAGGCGCTGGGCTGCGCTTGGCCACAGGGACCCCACGTGGAGAGGCAGTGCTGTTCCTTCTGGTTTTCACGGGCCATCTCTTCTGTTGCCAGGGGTTATGGTTCCTGAGAAGTTACTGGGACCCCAGCTGCGGGATACACAAGACACGCCTCCTAATCTGCATATCCCACCCGGCCCTGGCATTGGCTCGGGGTGCTCACGTGACCTAAGCCGATCCAATCAGCATCTGTCCTGGCAGTTTTTCTGAAACCTTGGGAGGAAGGTCTTTCTCAGGATGGCTGGCTGCTCAGCGAGCGGTGCCATCTGGGCTTCTCCCAGGTGAGTCCTTTGCCAGCGACTTCCTCATCAAGACACTGAAGCACCAGAGCCCTCGGGGACTTGGGGGCCACACATTTCAACTTCTTTTAAAATTGGAAGGAGCTAATCTTATGTCAAAGGAAGTATTTTTAGATAGCACTGACCTCCTCCTCTTCATAATAGCTGTAAGGGACAGTTTTAATCTTATTTTATGGAGGAAGGTGCTCTTGCAGGCAAACATGCTTAGGGCCCACAAAGGCCAGAGTGCAGGCCTGTCCTTTCTTGATTCTGCACAGGAAAACGGCCTGGCCGGGAGCTGGCAGAAGGATGGCAGAAACAAGAAGAGAGCAACGGTCAGGGCCATGAGGTCGACCCGGCGGTGGTGACAAGCATCCCCAAAGCAAGGCTGTGTGTGCGGGCCCTCCAGCCACGTGGGATCCTTGCAAAACCTTGCCAACCCCCCCCACCCCCGCCTTTTTTGTGTTATTGGGGGTTGAATGCAAGGGCATTCTACCTCTAAGCTGCACCCCCAGCCCTTTTTATTTGAAACAAGAGTCTTGCTAACTTGCTGAGGCTGTCCTTGAATCTGGATCCTCCTGTCTCAGCCTCCCAAGTGCTGGGATTACAGGCGTGCCTAAGCCTATCACAGTCAGCTCCAACTTCTCTTCTCACACATGGGGGAATTGGGGCCCAGGAAGGTTCAGCCACACGCACGAGTCAGTGGTAGAGGTCCTCAGAGCCCGGTTAGTGGTAGAGCACCTTGGGTCTGGCTGCAGAGACTGAGCTCTTCCTGCCGGAGGGCACAGTTGAGCCTGGCTCCAGCCTGGTGCTGCCGGGAGCCTCTCACCACCCCAGGTGAGGGGGCCGGTGCACCCTTTCCTGTCCATTGCCACCAAGACAGCCCAGACAAATACACAGAGGCAGGAATGGCAGAGACCTGGGCGACCTTCCCAGCCCCTCCAGCCCTGTGCTCTGCACAGAACCATCCTGAGAGGATCCAGGGAGGGTGCTGCTCCGAGGTTTCTTTATTCTAGAACCCCCTAGTCCACCTCCCCGCGTGGACTGAAGTTGAAGAGAATGAGAAACAATACGCAGAGGGCGGGGCAAGGCCGAGCGGGTTCCAGGAGCCCAGGCGGGCTAGGGAACACAGAGCGGCTTCGGGAGCCCAGGGCCATGGGGCAGGCAGAAAGGACACGGCTTCATGTGCCCACTGTCTTGGACTCGCTGGTGTTGCTGGAGGGTCTTCAGCAGGGCCTCATCTCTCAGATTAGAAGCCTCTTGGAGAGCGGTTAAAATGCAGATTCCTGGGCCCTGGCCCAGACTCCTGGATCTGAATATGGAGTGGGAAGGACCCTGGCATTTGCATCTCTGCATCATGCAGGTGTTTGGACAGTCCCTGAAGAGGGGGAGCTGGACTCCAGGAAGAGCCATTGGTGGACGTGCAGTCCACTCATCTGCTCTTTTAGCAAAAGGCCCCGGAGTCTGTCCCACACGAGAGCGCTGTCCAAAGGTCCTGGGGGCACAGCAGTGATACAGCCAGACTGGCTCTGTTCCAAACAGGAGATGGGGGTACCCTGTGGGCCCAGCTGTGGAAGGAGAGGTGTGGTGAAGGGCGAGGGCCAGGGTGGTTGGGCAGAGGAAAGCTCCAGAGGTCTGTGGGGGGCGGCTCTGAGAACCAGTGGATTTTTAGGACTTCTGGATTCCTTGGGGACGAGAACCACCCAGGTCCTCCTTAGATGGTGAGGTCAACTCAGGTCCTCGAGGTACTAGGCCTACAAAGGTCATCCCATGTGACCTGGTACTAAAGGATGACCCGTGTGACAGCGGTGGGAGAGAGTGGGCAGAGGCAAGGGCCGCTGGTGCCTGTACTGAGCATGAGGAGGGTCCTGATTCCACGGGAACGCAGATCTGTCCTGGGGTTGGAAGGTACTGGAGCAGGAGATCTACAGCACCCAGAGTGACCTGTGTGGACTGTAGTTCCTAAGAGTGACCTGCATGGAGCTTAGTACCTGAGGAGGACCTGCATGGACTTGGTACCCAGGGAGGCCTTGAGTTGACCTCAGTATCAGAAGATGACCTGTGCAGCCTGGTACCAGGGGACAGACATCAGCTCACCATCCAGTTGATGGCAATTAGGCTCACGGGACCCCATGGATTCTGGGTTCGCTGGGCCTGCTGGTACACTTGGCAGCCCTGGACTCTCATCCTCTGTGGGGAGGCTGGGCGGAGCTGCGTGGCAGCCCCCTTACGTTGTCAGGCACAGGATCGCTTGCCACACCCACTGTGTCCTACACAGCCACGTCTGGTCCACCTTGGACCTGGCCCCTGTTAGCAGCACCATGCCGGCAGGCCATTCACTTCTGAAGCACAGTGGACACTATTCTCCCTCCAGAGCAGCCGTCCCACGGAGCCCAGCCAGGAAGAGGAGGGGCATGACCTGCCCAGGGAAGACAATAGGCATGGGCGGGAGCTTCCGGCAAGATCACCACCGAGCCGGGTACCCTTGTGTGTGTGGGCATGGGAGACAGAGAGATGTAGACGTTTAATTTCTGACATCATAGCCAAGGGGCCCTGCCAGGGGAGTATCAGATCAGATCCCAAAATGGGCAATTAGGGGGATTGCTTTTTGAATGAAGAGCCTGTGGCAAAGTAATTTAATTAAAAGTATCATAACTCAGGAACCAGGCAGGAGGCAGGAGAGGAGGGGGAGCTCTTCGTGGTAGGAGAGGGGACAGCGAGGACAGCAGCCAATGCCATCGGCCCCCGACTAGGGGAGAGAGGGTACAGATAGCCCCGCCTGGCTTGACACCTGTGGCTGGGGTTTTGCTGGGCGATGGACCATTCAGCAGGCCACACAGAGGGGTACAGGTGGGAATGTTGGGACATGGGATGTGTGGGTTGTGAGACACAGGTGCAGGTGGGCAATGCCGAGACAGACGGGGCTTGAAGGACAGCAGGTCCAGAGCACCAGGGACCTGGGGAAACTCCAACATATCAGACCCTGTGAACCCAGAACAGGCACCCGAGCTGGGAGGATGGGTCAGCAAAGGGCCCTTGTTGGGAAGAGGGGTCGGAAGGTCCTTGTTCAAGTGATTGATGAACAAGGGGACCTGATGGGAGATGGAACAGTAAAGGCCCCTGCTGGGATGAGAGATAAGTAAAGGACCCTGTGCTGTGACGAGGGACCAGAAAAGATCCCCTGCAGGGATGAGGGATGAGGAAAGGAACCATGCTGGGATGAGGGATGAGGGAAGGACCCCTGCTGGGATGATGGATCAGAAATGGGCCCCTGCTGGGGTGATGGGTCAGAAGAGAACCCCCACTGGGGTGATAGATGAGGAAAGGGCCCCTGCTGGGGTAAGAAATGAGGAAAGCACCCCTGCTGGGATGAGGGAGAGGAAGGGACTTCTGATGGGATAAGGGTGAGGACAGGACACCTTCATGGGATAATGGATGAGGAAAGGACCCCCTGCTGGGATGAGGAAAGGGCCATCTCTTAGGACTTACCTCGGCTGAGAGGCTTTGCCAGGTGGCTGAGAACAAATAGGGTGGGTCTCAGGCTGCAGACCCCTGGCCTGGAAGGCAAACTCCCCTGTTTCCGGGAACCCTTCCCTACTCTGCTGTCCACTGTGCGGTCCTTCCCCAGACAGGACAGGGAGCAGAGTCAGCGCAGTCAACGAGGGCTGGCCCTCCACGTCAAGCATGCAGAAAGTGGATGCTCACGTCAGCCCACACACTTTGCCCCTTCTGATCCCAAGATTTGTTTTGGCAGAGGGGTCGAGAGCTAGTTATTCTTAATGAGCAAAATGGAAGCGATGGCATCGTCATGTCTTCCCGGCTGGAATGTCTTCCTGGCATTTGCCCCTCCCTGCCTTCACTTTTTGCATCTTTTGTGGGCATGACTGAGCGCCTAGCCCTGCACTCTTCTCGGAGCCGTACCCCACTTTCCTCTGTGTGGCAGCCCTGCTGCCTGTAGCAGGTTCCTCGGGGCACTGGACCAGCCCACCAAGAGGCCCCCATCTGGGAAACGGCCCACGTCCCTGCTCACATACCAGCCAGCTCCCGCTCCAGCCTCTCCGGGACCCGCCCCTTCCCACCAAAGGCCTTCTAGCACAGTCTGTCATGCTTGGTACTTAAAGAGCCTGCAGGCTTTGGGTTTTCCAGGCTTTACGGAAGATGAAGGAGGATCCCATAGGAGGAGATTCAGAGCCCTCAGTTTACCCTTCCCCGGGCAGAGTCTGAGCCTCTGCTCTGGGTGGATGAGGGGACTCTGGTGAGCTTCCTTTCCTCCAGGTGAGCAGGGTTGGAGGTGAGCACCTACTGGATGGGGGGCCACCCAGACCTCCTTTGCTGGCCCCTCCTTGTGTGAGACCAGCACTCCGGAGTCAGGAAGGGTGGAAAGGCCCCAGGAACCCGACAGTAACTCTCCACCCTGCAGAGGACCTGTTTTCTGCTTTTTGAGGAAACAACACAAATTAGGTTCCAGAGATGTTAATTCGAGGCACCGGCTCTGCTCAGAAGGGTAGTGGTTTTGTTCCTTCTCCCGCTGGATCCCTCTGATCACAACCCGTCTGATCTTGACCTCTGCAGGCATGGAGGACGTTTCCGGGGGCTGAGCGAGAGCTTGAACGCTGCTGGCAACCCGTGGAGGCTGGCCACTGAATCCTGCATCTCTGTTTACTGCAGAAATGTGAAAGCCGTGAGCCGCATGGAAGCTGGGCCATCCTGCTGGATTCTGAAGATGCAGAACGTGGGATTCCCCGAGAGAAATGTCTCATCAGCTGTGGGGAAGCTGGCCTGGGACCGTGTCTGCTTCAGCCAGGCCCACTCCGTCCAGACAACCAGCAGCCAGGACGTGTGTGAGGCTGTGGAGCAGTTTCCCCAATGGCTCAACAACGGGCAAAGCATGGCCGTGGTGTTTTCTTCTACACATGCTTCCGTGGAAACACAGAAATGGGAGCAAGGCGGTAAGTGTGGAACGTGGAGCGTTTAATTCCAAACAATAATAAATAGATTATAAACTGCTCACTCCCAGGATGCTTGAAGTGGTCACGTGGTGTAAAGACATGCCTCAGGGCACTTTTATTTCTAGCTCATTTGTCCACTGGACTGGTTCCTAGGAAATGCAAATAAAACGACAAGAAAACGCAAATCATATGCAACCGAAGAGAAATGAAAACCTCCAGTCCCAGTGGCGTTCTTAATTAGAACTAGTCCATCTTAGGAACGAACTCAGGGAACATTTATACCCACACTTCCAGGCCGCTGAGAATCTTCAATCTTTTTATGTGCCTCTTCTAATGATCTTTGCGGAGCAGATCTGATAACTGGGCTTTCCGCTGTTAAATTTGTAATATAACAAAAGCATCAGGCCACAGAAAGCCGAGGCCGTAGTGAGGTGGTCCCCAGTGACTTCTAGCAGGTAGAAGAACAATCACTAACCAAAACAAACTAAAATCACAAACCCCACAAAAGACAGAAATCAACAATAAAAAAACAAAACAAAACCCAAACCAAAACAAAGCTAGCAGAAAATTTTCTCCTGAAAATCCTGCACAATGGGCTGTCTGAGTCCCGTGCACTCAGCTGTTTGTGGGGGAAGAGGTGAGGTAGGAAGGCACCACAGGCCTCTGCTGCAGCTCAGCCGCCTGCACCTGCCCCCTCCCCAGCCTTGGGGAGAGCATGGAGATGACTCTGCAGCAGCAGGTGCTGTACGCCCTGGCTGGCTGGGAGGAGCCACTGGTGGTCTGTACTTAGTGGGGCTGAGATACAGCACTTCCCAGCAATGCTGTGGAGAACACATCTGGCTGGGAAGAATTCCAAGGTGGCCCAAGCTTCCATCTCTGGTGCAGAGGCTTTCGAGGGTGGGAGAAATCTTGAATATGATAGGCATTTACTCCTGTAGTTACACTATTCATTCATTTCTTTCTGACAAAGAAGAGATTTTTCAGATGTAGTCAAGGCTGCTAATCAGCTGACTGAGTTAATGGATGGAGCCTGTACTGGGTGGGCTCAGCCTAACCAGGTGAACTCCTTAAAGGAGGGGCCATCCCAGTCCTGGACCTGAGCCGCTAGGCCACAAGGAAACCCAGGTTCTGGGAGAGGCCACACATAGGTGCCCCAGCCAACAACCCCCCTGATGGGTGTTAAAGAAGACAAAAACAGTCTAGGCTTCCCTGAGCCAGGCTTGAGGGAACCCTATCTCCCTGCCGCCTGTGAGGAGCAACGGGCCAGGAGTCCTAGGGCGCAGGGAGGAGACCCTGCCGATGTCCCGCAGGGCACACCAGGGTGCTGGCCCAGCTGAGCTCTGGTAGCCCGGGCCCAGCCCCGGGGGACATGAGACCAGCGCCAGCTTGGCTGAGCCAGGATTCAGACCGCGAACGTTTCAAGGCAGGCATGTGTGTGTCTGTTAGTGAGTTTGTGCCCCTCTGCACCAGCGCAGAGCCTGTGGTGGTGGCACACACAGGAGCGCTGGAGTGCTTGTATCACGTCTGAGGCAGGCCTGTCCCCTAGGGCCACATGGTCTATGGACCCACATGGCGCCTGTGGCACTTCTTTTCTGCAGGACCCCTGCAAGGACAGGACAGTCTGCCATCGGCAGGTCCTGACTCAAGGGGCCGAGGGGCCTTGCAGGGCAGTGTTCCGGGGTGAGTTGGCAAGGCCGCGCCGTGGGCATCGGGTCTCCCTGCCCACCAGCGTGTGGACACAGGGCTGGCACCCGTGGGCTCTGGGCACTGCTGTCTCCCAGCTCAAAACCGCCTGGCAAGGGACGAACGATCATGACAGACAGGGGCGAGTGCCCGGTGCTCTGCATGTCCGTCTCCTTCCATCAGAGCAGAAATACTTTCTTGACGCAAAGCTCGTGGGATTCGGTGTGATTAGTCTGACACGATGTCACTTACTGCAGTCTCGGGTATTACTCTGAGCCGCAGAGTCCCGCAGAGTGGTACAGGGAAGCTCCTGCACCTGCTGCTGGCTGGGGGCGGGCCTTGTGCTCTGCTCAGAACTGCTGCCTGTATCCCAGGGAGGGCTGAAGCTGCCCCGGCCTCCCTCTTGGATCCAGGCACACGGTCGCTTGGAGGCAGCTGTGTGGGAGCAGAGCCAATACCCTTCTCAGGTGAGCTCTGCTCTCTGGACCGGAGGCAGTGCCGCAGCTGGCTGATGGGGGCTGCTGAGCAAGGTGGGGTGTGGCCTTGCCATACGGCACCTTCAAGGACAGTGACCGCAGCCCATTGATGGGCTCTCCTGTCTGCACGGCACTGGCCTGTGCATTGCTTTCCACTTTAATTAGTGGAGAAATGCTACACGACTGGGGATTCCAATGTGAGGACGAGGCTTTTTAGGTTCCCCTGGGCATGGCACAACCTGGTATGCAGCTTCAGCCCCCCTCCTGATGGCAGGGGGTGGAGTCCTCGTTGCCTCTCTGGTCAGCGAAGCACTCCTCAGCACTGTGGTTGCCATGGAACCCACATCTTGATGTTTACCTTCTCCCAGGTCCCTGTGGTCCAGGTGGGGCTCAGTCCTGGTTGCCCTTCCTCAGTCAAGTGTAATTCCACATCACTGTTGTCATGGAAACCACATCCTAGCATTGACCTCCCCTTCCCCTGACCTAGGCTCTGGGCGTTGGAGAATGGATGTTTTGGTTCTAAGCTGATTGGTTGGTGCTGGTGCCAAGTTCTCAAATGTTTTGAGCATCACCTTGCCTTGTGATGTTTGAGTTTGTGCCTCTTTGTTAAAATAGCAAAGGCTCTTTGAATTGCTTTAGGGACCCTGAGCTACTGGTAAAGGGATATTTTTCCCCCCCTGTGCCCAAGGGCAGAAGAAAGCTGGACCTATATTATGACCTACATTAGGACCTGCCACGGTTAACAATAGCCTATCCTTTTTAGAAAGGGATAAAGCTTGAAATCCAGAAACACAAGCATCCGGGCTCGCTCCACTACCCATCAGCTGGATGATCTTTGCTCCTTCCCAGGGCCCCACTGGTCTCATGTCCTGGTCAGGTGGATACCCAAGAAGGGTCTGAGTGAGTGGTCCAGGTCAACAGGGCCCTGAGCACCTCTGGTCTGAAGGGGAAAGTGTCTCATGTCTATGGGGACCCTGATGCTGATGCTGTGATGGGACCGAGCAGGACCAGAGTATATCCAGTTATACCATGGAGCTTTCAATGATTTCACTCTGGAGGGGCTGGCACTGGGTGAGCCCCACACGAGCTTCAGAGCTGCTGCCAGGTGAGTGGTGGGGCTGAGGGGGCTGGCATCTGTTGCCAAGGCTCCCACACACCCACCTCCCCTTCCCAGCGCTCCTCTTCTCTCCCCAGAGGCCAGTGCTGCCAGTGTGACAGGTGAACAGTGACCCCACGGATGTTTTCTGAAACACGTGCTCTCCAAGTGGCGGAGCTGGCAACCTAGCAGGGACAGGCCAAGGAGAAGACTGCTTGTGGGGTTCCTGGGGTAGTGACAGACAGCTACAGATGCTTGAGAGGCAACATTCTAGACACTTCTGCGCATTGACCAGACTTCCACCATGCCGATGTTTATCCCACTGCTCCTCCTCACCAGGGAAAGAGCTGACAGGGAGCATGACCTGCCCAGGCTCACACAGCCGAGAGGTGGGACTGCTGAGTCCCAAGCCTGCTGTTTCCCATCTTCCTGACGTGGCAGCTGCCTGGGTCATCCTGCTGGGCCTCAACTGGATTGTTCGTGGTTTGTGGCTGGGGATTGGACTTCAGTTCTCGTGGTCTCCCTTCTAGATGCCAGGATTGAGGCCAAAATGGAAGTAGTATTCAGTAAGGAATTGAAAATTCCACCAAAAAAGGACACTGTATCAGTAACCTGGACTTTGATATTAAGTTCCGAGCCCAGTTTCTAGCTGAATGGCCTCTCTTTCCATTTTGTAATAATCTCTTTTATTCTGCGGGCCACTGAGGCAGCGAACCGTGAAGCTGACATAGAGCCTGCAGTCACTGCGCTTCCCTGGAGGAATCCTCTCCATCAGCCTCCAGAGTTTACTAGGCTCTTCCCTTATCACGGCCCACCCCAGGCCCAGGCAGGCCAGTCTCTTCTCCGAGACTGGCCTTCTGTGTGCTCACGTGAGGGGCCTCTAAGGATGGGGTGGCGCTGGGCTGGGCTGGCATCTTCACCCCAGGGAGTCCTTTCTCTTTTCTATTCATGGTCAAAAAGCCCCCCAGAGGCAAGAGGGTCATCTCAGAGGATTGGCATTGGGCCACAGGCATCCAAGGCAATCTTTCATAATGCCTACAGCCACAGGGATGGGAATCTGAGCAGCAGGGCGCGCTTAGAGGAGGGAGGGCGCACTTTTCCAGGGAGGGGAGATGGATGTCCACTTTCTTGTGTAATCACCAGTGGCAAGCGAACAGTGCTTTCTGCCCAGAGAAGCTCGCAATAGTGCAGGATGACCAGGAAGGAGGCCCATGATGCACCTCACCTCCCATTCTTTTCTTTCTTTTTATTTTTTTTGGTGGTCCTGGGGGTGGAACCCAGAGGCTTTCTACCTCCGGGCTATATTCCCAGACCTTTTTAATATTTTATTTGGAAACAGGGTCTCACTAAGTTGCTGAAAGCCTCACTAAGTAGCTGAGGCTGGCTTTGAACCTGTGCGATCCTCCTGTCTCGGCCTCCCAAGCACGGGGATTACAAGCGTGCGCCACCACGCCTGGCTCACTCCTCCCATTCTTTTTGGCACTGAATTTCTACCTTTCAGCGGACAACAGGGTGACCGAGCTCCTGGTAATGTGGAGGAGAACCATCACTTCGCCCTGCAGGGCTGGCTCCTTCCTGACTTGGTGAGCAGGGTGCTCAGGGCCTTGGGCCACTGCTTGGTGCTGCGCTTGCTGCAGAGGCAAGGTCGCTCTGAGGTGCCTGCTGGCTCTGAGGTTGGGGGTCTCCCCAAGAGAGTTCCGAAGAAGTCTAACATGGTCGGGAGATAGAAGTGGCATTAATTAATAAGCATCCTTGTAAGGGTCCTCAGCCCCATTCCGTTTATTACTTCCCGCCCATCCCATCCCACACATCCGTTCTGCCCCATTTCATCCCACCCTAGTCCACTCCACCCACTTTGGATCGATCCATCCATCCATCCATCCATCCATCCATCCATCCATCCATCCATCCATCCTTCCATCGGATGCCATCCACTCCACTCTACTCCACTCCATCCCACTCCATTCCACCCATCCTACCTCATTCCATCTCATCCCATCAATTCCATCCCATCCCGTCCCGTCCTGTTTTGCCCCTGCTGCTACAACAACCCAGCCATGGACCGGGCGGCTCACATGCCACCTGTTCATTCATCAAGGCTGTACAGTCTCAGATCAAGGCATGAGTAGATGTGGTACCTGGTGCCCTGTGTTTTCGTGTGGGATGGGGTGAAGGAGCTCTCTAGTATCTGAGGACATGGATCCCTTCAGGGCTTCTCCCTCAAGCCTAGTCACCCGCCAGTGACTCTCCTGCAGCCCTGTGGTTTCAGGCGGAACTCTCGCCACCCATGGCTGGCTCTGGACCCACATTCCTGACCAGGGTTCTCTACCGTGGTCCAAGAAATGTGTCTGATTTTGAGGTCTGGAGTGTCTTCTTGGTTTGGGGCTTATCTTTAAGACATCCACCTAGGGAGGAAGGAGAAATGAATCTGAAGGTTTGCAGGTTCTGTGGCTTTAGAAAAGCACTTTCCTGAGATGGGGCCAGGGAGGCCTGCAACGAATTTCTCATGGGGTTGCTAATGGGCAGGTGTCAAACAGGGCAAGGGCAGGACTGTGTGCCCAGAATGCACCGGGGCCCCCACTTGGGTCCCGTCTCTCTAGGAGGGAGTGCAGCTTTCAAAATCCCGCTTTCCACCTGAGGGGAATGTACCATCTTGTGCGGAAGACAAGACAGAAGAGCCCCAGACGTGCTTGTCACCCCAACAGCCTGGAGCAGACCGAGCTGAGCTTTCTACGGCATTTTAAACCCACACTGCCACCTGGCAGAAGGAAATATTATAGAAATAAGGACATTCTTCTCCCTGGGAGGAGCCAATATAGCCTCCAGGGCTGGGCCTGTAGGGGTGAACCCGATTATCTGCAGATCTCCCATCTAGGGAAATGCATCGGGGAGGGTTGTTTTACAGTCTGTGTTATTAAAGTATTACTTCTTCCATTTGAGAGAGACAGAAAGACTTGTAGAGAAAGAGGAGGGGGATTCATAATTTGCTCATATTGATCACACACTCCTTTGGTTAGGTAGGGAGGAGCCAATAAAACAGCCGAGTACATGACACAGATTTCTTCTGGTGGTAGTAGAGCTGTACTTCCTGGGAAGTGGCACTGGAAACGGCTCAGATTAGGACAATTAACATGGCCGGCACTCCCTGCCGGCCACTGTGCAGAGCCCGCGTGCTGGAACCCCAGGGTTTTGATAATTCAGGAGCCAGTGTGGAGACGTGTGGCGAGGTCAAGAGGGTGGCTTTGGAAGCTCTTCCTCTAGAGTAGAGTATTAGAATGCAGCCAGAGGAACGTCTAGGAGGACGACAAGCAGGGTGTCTGGATGGATGAGTTGTAGCCCATCTGCTCGTGGGCCAGAGGCCCTTGGAGGGCAGAACCAGGTGGCAGCCCATGGGTGAAGAGGCCCCACCAAGCCTAAATGCTGTAGCCACATTTCTGAAGCTGCCAGGTAAGTCACTACCACACCTGGCTGGTTCCAGTATCCCATGGAGACTCTGAACCTGGGCAGGCAGAGGGGCCAGCTCTGGGGCCGAAGGACTCTGGACATGTTGGGAGCTGCATTGCTCCAGAAAAGACATTTGCTAAGGCTTGACAGTCCCAGACGCCATGGGTGGCCTCCAGAGCATAATGGCATCTTATGGGTTGTTTGGTCTGGAGCCTGGGCATGCATGCTTTTTGCCTGTCTCTGGAGCAGTCTGGGCTGACATCAGACAGCTTTAGGAACTGCACTAGGAATTAGAGGAGGTTAACCTCACCCACTGGGCGGGGTAAGGCGGGCGGGCGGGCTTCTGTTTTGAGGACTGTCAGTTTCAGGGGGAGGTCTGTTCCCTGAATCCCGTTGACTGACACTCCCCCAGCATACCCCCCTGGTGACTGCATCTTGCTAACCTTGCTGAGGGAGAGTCTGTCTCCAGCCTGCCGAATACTTAGCTCCTTCAAACTAGCCTTGGGCTGGAAGCCATGGTGGCTGCTTCTCTTCACCTGGTAGGACGCTCACAGCAGCAGGGCCGCTTTCCTGCCTTAGGAAAGTCGGTATCTCCTGCAAATGTGAACTGAATAGAGCTCAGTTATGGCTGGAGAAAGAAAACAAACACGAATGGGTGGGTCCCAGAGACTTAGACACTTTGGCTAATTTAACAACAAGAACAGGGGAGGAGAGCTGCCCGAGCGCAGGTGAGATCTCACCTAGCCACTGCTCCGGGGCCAAACTGCGGCGCTTCCTCTCTCCTCGGTGCCTGCCATCTTGCCTTCCTTGCCTGGCGCCGGCCCCTCTGCTGTGCGGGCGCTTGTGCGTGCGGGTCCAGCGCCCCCACGGGTTTCTGCTTTGCACTTTCCTTGCCCCTGAAGCATGCCGCTGCCTGGCCCTGCGTGTGTGGGTGCCCGCAGCCTTCTGTCCTGGGGGGACGTGCTCCTGCTTGGCCGTCCCTCTGCCCATGGCTCCTGGAGCTGATGGCCTGGGGCACCCAGCAGCCCCCAGACCCCTGCAGGCTCAGGACCTGCGTGGTGAGTTGGGGGAGCCGATGTCCCTTCTAGAACCTTCCTCCTCCAGGGCGAGGCAGGTGCAGCCCGCCTAGTTGCCGTGCGGCGGGTCACAGAGCTGGAGAGTCTGGACCTGACTCCTGCGTCTGCCACGTGCCAGCGGGCCCCCTCCTGCCCCTGCGTCTTCGGAGCTTACTTGGCAAAGTGGAGCTGCCCAGGCAGAGCGCTCACAGGGTGCCCTGGGCGCTGATGACTCCATGAGTGTAAATCATGCAGATAGGGCCAGCCGTGGCGGGAGGGGGGGACTGCTGCTCGTGCTGGGACCACGGGAGCTCAGGGGAGGCTCTGGCCGCCCCGCGAGGGCATGGCGAGGTGTGGGCTCTGGCTATCAATGCTGGTTCCCTTTAGTGGGAAGATACTCAGCAATTAAGAAGGTGTTTGTTTCAAAGTGAGGGTATAAAAATTTGGCAAAACCAAGGTCATGAGGTATATGTTGCTATGATACTATATTGTGTGTGCACTGAAACATTTTATTTTCAGGTAATTGTATATTCACTTGCTGTTGTCAGAAACAACACAGAGATCCTCCTGGCACTTCACCCAGGGGTGACAACTTATGCAACTGCAGGGCAGCACCAGAAATGGGGTGTTTCCATCCAGAGTCCATCTGCCTCCTTCAAAGCTGAGGCTCACTGCACTAACTCCCGTGTGGGTGTTCCTACGCATTACAGTATCGTGTAAATTCCTGCCACTACCAGAATCCAGCTGTAGGGAAGTCCCCTCTCAAGGACTCCTCTGTGCTAATAGTTTTGGCGGTTACATTCAGGTCGAATAAATTTGAATTTATTTCTGTATGTGACGGGAGGTCAGGGTTCAAGTTTATTCTTTCATGTGTGCATGTCTAGCTGTTTTTTTTTGTAGTACTGGGAACAGAACCCAGCGGTGTTCTACTGTGAGCTATACCCTCAGCGCTATTTTACTTTTCATTCTGAAAGAAGTTCTATGTTACTTCCCACCAGCCTCAGACCTTTGCTCGTCTTCTCATTCTCCCCAGCACTGGGACAACAGGCCTGTGCCGTTGCACCCGGCTCAACACCACTTTTTGAATAGATGACTCTTTCTCCATTTAATCGTCTTGGCACTCTTGCTGAAAATCAATTGACCATAAATGCCAGGGTTTATTTTCGGACTCAGTTCCAGTCTATGATCTACATGACTGTCCTGTGCCAGTACCACATGGTCTTCATTACTGCAGCAGCGTAACAGGCTTTCACAGAAGGAACTGCGAACTTTCTGCCTGCTCTTACTTGTCAAGACTTTTTTTTTTTTCTTAAAGAGACCTCTCCTTTCCCCTCTTAGTCTAGACAAAGCAGAGCTGTCAAGTTTGTTGTTGTCTTAGCCACTTTATGCTGCATAACAGCGTGCCGCAGACTGAGAAATTAATAAGGAATAAAGATTTCTTACCATCCTAGAGTTTGCAAAGTTGGAGGTTGAGGGGCTCACATCTGGTGAGGGTCTTCTTGCTGTCTGTCCCCACTGCAGGAGGATGAAGGGCAAGAGAGCAAGATGGAGCTGACCCTGATTTTCGTAACCTGCTCTACTGATCATGAACCTCTCCTGTGGGAACAGTATTCCATTCATGACAGCAGAGACTGCATGGCTGATCACCTTGTCTTAGGCTCCATGCCCAACACTGTTACTAAGTTTCCAACACATGAACTTTGGCAGACACATTCAAACTCTGGTGGTCCCTTGCATTTCCAAAGGCATTTCAGCTTGTCAATTCCTGCAAAAAACAACAAAATACAACAACAACAAAACAAAATAAAACAAACAACCCTCCCATAAGAAAAAAGGCAGTGGAAAATTTCATATAGGGATTGAAAGAACCTACAGATAAATTTAGAGTCTAGTCATCTTAATGATATTACATATTCCAGTCCATGAACATGGGATGTATTTCCATTTATTTGGGCTTTAATTTCTTTAAAATTTTAATAGTTATTTTCAGTGTTTGACTCATTTCTATCTCTACGATAAGATTATTAGTAATTATTGTTTTGGGTTCTATTGTAAATGAAATTATCTTAATTTCATTTTTGGATTGTTCATTGCTGCTATACTGAAACAAAGTTCCTTTTTTTTGTGGTACTGGAGTTCCTAAAAACCCTTCTACCTCTGGGCCACACTCCCAGACCCTTTTTTATATTATTTATTTGGAAACATGGTCTCCTAAGCCAGCAAGGCTGGCTTCGAACCTGCGAGATCCTCCCGTCTCCGCCTCCCAAGCGCGGGGATTACAAGCGTCTGTCACCATGCCCAGATGAAACAAAGTTCTTATTAGCCATTTACAATGCACAGACATTTCAAAACATATTGCCCATGGCAAACTTGCAAACTGTCAATTATTAAATGTTAAATTTTTTTTAAGCTGAGCATGTATCCTGCAAACTTGATATACTCATTTGTTAGTTCTAATAATTTAAGTGGGTTCGTTAGGATTTCCACCTACAAGATCATGCACTTGTGAACAGAGACAGGCTCATCTCCTTGTGACCCAAAGGACTTTTAGTCTTTTGGCTGGCCTCTCAGCCCTGGCTCAGGTACCCTGCACAAAGGCAGTATTGAGGGTAAGTGCTGTCTTGTCTTTGATGTTAGGGTGAGACACTCTGTCCTCACGATGAGTGGTGTTAATTTTAAGTTGTTCATAGATATTCTATCAGTTGAGGAAATTCTTTTTCTATTCAAAATGTGTTGAATATTTTCATAATGAAAGTACTTTGGGCGCTGGGCGTGGTGGTGCACGCTTGTAATCCCATGCTTGGGAGGCGGAGACAGGAGGAGTGCGCTGGTTCGGAGCCAGCTTCGCTGGTTTAAAAGACCCTGTTTCCAAATAAAAAAAAATATAAAATAGGTCTGGGAGTGTAGCCCAGAGGTAGAAGGGTTTCCAGGAACCCCAGTACCACCAAAAAAAAAAAAAAAAAAAAAAAAAAAAGTACTTTGGATTTTTGTCAAATGCCTTCTCTGCATCTTTTGGGATCATACTGTTTTTTTTTTTTTGTCCTTTATTCTATGCATATAGTAGAATATGCTGATCAATTTTTTGAGGTTAAGCCAACATTTAATTCCTGGTATAAATCCCTCTTTGTCAATGGTGTATAAACCTTTTATATATTGCTGGATTTGGTTGGCTAATATTCGTAAGGCGTTTTGCATCTGTATTCACAAAGGGTATTACTTTGTAGTTTTCTTTGATGTTTTTGTTTGATTTTGGTATCAGGTCTCATGATCTCATGGTGTCATGGCCTCAGAGAATGAGTTGGGAAACATTCCCTTCTCTCCTGTTTACTGAAATACTTTGTGAAGGATTTGTGTTAATTCTTCCTTAAATATTTGGTAGCATCCAACAGCAAAGGCTTCTGGGACTGAGGTTTTCTTTGTGGGAAGTTTTAAATTACTAATCCAGTCTCTTTATTTGTTATAGGTGTAGTTTTATTTCGCCTTTTGTGAGCCAGTTTCAGTACATTTTGTTTCTAAGAATCTTTCCAATAGACGGTTATCCAATTTGTTAGCATACAGTTATTCAAAGTATTGCTTTATAATTTTTTGTAGCATTGGGGATTAAGCCCTGGGCCATTAGACTTCAAAGATACACCCCTAGCCATATATTATTGTTATTTTGAAACAGTCTCGCTAGGCTGAGAAGAGTCTACTTGCTGAGACTGTCCTTGAACTTGCGACGATCCTGTCTCAGCCACCAAGTACTAGAATTACAGGCATGTGCTACCATGCCTGGCTTAATAACAATATTGCTATTATTTCTGAAATACCAGTAGTGATGTCCCTCTTTTTTTCCTTAATTTTATTGAGTCTTTTCTTGGCTAGTCTAGCTAAATGTCATTTTTATTTGTATTTTCAAAGAAGCAACTTTTAGTTTCATTGATTTTCTTTATTGCTTTTGTAGTCTCTGATTCATATTTTTATATCTAATCTCTATTATTTATTTCCATCTGCTTTCTTGCTTGTATTTTTCTAGTTCCTTAAGGAGTAGTGACATGTTATTGATTTGAAGTCATTCTTCCTTTTTCATATAGGAAGAATAATTTATTTACCTCTATAAATTTCATTACCATTATTTACCTCTATAATTTTCACTAAAGGCAATATTTTTGTTGTCACAAAAATTTCAGTATGTTGTTTTTATTTCAAAGGATTTCATTTCCGTGCTATTTCTTTATTGATTTATTGATGATTTTTGGAGTGTATTGCTAATTTCTATATTTCAGACACTTCCTTCTGATACTGATATCTAGCTTAATTACATTTTTATTGGAGATCATACTGTGTACAGCTTCAATACTTTAAAACATGTTGAGGCCTAAAAAAGGTCAATTTTGAGGAGCTTCCATTTTTTCTTGACAAAGATATATATTCATGTTGTCAACTTAGCAGAATTTATCCCAATTAATACTAATGTAACTTCAAAAGGATATAGAAATGTTACCCTCATAACTCTTCTTTCCCTCCCTTGTGCTATTAGTGTTAGACATATTATATACAGATATGTTACATCCCTTATAATACATTTTATAGTTATTAGCTTATATAACCTAATACTTGTATTTATTATTATTATTTTTTTTTGGTGGTACTGGGGTTCCTGGAAGCCCTTCTACCTCTGGGCTACACTCCCAGACCTATTTTATATTTTTGAAACAGGGTCTCTTACGCCAGCACGGCTGGCTTCGAACCTGCGCGATCCTCCTGTCTCCACTTCCCAAGCGCGGGGATTACAAGCGTGCGCCACCATGCCCGGCAACCCAATACTTTTAAATAAGTCAAGATAAGAAAAACTGAGAGTGAGTGGATTCGCAAGGTTTGTTACACCAACCTTTTTTGTTTGCTCTTCCTGGCTCACTCTTTCTGTGGATTCAATTACCATCTGTTGTCATTTCCTTAACTCAATACTGCTCTGCTCCCATCTACCTCTGTGGTGATGATACCGCATTTAAATACATTAGTGGCCCAACAATACAACTACATATATGCCGAGTCACACGATGACTTTTAAAATGAGTTAAGAAAAGAAAGAAGAGCTATGCATTATACTCTGCTAGCAATATACTTAGTTTTTATTTCTTCTTTGTTTTTTGTTTGGGCATGCTCTTGGCTGACAGTTTTTACCTACAGCACGTTGACTGTGCTCTCCTACTGTTTCTGGCCTCTGTGGTTTCTCATGATAAAACAGTGTTAGTGTTACTGAGGATCCCTTGTACACGATGAGTCACTTTTATCTTGCTGTCTCAAAGATTCTCTTTGCCTTTTGACAGTCTGACTGTGACTACGATAGGCACATTTAATTTCTTCTATTTGTAGCCCACTGAGCTTTGGAGCTTTGTAGATGTGCAGATGAATGGTTCTCAAGTCTGGGGAGTTTTCAGCCATTCCTTCTTCCCAAACTCTTCTGCTTCTATCTCCCTTTCCTTTCTGACGGGGACTGCCACATGTGCGTGCTGGTGTATGTGGTGGTGTCCTACAGTCTCTAAGACCATGCTGTCAGTAATTCTTCCTGTTTTTTTGTTACTCAGACCCCATAATCTCAATTAAACTCTCTTTAAGTCTAAAGAATTTTCCTTCTGCCACTTCAAATTTATCAGTGAGCCCTTCACTGTGAAGTTTTTATTCAGTACTTTCAACTCCAGAATTTCTATATTGATCTTAAAAATCACTTTCTATTTGTGACACTGTTTGGTGAGACATTACTCTCTCATTTTTAGTTAATTTTGCAAGCCTGGTTTCTTTGAGTGTTTGAAACACATTTATAATAGCTGACAAAATTGCCTACAAACTTCATTTGAGCTTTTAGGGACACTGATTGCCTTTTTTCTGTGTATGAGTCATAGTCCCTATTTCTTTTCATGTCTTATTTTTTCTCTTCAAAACTGGACCTTTAAAACCATATACAATTATATACATACACCGTGAAGCCCTGCCTGGAAGCCAGCCCTCCCTGTCCCCCCCCAGTGTGTGTCCTGGCACTGTGCTGTCACTGATATGGCCTCTGTAGCACAAGTGCGCCCTGTAAGCAGAGCACCGGCCAGCGGTGTCACTGCAGAGCTGCCACCTATCTTCCCTTAATTGCATCAGGAGCCATGGAGTGCATCTCCATCCCGACTGGGCTCGCTGACTTCAGGCCTCAGTAAAGACAGTGTGCAGGGAGCAGGGCTCTCAACCTCAGCCATTAATTAGGAAGGAGCTGGAGGCTGAACCAAAGCTGGGAGGCCAGCCGAGCCCTGCAGAGACAGAGGCTTCTTCCTGCAATTTCTCCCTCTCATACTCCCACCTTCAGACATCTGAGGCCAGGGGAGTGATACCAAATGGCACCTTCCACTGACTTTATGTCAGATGGCAGGTCCTTTGCTAGGAGGTGAATGGCTAGCAGATATGAATGACAAATATCCCATCTTCTGGAAGCCCACAAGGAAGCCAGTGGGGAGCTAAGCGATAAGCACTTAAGAACTTAACAACAGGAGAGCAGACGTGCATCCCAGGCATGTGCTTGGAAACAGAAGTCATGTGTTTGCTTTATTTTCCCTGGGATGTTGCCAACTTTAAGAGCTCAAGTTCAGCTGGAAGGCAGAATTAATCACTGGAAATTTAGATACTCGTTCCTTTGAGGCTACATTGTAGTTCAGGAGAAGTAGTTATATCATGCCGAAAGATAGGACATATGACAGTCAGAGAGGCTGTGTTGTGCTGCAGTAACAAATAACCCCCACATCTGAATGGCCTGAAGATCAGTATTTTTTTCTTGCTCGCACTTCAAGTGCCTCATGGGTATTCAAGAGGCTTCACCTAATCTAGGAAAGACCCCAGAAAGAACAGTCTGACCTCTCTGGAGAGTGTCTGAGAGGAAGCCCAGTGTCCACAAAGGATAATGCAATTAAGACAGGACCACGGCCCCCAAGTTTTGTACACAATATTGATAGCTATCTCATAGTTCACAAGCTGCTAAGTGGGTGGGGATTGGGTTGGTCAACAACAGTAAAGATTACATGAATGAGCTTTACACATTGTCTTATTTTACACGTCCACAGCCATATCTCACTGAATCTGAGAGGTTCAGCTAGTTCCCTAGGGATACACGGCTCTTCTGGGGTGGACTTGGCAATAGCACCGGGTGTCATTTGTCCCTGAGGCGCAGGCCTTCCTCGCTTGCTGTCTCCCCTGTCTGAAGCCATTCTTCTCATCCTCCTACCTGCAAACCTTCCCTTCCTAGCCCCCCACACCAATTTCTGTGGTTCCTCCAGCTTGCTTCAGAGAAAAAAAGGATAGCAGGGCCCAACCTGTTCTCAGTCAGACTCTCTGGTTCTTAGCTTCTCTGGATGAGGCAGACCATGCAGGCGAGGTAGTGGCCACGGGACCTCCAGCGTGCCTTGGAACCGCATGGCAGCATTGAATTCAGGGGAATCTTTCAGTCCACCACCCCTACCGATGGGCACACGGGCCAGTTCTGCTATTTTGCTGCCGCTGCCAAAGCAGTCAAGAGCATTCTTGTGCTTAAGTAGTTGTGCACATGTGGAGCCTCCCTGTTGAACAAATTCCTAGCACAGATCCTGGTCCCTAGTGAGTCTTTGATATACACTGTATAAATGTTTATTTAAATACAACTGTGCTCAGCAGGGCCACATATATTCATTCTAGGTATACCTGCTGGATTCTCCTATTCTCACCCCTCATTCTCTCCAGCCACTACCATCATTACCATCACCACCACAACCATCATCATCACTATCACCATTGCCATCGCCACAGCCATCATCTTCTTCATCACCATCGCCACCATCATCTTCATCACTTTACCACCTCCCCTTCATCAGCATCACCATTATCATCACCATTAACGCCACCATCACCATCACTACCACCATCATTGCCATCCCCATCCCCATCTTCATCACCATCACTACCATCATTATCACCACCATCATCACCATCACTCCTACCATAACTATCACTATCACCACCACCATCCCAGCACTACCATCACCATTATCTCCAAAATTAATATATACCAGGCACTTCAGCTTAGAAGGTGCTGGGTTAATACTGCATGCATAATCTTATTTAATCTTCACAAAGACCACTCATCACATGGATACATTCGTCAACCTCTGATTGGCAGTAGGGATCTTAAGACTGGCTCCCTCATCTTAAATACCACATAGTGACACCAGCTCTTGCTTCTCCATTGTCCCTGCACTAGCAGCACTGACTGCTTATTGCTAACCAAGGATGACATTACTCAGTTCCCACGGCAACCATCTGAGGTAAGGACTGCTGCCATCCCCACTTAGCAAATAAGATGGCCAAGTCCCAGAGAGTAAACTTACTTGCTCAGTGTCACCCAGCAGCAGGCAGTAGACCTGGGCTTGCATCAGGGCGTCTGTCCCCACCACTGGAGTCAGACAGGATCATGCCACTGCCTCCTCCAAACCTGGGCCTAACCTGATCTGCTGTTGACTGTCCCCCAGTGTGTAGATACCCCTAACCAGGGAGACAGTGGGAAAACCATCTCAATGCACCGCAGTATGAAGGGATTCCCTCCACCTGCATTGTGGCGGCCTGTGGCTGGAGCCAGGGAGGCGTGAGCCGGCAGTGGACCAGGCCTGTGGTGCAGAGTGGGCTTGTTGCCCCAGGGGTCCCAGCTCCTGTCTGGCTGGTGTGCCGTGCCAGGAGGCTTTGCATCTTCCCCATTACACTGTCATATATTTAGCCCATGCAGGATTTGTGAGGGTCTACTACTGTCCTTGCCTCAGAGGACAGAAGGTGTTCTAGACTGAGAGAGCGGAAGGACAGAGACAAAGGCCACAGGGAAAAGCTTGATTCCTTGGAGAATCTCATCCCCACCGTGCAGCTCTGTCTGAACGTGTGGTCTTTCCCTCCCCGCCTGCCCCCCATGCCCTGAAGGACCCCCAGACTCAATCTCCTAAGGGGGCTGGGCCAAGAAACTGCAGAAACCAAACTCATTAGAACAGCAAATGCCCAAGGGCAGCACCAGTCGAGAAGGCAGCCCACAAACCCTTGCGCCCTGCTTGGCTCCAGAGATGGAGGTCTCTGTGTTCTCAGACGTCATTCACAGTGTTCTCAAACACTGTGCTGCATGCCTGGGAGCCTGTGCTCATGGTGGCGCTCAGGGGATACAGCCCCCACGGGCAGGGCCTGGGGAGTACCAACTTCCTCGTGGGGAGGAAGTCTGCAGCCTGTCTTTGTGCCTGCTCAGGAAGCTGCCCTGCACCAGGTCTTGGCTGCAGATGTGCATCAGCTCTGGACGGGCTGGGTCCTCTCCAGCCATCAAGTTGGAGGAGCTATTTGCTAAGCTATTTATTAATGATTTCCTGAGATGAGGTCGCTTCAATTCATTGAACCGCCAGGCACTCGTTAATCATGCTGTTGTTAAAAGCAATATAACATCAAAAAATGTTTTTATTAAAGCAGTTGTTAAGCAGAGAGAAAAGCTGCCAAATTTTCGCAAGATAGGATTCCAACCATGAAGCGCATGGTTGAAGAAATCTATTGAAAACAGTCCCAGCGGGCAGCGCACAGCGTGCACTTTATCCTCTCGTGGCGCAGGCGTCAGAGATCCAACGTCCGCTCTGTTCTCCAGATGTCCTGCAATCCGGCTGTGTCGTGTTGCACTCAAAGCCAGCATGCTCCAGAGCCAGGAGATTCTCCCTACACTCCTTTTCTAGGAGATTAATCAAATCTGAAGCTCAGGAGTTGCCTGGAGCTGACCCTAGGCCCAAGGGCCAGCTGTGGAGAGCTAAGGCCAGGCTGAGAGCTCTCCTTCTCCTGCCCTCCTCCTGCAGGGACCAGGCAGGATGCCCCAGGTGAGTGGCCTCTGGTGGGTGGCAACCTCGTTTAACAGTTGTACAAAGGCCTTTACTCCTTTTCAATTGGTTTGTCTTCCCTCTTCATTCCAGGAATCTGAGCAATGTGGGGCTTTTTATCAGCAGTCTTGTGGGGAGGCTGGGGGTAGAACAGGGAGCGGATCCTTCCAGTCTACCTCTCTCTGCAGAGGGGCCGGAGGAAGGCTACAGCAGATGTGGGCCCTGCAGAGGATGCTTTCTGAGCAAATGAGTCATTTGCAGAAATAGAATCAGATTCATGAAAGATCTGTCTCAAAGTTTGTGCTTATGAGTGGAAGTCAGGAGAGCTGGGTTTCAAAGTGGGCTCCAGAGCAAACTTTCCCAGCAGTGCAGATGGGGTGCCAGGCCCCCCAGATTGCTGTCTGAGACCCACAAGAGACACTGACATGAGACCTCAGAAGCTCCAGCATCCTCTGGAAAAGAAAAGGAGTCCCTGTGCTGGATTTGAACACGGCCCTTTGCAGAATGACTGGATGGTCCGGGAAATGCCAATCCATGGCAAATTCAAAAACCTTCACTCCCCTTCCAAAGTTCTCTTCCAACTCCCAATCCCTGAACACACCCTCACACAGAACTGTACGGGATCAGGCAGACTTACCTTGTCCGAATCCAATCTCGAGGGGCTGGAACATAACTTTGGTTTTCCAAACACCAGACTTTAATGGCTCAGCTAACAAAGACGTGCATGTGATGCTTAGGCATCCCACACACCTGACTTCTCCATCAGCACCTGGGCTGTCCCCACGTGCCAAACAGCTGCATGGACCCCAGTCTCACCAATATACACCTACCCTCAGAGAGCCCAGGATTATTTTTTCCTGACAATTTTAGTAAAAACCCGGGACAGTGCCCCTGGTCTTCCCAGATCCACACATCTACCTGAGCCTCTGCAGCTCTTTGGTGGTGTATCAGCTGCTCTTGGGTCTCACGGCCATCTTCTACCTGGAGAGGATCCAGCCTGAGCACACAGAATGGCAGGCCGTGGAGACAGAGCCCCAGCTTGGCCACAGAGAGGAGGATGGCATCAGGTGCTGCCACCCACAGATGCTCGTCGCCCTCACGGTCCACGCTGATGGCCCGGGCCTTTGCCTTGAGGTGGACGCACGTCACTTATGCATACCACACGTGGTGTGCACGCTGTGCCTGGCTGGCTGGACTCTTGGAGAGCTCTCTTTTTCTCACACTGGCTCTGTGGCCCTGCACCCACTGAATGCATGTTCACTCTGAGAGTCTGGGGAAGCGACCGGCAGGAAACGTGAAGCAAGTCGGCCGTCCTTTTCTGTTCTAATTCCTGGCAGGCACTCTCTGGTATCATTTCAGCACCATCTGCCTTGGGCAGCTCAAGAGGAAACTAGGGAAGAGGAGGGATCTGGCTTCTGGTCATCTCTCCTGATAGTCGCGGCCCCCGGGGAAGCCTGCCAGGTGAACGCCCACGAGCTCAGTCCAGTGTGTCCTTCCTGTGTGGGTGGACAGGGCTCAGTTGCTCTTCCCAGGCCCTGTGCAGCAAGGACCAGAAAGATGAAGAAATAAACCCAGCTCTGCCCTCCCCAGACACATAGCTGTCACAGAGCCCCAGTTTGTGACCCCGTGGGTCTTCCTTAGGTGGTTAGCAAATGCACAACAGGACCAGCCTCTGCTCGGTGCGGCCCTGGGCTGCATTTCCTTGGAGAAAGCACAGGACCGCGAGCTGCCCCGCTCCACCCGCGCCCTCCCTCCTGGCTGCTGAAGCCCAGCGCTAGAGAAAGCAGCATCCCTCTCGAGCGCGTCTCCAGGGCATCAACTGTTCTGTGTTGCCCAGGGCTCGCAGGTGCCAGGCCGCTCGACTTCAGCCGTGACCCAGCTCCAGCATCAACCTCTCTCCTGGCCCCATGCCTGGATCCTGGCAGCCAGTGGGGTTGAGGGGTTCACTGGGTTTCTCAGGACAGGGAAGGGAGGACCTCAGGGACTTATGGATGTGTGTGAAACACTGGAAGCACAGACTGGCTTGTGTGGAGGGGCCACCCTGCAGGAGCCTGGCGTGGATGTGCCTTTGAGAGTTCTGTAGACCTGTTCAGCATTTCCTTTCACTTGGGCGGAGGGGGCTTCGGGTGAGGCATCTCCTCTGGCCCTGGGTGTCTAGACATGAGCCTCCGACAGGGCTGTGTCCTGGTCCAGGAGGTCTCGGGATGCAGAGGCACCATGAGAGCTTTAGCCTCATCTAAGCTTGCCGAGCCTCAGTTTCCCCATCTGCAGGACAGGAGTAACCACTGCACCTGCCAAGGGCACCACAGGACTGAAAGAGACCGTGCAGTAGCTGGGCTTTGCTGTGTGTGAGGAATGACCGGCACCTGTCTATATCCCTGTAAATGTACCCAAATATCCCTGGATCCAAGAGAGAAGCTGACCTCGGGGACCCCGGCTCTGGGCAGTCCTCAGGCTCCAGAAATGAGACTGTAAGGACCTCATGTTTCTGCCGTGTTCCTAGAGTCACACCTTGTAAGCTGAGGGCCACAGACCATTTCATGCCTGACTAACTTGCTGTTCCTCCCTCTCCCGGTCTGTGAACCTGGCTGGAGTCAGAAGGTGTAGCTGGGTGGGGGCCTTGTCCTCAGGCAGGCCCACCAGCTGGCTTGTCGGGCTGACAGCGGCAGTTGCCCCATAGAAAGCCCCATGGGGCTGGGGTCAGAACTAGACCTGAGCCATCTGTCTGGAGAAAACTACTAGACCCCTTTGGGTAGCTGTTTGTCACCTCCAGAGGAGGCAAGACAGGGACAGTTGTGCTCTCATAACAAACCTCGGGGTGACGGCAAGCCCAGGCCGGGCCAAGTCTCTTAACGCACTCACTTGTCAAACACACTTATGGGAGGCACACAGGATGACCAGTATCAGGCCTTTCTGAGAGTCCGGGAAAATCGAAGCTCTGTCCTTTGTCCTGACGGTGTCACTCTGCAGGATGCTGATGGATGCCAGGCAGGGTACCCCAGAGACACGTGGGTCTTCAATGTCCTCATTCGCCACCACTCCTCGATGGGGATCCCAGCCCCGGCCAGGGCAGCGGTCGTGAACTCGCGATCCCGACGGCTCATCCATACATTTGCTCACGTGAAGGGTATCTGGTGACTTCCTGGAGAGGAGGGTCTTGGTGGCATCCGAAGCCGCCTCCTCAGCCTCCCTCCAAGCCCACACGTCATAAACATCATGAGTCCACCCCTCGGTCTCAGCCCCACTCCCTTCTCCAGCTGTCCAGCTGAGAGCCCGTCTGACTGGCCCCGTCCGGTGGCGCCGGCTGAGGCTGTGGGCTCCAGTGATCGATTAGGAAGGAATCCGAGGGAGATGCTGAAAGGCTGGGTCTGTTCCTTCTTCATTGAAATTCTGCTCAGCCACCCCCATGCCACACGAGCGCCGCAGCAGCTTCTTGGCTGAAGGGCTTCCAGAGGGACAGGAGGAGGGGACGCCACCGCTGCTGCTGGCTGGGCATCACCCTGCACAGGGGTCTCGGCCGTCCCACGGCACCCGCCAGGCTCCCCTGCACTGCAGCGTGCTCCGAGGGCCGTGGGGTCATTCCTTTGTGACCTGCTGGCCACGCAGAAGGGGACCTTGGAAGCCTGGAGGCCAGCAGCTGGGCTGGATCCCACCTGGGGCCGCCCCTGCCCAGGGCTTGTATCTGTAGCTCAGTCCCTGTGGTGGCTCTGTGACTTCGAGGGACAGCTGCTCCCAGGGGCTGAGCCTCTGCCCGGGATGAGCAGTGAACATGCCCTGGCCAGGCCGGGAGGGCGCAGGCGTGTGGGTGATGGCATCTGCTCTGGGTGGTCCTCTCTGTGCCAGGAGGGGAGCCTGGTGGGCAGGGCTTCCACCCTGTGTGTTCACAAAAAGCATTGGCCACTCTTTTTCCCCCAGTTGCTTTTACTGTGGAGGCGACGCCTAGTCGTGGGCTGATGAGCTTCTCAGGCTGCTGTCCCGGGGCTGCCTGAGGACCATCACTCCCGAGCCCACCCCAGGACCTGAGTGTTGGAGGGAGGTCTCCATTCTCTTCCTCCTGGCTCCTGGGGTCCAGGAGGACCACTGCTCTGACAACCAAAGGTAGAGGCATGTTGAGAACAGACTGTGTGCCCTCTTAGACTCTCTGGCGGAGGACGGCTACTGGAGGGCTTGAGGGAGCTTTGAGGACTAAGGGAGGAAGGGGAGCCGCTTGTGTCCAGGCGAGGCTCTTGTCTCTGTTTCTCCATGGACAGACTCTCCAGGGCTGCGGGCCAGGCAGAGCCGCACTGTGCGGGCGTTTCCTGGGGAATTGAGTCAGGCATCTGACTCTGGCCGGTGGCAGCTGGGTTCTGAGGCTGGTCAGCCTGGATCCTTCTCTACCACTACTCCTGATGTGGGATGGGTGCCAGGGACTCATGCCCAGGCCTTCCAGCCTTATGTCACCCTGGCTGACACTCCCAAGGGGCACCCGTGGATCCTTGTACCCAGCATCCCCACCTGGTCATGATGTGTTTGTGTCTGTCAACCCTGGACAGTAGTGGCTCATTTGCAGAGAGTCTGTGGAGTGATTTAGAATCCTGTGGCAGCTCCAACCTGCAGAGGCTGGGTTGGCCTTGCTCACTGGGCCCTGGCTGAGCACAGTGGCTGTCAATACCCAGGTATGGACAGAGGCTCCTGAGGGCTTGACTGTGTGACTTGGGACAAAGGTCCCTTCCATCACACAGGTGCAGTGATGTGTATGACTGCCCTGCTGGGGGAGGACACTGCGAGGTGATGCAGGGCCTGGGCCACAAGCAGCAACTCTGGGAGCTCAAGAAGAGCCCAAGCCCCACTCCTGCCCCTCACAGAGGCCAAGCCCAACCCGTGTCCTGGAGGGATTGATTCCTTTGACTCGTGAGGTCTGGGGAAGACCAGGCTGGATCTCAGGAGTGGAGAGGAGAAAAGAAAGTTCCAGGTTTGTATCTTCCAGGTCTCTGGAGCCAGGAAAGGACAATGGAGGGAGCCAAGGCTGCTGGCAGTGTGGAGCAAAACCAACACTCACAGAAGCCAAGGAGAGAGGCCGGAGCTGCGTAATCCTGGGAGACACAGTGGGGCGCCCAGGACCCCACAAGAGGAGGAAAAGCTCCTGGGACCCATGAAATACGGCAAGGCTCCCAGAACCCCAGGATGTGGCAGGGCTCCCAGAACCCCAGGAGATACGGCAGGGCTCCCAGAACCCCAGGAGATGTGGCAGGGCTCCCAGAACCCCAGGAGATACGGCAGGGCTCCCAGAACCCCAGGAGAAATGGTGGGGCTCTCAGGACCCCGAGACAGAAGGAAAGCTCCTGGAACCCAGGATGTGGCAGGGCTCCCAGAACCCCAGGGGAGAGAGTGGTGGGAGTGTCACCTTGTGTTCCAAATTTTCAAGTGAACCCAGAAATCCAGATTTTGAACTGAAATGTGATTTCAAAAAGTTGGCACAATCCCCCCCAAAATTTAGTACTGTTGCAGACCATAAAAATAGACCTGAAAGCACTGTACAACCTCTGCTATAAAGTGAAGTTTAGTTTCTGGATTTAGGGGATGTTCTTCCCTTTAGCAGAAGCAGATGTTTTATTTCTTGACAGATGGAGCCAAAAATTCTCTTTCCGAGACAGGTTATTCCTCCTCCAGAGATGAAGAGTTGTGCCTCCCCAAGCCCTCTTGCTGGGGTTTTTATGGCTGCCACTCTCATGCATTTGCATGTCCAGGTGACCCCAGGGCCTTCTGCGTAGTAAAGCATCTGCTGGGCAGGGCTGGCAGGTGGGCCGAGTGTCCTCCACGTTAGGGTCTGAAGGCGCCAGAGCCCGCAGTGCAGAGGGCTGGGGGCCTGGGGACTCAAAGCGCACAGCGGGGACGTGCTGTCAAGACAATGCCAACCTGAGGCGGCCTTTCTCCTGTGCCGGGAGGCGGACAAGCACGCCGTGTGGTCTCTGCAAGACCTGCTTCGTCCTTTCCTTCTCGCTCTTTCCAGTGCTGTGAACTGAGCTCAGGGCATTGTGCCGCTGGACAAAACTACACTGTTGACTATACCCCATCCCTGCAAAACCCACGGCTGGAGGTAGCGGTGACCCCGGGGAAGGAGTGACCCCATTGCCCTTGGCATCGGAGGGATGCTGAGCTGCACGCGTCGCAGCCTCGGAAGTCCCAGGCAGCTCCTCTCTGAATGGCACCAGGGATGCGCTGAGATTCCAGGGAAGTACTGCTCTATTTTATTTCATTTTTTTTGGTGGTACTGGGGTTCCTGGAAGCCCTTCTACCTCTGGGCTACACTCCCAGACCTATTTTTTAACTTTTTATTTGGAAACAGGGTCTCTTAAGCCAGTGTGGCTGGCTCCGAACCAGCGCGATCCTCCTGTCTCCGCCTCCCAAGCGCGGGGATGACAAGCGTGCCCACCACACCCGGCCGAAAGAACTGCTTCAAATGCAGCTCACGGGCTTCCATAGGTTGTTTTCATTTTGTAGGCATATAGTATGAATGCATACTTGAATGTATGTATGAATTTTCTAGAGAGTTCCTCTTTGACTCTTGGATTATTTAGAAATGTGCTGCTCGATTCTCAAATATCTGGGGATCTTCCAGACGTCTTTTGGTTATTGATTTCTACTTTAAATCCATTATGGCTCAGTAACGCACCTGAGAGACTTATGTTCTTAATTTTTAAGTTCAGAGCACCTCTAGCTTCAGTTGTGTGTGTACCGGGGCCTGCCAGTCCAGCTGGCTACTTCCATGGCTCAGGTCATACAATCCTACCGTCTTTTTTTTTTTTTAAATATACTTTTATCGGTGCATTATAGTCCTCCCCAGTCCCCTACCTCCTTGTTCTACTCATTGCTGAGAGTGCTGTGTGGACGTGTCCTGTCTGCTTGGGGGTTTGTCAGTCATCCCCCGGGTTTTATCGGCCCTCACACAGAGGCCTGCAGGGCCCATGCTTCCACCCAGAGGTACAGCAGGCCCTTCTGCTTCTCTTTCCTCTTCTGCCCTCCTGTGTCCAGCCAGGGCAGGCTGCTGCTGGTTCAACTCTCCAGGAACATCCATCTGCCCTGTTCTTCCAGAGGCTGGGGCGGAGGGGCGGGAGGACATGGCTGGCCGAGGCTGGGGGCCTTGCTGAGACCCTGTCCCATCCCTTTCACTTCTGTGCCTGCTGCTCCCGCAGAGGGCTGTGTCTGCCTGCATGCCTGTCTCCAAACATGGCGGGCATGGGGTGGGAAGTGGACAGAGTCTGTCTCCTGTGGTCCAGGCTCCTGTTGCCAGTCAGGACTCCTGAGAGGTAGAAACCGGGACCCAACAGCTAGAGGAATACATAGGGGAAGGAAGCAAGCCTGCTCCTGGTCCAACCCGACCGGAGGGATTGCCAGGGCCACTTCAAATTCTACTTAACTCAGTTCTGGGTGGTGTAGATCCACCTAAGCTGAACCTGACCCTCGCTTTGGAGAGAGACAAGGTCAGCTAGGCTGACAGAGGGCTGGTCTGGGAACCACTGTCCTCAGGCACTGTTTAATTATCACATCAAATTCTGTTGTAAATCGAATTATCACCCAAGCAATGGCTCTGCTCGCTCTCTGAACCCTGGCCACGACTCCAACTTCAGAGAAGCCATGCTTAGGAGCAGCCCTGTGCCCTGTGCCCACACAGGACCACCTGTGCCCTGAGCCGGCGGAACATGGCTTTCTTTTTATTCTCTATCTGTCCATCCCAATTGTAATTGAACATGGCTTCTAGACCGTGTGTAGCTCACAAGCTCTGCAGGGTGCCTGTCCTGCGGCCTGGCCTCGTGCTCCAGGGTCCACAGTTCGATTGCTTTTACCTTGCAGATATAGGACAGGCAATAGACAGCTTTTTCAGATGACATCATGATATTTAAAAAAGAAAAAGGCTCACAGTGTAGCTGCCCAAGCCCAGCTGTGGCCGGCAGCAGAGTGAGCCCGGGGCTCTCCTCCTTTGCTGGCTCCGCCTGTTCAGGACTCTGCAGAGTGGCCCGGGTGAGGGGCAGGTGTGTTGAAGTCTCTGCCAGGGGCCCCAGTGCCCCCAGCCCGAGGTCCCCACAGGCCTCCCAGCTGACGACAAGCCCCGTAAGGGTGGCTGGACAGAGGTGGCGGCCTTATGTTGCATCTTCTGAGTACCACACCCAGAGTTGTGAAGCAAGGTGAAGGGGCAAGGGCCAGGCCCTGTGCTGGGGAATGAGTGTGCGCGCATGTACCCCGTGAGGTTTTAGACAGCCATGAGCTGTTTTAGACAGTCTCCCGTGAGCTCAGGAGCGTCCCTTCCACACAGATCACCGTCAGCTGCGACTCTGGCTCACATCCTTAGGGCCCAGCCGATGACAAGTGCCAGGGAGCCCCACCTGAGCTGGCAAGGGCCCTGTCCACGGGGTGTCGAGGTCCAGACCTTGGACCCTTCCCTTGTAGGAGCTGTGGACGACCCCGCCTGAGGACCCCCTTCCTGGTGGCGGAGCGGCCACAGCAGTGCAGGCCACGGAGAGCCCTTGTCTCCTGCTCCAATGGACCCTGGACCTGGAGGATGGTGACTGCTGGGCAGTGCTGGTGGGTGGGTCGCTGCAGACTCCTGGCTCATCCTGAGGCTGATATACATAGGGCCAAGGTGAGGAGGGGCTCACGGGATCGGGGCTGCTGTGAACACTTAAGGCCTGGCACCGGGTTCCGTGAGAAGTGGGTGACGCAACATGCAGGCCTTTGCTTCTGGAGTGAGAGGTGCCTGTGAGCCTGGGCCTGGGTCCTGTGTGCAGAGAGCCTTTCCCTGGAGCTGTGAACAGTGTGTGACCCCAGGCCGCTGGCTCCACAGTGCTGATGCTTAGCTGTGGACACTCATTTCATTTTACAGAATTTAAGAATTGCGTGCATGTTTTTTTCCTGATACTCTGTACACCAATATGATGCAAGATTACAACACACCCAATTAAAAATTTAAATGTTTGCAACTTCTCAGGCACTGGCAGAAAGTGGCTTTAGTTTCCCTATATCTCTTCTGACTGAGAACAGAAGCCATAAACCTGCCGGCAGCAAATCGATGAGATGCTTATTCCCTAAGCAACCCAAACACTGTAAATTAACCTGACAGGTGGCTGCAGCCTCTTGGGCTCCTTCAGCCCCTGGAACCATCAAGGCTGTGCCGGGATCAGGAGCCATTTCCTTCCCTCCCCACTGGGGAGAGAGGGCTGCCGTGGGACCGGCCTGTCCTCGCCCTCACCCGCCACATGCTGGCCAGGAGCCGCTGGCTCTTCCTCCCACATCTTCAGCCCCTGGGGCCCCTCATATTCAAGGCCGGCCGCGCTGGGCCAGCCCCGGCCTTCAGCAGACACTCTGCCCCTCAGGGTCCCCAGAACTTGCCTGCGCCCCAGCAGCGGCCCTCACTCCCCTCCCACCTTACCTCTCTACGGGGCAGTCATACAGGGCCGGGCCTGTGTGCGCCAGTGGGGATGCGGCTCCATGGACGGCACTCGTGCAGCGGTCTCTGGGTGCAGCCAGCACTCCGCCGCCCTCGGCTCCTCTTCTCTAAGGCCAGGTCTGACCAAGGCCGGGTCCTCAGCCTCCTCCAGCATTGGCCAGTCTCAGTCGATGCCTTTTAGCTTCCAGGTCAGGAAGGGAGTGCAGTGTGCTGGGAGGAACCAGGCGCAGCCCGGGGGCATTTGTGAGCCCAGCGGCTTATTCAGGGAGTAAGAGGCCACGCTGGCCCCGGGGCCTTTCCAGGGCTGGCTAAGGCCACAATGCTGGTGCCCCGCCCATGCTAACAGCCCTCAGAGAGCGCAACTAGATGTGCGTCTAGTTGTCAAGACAGTCACCGTAACGAGGGCAGCAACGTGATGCCAATTTCTCAGCGGCTGCTCCTTCCCAACACGTATTCTCTGGGATCTAACGACTGTGGCTGGATAACGCATGGCACTGGTGTTTCCAGGGACAGGAGTTTTAGTCCTATCCTGTCAACATTCTGAGAACAGGGCTGCGGCTCCCTGACGTGGTGGAACAGTCCTCGTTTATGAATCTGCCGCAGGAGCCATGAGTGCTGGGATCCTGGGCTTCTGACGCCGGCTCGCTGCGGCCATGTCCGCCTCCTCCTGGGGCTGCTGTGCCCCTGTGTGGCTCTCCTGCACGCCCATCCACATGGATTCATTTGTTCAGCGGTCACTGCCAAAGGCCTCTGAGTCCTAGCGCAGTGCTGCGCTTTGGGGCTGCAGAGACAAAAGATGAAGTCCGGCCCTTAGGGACCGAACAGCCTGGAAGGGAGGCGGACTCAGCGTTGTGCTGAGTGTCCAACCCAGCCTGGGAGCTCCCTGGGATGGGAGAGTCCTCCAGCGACCAGGTGATCAAGGGGTCATCGGGACACCAAGGGACCTGCGTGAAGAGAGGCCGCGGTGGCTCCGACTCGGGGGCTTCTCTGGCCCCCAGATTCACAACTGGCACACGCTTTGTCATCTTACTCAAGAGGGGCCGTCAGGGCCCTTTTGAAAAGCAACAGCAACCCAGCATCAGGAGAGACGGCGTGGTTCATAAGTGAGCCAGCGGGACCTTAACTAAAGCCAGAGCAGGGCCGCCCCACTGTGGACACTGCGTGGACACGTGGCCGGGACCGGGTGCCACTGGGGCCCAGGCGCAGGGAGGACCAGGAGGGTGGCAATGCGGGTGGATGTCTCCCTGGACCCCAGGTGGGGCCTGCTCTTGAACCGTTCGCCTTTCTTTTCGTTCTTGCTGTTCCACGAGGTGGGTGCCCCTGAGGAATGGCCACCACAGGGCACGGCCGCTGTTGGCTCTGGAGCTCACCCTCCCACACCCCAGGCCACAGCTGGCACTCTGGGCCTTCCCTCTGTTTTGTTCTAGAGAGAGGAGTCCACCATGGTCTTGCAAAATTGCTCGTCTGTGGCTGACTGCAGTGCTTCTCAAAGCAGGGTGCCTGCACCAGTCCTGCCAGCACCACCCGCCTGGTGGACGTGCAGATTGTGAGGCCTGCTCGTCAGAGCATCTGGGGGTCCCAGTGAGCTGTGTCTCACCACACAGCCCAGGTGACCCCTGTGTGTGAGGACAGTCGAGACTGGGTGCTCTCCACACTGGCGACTCTTCACACTCAGTCCCCAGGTGGACCAGCACCTAGGCTTTGACACGGCCTCCTTGGACAGCAGGGATTGCTACTGAGCTTCTGCTCCGACACCTTCTGCCCGGTGGAGCCTCGGGAGAGACCTTGGCAGCATGGCAGGTGGGTGTTTGCCTTTCTCCTGGAAGCCATTTGGCCCTGGCTCTCAGTGAGGGAGGGACCAGTAGATGGAGGAAAATGAACGGCCACTTCCATGGCTGCAATGCGTGGCTCTGTTTGCCGAGACTGGCTCTGGTCTCTGTGGTTCTGAGAGCTTCAGTGTTTGGTAATGGGCCATGGTCATCCCAGCCTCAGGGTTCTCCTGCCCACTCTGGGGGAGATGGCAGGAGCTGCCCCCGGGCAGGCTGGCTAGACACATGTGGCAGGGAACGCTTGCGGAGGACCTCGGTGTGGGGTGTGGGGAGGTCCCAGGGCTGGAGATGCAGAAATGGTTCCCCGTGATCGCTGGGGACGCCGCACTTGGTGTATGAGTGAGACCATCAGGGGACCGATAGGGAGTCAGAGAGGCAGGAAGACAGCCTGACGAGTGCCCGAGAAAGCGACTGATGACGTGTTTCCAAGGTGGAGGAACTGGCCACTAAAAGGACAGGATGAAGACAGTATGAAGGCAAACTGGGGCGGGAGGACCATAAGCAGCAGCCCTCGCTGTGGTCAGGGCCTGGCCCTGCCGGTGACGCCCACTCAGGCCGAGATGGGGCGCCGGATTGGTCCTGGCATCACTGCCTGCTTCCCTGGAGGCTCCCTGGACCAGTGTGTGAGTTTTCTTCCCAGGGACAGCAGCACTTAGAGAAGATTTAATCAGGAGAGAGTAATGGGCCTAATGGAGTCTGTCCAGGGAAACAAGCTAAGCGCCTGCTCCCGCGCACGGCTCAGCCTGCGCCCGTAATTGGCTGTGCCGCCGCCGCCTCCGCTTCTCTTAGGTTAACAAGCTGTGCCTGTCAGCTGCGCCCCAAACCGCTGTGTCTGGTCTCCTCCTGGCTCCGCCATCTCCTGGGTTCCGTCGACTCAGCCTAAGTAGAGTGACGGTCCCTCTTCCTGGCCTGGTGGGTGACAGAGATGGCCGCTGGCCAGGCTCTCTCCAGCACGCGATCTTCCTCCTTGCCTGGCCCTGCAAGGAGAATTACTCAGCATTCCCCACGCACAAGCCAGGCCATAGGCCGTGTGTGGAGCTGGCCCCGAGCTTGGAGGTGGCCGCAGAAGATCAGGAGAGCAGAGTCAGGGATGATGGCCCTCCCGTCCTGGGCTGATGGAAAGTAGATGGGAGGGCTGGAGCTCCAGCAGCCAGGATGGAACGTGAAGGCCATCCTGGAGCCCGGTCAGAGGACCTCGCTCTCTCTCGGGGGTGAGCCATGAAGCCAGCCCTGGACCACACCTCTCTGCCCCATGGCTGTGAAGAAGCACGCCTCTGTCCTGCCCCGCTCCTGTGGCTTGGGGATGTTGCTGACGGCTGACGCTCCCCCAAACCCGCGTTCCACACCAGGAGCGATTCTGGCCCCTCTGTGCGCTGATGGGGAGGGCAGCTCCGCCCTGTGTTCAGTGTGACAGTTCCATGGCAGACGAGAAGCCGGGTCTTCTGCACTGCTGACAGGTGCACATGTCATATCACCAAGAGAGTCCCTGGTCTTGTTCTGGAGCAGGAATTTTCAGGTTGTACATGTAAGTACGTGTGTGTGTATGCACACAATATACTCCGGTGCAGTTTTTCAGATGAAAACTGTTTTGCTCCATGCACATTTCATGGTAAGCTGCATTTCTGCTCAGTGGTATCGCATGATTCTGTCTCCAAGTCCCTGGATGTCCTCCTCTGACAACAGCAGCTTCCTCTGTTGGACAGCAGAGCCACCTGCCTGGGAAGCCTCGTGTGGAATCAGTTGGTGTTTGAGATTTTACTCATTCAGCCTGTGCTACATATGTAGATGGCACTATCTTTGCACACCTTGGGCCTGGGCACGTTGTGGACACTGGATCCTGGCCAACGGCCCCTTCGTGGTGAAGGCTGCTCAGCTCGAGCCCCTGCATGGATGGCTCCATGTTCTGCCGTCCCCAGTGCTGCCATGGTGCATGTGCTCTTACTCATCAGATCTCTTCTGCTCAGCCATGGGGGTCAGTTCTCCAGGTGCAGGTCCTGAGGTGACTGGGCACGCTGTCCCGTGTACTGTTCCCAGCGTGGGAGAGCCCTAGGAAGAGCTACGACAGTGTTTCCCAGTAGGGGCACCCCAAAGTCTCTCTTCACTTAGGTTCGTTGGCTTCAATTTGCCGTTGCCCATGACAGGAAGGGCCGTGATGGGTGCACAGGCCTGCAGGTCCTGGGGTCAGGTCCAGGCCGGACCCGCCCCCAGTTTCTCTGTAGACCATGCTCCATCTCTTCTCGGAACTCACATCACCCCGAGACCTTAAGGGAGCTCAGCACAGGCAGCCGGGTGGCCTGGCTCAGACTCTGGTCCTGCCACTCGAGAGCTGTGCCACCCGAGGCAAGGCCTTGCCCATGCAGGCTCAGGGACCACCCACAGTGTGCAACGCAGAAGACCCCACGGTCTTCTGCTCTACTGTCCAGGACAGGTTGCGATTCCATGCGTTTGCAGTGGTTATCCATCTGTCTCTCTCCAGACTGTGCACGTGAGGGCAGTGGGCTTCTACTTGCAGTGCCGAGGACAGCCTGGCTCTTCAGGAAGTATACACTGACTGCAGGGGGCAGCTGGCCACTTGGGCCACCTCTTCACTGGGAAAATGCAGCCTCACGGTGGCCAACATTCCAGAGTTCCAGGGCTAGGATGTGGGGTGGCGGTCCAATGCAGTCAGGCACTCCTTGTTGGCCCTCTAGGGGTTGTGGACAGTTCAGACATTTGCTCACTGGCTGGGAGGGTGCTTGTCACTGGACACTCTCAACACCTGCAACTGGTGACAAAGCCCCAGCCAGCCCAGTGCTGGGTGTACGGGCCACTTCACACACTGGGGGTGCATTATGTGGGCTATTATAGCACACATTCCTCCCTAGAGAGGGGCCTGTGTCCTTTTTCCATCCAAGTACGTTTGTGTATTATGAGCCTGTAATTAAAACAAAGGCGGATGTCCCTCTGCCCTAGAATCACATGTGAGAAACAAGGGGCTGAGGCCAGTGCTGAAAGGGCTGGTGCTTATAACACACGGTAATTGCAGCGCCATCCATGACATGTGCTTTGTTCTTGAAAACTAAAATTAGACTTTGATGTCTCTGGAAGCCTCGATGCATCTGTAATTCACACAGAGCCTCCTTCTTCAGTTCTCTGCTCCTTGGAGAGCCCTGGGGACAGGCAATGCGCTGAGGGTGAGCTTGTGTAGAGCTGCCATGATGGGAGGGCCGGCATCTGCGTCCACGTGCACAGGGCTTAGAAGTGCCAGTCCTGACTTGGCTGAGATGGGACATGGGGGCTGTGGCTGGGACTTTTCACTTCCTGGAACCTGAGTCCAAGGCTGTGCTTCATCCACAGGCCACCATCTCTACCGTGTCAGGAACCGTTGCCGGTTCCTGGGTCCAAGTTACAGACCTGGACTCTGGCCGGTACCCACCATCGGACAACTTACAAATACTTGTACACATTAACAGATTTTCACTCAAAACTTTGAGTCTCCATTTCTTATATTCCATGCGCACAGTGTGAAGACAGGAGGGGCAGCCAGGCTCAGAGGCCTATTCTTGTCCCATTCCGGGCCAGCGTCCCCTGGGAGACCTGATGGATGGATCCCTGCCAGGGACACCTTCCCCTACAGGCCTCACAGGGGTGTGCTGTGAGCAGCTCATGGGTGCTGGCCCCCAGCAGGGATAGTCACAGTAAGATGAACAGACACACTGCAGAGGGAAGACGGTGCCCAGCAGCCCTCTGCTTTGTCCTTAACAGCCCTTGCCGAGGGCCTTGGGCTCGCCTTTTCTCTGAGCTCCCTGGAGTGGGTGCAGTAAACGAGAGCACTCCTTCACCTAACACCAGCCCGTCCTGACTCCCAGCGACGCCTGGGGTCTCCTAGATCTGGGGCCCCGTGACCCAGCTTGGCAGTTACATCAGCCCAATTAAGCTCTGCTTCCAATACGGGGAGGCACCGGGGCAGGCCTTGGCAGCACACAGTAACCTCGAAAGATTTATGAAGCAAGTCCACGCAGACCATCCACATAAGCTCTTTTTATCTAAGAGATAAAGTCTTCACTGCCAAATATTTACTGTACTCAGGAAGCTGGAAGAAAAACGGACTCGGGAGGCTATTTTATTTAAACTTCTTGATATTCTCCAGGAGATGGAAGGACAATATAGAGCGTGGTGCGCTGCACACAGGAGGCCCAGGCATCTCGAGCAAGCACCCCTTTCTGAGGACCAAGTCCCAAGGCGGAGCTGACTGCCCTGGCTACGCCCTGCCCACCCCAGGTCCGAGTGGGGGCCACCGTCAGCCATGCATGTCTTATGTGTGTGGGGCCCAGGCTGGGAATCCAGTGTCCCATGGTGGGCGCCTGGACCTGGGTGAGCAGCCTGGGCCTTCCGTGTGGATCCCACGTGAACCGCCCACGATGGGGCTGCAGGTTCTGAGGCCGTCAACCTACGTATGCTTCACGTGGGTGCACCACACACGTGCTGTTTCCCTGTGAGTGTATGATCCGTGCGTGCCTCCCGGGTACTGCTGTCCAGGCGTTACCTTTGCACATGTGACCTCTATGTTGCTGTGTGCTACATCTATGTTACCTGGCCCCACACTCCCCTGACCTCTGTGTACCATCCAGCTGCCTGTCTTCTCGTGTATTCTGTATGTGTGCTAGCCATATTTTTAATCTGGGTGCAGCCTGCAGGGCTCACCTGGGGGTGGCTGGTTGCTCCTGCCTGTGACCGCTGCAGTGTGGGCTGTCTGTGTGTGGACTGCTTTACCAGCATCACTCTGGCGTTCCCTGAACGCGTCACCTGCATCACTTGTGTGTTTCACTTGTGTAGGGGTGCTTCTCTGTGACGCCCTGTGAATCTGAACACATGCTGCTGGCGTGTGCCGGTCCATGTTTGAAGCATGCACCCCATGTATACCACCCCGTGGTATCTGTGCCTGCTGTGACGTGCGCTCAGTTTCACAGGCTCTGACGTGAGTGTGGGTGGCTGTGTGAGCAGTCTGTGGGCTGAGTGCATGTACTGTGTGTGACGTCTCGGTCACCTGTGGGGGGCTTGCGTGTTACTGTGTGACATCTAGGGGTATTGGGGATGCCTCCTGCTGATGTGAGGACCAGCTCCATGTCACTGCTGGGTACTGCTGGGGCCACCCAGGCTTGTCACCCTGGTGAATAGTGTCCATCAGTCACTACCCCTGTAGCACACCGTTTCCTCCATTTTAGTGTGAGGGGCAGGAAAGTTCCCCCCAGATGCTTCTCTTGGGTTTCTTTGGGAGCTGGAAGAGGCATCTGTTCCCACATCTTTTCACTCTCCTGAGGTCCTTTCTGAGCTCTCAGGAGAGGGGCTGGGCTCCAAGGGTAGGCTCACCCGCTCTCACAGGGGCCATCTGGAAGCCTGCTGGGACGGTGAGCCCACCCTGTGAGGACAGGCCGTAGGGTGGACTCCCAGCCAGCAGACCTTCTCCTGCTTGGCTCAGTTCCCCCTTCTGGTGGGGACCCAAGAGAGAGCAGAGCTCCAAGTCTTGGCTCCCTGTATAGAGAAAGGCTGTCAAGGATGCATGGAGATCCGGGCAGGAGCCGTCTGCGCCTTGTCTCTGGGTGAGGCTGGGGAGGCGCAAAAGCCAGAGCGTTGGCTCCAGGCACATGCATGCCGCCTTTACAACAGCCCTAAGAGAGCCACTATGACTCCTCCTAAAGGAGAAGAAACTGAGGCACGGCGGGCCGAGGCCCAGGATGGCATTGCTGGGAAGTGGCACCATCCAGTCTTAGTATTTTTTTTTTTAATTTTTTTGCGGTACTGGGGATGGGACCCAGGGGCATTCTACCTCCGAGCTACACCCCCAGCCCTATATTTATTCTTTATTTTGAAACAGGGTCTCGCTGAGTCGCAAAGGGGCTCACAGTAGCCGAGGTAGGCCGCAAACTCAGATCCTCCCGTCTCAGCCTCCCAAGCGCCACCACGCCCGGCTCAGTCTCGGAGTTCCGATGTGGCTCTGCCCTTGGGAGGCCTCGGGAGGACCCCAAGGGGACGCGGGGACGCCAGCTCAAGTCTCGGGAAGCGCAAAGGGGACGCGGAGGCTGAAGCGCGAGCCAGCGTACCTCAGCGCCGCGGTCGGGGCGCGACGACGGCGTCAGAACCGGCTTCGGTTCCACTTCAAATCTCTGTCCGCTGGTCTGGATTCTCAGCGCCTCTGACTGCTTCAGGCTGCCAGCCACAATGACAACATGGCGTCCAGTCCCAGCTTTCGGTCAGACCCGAGGCACTTCCGGTCAGGAGGCACTTCCGGAAGCCCAGAGCGAGTCCTGGCTTCACTCTGATTGGACAGGGTGTGTCCATGTGACCCACTTTGGCCCAATCAATGTGTCCAGGGCGCACCCTGTGGAAAAAGTAAGAGCCTTTCTATTGGCCCCCAGGCAAATTCTAACATTTACTCTGATTGGACAGGCTGAGCTCACGTGGCCAGCCCCGAACCAATCATGGAGCCAAGACACAGGAGGCTTCTTGGACAGGTGCGCGCTGGAGACCAGCTTGATAACACACACTCCAGCGTGGTCCGCTCAAGCTCCCAGACTCTCCCCGGTGTTTCCTTGATCACCTCCGAAGCTGCTTCTGGAGTTTTCCTCTGAGGCTTGCCTCCCTCCAGGAGACTATAAACGGGGAGGAAAACCCCAAGGACTTAGAAGAGATTAGACAGAGGGAAAGCATGGGGTGAAGTCTAAACTTGCAGCTTGAACATGAAGGCAGCCCACTTTATTTATTTATTTATTTTTATTTTTTATTTATTTGTGGTACGAGGGGTGGTGGAACCCAGAGGGTTTCTATCTCCGGGCTATACTTCCGGACTTATTTTTTAATATTTTATTTGGAAGCAGAGCCTCACTAAGGAGCTGAGGCTGGCTTTAAAACTGTGCGCTCTTCCTGTGTCAGCCTACTAAGCAGGGGGATTACAAGCGTGCGCCACCATGCCCAGCAGGCAGCCCATTTTAGAATCATGGATTAGATGAAAGAGAAACGTTACCGCTGGGCTTGGTGGTGTATCTGTAATCCCAGTACTTGGGAGGCAGAGACAGGAGAAGGACATGTTTGAGGTCTGCCTCAGCAACGTAGCTGACCCTGTTTCTTCAAAAGACATAGAGCCGGTGCACGCTTGTAATCCCAGCATTTGGGAGGCTGAGACAGCCTCAGCTACTACTTACTGAGGCCCTTTGCAACTCAGTGAGACCCTGTTTCAAAGTAAAGCCTAAAAATAGGGCTGGGGGGTGTAGCTCGGAGGCCAAATGCTTCTGGATTCCGTCCCTAGTACCACAAAAAAAAAAAAAAAAAAAAAAAGACATAGATTCCAGAACTGGGAATTGCCTGTAAAATCTCAAGGAACACGGTACGTTTCCTAGGCAGCCCCTGATGATGGCTGTGAACATTCCCCTAGAATTTCAACAGATCCAAACTGCAGATGCTCGTGGGGCCTTTGAAAGCCTCAGAGCATCAAGTCTCTCTTGGTACCTGGCAGCAGCTGACTGTTGGCCTCATTTCCAGGGAGCAGCAGCCTGGGTGACAGCGCATGGCTAGCCTGCAGGGCTCCATGAGAGTGTGGAGGGTCCAGATAATCGCAGAGATAATTTCATTAGCCACCTCATTTTCAGCTGTACATGACGTTAATGAAAGGTTCCTCTTAGGAATTAAAGTTTTTCATGCTTGGTTTCTACCCAATGGTGAAATCTTTACAGAATTTAGTTGAATTTATTTTAGTGCTTTGAGAGCTAACAGCGTGTGAACCTCCAACCAGCAAATGGTTTCTTTAAATTTACCTTTGTACATACCTGGGAATTGTCAAAGGTGTTCGGGTTGGTCACTTTAACCTTTGCTTTCCGAATGTGCACACTAGAAGAAACAAGAGGATGGGTTCGGTAAAAGCTTGTTGTTTTGGGTTCCTGTCTAATACATTTTTAGAGGCCAGGGTTGCTTATGACACATCCTTTTGAATGGTGTTTGTTGTTTTGTAGAGAGGAAATTGGAAGATAATCTTTCCTTCATTACTGTAAGCTCTGCCATTCAGCGTTTATTGAGGAACTTTGGTTGTGATCCGCTACGTATGAAAGGACGTCAACCCCAGCCCCTCGGGGTGCTCACAGCTGCTGCAGAGACTGATATTTAACCCTGGGTAGTTTTTCTATTTTTTACCTTTCAAATTTCTTAAATTGTGCACATTTATGGGGTACGGTGTGATGATCTGATACATGTAAATCATACATTTCCAAAGTCTGCAATACTGCCCCAAGGGGTGAGCTGGAGTGACCGGGGGTCAGTAGTAGCCTTAGGAGTGTTGGGTGAAGGTAAGGGGGGGCAGTGCAAGCATGGGGCAGGGGCGCTGAGCAATACTTGTCTGGAAAGGGAGTGGTAAGTCAGTAAGTTTGAAGATCTATGACTGCAAGCAATGTATAACCATCAGGTCCAGGAAATCAGCATTTCCAATTCCTTAAACATGTACCATTTCTTTTTGCTTCTAACTACTTTCTTTGATTTTTTTTTTTTTTTTTTTTTTTTTTTGGTACTGAGGATTGAGCCCAGGGGCACTCTACCTCCAAGTTACACTCCCAGTCCTATTTTTTTTTTTTATTCTTTATTTTGAAACAGGGGCCCACTAAATTGTGGAGGGCCTAAGTAGCTGAGGCTGGGTGTAAACCTGTGATCCTCCTGTCTCAGCCTCCCAATTACTGGGATTACAAGCATGCACCACCATGCCTGGCTCTCTCCTACTATTTATTTGTTTGTTTTTGGTGGTACTGGGGTTCCTGGAAACCCTTCTACCTCTGGGCTACACTCCCAGACACCTATTTTTTATATATTTTTTATTTGGAAACAGGGTCTCTTAAACCAGCGAGGCTGGCTTCGAACCTGCACGATTCTCCTGTCTCCGCCTCCCAAGTGCGAGAATTACAAGCACCACACCAGGCTCTCTCCTACTGTTTTTAATGGAATTCTAGAGTGCCGAAGACTACATTTCCCAGGCTTCTTTGCAGCAAGTTTCTGGCCTGTGGAGTCTGAGCAGGTATGATTCTCTTGTGGGACTTCCTGTCCCTTCTCTTTTCTGGAGGCTGGACTGGGTGTCAGGCTCAGCCATGTGGAGGAGGGCAGTGTCCCTGGGAAGGCCAAGCAGTGGACGGCCCTCGAGGGCACCGTGCGCCAGCTCAGTGCTGAGCTCTCCCTGCCTGCCACACTGCATCCTGGGGCCACAGACTGGGACTTGGGAAGCCGTGAGACAGTCCTTGACTTGGGGAAGAGGCAATCTCAGTGTCACATGAGGCGGGCGGGTAGGCGGGCATTTTGGCATGGCAGGCGATGTTCTGTGTGGGGCCCTGGGGACAATCTCCGCTCAGGTCCAGTGGTGTGGTCGGCAGGATGACGACCCCGGGTGTGTGGGCCACGCCCGGAGCCTGCGGCTCTGTCAGCTTACCTGGGGAAAGGGGCTTTGTGATTAAAGCAGTGGGCCTAGAGGTAGGGAGGCAGCTGGGTACCCAGGGGGCCTAGGGTGTTCACACAAGTCCTTAGGACGGAAGGCCTTTCCCAGCAGAACCAGACAAGCCAGAGACACGGAGAACTGGAGTTTGAGAGGGACGGACCTGTTGCTGCTTCAGCCAATGCTACTGCAGGTGCCAGGGATTGGAAAGGCCCCAGCCGACAGCCAGTGGCAAACAGGGACTTTGGTCCTACAACCGCGGCAACTGAACTCTGCCAGCGAGCCCAGTACGAGAGGAAAGGGGTCCTCCCCTAGGGTCCCAGAAGGGACGCGGCACTGATGCCCTGATTTAGAGCCATGTCAGGCTTCCCACCCCCAGAACCAGAGGAAAGCACGCTGCCATCTACGCTGCTGAGCTGGTGGTCTGCGGGCGGCAGCGGGAATCCGGCGTGCGTGGTTATGTTCCTGGATGTGCAGAAGGAGCTGACCTTCCGCCTGCAGAGCCGGCCGCAGCTCCACCTGCGGCCAGGTGTGTGCAGGGGCCTGCGCAGCGGCCTGGGGAGGGAGCAGGAGTCAGCCACCAGAGAGAAGGCCCCCGTGCCGGCAGGACGGGCAGGTGCAGCCAGAAGCCGCAGCCTGCGAGTCAATTGCCACGCCACTGTTGAGCGAGCTGCCTCCTGGCCCTGGAGAGCCGTGTGGGCCGCCCGGGGTTTTTATTTTCCACCACGATTGCCATGTCTGTGCTCTGTCTGTCCTGACTGTGAAAATGATACGGCCGGAGATTGATTTTGTTGGGAAAGCAGCTCTCTCTGCGCTCTTCTTTTCCCGGTTTCCGCCGGCGCTCAGGGAGGGGTCGTTTGTTTTGTTTCTTTTTGCAGGTCTGAGCTGCTCACCATTCTCCCCCATGTGACAAACCTCAGCTGTGTTTGGTGGTGTTGCGCCCCACCCCTGGCATCTCCCTGTGTGTGTGTGGCATCATTATTGAAACCACAGGCCCCTCTTGTGAGCCGAGAAGATGGGTTTCCCTGGAGGTTCTCAGCCATAGCAGGCAGACCGGGCTTGGTGCTGGGAGGCAGGAGAGCAGGGGTTGGGTACTGTAGAGGCTGGTGCTGTGTTTAAAGGTCTGTGTCCCTCCAAAATTCCCGTCAAAACAAAGCCCCGATGCAATGGATGCAGGTCAATCAGTTGTGGAGATGAGGTCCTCTTTAGTGGGAGTGGTGTCCTTATAATAGGGTGGGGGCAGTGTTCATCCCTCAGGACACACAGCAAGGCTCCATCTTGGAAGTAGAGGTTGGCCCTCACCAGACACTGAGCCCACCAGGGCTTTGATCTTGACCTTCCAGCCTCCTGAGCGTTGAGAAATAAATTTCTGCTGTTTATAAATGACCAGTCTGGTATTTTGTTACAGCAGCACAACCAGACTCAGACAGGGGAAGGGGAGAGGCCTGGCTGTAGCGCTGCTGCGGGCTCCCAGAGGGACGTCCCCTTGCACTGAGTCCACTAAGCTTGCCCAGTGTGTGACAGCATGAGGACAGTGAGGGAGAGGTGGGGAAGGTGATGTTAGCTGCTGCAGAGCCGAGGGACCACTCAGCAGGGCTGAGCAACGTCAGATATCCTCAGGTGTGAATTGAAATTCACTCAGAGCCAGCTGTCTGAACACCCAGGGGCGCCCTCCCCCCACCCATAGGTGGGGGTGCACAGATCAACGAAACAGATGTTCTGACTCAATGCTAGCAACCCACAGGCATGCGAGAATGGTGAGATCTATGAAACCAGAAAATCAATTTTCACGTAAAAGAAAAAAGTAATGGGATGGCAGTTTGGGGTCCAGTTATTCTTCTAGAGTTTACATTCAAGCATTAGGACTGAGATGATGTGAAATATTGGTTGATACAGCCAGGAGAGGGATAAAAATGTACATTTAACACGGTTTCTAGTGGTTCTAGAGAAATGGGAATGCATTTGATAAAGGCCGTCAAATCCAGTGCTCTGTCCACAAAGGCTGTGTCAGTCAGCTCTTTGTGACATCTTAAAGGAGAAAAGGCACGGTGGGCTTACAGGTTCAGAGGTTCAGTCCATGGTCGGCAGGCTGCAAGTCAGAGGCATCACGGCAGAAAGGGGTGGCAGAAGCCGGGTGTAGTGGTGCACGCCTGTCATTCCAGTACTTGGGAGGCTGAGACTGGAGGGTCGCAGTTTCAAGGACAGCCTCAGAAAGTATTGAGACTCATCAATCTAGTGAGACCATTTCAAAATAAAAATAAAATAGGGCTGGGGAGTGTAGCATGGAGGTAGAACGCCCCTGGGTTCAACCCCCAGCACCCCCCCACACACACACACAAAAGGTGTGGTAGAAGAAGGCTGCTCAGCTCACAGTGCCTGGGAAGTAGAGAAAGAGAGGAAGGGACCAGGGACAGGTAGAGTCCAAAAATGTGTCCCCAGTGACACACTCCATCCAGCCACACTCCACCTGCCTACAGTTACCACCCAGAACACCCATGCAAATCGTGACCTGTCCATGGGCCAATCCACAGAGCCCTCACCTTTCAATGACTTCACCTCTGAACGGTGCTGCCTTTTGAACACAAGGGCTTTTTGGGGGACAGTCCAGATCCAAACCATACGATGCTAAAAACGTCCTCTGGGTGCAGTGTAGCTGATATGACTGTAGAGGTCTATGTGACAAGATTGGGGGATTCCTTAACAAGACTGCAGGTTTGCTTGTTTTGCTTAAAAACAAGAACAAATCCCCTAAGCTGTGCTCCTAAATGACACCACGGAAGAGGAAGCCCACTCCAGGTGTGGGATCCGGGCCTAGAGAACCAGCAGCAGTGTATCTACACGCTGTGAGTATACAGTCATGTTTTCTTCATGGTTTCCCAACTTACCCAACTTCCCTCGCACAAACAACTGTAGAGGCGACTACTACTCGGACCGGATGCTCACAGACAAGAAGCTCTGTGTGTGTGTGTGTGTGTGTGTGTGTGTGTGTGTGTGTGTGTGTCTAAATTTATATTTTTAGCTCAGGCAGGAAAGAGAGAGTCTTACATGCGGGAACTGAAGCTCTCTTCTTTGAAGCACTGACTCAGCCCTACCCTGGGCGACCTCTGACTCATTCAGGGTCCCCACAGCTCTGCCCTCCCTCCTCTCTTCCCATCTGATCACCAACCTCATTCACATGGTGTCTTGGCTTCGCTGTCCTCTGTCCCCACCCGCATCTGCTCTCCCCCTCATTTGCAAGGGCAGCCCACACTCTTCTCATCTGGCCCACTCACCGCATGCAAAGGGAGAGGGGGCTCCACACCCCCGGCCACATCCTGTCCAGCTGCACCGGCCTTCCTGAGACAAAACAGTCGACTCCTCCAGGTCGGGCAACAGCCACTGGAGGGTGGGTCTGTCGTTCCGTGGGTGGGGTGGTGACAACACACTGTGATTATCTTGGTCACCCTGGATGGCCACTGCAGTGTAGAGACCACGCCCAGGGGGCCATCGCATACACCTTCCTTCCCTGAACTGCTGGGCTCATTTCTCTAGCACCGAGAAATGATTCGCTGTGAAAATACACAAGAGTGTGTCCCTGGCTCTGCTTTAGGCAGGAGCACAGACAGGCAGACAGTCCCCGTCCCGTCTTCTTCCTGCCGTCCCAACATGGCCTCCAGCATCCCGGCTGGTGGAGGCGCAGACTCCACGGAGGAGCCAGGCGTGTGGGAGCACGACAGTGTGCCCGCCACAGGAGATCAGGGCGAGGAGAACTGCGCACGCGCTGGAGGAAGGGCCCTTGGCCAGGCCCCTGCAGGAGGCGCCAGGCTCGAGTGTACAGAGCCTCGCCCGCAGGACCCTTCCAGGGCGATCCTGCATCTGCGCGAAGGTGCTTAGAAGCGTCTGGGTTGCCGGAGGAGACAGCAGAGGCGTCATGCCCGCGGATCGGCGCTCACGGCTCAGATCAGGGTTATGCTCTGGAGTGCCTGGTGGGAGGCGTCACCTACGTGGATCCGAGAAGGCCTCTCCGTGGGGCTGAGACGTGGCCGAGATGTGGACAGACACACGGAGAGGTTCTGGACCCGTGGGCTGGGCCCGGAGTGCAGGGACAGAAGGCAGCGTGGCGGCAGGGAGGACTGAAGCGGTGTCTAGTGAACGTGGGTTCGGTGAACACGTCTCGCTGTCCTAGGAAGGAAACCAGAGTTCCATTTCCCAGCCGCCCCTGCAGCCAGCCCCTTATGTGACGGCACAGCACGTGACCTGTCTCCGCCAATCAAAAGCCTCCCATGGGCCTCCCTGTGGGAAGAGGCTCCTACAGGATACATCAGGTGACTTGGTCTCCACCAATGAGAAGCCTCTAGGCATTCTTGTAGGAAGAGGATTTGGCAGGAACCTGGCAGCTTGGCAGGACATGTCATGTGACCTAGGCTTCACCAATCAGAAGCCAGTCAGCCTCCCAGTGGGGAAAGGGTGTTTGTGGGGGAACATGGCGCCTGGCAGGACACTCATGTGACTTGAGCTCCACCAATCAGAAGCCTCCGATGAGCTTCCGCGTGGGAAGTGAGTTTGAGTGACAGTGCTGGAGGAGAACCTGGATGGTCCGAAGCCCTGATGGAGCATTAATGTCCAGGTCCCAGGGCCAGCAGGCCAGCTGTGGGTGGGACTGGAGGCCTTCCTGTCTGGAAGCTTCCGGGTGTCCACACTGGCCATCCACAGATGGGCTGCCCCTGTGCCTTGTGGGAAATGAGCAGTCTCAGACTGCAGCCCAGGTCGGCTGCGGCGAGCTTGGCTTGGACTAGACCTGCCACTTGGTACAGCCTGAGAAGCATGGCTGGGCTGTGCCAGCTGGAAGGGCTGTCTCTATAGTTAAGACTCGGATGGTGCTGAAGCTCTGGAAGGATCTGAGCAGGGAGCATCATGGTCTGGTTTATCCTCTAAATACCTGTCATGCCGATGGACGAAAGGGCATAGAGAGAAGGCAAAGGGAGACAGCGGCACGGCCACAGAAACATGTGCATATCTGGAGAAAATATCCAGATACACACCCCACGGACAATTTAGATACACGTGCACATGCTCACACACATACAAGCCCAGAAGTGCTCCACGCACACAGGCACACAGATACAAAGACCCCGCAGAGCTGCAGACACTTCTCCCAGAGTTTCCCCTTCCTCAACTGTAGAAAGGTGTCAGGCCTGCCTGGACTCGCCCCGCAGCCCAGGAGACCATGCTGCGGACACCGAATATCAAGGAGCCTGACATGGAGGCGGTAGGATGGATTCTGTAATGAAGAGCCGCAGGCTAGATGAAATGCCTGCATCCCAGCCTTTGTTGGGACTGTTTGGGGCTCAGCTCCCCACAGCTGCAGATCAATACGGATCAACGGCTGGCGGTGTTTCAGTGAGACGCCAGTGACCAGCGTGGGCCCCTGGGCAGTTCACAGACACCCGCACCTGTGTCTTCCAGGGCCACGCAGCCCGGCACCACGCTTGTGCTCTAGGTTGGTCTGATGTGGCCTATGCCACTTGTGCCCTGCAGAGAGACTGGGCACAGAGACAGTGGCCATGTCAGCAGCTGTGCGTTGGCTAGCTGTAAACACTGACTATGCCCGGCTGAGTTAATCCCACTAATCCATTTCAAGGGAAGAGACTCACATTTGAGGAGAGAGATAGAGATAGAGATAGAGAGAATATGAATTGCACTTGAAATGCTAACTCCGTGGAATCCCATTGTTGATGTGTAGGTCAGAGGACACTGTCCGGGTTAACCGCTCTTGGGGCTGTCCTTAGGGGGAGTGCCGTATTGTCAGTGGCCCTAATCAGCAGGAGTGGTGTTTTAAAGCAGCACGTGCAGGGCTTCTGGGGGTCCCTGGGACGCCAGGGGCTTGTCTCGGAGCTGGGACTGGAAGGCACTTTTCCCAGCTCTCTTGTTGGCCCCCATACTCCTCCCACCCCTTTGCCTGATCTCCGAGCTGGATCCTTTGGCTGTGCTGGTCTGTGCCTGGATCGGCTGGTGGGGGAGGCAGGGAGGGGTGGGAAGGCAGAACCCAGGGTGTCCTCTCTGCCTGGGTCCCAGCTCTGCATTCTCTGTGCCCTGCATAGACCCCGCTGCGGCCCCCTGAGCTGGGGGCCCTGGCCGGGGCCCAGGTCCTTCCTCCCCAGGGCAGTGGCCAGTTGCTCTACAGGTTTCTTTCCCCTCCTAGCTTCTGTTTGCCGTCCCAGCTTGCCCACGTGGATGCCTGTGTTATCTCTTCCGGGTCAAGCACCTGCAGGGATTCCCATCACCCTGGCAGAATTAGGTGTGGGCGCGTTCCTTGTCCTGACTCAGGCCTGTTCCTGCCCGCCATCTCCTGTCCATCCCCACGTGTCCTTTGCCCCAGCGTTCAGAGTCCCCAGCGTCCTCCGTGCCAGCCCAGGCACTGCTCCTGCTGCCTCTGTGGGAAGTCTACACTGTACATCCAGGCCCTCCAAGCTTACGTGTGCCCACAGGCCCCCGGGCCTGAGCCTCCCACCCAGCGGGATCTGTTTGATGCCCCCAGGGCCCTTGTCTTCCCCTCTTGGGGGCTCAGCAAGAGTGCATGGTGGGTGGGGGTGTCCCCCAAGTTGACTTTATTTATTGTGGTGTTGGGGGAATTAAATCCAGGAGCACTCTAGCTCTGAGCTACAGCTATAGCCCTACTTTTTATATTTTTTTAAGTTTCAAAACAGGGTCTCACTCAACTGCGAAGGGCCTCAGTAAGTTGCTGAGATTGTCACTGAACCTGAGATCCTCCTGTCTCAGCCTCGCGAGTGCCAACAGGCCGTCATCATTCTTTTTTTTTTTTTTTTGGTGGTACTGGGGATGAAACCAAGGGCTCTTCTACCTCCGGGCTATACTCCAAGACCTATGTTTTTATATTTTATTTGGAAACAGGGTCTCTTAAGCCTGCGTGATCCTCCTGTCTCAGCCTCCCAAGCGTGGGAATTACAAGCGTGTGCCACCACACCCGGCTTCCATCATCATTCTTTTTTTGACCAGTAATTCACTAACTCTTCACCAGACTCTCCGGCCTTCTTTAGTTGTGAATATCAAAAACGCCGACTCAGATCGGTCTGTGCGAGAAGAAAACTTGGTCGACTTACTGCAACAATTCTTAAGTATGTGTCAGGAGTGGCCGAATCTGGGACGTCAGCTGCGCTCATCCAAGCCCTGTCTCCTCCCCCATTTGGCCTCTGCTTTCCTCCCTGCATGCTCGAGATACTACAGGGCTCCAAGACTTTATTTTCAGTTATAAGTGAGAGAAGTCCTATCTAGCACTGGCTGAGACACAGTGGTGGTTGATGGGAATATCTTAATCACCCAGGAGTTTGTCGCAGGCATGGCTGGATCCAGGACATCTTCCGAAGGGTCTTGTTTTCACTCCTCAAAACCCTCACGATCTGTGCTTTGCTGTGTAGCAGCCACATTCTCAGCCCCATGCCCCTCACTGGGGATCCAAGAGTTCTCATATGGTTTGCAAGGCCGGCATCGTGCGCTGTCAGGAACAGCCAGAAGGGCAAATGCTTGGCCCTCCCAGTCCTTCTACTTAGAGTTCCTGAGTTGAGTGATGGCCTTGGGGCACGTGGTCATCTCAGTCCCCAGGATTGTTTCCAAGGGCTTGCAGTCCTCAGACTCCATGTCCGGAGTCCGTACCCATGAGCCAAGGCGTACACTTGAGGCAGGTGTGTAGTGCGCAAGAGAGAAAGGTTACACATAGGATTTCTGTGTGACTCTACAATGATCTCGATGGGAGATGTTCAGTTAAATATCTTGATAAAGTTTAATTGTGTATGAGGTCTAATTAAACTTTTCATGTGGAAGCGAGTGCAGGTGTGCGTGGGCAGCTGCAGTAAGAGCTCTTGCGTACCCTTGACCAGTAAGTCTGGTGGTGGCACCTGGACGGGCACAGAGTCACAGCCAAGGAACTGGCGCCGCGGCCTTGTCCGGGAAAGTGGCCATGATCGGTCTCAGGCGGTCCAGCGGGTGGCCCTCCACTGCGTTTTCCCATGTGCCACATCCCTGGGGCACGTTGGCTGTGTGGGAGAAGCCAGTGCCAGTCTGCAGAGGCTCAGCCTGGATGTTGCAGGTGACGGGGAACGTTCCTCATGCTCGCTGGTGGGGACTAAGCCTGCTAGTGTGCCTTAGCTCCATGAGGGAGACGTGACCTCATCGACGTGTAACTGAGTAATGTCCCAGGGTGCACCGTGCGTGTGTTCATGCATCGCTGTGTAATTAAAAATAATTTCTAAGGCGGAAATGAAATTAAACAATTTCCATTTGTCAGAAGAAGTAATGCCTCTTATCTAGTACCATGTTATGTAATTTTATCCGACATCTTCAATACATCACTGGAAATAGTATTCCGACATAATGAGGTCAAGAGCACTTTTATTATTTTAGCGTTCTATAATTGCAGTAGTTTATGATGATGTAGCATGTAATCTCAATCTATTAATAGTCCCTCTCCCTGATGGAGCAGAGAACGTCCTTCCTGTGGCATACGGGGACATGCCCTTGGCTTCTGAAGGGAGGAGCTGTCCTCACGGGCTGGACTTGTCCCCAGGTCCTGGTAAGAAAGGCAGCGGGAGAGGCTGCCTGTGTCCGCAGGGTGGGTGATTTGTCTATGGGGGGAAAAGACCACATACACCATTTGCCCCATGCAGATTCTCTGCTCAAGTAACTACACTGGTTCCCTATGTATGGATCAATAATGGAAGAGCCATAGGCCAAGCACAGAGGGGCAGGGACTGCCAAGCATGCATTGTTTATCCAAAGCTGACTGGGGGCTGGATGGGGACCACGTGTGCTGTGCGTCATCTGAGGCAATGGTCGTGATAACTCTGTGGCGCAGGCGTGATGATTATCCCCCTTCTGCAGAGGAGGGGGCCAGGCGCAGCCACTGGGGTGGGGGCTGAGTCCACACCCTGTGCCTGTGCACCTTGCCACAACCCACAGGGCCGCCTTGGCTCAGGCTTGCGAGCAGTTGTCTGCGTTCACACACGGGGAGCGGTTGCCCACCGAGTTTCTCTGTTGTCTAAGAGAAACAAAAACAAAAATGTCAGTACAGATAAGAACAGAAAGTTCTGCAATCCCTCTAAGAGTGTAAAAGAGTTCCACTTCCCTACATCCTTGGCAACATTGATTACTTTTTGACTTTCTGATGACTGCCACTGTGACTGGGGTTAGATGGAATCTCAGTGTAGTTTTGATTGGCATCTCCCTGATTGCTAACAATGTTGAACATTTTTTCGTGTATTTATTGGCCATTTTCATTTCTTCTTTTGTCAAGTGTCTACTCAATTCCATTGCCCATTTCTTGTTTGGGTTATTTTTTATAGTATAAAGTCTTTTAAGTTCTTTGTGTATTCTAGATAGTAGTCCTCTTTCAGAGGGATAGCTGGCAAAGATCTCCCATTCTGTAGGCTCTCTTTAGACTCATCTTGATGGTTTCCTTTGATGAGCAGAAACTTTTAATTTAGTGCCATCCACCTACTCTTTTTTTAATTTTCTGAACTTTGGGCGTCCTGCTGAAGAAGTGTCTGCCTGTGCCCGTATGTTGGAGTGTTGGACCTGTGCCCTCCTCTAGTAGCTGCACAGTCTCTGGCCTAACTTCCAGGTCTTTGGTCCATTTCAAGTTGACTCCTAAGCAGGGTGAGAAGTACGGATTTTGTTCAATTTTACTACAACTGGTTAACCAGTTTTCCCAACACCATTTGTTAAAAAGGCTGTCTTTTCTCCAATGTATGTGTCTGGCATCTTTGTTGAAAATTAATTGGCTCTAAGTGTGTGGATTTGTTTCTGTATCTTCTATTCTGTTCCACTGGTTTCTGTGCCTGTTTCTGTGCCAGTACCCTGGTTTTTTTTTTATTACTATAGCTCTGTAGTATAATTTAGAGCCAGGAGTTGTGATGCCTTCTGCATGGTTCTTATTGTTGAGAATTACTTTGGCTATTCTGGGTCTTTTGTTTCTCCATATGACATTTATGACTTATTTTCCCAGGTCTGCGAAGAACGACATTGGTATTTTGATAGAGATTGCATTGACTCTGTAGATTACTTTTGGTAGATGGGTCATTTTACACTGTTGGTAGGACTGCAAATTAGTTTAGCTGCTTTGGAGATCAGTATGGATATTACTCAGAAAACTGGGAATGGATTCACCAGATGATCTGGTTATACCATTCCTGGGTATCTTTCCAAAAGGGTGGAAACCAGAGAACTACAGTAATATATGCAAACCCATATTCATAGCAGCACAATTCACAATAGCCAAATTATGAAACCAACCTAAGTGTCCATCAACAGATGAATGGATTACAAAATTATTATTCACACAATGGAATTTTACTTAGCAATAAAGAACAAAATTGTCATTTGCAAGAAAACAGAAGAACCTGGAGAATATTACGTTAAGTGAGATTAGCCAGTCACAGAAAGTGAAGGGTTGTATGTTTTTTCTAATATATGAAAGCTAGGGAGTAATGGGAATGCCAGAGGGACTCCAGATAAGAGAGGAGAAACTCAGTGGAGCCAGGGAACTGGCTCCATTAAGAGAAGGGAGGGGGAAGAATGAGGGTCACTGAAGAAACGGCTATCATCAGCTATGTGTACACGTGTGAAAATTCCAAGCCGTCTCAGTACTCTGCACAGGGAAGAGGGGATATGGGGAGGCAGTTGGGTGGGGGCACCAAGTGATGTGTGCATGTATGTCACTGCCAACATGATCGACATTATGAGACTATAATGCTCCAATAAAAGCATATTAAAAATAAAATAAAAATTGAAAAGAAAGAATAGAAAGTTCTGGAGGTGGAATATGGGGGTCTAAACTATTCATTATGGCCTCCTGGCTGCCTATTATAATTTCCACCATCATCACCACCACCACTTCCATCCTTGTCACTGTCATCATACTCCTCATCGGTTCCTTATTATCAACGTCAGCGTCATCCGCATCACCCTGATTCTTTTCATTATCATCATTGTTATTACCATTACCATCACTTTATTATCATCATATTTGTGTCCATTAACATCCTTCTCACAACCATCTCATCGTAATCATCATCACCAACATCATCACCATGACCAATACCATCCTCACCCCCACCAGCATCACCATGACCATGACCTTCATCAGTACCATCACCATCATCACCACTATCACCATCATCACCATCATCACCATGACCAATACCACCCTCACCCTCACCAGCATCACCATGACCATGACCATCACCATCATCACCATGACCAATACCACCCTCACCCTCACCAGCATCACCATGACCATGACCATCATCAGTACCATCACCATCATTATCACAACCAATACCACCCTCACCCCCACCAGCATCACCATGACCATCATCAGTACCATCACCATCATCACCACCATCACCATCATCACCATGACCTTAACCATCATCACCTTTACCATCATCACCATCATTATCATCACCATGACCAATACCACCCTCACCCCCACCAGCATCACCATGACCATAACCATCATCAGTACCATCACCATCATCACCACTATCACCATCATCACCACCATCACCATCATCACCATGACCAATACCACCCTCACCCCCACCAGCATCACCATGACCATGACCATCATCAGTACCATGACCATCATCACAACCAATACCACCCTCACTATCACCAGCATCACCATGACCATCATCAGTACCATCACCATCATCACCTCTCTCACCAGCATCACCACCCTCACCAGCATCACCATGACCAATACCACCCTCACCCCACCAGCATCACCATGACCATTACCACTATCACCTTCACCATCATCACCATCATCATCATCATCATCATCACTATGACCAATATCACCCTCACCATTATATTCTCCCCCCCCCTTTTTTTGTGGATCTGGGGATGAAACCCAGGGGCATTCTACCTCCAAGGTATACCCCAACCCTATTCTTTATTTTGAAACAGGGTCTCACTGAGTTGTAAAGGGCCTCACTAAGTAGCTGAGGCTGTCTGTGAACCTCGATCCTCCAGCAGTCTCGGCCTCCCAAATCTCCTTCCCTTTTTAAATAAGTGCCTTTTTTTTTTTGCAGGACTGGGGATGGAACCCAGGGACATTCGACCTCTGAGCTACGCCCGCCACCCTTTGTTTTATTCTTTATTTTGAAACAGGGTCTCACTAAGTTGCAGAGGGCCTCACTAAGTAGCTGAGGCTGTCCGCGAACCGCGATCCTCCAGTCTCAGCCTCCCAAATGTTGGGATGACAAGCGTGCGCCACCATGCCTGGCTTAATGAGTGCCCTTTTATATCATTGGTTTCTTTGAGAAAGTGGAGTTATTATCTATGTGGTTTTGACTTGTTTCTCTATTAAAAAATATGCACTATTCAGATACTTACAAAGATAATATATTTAGGTATTGTAAAATCAAAACAAAATAATGAATAAGAGAATCAAACACTGGTCATCTATTCTCACTAGTCATATTTTGACAGCATTCCTTCTAGTTTTAGGCTAAGATATGCAAATATTCCACCAAACTGGGGATAATACAGGACAAAGTATTTCACAACCATCACTGTGAAATATCTATTGTGTCCACAACCACAAATACCACTCTTCTCTGGAAAATATGTCAGGGCACTTCCTCAACTGCATGTTCTCTGAGGTTCAACTCCTTACATGCCTCACAGCCTGTGATGGCTCTGCTCAGCTCCCTGCTGCACATTTTCTACCCACGTCAGACCCTGGGCTGAGTACCGGGGCCACGGCAGTGACCCTATGCCATTTCTTGAACTTTTACAGCACCAGGAGTTTAGTAACCTCCTTAATCCCGGCAGCCTGTGAGGCACACCCTGCCACACCCCTTCCCATTGGCATAGACCCAAGGAAAGTGAGGCTGTATGATGAGGGGGCATGCAATCTCAGCCTCTAAACAGCCCCTCTCCCTCCTTCTTCTAGTACGCAAAATGGCTGCAGTACCCGAGGACCTCACGCTCTCGGCTTTATGTCTGTTGAGAGCACATCTGCCCAGGTTCCAGGATTCCCAGCAAGCATCTCCTTGTAGCTCATTGGGTGTGACTGTTCACATGTCCGTGCCTGAGCCAATCATAGTCACCAGAGTGGTCAGGAATGCCCTGATTGGCTGAGGCAAGTCACGTGGTCTTGCCTGGCTAGCGATGGAGCTTTTCCCAAAATGCAGGCATCAAAACAGGAAGGGTCTTAAGAGACCCTGTTTCCAAATAAAAATATAAAAATAGGTCTGGGAGTGTAGCCCAGAGGTAGAAGGGCTCCCAGGAACCCCAGTACCACACACACACACACACACACACACACACAAACACAAAACAAAAACCAGAAAGGGACAGGTCCTTAGAGGGAAGCTTGCCTGCTCACCTAAGAGAAGGAAGAAGCCATGTGGTATGCTGGGTATCCCCACTGCTTATCACTGTCCACACTGTCCACGGCTCCTTTGTGGAGGACGGCCCCCATTGATGTTGGGTCAAGCCATGGACCTCCCTGGTGTAATAAAACAGAAGAGGAAATATGAGTGATCTTTTGGGTGGGAGCCTTGGGATTCAGGATGCCATTGGTAACCTTCTCTGTTGTCCCCTCTGTTGCCATAAGGAGGGACATCCTGTCTAGTAGTGGACAGAAAACATGGGCAAGAAATTGGCCTTGATATCCACGGCCCACAGGGATCTGGGGAATGCTTGTTACGCAGCATGGCCCAGCGCATCCCGAGGGTCACCTGTGCAGACACAGCGAGGTCTGCCTGCATCCGGGGCTGGCATTCCTGGGTCCTGTCTTTTCCACAAAACCAGGTCCATGGGGAGCCCAACAGCCCGATACCTGTTGGCCACGAAGTTTTGGCCAACTATTTGGCCTCACCACTGCCACATCTCTCATCTGGAATCTGCCCTACCTGTCCTCCTCCCTCTGCCCAAGTGCACCCAGGACTCAGCAGCTGGTGACAGGCTCAGGCTCGCCCTCTGAACCGTGGAAATGAGCCCAGCTCTAATCGATACTCTTTGGGGCTGCTGGCTCAGGGGTGAGGAGCGTCTGCCCTGGATGAGATGGCTGGAGGGGAGGGCAGCGGCCTGAGGCGGCTCACAGAGAAAACCTTCTCCCACTGGTTTTCATGTCTCCTTCTCCCTCCAACATTGGGAGATGTTAGTGCAGAGGTGGCCAGGAACTGAACTCCTGCTCGTGTCCGCGGTTGAGTCCACAAGTGCGGTGTCTTATTAGTGCTGGGGATTCTCCCCGGGGACGCGTAAGCACAGAGGTACATTCCAGCCCTTTCCAAATTTATTTTGAGGTAGGGTCTCGCTAGGCTGCCCGGCTGGTCTCACACTACAATCCTCTTCCTCAGCCTCATGAGGGAGATTTTGTCCCTGACACACAAGTCATCTGGAATCACGTGCCGCCCAGGCTGACTCCAGATGAGGCCGGAGGGCGCAGCGTGCAGGACCCGGTGTGGGAGGCCGTCTACACTGCGTGCCTCTTCCCACTCCTGGTCAGGCGCCACCGCCAGCCTCTCCCGAGGAGGCCTGGGCAGAGGAGGTGGCCTCGGCCATCACCTACCCAAGAGGGTCATATCGTTGCCAACAGTGGGGTCATGAACATTCCCAGAATCCCACCCAGGCCTTCCCTGGGGCTCCTGGGGGCAGGCCCATCTCCTGTTCCTGACGGCGTTAACAAGAGACCGTGCTGGACCAGTCAGGACACCTCCAGGCGGTGCTGGACCATGGGCTCTGTGGCACTCTCTGGGGCTCATCTTTGGGGCCATGTTTCCTAGTCCACATCTGTAGGTGCCAGCAGTCCTGAGAGCTGGACAGCTGTTACAGTCATGGCTGTGTCTCTGCTAAGTCGGCGCAGCCTGGCCTCCGCGGCCACTGTCTGCTGAGACCGGGTCAGTGCAGGCCCTTGGTGCGGAGACGGCCTGCTGACCCGGAGGACGGGTGGCCTGTCCTCAGCCTGTTGAGCCAGCTCTCTGAGGAGCTGCCCGGCTGCAGGCTCACCCCGCCATGTGGAAAAGCACGTGTGGGGGTCGCTGGCTGCGGAGGGCGACTCCTGCCGACCAGAGCCTTTTGTCTTAGAGGTAGAATCGTCAAACGGCCTGCAGGGTTGAGTCTCAGCTTACTGAAATTAACGAGCCTATAAATCACACCTGTCACACCCGGTCCCCAAGGTGCAGTGGTTTGCTGCAGACGTCTGTGTCAGGATTGCTCTGGCACGGCAGGAGCTCCAGAGCAAAATGTGCCCGCGGCAGCCTGCCTGGGTCCCGCGGCTGTGAGTGGAGCGGAGCTGTCTGCCAGTCGTGAGGACACAGGCTTCCCGGTGACCGCGGGGGACAAGGCGGCGCTCGCTAATGGGGCGGCAGAAGCCAGCTGGGGGGTGAGGCCGGGTGCACCGGGTGACCGTCCAGCTGAGGTCCTGCCCACGTCCACAGCGTCACAGGTGGCTCCTCTGCAGCCCCGCTTGGTCCACGCTCCTCCCAGGCCATGACGTGCTCCTCCCCTGCTCAGGCCCAGACCGGGCCAGGCTCATTGTGGCCTGATTCCTGGGAGCACCGGCAGGGTCCTTGCTGAGCCACATCTTGGGGTCCCTCAGTCCTGTCTAAAGCCCAGGACACCTGGATCCCGATTCCCTTCTCTTGGAAATATTTAAGATGCATTTAGAAGCCAGGTGTGGCAGTGCATGCCTGTAATCCCAGTACTTGGCAGGTTCAGACGAGAAGATGGCCTGTTTGAGACCAGCCTCAGCAACTTAGTGAGGCCCTATGTAACTTAGGGAGACCTGTCACAAAATAAAAAAAGTAAAATAGGGTTGGAGGTGTTGCTCAGGGGTAGAATGCCCCTGAGTTCAACCCCTAGCAACACACACACACCCCATAGACATCGGTACAAGAGGTGTTCCCTGACACCCAAGCAGTTTGACAGCAGGTGCTGGCCGTGCGTCTGACTCCCCCTCATCAGTGTCCCGAGTGTCCACCTTCTCCTGTGCCCTGGCCCATCCTCACCCTCAGATACACCCACAGCCACCCACTCTGAAGGAAACGCCTCCCTAGACCTTCTCACCAAGTACACCCTTTCTTCCTCCTCCAGCTCACAGCTAAAATAGACTCTTATGGCCTTCAAATTAGATTTATTTTTACTGGGAAGAAGATGCTGTGACATTAATGGACATCATTTCCTCTGATGCCGAGCACTCAGGGGTGAATTTTTAAGTTCTTTCTGAGGGTGACCTGTTTTGTGTGAACCTTCCAGAGACATTGTAAATATATATAAAATGTGTGTACATCTTCCATAAAATGTATGGTACAGTATGTTCATCTCAAGAACTCCTTGATACTTTTATTCCCAGACTGATTTGTGAGGTATGAATCTGCCTCTCTGCTCTGGGTGACCCACACCTTTCCACATATATATTATAGTTTAGATTTAAAACGTCCCTCAAACCTCACGTGTTGGCCATGCAGCCAGGTTGACAGCAGGGCATGGCTGGAGGAGATAGTCACTGGTGACCAGGCCAGGGACTCCAGCTGTTTCTCTGTTTTTCTCTCCTGCCTGGCTGCGCTGAGGTGAGACTGGGTTTTCTCTGCCATGCTCTGAAGCCTTGCCACCGAGCACTTTTTGCCTTGGAGCCAGCCAACCCTGGACTGAATCCTCTAAAACTGGAGCCAAGTAAACCTTTCCCCCTCTAGCTGTGCTGTCAGGTATTTTTGCCACAGCAATGAAAAAGCTGATTAAAATGATGTGCATTTAATTGATTGTACTCTAAATTACTATCTCCACCTTCTTTCTGAGTTATAGTGATGAATTTTAATCATTGTCCTCTGGCTAGTAGGCTGTTAATACACAGACTCTTAGCTGAGTGTGTGTGTGTGTGTGTGTGTGTGTGTGTGTGTGTGTGTGTGTGTGTAATTTTCTCTGTTGATAATATTACTGGTCAATAATGACTTCACATTATACCCAGCACACCATTTAACTCACTCGCGGTGATGTCACTGCGTTTCGGCGCTGCTCCTCAGCCCCTGCCTTCCTTCTCTGTGGATATCCTGTGCAGGTCTCTTGGCGAGGGTCCTGGGGCTCCTTTCTCAGGTGCTCTGTCTTTGGGGTGGGTCCTGAGTCCTCACTGGGCTCCCTGTAAGTACCCGCCCTCGTCCTCCAAGTCCAGGGCCCCTCTCCAGCCTACTAGGCTGTCCCTGGCAGACCTAGGGTTTCCTCCCCAGTTCATTCCTGGGTCGCTGGGAGTCCTGGTCTCTCCCTGCTGGGTGCCATGGCGCTCTGTGGGGGCCACGTGGCCCCCGCAGCTCCCAGCGCCCTGGCCCGCCTTGGTCCCCACCTCTGCCCTCGCGTGTGTTGAGCCTGAGCAGCCGCAGCTGCTGAAAGGCTGGGGTGACGCTCAGCCCCGCGGCTCCCGCAACCATCCCGGCTCCATCTCCACTCCGTCCTCTGCTGCCGTCTCTGGAGCCACGGGGCTTCCGTGGGCTGCAGCGTTTCCTGGGCACTTAGCGGCTGATTTACAACTCATAATAAATGCAGTTTCACTGCTTCTGGGTGTCTCCTGCTACGATGTGGAAATACACCTTTGATGGGAAGCCTCTGAGAAAAGGAGTGTCCACCAGGACTCCCCCTGAGCAGGGTCTATCTATCTATCTATCTATCTATCTATCTATCTTCTATATCTATCATCCATCCATCCATCCATCCATCCATCCACCCATCCATCCATCCACCCACCCATCCACCCATCCATCCATCCACCCATCCATCCACCCACCCATCCACCCATCCACCCATCCACCCATCCATCCACCCACCCATCCACCCATCCACCCATCCACCCATCCATCCACCCATCCATCCATCCATTCATCCACCCACCCATCCATCCATCCATCCACCCACCCATCCACCCATCCATCCACCCATCCATCTATCCACCCATCCACCCATCCATCCACCCACCCATCCACCCATCCACCCATCCACCCATCCATCCACCCATCCATCCATCCATCCATCCATCCATCCATCCATCCACCCATCCACCCATTCATCCATCCATCCATCCATCCATCCATCCATCCATCCATCCATCCACCCATCCACCCACCCACCCACCCACCCATCCATCCATCCACCCACCCACCCACCTGTCATCTCTCTCAGTGGTCCCTAAATCAGCCCTTCAGGCCCACAGACCTGTGGTTGGTGTTCCTAGCCAGCAGGAGGTGCTGTTTCTCATCCCTGAAGCTCAAGGAGAGGGCATGCCCTGGAGGAGGGCGGTGACAACTCCCTCAACCCCTGTCCCTGCAACCTGGGAACCCCCTTGAGCCCCTCTTAGGCTTATGTCTCTCTTACCTAAATCTGTTCACAGGCAGGAAAAGAGTCCAGGGAATTTCCAACTGGATAATAAGACAGGGGAGGGGCCCTGGGAGGACGGCGGTGGGATCTGCAAGCACAGAGCCCCCAACATGGCAGGGATGCAGAGGTGCCCGGCACATTCCTGGGACACGCTCACATCATGGAATGAGAATCCCAAACGCTAGGGAGCTCAGGACTAAACTGTCGGGACTCTGTGATAGATGGATAATCCTCAGATGTCACATGGACACACACATCCATCTGTTCGCGCCCAAGGAGCCTGGGATCTAGTAAGAGAAACTGGCAGGTGACCAGGTATTGCTCACAACGCGGCCCATTCAGGTTTAAAATGACAGTGGTGTTGCACACCGTGGACGTGGGGCGCGCGCTTGTAATCCTAGTGCTCGGGAGGCTGAGACAGGAGGATGAGGGTTTGAAGCCAGCCTCACCTACTTAGGGAGGTCCTCAGCAACTAAGTGAGACCCTGTTTCAGAATATATAATAAAAAATAGGGCTGGGGGTGGAGCTCGGAGGTAGAGTGCCCCTGGGTTCCATCACCAGTACCGCAAACAAAAACAACAAAAACGAAATCGAGCGCATGTGAATCGTTTGTTTTTTTGAGAAAGAGTTATACGATAGTAAAGATTCAGTCCCAATTATTCAGAGATTTGTAGTTCTGCCTTCTTTCTTTTTGCCTGTCCCCATTTCCTGAGCCCCCGGCTCATCCTGGAGTTTGGAATAACAGCTCTACATCACTTAGGCAACTAAGCAGATGGGAGGCGTTACACGTTGGCTGTGCTGCCCGGCTGCACCCCGTCCCCAGGCACAGCCCTGTGTGCAAATGGCCCCGGCTTCCTATCTTGGTGGTGCGCTCCTGGGTCAGCTCTTGGCACCGTGGAGCCCCATCAGAGCGGCGGGGACGGCCAGAAGCTGACCCCGCACACTGGGACAAGGTGATGTGTCTGGTACCCCATCTCCTCCGTCTCATTTACTCATCCCAGCGCAAGACACACACCAGCAGAAAAACAAGCTCAGGGCAAATGATCCCAGATGATTTATGATCTGTGTATGCCTTTCAAATAAATTAATTACCTTTTTAATAACAGTTTCCTCCCGAGGGAATGAGGTATCTAAACGTCTGGTGTGGGATAATATTAAAAGAGTCGGTTTCCTGATTACACTGGCTGGCGTGGGTGGACAGGAGAGAGGGCTGGGCTGAGGAGGGCAGGAGGAGGATGGGAGGTGGACAGTGACCATGGGGACCAGATGTCCGAAAGTCGACACCTCCCTCCTGGTCCCCCATCCCACCTCCCACACGAGCGGAGCAGCCCGGCGACCCCCAGCCTCGTGGGCTGTGCCTGATCCACGGGCAGCAGGCCAGGGTCCCAGCAAGAAGCACCTTCACAGAACTAATTAAAATTAATCTAGGCAGAGTCCGTGAAATCTGCTTTAATGATTGGCCTTAAAGTAAATCTACTTAAAAAAAAATAAGGTAAATCTACTTTAATCTTCTCACCATTTAGAGGGGAAGTCCAGGTTTAGGCTAAGCTTGGAGGAAAATTCCTTTTCATGATTAATTCAATAAACCACTTGTTCATCCCTATTATCACCAGGGCTGCGCAGAAGCCTGTGTTCTCCAGGTCTGTGCTCCTGTTAATGAGGGGCCTGTGAGGGATGCTCTTGTGGCTTTGGTCAGGCGCTCTGGCTCAGATCTCAGGCCCCACACCATCGTCCAGGGCGGGCTGGTACTGCACTGGCGGGAAGGTTCTGCGCCCTGCGGCTTTGCGGGCTCATAGTCACCCCCTCGTATCCACAGACACTGCAAAGTGGAGTGAGAAGGGCCAGGTGTGTGGGCCTCGTACCATAGCAGGGTGGGCAGTCCTACTGTGGCTGGGAGCCTTTACATTTCCAGTGTGTTTGCAAAGGAGCAGCTGGGTGTGGTGGCGCATGCCTGTAATCCTAGTACTTGGGAGGCTGAGACAGGGGGATCAAAGGTTCGGGGCCAGTCTCAGCAACTTAGTGCGACTCTATTTCAAGATACAGTAGGGCTGGGATTGTAGCTCAGAGGTAGAATGCCCCTGGGCTCCATTCCTAGTACACACACACACACACACACACACACACACACACACACACACACGAGAGAAACAGTGATTCAAGCCCATGACTGTCACCTTGAATCTCCTAATATCTCCTGTCCTTCTGAAGCTGTTGTCGTTTGTGGCAGGGCTGCTGGTGGCTTCAGGACAGCTGGGCGGGAAACAGGAAGGGGGTGGATGGAGGAGGAGGACTCCCAGCCAGAGGGCAGCGTCTCTGTCCACAACCGTTCACGGAAGGGTGCTGAGCTTGGCTGACCAATTGAACACCTGCCCCCCAGAGATGCAGTCGGTGCAGAAATTGATGTGAGGACCTGGTGGAGTAGACTGTGAGGAGAGTGCTACAAACCGGAGTAGAATGGGAGGTATCTGTCAGTGGGCTCGGCCAAGTTTAGACGCTGCGAAGCCAGGAACCCCCCGCAGCAAGGAGATTCTGCTCAGAAAAGCTAGCACATTCCCAGGGCCCTGCCAGAACTGGGGGGGGGGGTGCTAGAGCCTGCTTGAGAAGTCCCCCACTTGGAGACCCAGCCCCACAGCTTTTTGGGGCCTTACAACTGTGAACCATTGAATGAATCAAGGTCTTAGCTGGGTAATTTGAACAATAACATTAAAAAGGGGGTTGTTTGGAAGAACAGGGCTTGCAGCATTAACTCTGAAAACATCTTATTCTCAGGACCAACCGAAGTGAGGGGCAATTAGAGAAATTCTTCCCCTGCACACTGGGTAAGGTCCCTACCCGCACACCGGGCCCCGGGAGGTCACAGTCCTCCAGAGGCCGCTTCCGCAGAGCAGGCGGGATGTCACATTTTAATGAAATAATCAGCCGCCTTAATCGTGGCCTTGGTAAAAAAAACACCATCATTATGCGCTCAGAACCTGGAATCAGCTCTTTGAGGGGTTGTTTTGTACTCGGAACCCCAGGGCGAGGAGGCAGCTTCTGGAATGGGCTATGAGACCCGCCCCCGGGGCCTGGGTAGCAACAGTTTTCTGGTAGTAAACTGAATCTGGAGCCCCTGGCGAGCAGCTTCAAGTGATAAAAGCTAAGAAATTAAATAAATAGCAAGTAGTTTTGAAATATACTCCGCAAACTGGTAATTTGTCTTGGAGTGCTTCAAAATCGCTTGCCGTGAAGAGGTTATAAAACACGTCGGCGTTGTTCAAAGACAGGGCTGGGGTTTCTCCTAGACCAGGAGAAGCCCCTAGGTATGCATACCCTAGGTATGCAGCTGCCTGTGGCCTCCTCCCGAGCCCAATGATCAACATCTCCCTGACCCCCAAACATGAAGGCTGTGGGGAGAGGACCTGCAGCTGCGCTCAGCTGCAGGGGTCCCCCTCCTGCCTTCCTCTGAAGCCCCCCCACCAATCCTCATTCACTCATTCTCACGAGAATCCGAGCGGGGTCTCCAACCTCCTCGTGCCTGTCCCGCTGGCTCAGAGCCTCTGCAGGGACGGCTTACAGCTTTACTCTGACCGAGGCGTGGTGTCAGACTCTCCCAGGCCTGTGTTACTCCTAGAATTAGCAGAACTGGTGACCTGGTGTCTCGTGGCTGTCACAACCCCAGACGCGGCCCTTCTGCGGAGTGACAGAGGGCCTAAGCATCGTTGCCTTGGGAGCCGAGGAGCGATTAGGACTCGGCATCCCAGCTTCTGCTCGGGAAGACATTAGCGCAGCGAACTAATTAGGCTTCCGTTTCAAGCAGAGGCCGCGCTTTAAAAAGTGACATGAAAGAACAATTCTGCTATGGGAGGAGGCGGAGGATGTTTCATAAAGTCCCCACCGCTGTGACTCGCGGGCAGGGGGCCAGGCTTGGAGATCCGTCTCTCACTGAAGGAGCCCCGGAATGAGACTTTAAGAGCCCCGGCATCTCCTTGATGTGGCGCCTGACAGGTCCCAGCGCCACCCTGGGCTTCCTGTCTCTGAGCCTCCAGCCTCGCGTTCTGATTGGCCGCCGGGGGAGGGAGGGCGGGGTCTCGGGCAGGAGCCACATGGCCTGGTGGCTGTGCCCACCTGGAGGGAGCAGTCAGGGCTGGGGGCAGCTCAGCCCCTGCTGCTCCCACAGCCAGAGACAAAGTGCAGAGGGCCCACCCCGGCTGCCCCTCTGTCCTCGGCTGGGATGTGCACACAGGGCAGGGTGGCCCCGGGACCCCAGCAAGGCCCCTCTGCCCTCACTCGCACCCGCCTCGGGGGGCCACACAGAGAGCAGGCCCAACAAGGCCCACCGGCACCGCCAGGCGCCTCACTCCGTTGAGAGCTTAGCAGCAGGCCTGATCTGTTTTTCTGGGACCGGAATTGAGCTGACATTGTTGATAGTTTACCCAGGATGATTAGGAGCCAGTCACTCTTCCCCGCTGGGCTTTCCAAACTGGATTTATTTTAACAACCGCTACAGCAACATTCATTTCCTCAAGGGACTCCGACGCTGTCAGGTAGCTGATTACCGTAATTAACCTCCCCGGTTCCCAGGTTTGTTAAGAGAAGCACCTCATCTAACGGGGGCGCAGAACCAGCCTCTCCTCCCCTCCCTCCATCTCTCGTGTTTCTGAGAGTAAAGGGCAAGTTTTAACAGGCGCGTGAACCCAAGATGTCCAGCTTTCAGGACGAATTGTCAGGAACGTGAAATCTAAACTGAACGTTTAGCAAGAAGACGGGCGGCGTCATGATCCCTGTTAGCGTGGGCGCGGGCTTGTTAGAAAGCCGTGTCTGAGTCCTGTGCGTGAGGGACACTGCCATTTCGTCTCTGGTCTGAGGCCTCCAGGTCTCCAGTGTGCTTAGGACCAGCCCCAAGAGGCGCGGAGACCCCAGAGCTCCTGGGTTCAGGACCAAGGACAGGTCCTGACACCCCTTGGTTCTCCCAAAAGCCTCCTGTGAGTCCAGGGAACTTGTATCCAATGTGGACACACCCTCGTGTCCCCAGGGCAGGGGACAGAGGTGGCAGTGATGTGGCCAGAGCGGGCCAGCCAGAGCCTCGCTGAGGGGCAGGGCACAGAAAGGTCAGGGCCCCGTCCTGGAGCCCGTCAGCCCTGACCCGGGGGACACTGAGACCCGAGGCATGGTGCCCTCAGTCTCAGGGGCCATGGTGTCCCGGGGAAGAGGCGGCTTCCAATCAGCCTGAAGTCTGTCTCCCCTGACTGGCCTTCCCCAAGGCCGCCTCCAGGATGGTGCCATGTTGTCATGACAGCTCCCACTGCCGGGAGCAAAGGGACATGGCGCCATCTTGGTTCCGTCTCTCCTAACCAGCTGGCGTCTTGGTTGCACGGGCGCTCTGGGGCAATCTGTCTGTCTGTCTGTCTGTCTGTCTGTCCTCCCTGTTCCTGGGTCTGCTCTTTGGGGCTTCCCATCTCCATTTCATGTCGATTGACAGACGCCGCTCGCTTTCCACTGTTAAACTTTGCAGGTCTCCTCACCTCTTTCTTCAGCCGTCTCCTTATTTTGTTCACGGTCTCCTTCATTAAGCAGACATTAGTTCTGGCTTCTTAGATCCAATTGTTTTTCTATAGTTATGCTTTTCAAATTTGTTTAAACATGATGCCCAGGCCCTGGTGCCCAGGTGACATCCTGCTGTTTCCTTCAGAGCTGGGTCCGTCCACGCAGACACCTGGCCCGTGGTCCTGGCTCCCTCCTTTCCGTAAGGCTGCGTCCCCTCCTGGCACATCACACTTTGTTTTTAAATTAGCGCTAATGAGACCTAACCATGTGGAACTCACAGGCTGAAATGAATTTCTCCTGCCCGACGCGGATGGAGCTCAGCTTTGATTCCTCCGCGTCCCCGGGATGCCTGCAGGCCGGTGGCTGTCTTTATTCATCTTCTGTTACTTAATGAAGAGTCATCCCTGGGTGGGACCCTCGTGTAACAGGAGCACCGCAGCCCTGGGCAGGTGTGATGGCGTTGGGGGTGCTCGGCGGGCATGGAGGAGCGGTTCTCCTGGGCGTGCACCTGTGGCCGTGTCCTGCTGCCGGACAGAAGGACGGAAGCAGCTCCTTTGCCTGGTCAAGGGGCAGCCACTGCACTTGGTGTTGACTCCTGTCTGAAATGCACAAAGCAACTTTGTCCCTCATGAACAGTAAAGGGTGGTGGGGGCCGAGGATCCCAGAGAGCCGCTTGCCAGGGTTGCCTTGCGCAGGGCAGGTGGAATCCCACGCAACTGTGATCATATTGCACCCAAACCCGGGGAACCAACCAGCAGCCTGCCTGGGCCCCTCGTGCTCACTGGGCTACTTCGTAGGACGTGCTGTTCCAGGAGGGACAGGAGCAGAGGCGGACGTGCCAGGGAGTTGCTCTTAAACTCTGATGCCACAGTCTCAGCACATTCTAGTTAGTTGAGGAAGAGGGCCAAGAGGTGAGAGCAGCTGGGTCACCGAGCACGCAGGAGACGGTCCTGCGCAGACCAGGCTCTGCATTCAGGCCTTGCCTTCCAGCTCTGCCTGCTGTCTTTGGTGGGTACACAGCCACTCTCCGCTCGTGGGAGCAGGTGATGCCCCTTTGGGTCAACGAGGCACTTTTCCCTCTTGGTTCACATTCTCCTGGTTTCTTTCAGCGATTCTGAAACTCCACTGCCTATTAGGATGACCTGGGAGTTTAACTGCTCCCCGACCCCAGGCCAATTAGCTCAGAATTTCTGGTGATGGGAAGCAGGCATCTGTGTAGTTGCTGGGAGGTTCTTGTGGGCAGCCAGTGCGAGACGTGAATACTCAAGCGCATTGCTCAAGCACCATGAGCACACGGGATTCTGGGAGTCTCATTAAAATTCAGGTGCTGCCTGGGCCGGTCTGGGTGGGACCTGGGGCCACATTGCTAATAAGTTCCCAGCACCGTAAGTGAGGCCAGAGATCCTTGGAGATCCTTTTGATGCAACATTACTTCAGGAATAATTTTTTGGGGGGGGGAATGTTTGAAATGAAAGTGAAAACAGTAGTAACCAAGCCACCACTGAAACCTAGTGCTGATTGTTACATGTTGTGATGTTGTTTGGGAAGGAAGGGATGAGGCATGTTGGTGGCTGTCACACACACACACACACACACACACACACACACACACACACACACACACACAGAGTAAGAAAGAACCAGGGCAGAGGAGCGGCTGGGTCTTTCAGCATCCCTGGTCTCCCCTTGGGAAGATCAGCCACTAGAGCAGGGCCCCACTCCTACTCCCCTGAGGCTCCCTGTCATCTCAGGGATGGTATCTTGTTGGACCCGTGAAGAAGTGGGATTTTCATCAGATCCAGATTCTTCAGAGATGAGTTCTCCTCTCCCTGTTGTGGAGACACGACTGGCCTCTGTCCATCTCAGAATCACTGGACCCTCTTCTACAACAGACAGCATGGCACCTTAGAGACAGGAGCTCTGCGCGGTCAACCAGGAGACCCAGGCTCCTCCTGGTCCTTTACCCAGTCTGTTCTGACCACAGGCGGGTGAAGCTGTTCTCTGGCCTCAGTTTCCCCAGTGGCAGCTCTGGTGCTGCTCTAAGATTCTGCCCTCAGAGCTCAGCCCCAGAGCATGGCTGCTGGTAGGGACATAGGGTGGGAACTGACGTGAGAGGTGGGGAGGCCTCCCTGGAGAAGACACCTCAGTGAAGAGAAACAGAGGGATCCCCACAGAACCCAGAGGAAGGACAGTCCACGCAGGGAACAGCCAGTGTGAGGCCCCAGGGCGTGTCAGTCACAGAATGGAAAGGAGAAGGCGCAGTGTTGGTGGTAACCTAGGGAGGAGAGTGGGTCAGCTCAGGGGGAGAGTCGCCTTAGGCCTGGACCAGAATCGTCATCATCACCACCATCACCATCATGACCATCGTGACCACAGCTGTTGTTATTATAATAGTCACCATCATCATTAATACATCTCCACCGTCACGTCATCACCACGACCACGAACATCACTATCACTGACATCATGACATCATCACCACTGGCATCCCGATGCCTGGGGCTCAGCTCTTTGGGGGAAGCCATCTCCCCCTGCCTCCTGACAGCGCTGTCCCTGGAGCCTCTGGCTGGGTTTGGGTGGACAGTACCTGCGGTGTGTAGTGCACCCACGCCTGGTACTTTAGCGACTCCCTCTGCTCCAAGCCCCTGGACCCGGCACATACCGAGAGGCCCTGCCCACTCTGGAACTCTGGCCAGATGTGACTTGTCAGACCTTGCCAGGTCACCAAAAGTTGCTTATGAGCATTTTCCTTGAGGTCCTGAATCTTCAGAAGCACATTAAACTCATGGCTTTTTACCTAAGAGCTTAAAATTAATAAAAAAGAATGCTAGAACTGCAATATTAATAATGTCTCCTAACGACTGAGTCAAGTTCAATAATGCGCGAGGCAGCACGGAGACCAGGCTGCCGGCGGTTCTGCCTGAGAGCGGCACTCCAAGATTTAGGGGTTATTTATCCCCTTAATTCTCCTCCAGTGTGGCCGTAAATCTGTACAATAGGAATCTAATGAATATTCATTTCTGAAACAAAATATATGGTTGTTCTGATTTTCTAACAGAAGCCGCAAGGGGAAGGGGGTTGCGGTTCAGGGCGCTGCCGGCCTTGACTCCCCAGCCTGAGGAGCTGGGGAGCACCGGAGGAGACCACCGCCCCTGGCATCTGCGGGGGCCTCTAGAGAAAGTGCCGGGTTGCACAGCTTCCTGCCTCACGAGTGGGGAGCACCCACTGCACACGTGTCCTCTGTATCCCCGGGCCCTTTGAGACCCAGACACTCAGGGTCCAGCTGCCGATGTCTGGGCAGCAGCTGCCCTCCCTCAGCTCAGGGCAGCCCCACCGTGGCTAACATCTGTGCCTCTTTCTGCTCTGGAACATGAATTTGCCAGTAAGGGGAGGCTTCTGGGAGGGCTGAGGTCCCTCACCGCCATGCAAAAGTTGTCCTGGGGAGTGGACGCCAGTGGTCATGCCTTGTGAAGCAGCTGCCGAAAGAACCTGTGTGGCTGGGGAGAGGCAAAGTGCCCCCGACCTCTGCTGCGCCCAGGGCACCTGTGGACAGCGCTTCCCAAGGGCACGTGGCTCGTTGGGTTTGACCACACCACCTGGGCTCACTCCGGGTGGGGGGCTTGCCCTTAGCAGCACCCCGTCTCTCAGAGCCGAGGCGACAGGTGGTCTCTGGGGTGGGCACAGCTTCTGAGTCCTGGGCGGTTGCATGCTGAGGGGACCCTGTGCATAGACTTATCTCAGGGCTGGCTCTACAGGAGAGCCCAGACATGGCTAGCACCCCTGTAAGCATGGCATGCAGTTCTGGGGAGAGAACCCAGGCCTTCTCCCTCTGAGCTATCCCCCCAGTGCTTTTTATTCTGAAGCAAGTTCTCACTAAGTGCTGCGGCTGGCCTCAAACCTGGCCTCCTCCTGTGTCGGCCTCCCAAGTACTGGGGCTGCAGTCGTGTGACCCCAAATGGCTGCTTTGACTCTTCAGTGTGTGGAGGGAGCAAGGGGAGAGGTGGGTGCTCCTGCTCTGTGATTCCCTTTTGCTCCTGGGCCCTTTGTGCCAACAGAGAGCAGGGGGCACACAGGACCCCGCGCCAGGAAGCAGCGAGTAATGGGCTCCCTTCCATACCTCACCTAAGTGAAAGGAGAGTCGTGTAGAGAAAACGATGAAGCTTCAGCAGAGGCTGGCCTCTGGGCGCTGTCTGCAAAGCACGTGGGTCCAGCAGACCTTGGGGATGGAGGGAACCTGGAGGCCCTCGTCCTGGCCCACGCTGCTCACACCCCTGTCCTGCAGCAATGTGCCCTAAGGAGTCCTCCAGGCCTCACCAGGCCTCCCTCCTCCCTCAACTCTGGCTCCTCCTCCTCCTCCTCCTCCTCCTCCTCCTCCTCCTCCTCCTCCTTCTCTCTGTGTGGAGCCAGCTCTCCACAGAGAGCTCAGTTCCATCTACAGACAGTGCCAACCCCACACTGCCTCCTCCTCCTCTTCCTTCTTCTTTCTCCTCCTCCTCCTCCCCCTCCTCCTTTTTTTCCTCTGTGGCCTGGGCCTTCTTAACCAGCCCTTTAGTCTCCTTTGGCTTGTCTTCCCATGAGATGTTTCCTTGTGGTGCAAATAACAGACGGCACCTTTTTCTAAAGGAAGGACTGGGACACTCTGAGTCCTCCCACCGACTTGAAGCCCCCGGCCGCAGCTCCTCCCATCACTGGCCCGTGGCTGCTGGCGCTGGGTGCTCTGTGCTGGGCAGGTGGGATGCACCTGGGCTCCCAGGATGGCTGCCAACCTGCGCGATGGGACCCGCGGTCCTGTTCTCACAGAAGAGCCTTCTTGCCACCTCGGGGCATGCCCTGACCTGAATGTCCCCCTTTCCCTGAAGCTTGGTTTACCCATCTCAAGGGTGCGGCCACACTGCGCTTGGGAGACGGGCCGTGGCTAGCAGTGAGACACCCTCTGCCCTTCCACCCACGAAGCCCCTGCCCTGAATCCCGGGGCCGTGGGATGGCCCGGGTGCCTGGGGCCTGGGGAGAGGGGAGATGGGCTCCGCCTGCCTCCGTCCACACTGCAGGCGCCCTCACCCTGCCTCCGTCTGCCCTTTAGCCGCATGTGGCTCTGCCTTTGTTTATATTGTTTTATGTTCTCCTGCTTTGTTCACGAAAGGAATCATTCCACTGGAAAAACCAATTAAAACAGAAAGAGCTTAAAGGAGGGGGAACTCAAAAAGAGATGAGCGTTACCTCCCGGAACAGTTAAACGCATGGGAATAGACGGCTTAGACTCTCCTCACATTAAAATTAAGCAAATATTTCACATTCCGCATTCATTTCCCCGGCATTCATTTCCACCGGCGACTCGGTGCGGTTTCTATGGCAACGTGCCGCTTGTGCGGAGAAGCCAGTGCCTCCAGGTCCGTGAGCGTCCCCACTCTGAGTTAAGTACCTCTTCAGCGGGCTGTCCTGGGGTGGGACACCGAAGCACATTCTGCCTCAGGAACATCGGCGCCGAATCTCTGCAAGGGACAGAAGGGATGGGCTGGGAGCAGCGCGGTGTCCCGGGGTCCAGGCTGGTGCGGCGTCGGTGCCTGCGCAGCACGCAGGAGCAGGCTTTGCCATGACCCAGTGTCTGGCCCTGAGCACACGGCACGCCTTCCCAGTCTCATTCAGGCAGCAGGAACATCCTGAGTTCCAAAGCACAGAGGCCAGGAGCTCAGACAGTCTGTGATTAGAGGCCAAAAGAAAAAATCCGAATAAACTCCAGCCGTGGGCACTGCCGGCGCCCAGCTCATCTCTTGCAAACCCAATTGACGGTCCATCGCCTCCAAAAGCGCAAACGCATCGGGAACGGGCAGCCCGTGGAGACGGTGGGGACGGGGGACTTGCTGAGGGGCTCTGGCGCTGGGGCTGTGGTCGAGGAACCTGAACATTTCTGAGGGTGGGTCGCTAAAGCACTGGTATGCCCCGTGGAGCCACAGGGCTGAGGACTTCTCCACCGCACCAGAGTCCTGGGAAGGAGCCTTGGAACTCAGAGCGCTGAGGGTCTAGGTCTAGGGCGGGGTGCTCCGCTGCTGACGGAGGCTGGCCCTTCTCCTACGGACCCCTCCTTGTCTAGACTTCTCTGTCCAGCTGTCCGTTGAGCGCACCTCCAGGACGGACGCATGCCACAAGATGACGTCCTTGCTGTGCACCGCGCACATTGGCTGAGTTACCTGCCTGGTTCTCTGATGGTGAGCCTGCGTCTATTATTCTTGACGGTCTCTCAATTCATCAAACTTTGCGAAGCCCCCGTGGCGGATCCCATGCTGCAGGGGTCTGAAACGCCGGGGTCCCTGGAGTGTCCGCTCCTCTCACTCACAGGAACCCAGCTGCGGATGCCGTCAGGCCCTCTTCATGCCCATTGGTCTGCCCACCCGTTCCCATCTCTCCCGACCCAGGCTGCCACTCGGACAGCTACGGGGGCCTCCTGCTCCCCCCAAACCTTTGCTCCCAAAGAGCCGACGCGTGGGTTTCTAGTACAGAGGTGGTGGTGGCTGGCAGTGGGCGATTACGCCCCTGACTATCAAAGATCTGTAGATGAGCAAGGGCTGGGGGAGGGGCCAAGCACACACAGTGTAAACGACAGGCTGACATTTGACTCATGCTTGGCCACGAACAAGTACACATAACTTGGGAGGCTGAGGCAGGAGGGTTGCAGGTTCGCGGCCAGCCTCAGCCGCTTGCTGAGGCCCTCCACAACCCATTGAGACCCTGTTTCAAAATGAAGAGTAAAAAATAGGACTGGGGGTATAGCTTGGAGGTAGAATGCCCCTGGGTTTCACCCCCAGTACTGAAAAATAAAAGTAGTATCTATCATTACTTAACTCATCAGAAAGAATAGAAACGTTATCTCATACTTCCTGGGCCCTTGCCAGTGGATGGGTGCTGCTCTCAAAAGCTTTGATGTAAATTAATTAGTTCCCTCTGGGTGGGAGCTGGGCTAAGGGATGCCTTCCCTCCCTCCCTCCCTCTCGGAATCCCTTCATCCTTTGCAACTTCGATACAATCTACTTCTTCCCAGAGGCAGAAACAATAAAAAGAAAGTGGGTCCTGTGGCTGGCGTGAGCCCTGGGGAGGGAAAGCTCATGCCCACGTGGTTTCTGCCTGGGTGTGCCCCAAGAGCCCGGAGCCTGGAGCTAAGGATACGGAGGTCCGCAGTGGAGCGCCACGGAGAGCCTCAGCCTTTTGGACGGCCAGGTGAGGCTTCTGCCAGCCCCTCGGCATCCCCGGTCACTGGGCGCCCCGCACCCGAAGGGGGTTGGTAGGGCAGAGAGCTCCTTTTATTTTATTTTAATTAATTAATTTATTTATTTTTGCAGTGCTGGGGATGGAACCTAGGGGCATTCTACCTCCGAGCTACACCCCAGGCCTGATTTTTTAATTATTTATTTTGAAACGGGGTCTCCCTGAGTTGCAGAGGGCCTCACTAAGTAGCTGAGGCTGGCCTTGAACCGCGATCCTCCTATCAGCCTCCCGAATGCTGGGATGACAAGGTGCACCACCACGCCTGGCTTTATAGAGCTCCTTTTACATCAGCCAGAGCGGACCAGGGTAAAAGCACCACTGGCACTGGGCCCAGCTTCTCCTGTACATTGGAGCACACAGGGAAGGACGCTTCAGATAGAAGGGTCAGCACATCCAAGGGCGGCCTCCAGAGCAGCTTCCGGAATGTTGCACACAGTAAGGCATGAGGGGTAGTATACAGGTTCCCGTGAAGCAGTGTCTCCGTGCCAGGGGCCCCGGGTGGGCGTCCTGTGTGTCAGGCAGGTGGAGGTGCTTTGAAGCGACTGCTTGGTGGCTCTTTGAAACAGCTTGGTCCAGTACAGGCGATGCTGGGAGCTGCTGCTTTAAAATATCAGGTGAGCCAGGCATGGTGGTGTACAGCTAGCATCCCAGTACTTGGGAGGCTGAGACAGGAGGACTGCAGGTTTGTGGCTGGCCTTTGCAACTTAGCAAGACTCTCGGCAACCTATCAGACCCTGTTTCAAATGAAAATTAAAAACCAAATAGGACTGAGCTGTAGCTCTAGGCAGAATACCCCTGGGTTCATACCCAGTACTACGAGAGAAATTGATTTTTGAGGGAAACAATGTTCATCACACACACACAGACACACACACACACACAGACACACACAGACAGACACACAGACACACACACAGACACACAGACACACACAGACACACACACACAGACACACACAGACACAGACACACAGACACAGATACACACACACACACACACAGACACAGACACAGACACACACACACACACAGACACACACAGACACAGACACACAGACACAGATACACACACAGATACACACACAGACACACACACACACACAGACACAGACACACAGACACAGATACACACACAGATACACACACAGACACACACACAGACACACACACACAGACACACACAGACACACACACAGACACAGACACACAGACACAGATACACACACAGACACAGACACACAGACACAGATACACACACAGATACACACACAGACACACACACAGACACACACACAGACACACACACACAGACACAGACACACACACAGACACACACAGACACACACAGACACAGACACAGACACACACACAGACACTTAAGCAAGAATCTTAAACAGGCATTTCAGTTTAACAAAAGAGGCTATTCAAACATCAGTGTGTCAGAACTTGGTGTTCATCTCCACATTCTTCTTTCTACCCATGAGACTAACACATTTAAAATTTATTTGTTAGCTGGGCATGGTGGTGCAAACCTGGATATTCGGGTTAATACTTGGGAGGCTGAGAAAGGAGCGTCACAGGTTCAAGGACAGCCTCAGCAAGAAGTGAGACTCTCATTAACCTAACAGGACCATTTCCAAATAAGAAATAAAATTGGGCTGGGAGTGTAGCTTAGCTCTAAGGTAGAATGTGTCTGGGTTCAATCCCCAGCAACCCCACACACACTTATTTATGTTTGGAGATATGCAGTGAATAAAGATGTAATTTGTGGGGAAATTATGCTTTGTGTGTGCATGGAGCGCGGATGGCGCTGTAAAGGAACCCAGTTCTTGGGTGTCGCTGAAGTGAAGCTGGTATAAATCCAAATTAGTGTATAATAACTTAAGGCGTTAAAGTCAATCCCCATGGTAACCACCAGGAAAATGCTCCGGGTTAGACACAAAAAAGAAATGTGAAAGGAATTTAAACATTTTACGAGGAACAAAAACCCCTCAACTAAACACAAAAGTTGGTAATGCAGAACAAAGAGGGCTGTGACATGAAAGCAGCCTGCCACTCGCAGGTTGACAGGGCCGAATCCCTTCTTAGCCGTGGGTAAGGAGGAAGGAGCTGCCTCAGGCCTCGGCGCGGAGGGGCCTGGGGCGTTTTGCCGTGGGAAATAAGCCAGGCGCAAACCCCAGGTGCAATCCCACTTTGGTGGGGTGCCCAGAGCCCATGGGGGCGGAGAGGCTGGGTGTGAACACACACGGTGGCCTCTGAGCTCGCAGAGGAACCACTGTGGTGGTCATTTCAGGTGTGCACAGCCTGCCACAAACGCCAGCAATGACCTGCGTGCGGCCATTTCTCCACCATTTCTCAGCGCTCCTGCTGCTCCCCTTCCCTTGCTGGGCGGGTTCCTCTCCCGTACTTGGGCCTACTGCAGGTAAAATCCAAACGTTGGGTGCCATTGTTGCCCTTCAGGGTGACCAGGTCGCCCTTCGGTCGTGTAAAGAGAGTGGCCATGTCCTTCTCAGCCATGATCCCCATTTCCAGATGTTAAGCAGTATTATCGGGGACGCCTGTTCCCTGGTTTTTGTTCTCTCCCGCAGACCAATTATGGGAAGCCAGTGGAAGACTTATGCCCCGAGCGCCTTCCTGGCCTCCATACGAGTTGGGTAATGGGTTGCGGTGGCCCAAGATTGGTCAGCAACTTTTGTAAGCGGTCTGGTACATGGTTGGACGCCCTTTATGTCCAGGCTTTGTTTTTCCTGCACTACCATTCCTCCCAATGCTCAGCCACCCGTCAGCTGCCATTTTGTGATGGCGCATAGTCACTACCTGGTGACATCACAGTCACCATCTTGGTTGCCATCTTGTGACATTGCAAAGTCGCGACCTCGTGACGTTGTGTAGCCACCATCTTGGCTCACGGCAGCCTGCAGTTTTGCTGAGTTGCAGGCACAGTCGCCATTTTGTGGCGACACGTGGGTGCCAGCATCTGACCCGGCTGGGTTGCAGGCGCCACTTTCTGAGGACCCTGGTCCACAGTTCTCTCCTCACCGCCCCGGCCACCATCCTATCCCAGGACAGCCTCCCACTCTAACCCACTCTTCCCCCACCATCCTCCCTTAAAGAACCAACCCAGGAGGCTTTTACCCTCTATACCCGCTTAGATCCATCTTCTGAGGCAGGATCTGTAGTATTGGCAACTCATTTTATCGGGCAATCAGCCCTAATTTTTGGAGAAAATTAAAAAATGCTGAGGACTGTCCTCAAACCCCTATCTGAGATTTGGTAAACATGGCATTTAAAGTTTTTAATTCCAGAGGGGAACAGGTGGAGGTGGAGCGTACACTCTGACTTTACCAGAAGGCAGATTTGCGGGCCAGAGCCCTGGTAGCTGCCCTGTGGCCAGCGGAGGAGGCTCAGCCCTCAGGGCGACAAGTGCCACCTATGGGTGGAGGACAGCAATGACAACCACCTACAGGAGCCTGTTTTCAATGTGGACTAAAAGGCCACTGGGCACGTGGTTGCCCTCAACCGCATCTACCAATCAGACTGTGCCCAGCGTGTGGCCAGGAGAGACACTGGAAAAGTGAGGGCCCTTGGAAAAGCGGTGAGCCCCAGGTGCCTCAACACAGGGGGCTACCCTTCCAGACCAGGCCCCGCCGCTGGCCCTACTCAGCCTGGCCGATGACTGACAGCTCCTGGATCCCTCAACCTCCATCCTCCTTGCCAGCCCAGGGTAACTCTCCAGGTAGCAGGTAAGCCAGTCTCCTTTTTGGTTGCCTGCTCAGTCCTTCCATCCTTTCAGGTCCTAGTTTTCCTTTTCCGATCTTGGTACAGGGGATTGGCGGCAAGGTCTCATGCCCACGCACTACAGGCCTCTTTTACAGGACGAAATTGCTCAGCAGGGTGGCCAGTGTTCTATGCTCGGACATCATCCCTCGGTTTGGACTCCCTAATCCCTTACAGTTGATAATGGACCAGCTGCTATTTCTAAGGTTACTCATCAGGCGGCATAATCCCTGGGCATTTCTTGGAAGCTCCACATCCCATATTGACTGCATCATCAGGAAAGGTAGAAAAAAATGAATGGGATTCTTAAAATTCATCTAACAAAATTCTCTCTGGAGCTGCGGGTATCATGGTCCAAACTCTTGCCACTGGCTCTGGCCCGTGTGAGGGCTGCCCCTCAAAGCCCCACCTGCATGAGCCCCTTTGAATTGCTAGATGGTCGCTCTTTTTTGCTTAATCACACTCTTCCTTCGGACTCCCCTCCTTTGGCTTCCTATCTCCCTTACTTGTCTTTTCTCAGGCACCTTCTTAGGGAGCATGCTGACTGGTATCGTCCCCAAGCCAGGACTGAAGAAGCAGCTCCGCACCCTGCAGTCAAGGCCCTTAAGCCAGGGGATCAAGTCCTCCTCAAGTCACTTCAACCAAAACATCTCCAACCACGGTGGACTGGGCCTTTTACAGCGATCCTCACCACACCTACTGCAGACAAGCTGGCAACACCCCAAATGGCATCACCTTACTCAGCTAAAAAGGGCTCCATTACAACAGCCTCATGACAAATTCTCTTGTACAATGTTGGGGCCCAGTAAGCTCTGTTTTTCTTGGCATAATTCTCTTTAATGCTTGTATTTCAGCAGGTTCACTTGTTTACATAGTATGGTGCTCTCCCTCTCTGGATGCCAGACAGCCGTAAGTATTAAACTCTCTGAAATCCATTACTGATGCTCCTGACCCAATAGCATGTTTTCATTTGACCAGACTGACCCAAACCCACTCACTGCTGAAAAGAGTGGCGTGTGTCTCTCTCAGGGAAAATGCTGCTATCATATTAATAAATCTAGTGACAATGTACCTCTTATCTGAAAGGGCTCCAAGGGCCAGTAGCTGAGGGGCTCCTGCCTTTCCCAGGACTGCTTTCATGATTTACCGTTTCTTTTAATAGCTCCTCATCTGTTAAAGTCTCCTCAAATGCACATTACCAAGTTGTCCAGGGTAACCTCTGACTCCCACTGCAGCCATTCTCCCACCCGCCCACTCAGAGGACCCGACCTCTCCCGGCCAAGGGGCCCCCTACGATGACCCCTGACAGCAGGAAGTAGCTTGGACTCGGTCTCCACTCATTATCACCAAGAGGCCAGAATGATAAGTCGGCCCCTCCTCTCCCCGACGTGATCTTGCAGCTGGGACAGGAGGAAGAATCCTGGAAGCAGAGGTCTCATGAGTCTCCAGGAGCCGCAAGACATACCTGAGATCATGAGACTGCAGGTGTTGCAAGAGAATTGGTGTTACCAGGCTTAATCCCACCCCCCAAAATACTGGCTTAAAAGATCATTTCTGATCTTGCTTTTAAGCCAGTATTTTGGGGGGTGGGATTAATGTAGCCAGTATTGCTACGTTGCTCGCCACATAGGCAACTCAATGGGAAGATCCGGACTACTCTCAACTCTCCAGGCGGATGGCTCATCGGCCCCTTCCCTAATCCACAGACCTCGTCCCGAACCCCCAACCCAAAGGTGCCGAGGTCTTTCAAATTAGAGCAGATTTTTGTTACCTCGGTGGGCACTTTGCCTCCTTCGCGGGCTCCCCAAGCCCCAACACCCCCAGTTCAACCTTTCACTCAGGAGCACAGAGGGCCGCCCATGGTGCTCACAGGCCTGCTTCTGCCCCAGCATCCTCTGACGCCCCTTTTCCCAGGGGTCTGGCCTGCTGCCCCTGGGAAGCTGGCCAGGCCTGAGTCTTGAAACTACCGTTTTCCAAAATTAAATTCCTCTGCCAAAGGCCTTCTGCTCAGACAGCAATTTCTCATAATTGCTCATTTTTGGGTCTGATCAGGTATTTTCTTGACAAGAGCCCGTGGATATAATGTTAATGGGAAATTATATTTGGCGTTTCTGTGCTCTCTTGACCAAAGGCGCAGGCCCTGTTTCTCATTACATTTCCTCCGGCGGGCTTATGTGTGTTCTGTCTGTGTGCCTGGGCTTAGCGGGACCTGCTCTTTGGGGGGAGTGGGAGTGTGGTTTTCAACCTCTGGTGTGTGACCCAAGGGTGGAGGGCAGGCTGGAGACGGGGAGCCTGGCAGGGCTGTGGGAAGGGGGCTGGCACCTCAACTGCTGTGTCCCCACCCTATAGACCTAGCTGGCCACTGTTGTGGCTGAAGCTTTGGACTGCTAGGAGCGTTTGGACGCTGGCACTCCCTGTGAGCTCCCGGTGCCTGGGGGTATCTGTGCAGGGTGCCCCTCCCCAGGGCCGAGGACAGGTAAGGGAGGTGGAGTCATTCATCCCTCAGGCAACCACAGTAGGAACCTGGCCCTCCCCGACGCCCAGCCTCCTTAAATGGCCTGCGCCTGAGACCCCGCCGCGAGCATCCTCCGTTGTGGCTCCCCTCCCAGTTCCGCACCGCCTGTCTGTCCTCTTGGCTCTGCCCAGCACCTCCATCCATGAGAGGCACCTCTTTGACTCTGCTTCCTGCCCGAGCCTCGCATTGCAGCGAACAAAGGAAATACACGCATTTGGAGCCCTCTCGGCCCACAGGGCTTCACTTGCTCTGTACAGAGACTTGCCTCTGGCCTGGCTGACCTCGCTCCGGAGCCAGCACTCGAGACCCAAGCACAGGTCAGCCAGGTCCTATCTCTCCATTCCGCGTGGACCTTGGTGGTGGCTGCGTCCTCCTGTCCACAGGCTGGCAGCGAGAGGAGGCAGGGACGCAGACCTGGACCTGACCTTCCTGCTCGCCCACGACCCTCGGAGCTGGGCGGCAGCAGCCACCGGGCAGATTCCAGGGCAGGACATGAGGACAGCTCCTCGCCGCAGGCCCCGCGTGAGCCCGGGGTGCTCGGCAGACGGTGACACCTCCCGGGCTCGTTCCGTCCCACGTGGCTCTGAGTGCCTGCTCAGAGCCTCCTCTGTCAGCAGGAGGACAATGGGGTTTTTTCCTGATGATGCTGGCTTTGACATTTCTGAAAGTGACTTGTGCTTCTTGCTAAGGAAAAAAGTATAGAGGTTGTGAAAGCGATTCCACGTAACAGGATGCACATAAGGAGAATGCCCACGTGTCTCTCTGTTCCCTGTAAAGAGTGAGCATCCTCTTTCCCCCTTCTCTCTTTCTCCTTCTCTCCTCTTTTATATCATTCTACCTCTGAGCTACATCCCCAGACCTTTTTATTTTTCCTTTTGAAACAGGGTTTCACCAGGCTGCTGAGGGTCCTGCTAAGTTGCTGAGGTCGGCCTCGAACCTGGCATCTTCCTGTCTCGGCCTCCCGAATACTGGGATTGAAGGCGCATACCACCGTGGCTGGCCTGCTGTAAGCATTCTGCTCACGTTCATTCTCTGTTTAATTTTTTTTGCACATGAATGTGGCAGGTGTATTTTGAAACAAAATTGGATGCTGATGTACATACAGTTCCTTTTTAATTACGTGCCATTGTTTCACGAGTGTTTCTCCAGCGAGCACAGCCGTGGGCCATCTCTTCGGGACGGTCACTGTTCTCAGCGCAGAGCCAAGCCTTCCTGGTGCCAGGGTCTCCTGGTAGGGCTTTGTTTTGTTGGTTTCTTCTCCCCAGAGACCCTGGATGGCAGAAGTCCCGTCCTCATGTCCTGTGAGCTGAGCTGCTAACTCGCTGGTTCACCCCCCTCCCCGCCCCAAGTGTTGCAGAGTCGACTCTCCTGGCCTTCTGGCGAGCTGGTCTGGGAGGGCCTGAACCAGAGCTGGTGCAGCCTGGGTCTGGCGCTCCCAGGAGGCAGGAGGGCCTGCTCCTCCGCCCCGCAGCAGGCCCAGAGCCCCAGAGCCAGACAAGGTGGGCGCAATAGGATCTCTTTCGGAGCAAAGTAACCGTGGGGAAGCTAGGCCTTGGCTCAGGCCCAGGGCAGCAGGGCTGAGCTTGTAAGTTAAGAGAGGTAGCTGGGTGTGATGGTGCATGCCTATAATCTCAGTATGAGGGAGGCTAGGGCAGGGGGATCACAAGTTAGAGGCCAGCGTTGACAAGTTAGTGAGATGCTGTTTCAAAATAAAATAATAAAATTGGATTGGGGGGTAGTGCTGACTCAATCCCCAGTACCACAAAGCTAGAGGCACCCAAGCCCCTCCCCCGTCTTTTGAGGGTCAGGCCCACGTTCAGGAGCAGGATCCTGATGGCACACAGGGGCCTAATACACCTGCAGAATTCAGCATCTGACATGGCGACTGCTTTTCACGTAGGCGAGTTTAAGGTTGAAAGCCAGGATTCTTAATTCAGGAAATGCAGCATTTGGTCCAGAAGCCTCTTTGAATGGGAGTCCTGTTCTCCCCACCAAGAAGAAACACCAGTGGCCAGCATCGCAAACCCCCAAACTCATTTATTTGCTTTGGTTTTTGAAATCCTGACTTCTGGTAAAGCCAGAGGGGGGAAATGTAAATATGCAGGTTTTTAGAACTTGATAGCATTGGAATTAAAGCTCACTTCTAAAGAGTAATAAATAAGCAAATAGCTGCGTAGATAAAAGCGCTTGTGGCCATGCTGACAGGTGTGTGCGAGCGCACTGCAGCTGTGATTGACATTTTCCTATGATTCCGATGTCAAAGCCTTTTCAGGGTGTTTCCTCACAACGTGGACATTTTCTTGGGTGATGTGTTGGTGGGGAACTTTTGCCAGCTTTAAAAAATTTGAGTTTTTTTTCTTACTATTGAGTTTTAAGGATGTTTATACAGTCTGGATACAACTTCCTTATCAGCTATACGAGTTGTAAATATTTTTTTTTTCCAGGCTGCGGCTGGTCTTATCATTTTCTGAATAGCGTCTTTTGCAGAGAAAAGATTGTGACTCTGATGAAATCCATCGATGTTTTTCTTCATATGGATTGTGCGTTCTGTACTGCCTACCCCGAGGTCACCAAATTTTCTCTTCCTTGCTTCTGCAAGGTTGTAGTGTTACATTACATTCCTGATACCCGTTGAGGCAATTTTTGTCAAAGGTCTGAGGTATAAGTGAAGGTTGTATTTTGTTTATGGGTGTCCAGTTGCCAAGGCATTGAATTTAAAAAACTCTCTTTTCTTCCTTGAATTACTTGGGGGATAAATGGGTTTTAAATTTTAACAGATAATACAAATATAATCAGCAAACAACACATTTGTTGCAGGAATAAGGCTCGTTTTGAGACTCACCGTCTTCTCATGCCCTTCTGGGGACTCGGATTCAGTCTCCATGGAATTTTGACACAAGGAGACCCATGGAAAGGTGTTGCTGTTGAGCTGGAATTGTCCCCCAAAGGCTCATGTGTCGAGAGCATATCCCCAGTGTGATGGTACTCAGGTGTGAGAGTGGTGATGGTGATGGTGATGATGATGATGGTGATGATGGTGATGGTGATGATGGTGCGGATGATGGTGGTGATGGTGATGAAGGAGATGGTGATGATGGTGATGGTGATGGTGGTGGTGATGATGGTGATGGTGATGGTGGTGGTGATGATGGTGATGGTGATGGTGATGATGGTGATGGTGATGATGGTGGTGATGATGATTATGGTGATGGTGATGATGGTGATGGTGATGATGGTGCGGATGATGGTGGTGATGGTGATGAAGGAGATGGTGATGATGGTGATGGTGATGGTGGTGGTGATGATGGTGATGGTGATGGTGGTGGTGATGATGGTGATGGTGATGAGGGAGATGGTGGTGATCATGATGACAATGATGGTGACGATGGTGGTGATGATGGTGGTGATGGAATCAGGCTCTAATCTCATCAGGGGTAAAGCCACCGAAAGGTTAATCATTCCAGTGGATTATCTGGCAGGTAACTTAGGCAGGCAGGGCATGGCTGAAAGATGTGGCCTTGGGGTCTACATCTGTCCCTGGTCTCTCCCTGTCCCTCTCAGCTTCCTGGCCGCCATGACGTGAGAGTGGCTTTTCTCCACCACATTCCCTGCCCCCACCGTGTCTCCCTTGGAGCCAGCCCACTGTGGAAACCTCTAAACCATGAGCCCCAATAAACCTTCCCCCCTAAGTTGTGCTTCTCAGGTATTATGGTCACAGCGACAGAAACGCCAACTGAAAGAGGACTCTAGGTCCTCGGGTTCCTGTCTCTGCACACATTTGAAATTGTAATGTGCAGGCTTAGTGATGCGCGAGGGGTGTTTGGTATCAACGGCAGGCAGCACCCCGCTTCTAGCCAGCTCTGTGCGTTCATTACACGCATCGCCTCAATTCTGGGAAAACAACCCGGGCACCAGGTGGCACGGTGATGTGTTCTGGGGTCAAGCCACCGCCAGAACTGCTGCAGTGATTAGCTGAGAAGCCGCACAGGTCTGCCTTTGGCGGTGAGCCAGGGGCTCTGCGGAGGGCCCAGGGCCGCAGTGATGGAGGGAACGGGGACCTCCCCAGCCCCGAGCAGGAGCCTCTCACAGGGAAGGAAGCAGGGGCTGCTGGAGTCCTAGAGCCTCTCTCCTCAGACAGGGTCCCTGGACCCACAGCACCGGGATCTTCTAGGAATGCAGCCTCCCAGGCCTCCACCTGGGCTGCTCCTGTGATGAGAGTCCCCAGGGGACCAGGCGCATGGCTGCCCTGCGCAGGCTGCACACCCCACCCCTGTGTGACCTCAGGTGACTCAGTGGCTCGTATCCAGCCAAGGCACTGCTAGAAGAGGCCATGGGTGACTTCCTGGTCACACCTGGACAGAGGCGCGTCCCCTTGTTGAAGCTGCAACCTGAGTCCCTGTCGTGGGACATTTGCCCAGGGCCCTTGGAGCTGTTGCTGCCAGGCAGCTGGGGCTGGTCCCCCAGGTTGGGGTCTGCTCCCAAGTACATTGGCATGGCTGGGTGAACAGAAATGTCAGCAACCTGCTGCCTCCAGCGCCCATGGTCATTAGAGAGGTGGGATGGCTCTCCTTGAGTTTTAATGCCTCTCACTTCTTTCTCTGTACTGCCCATCCAGAATCAATCAATATCTCTCTCCCTCTCTCTCTCTGTCTCTGTCTCTCTCTCTCTCTCTTTCTCTTTCTCTCTCTGTCTCTCTCTTTCTCCCTCCTTCCCTCTCTCTCTGGACTGAACCCAAGGGCATGCTACCTTTCCATTCTCAGCCCTTTTAAAATTTTTGTTTTGTCTTTAAACAAGTTCTCTCTAATTTTCTGGGAGTCTTGCTATGTTTCTGAGGCTGGACTCAAATCCGCAATCCTCCTGTCTCAGCCTCCCAAGTACTGGGATCACAGGCGTGCACCACCACACCCTGCTTCACGTGTTCTATCAAGCTTCCTCTCTGCCTGTCACTACCTCCTTGAAGCTCCTTACACATGAACTGTGCGCAGCCTTCAGTTGATTCCATGGCGCCGGGGGACCAGGGCTCGCCAGCCCAAATATGCCACTGGGGCAGAGGCCTGGCTTTGAGCTCCTGAAATTCCTCAACTGCTTAAAAGCAGAGCCTCTGAAGTAAATCAGCTAGCATACACTGCTTTGCAGGACCTGCTCTAACCTCCCCTACAGGAGGTTAGACGGCAGCACTCCCAGACAGACACCATCCCCAACCACCCTTTGGCCATCTGGTCTACCACAAGCCGGCTGATGGTCCGCACAGCCTGCCACGCTTGCGCAGGCCCGGGCCCTCCCAGCCCTGTTCAGAGGGGCCCTGGGCTCTCTAGCTGCCCCTCCCAGCGCTTGTGTGGCTCTGTGATGCTACCATGCACCTACAGTGACAAAAAAATTTAAACGCCTCTGCTTTTTTCTTGTTAACCTGTCTCTTCGCAATTTAATTCACAAGTCCCCAGCTACTGAACCCGAGAGGGTGGAGGAATAGCTTTTCTCCCTCCAGTGTTTTGAAATTAGTTTTCTCACCTGAGTTTCTGCAGCGCTCTCTCCAGCAACCAGTGGAGATTTCTCAGCTAAATTAGTTCAGGGCAGGGGTTTGTGATAGCACAGCCCTGACAGGGAACATCTAAGTAAAACAACTTTCCTAGCAGAGTTTCCACCTCAACACATTTCCCCCGTGATTGATTTATACCCGGAGATGGTTTTTAGCTGCGCAGGTCTGCGCCCAGAGGTGGGAGAGGCACGCTCCTCACTGTGGTTCTTTGGGGCTCTGCTCTGGGTGTGTCAGAGCGTGGAGCGCTGCTGCATGGGAAGCCCCCGCAGGGTCCATGGGGCAGAGGGGGCTGCTCTGAAGGTGGAGGCTTAGGTGAGCAGCACAGAGGCCTCACCCCCTGAGCTGCCCCGCCAAGCCCCTGCAGCCCGGCCGACTGGGTGCAGCAGCCGCTGGACACTGTGGCCTCAGGGTGGGGCCCCCAGAACTGATCAGCATCCGGTCCCCAAAATGTCCTCGTAAAACCTGTGGTGGTGGCAGAAGCAGATGGTGGTGAGCGCCCGCCATGGGGTTGGTCCTGCCCCTGCCCATCGGACACCTGAGCATCAGTACGAGGCTCCCTGTGAGTGCTGGGAGCTGGGGCAGGGCCTCCGGGGCCAGGGAGGGCGTGGGAGGCCTGTGGCCATCAGGGCCCCGCAGCCCTTCCCAGCGAGGCTACACCCCCCCAGTCGGCACGGCCACCTGAGGGCACCTCCGGGTGAGCCGCAGACAGCAAACCGGTCACGTTGCGCTTTCTATCGAAGTCAAATGCTCTTATATTTGCACTCAAACTGTAATCGCAGGACAGAAATACCGATGGTAAAATTCATGCCGATAACATTTAAAAGAAATAAGTATCCCATAGAGCCACATTAAATAGCAAGTTAAAAGAAGGTCACAGAAAGAAAGGAAGAATGAATGAAAGGAAGAAAGGAAAGAGAAGAAAGAAGCAAGCTTTACATTTGAGCACCCTAACCATCCTCTCTCCCAATGTGTGGGAGGGCTGGCATGTGAATTTGGGGCCGGACCCTGGGCACCCCCTGAAGGTGGGTTTGTGCTGGTGCTGGGCCTCATCCCAGCTCCCTGTGGGCTCCCTGAGGGACTGGGCACCCAGCCTTGAGTGTCCCTGGAGATGAGATGTGTTCCTATGAGGCCTGCAGGCTGCTGGACCTAAGCCCTCTGTAGGGCTGGGCATGACCCCTGGGGGGCGAGGAGCCTGGGGTGGGGGGACTGAGCTCTTGGAGCCTAGGCTGGAGTATATCAGGACCCCTCTATACCCCGCTCCTGCGGGCCCCAGGCCAGGGGATTCCTGTGGAAAGCTGCAGAGACCCTCAGGGAGGGTTCCCTAGAACGGTTTCTCCTCCAGCACCAAGGACACCTGCTCCCAAGAGGCCCCCAGTGAGGTGGAAGCCTGCACCCCCCTGTGCTCCTCTTATGAGCCGGGGCAGGGCCTCCTGTCTGCACTTTGGAAGCTGGAGGGCCTGGGGGAGCATGGCCAGTGTAACTCCAGGGGCCCCGCCAATCACATGTGTTTGAAAACAAATTCACGAATTGAAACATTTTGACAAGCCGAGGAGTGATACACAGGGTGCCTGATGAATTAAAAAAAGAAACTGGAAAAATTTACGCCTATTTTACCCTGGCACAGAATGAGCGCGCTGTTTGGGCTCATAAATTTTTATAAAGGAATGTTGCTGAGAAAGACCGCCAGATCCGGAAATGTTCTCTGCACCACAACTCCGGAACAAAGCCATGCTCTCGGAGGACAGGGAGCCAGCCCTGGCCCGGGACCGGGAGTCTGCGAGGCCTGGGCACCTCCACGGACACCAGGCTCACCGTTCTCCACGGAGCCGGCCTGCGGCGTGGCGTTCTAGCACGGGGATCCTGGCAACTGCGGGGTGGCCACGGGCGCGGGGAGCAACGTGCCAGTCATGTTCTTCATGAACGCCTGCTCAGCTGTGAGGGCGGGGAGGCAGGAGCGAGGGACATCCCGGGACTGGTCACTGGCCTCTGTGCACAGCAAGGGGGTCCTGGGGGCCTGGCAGCTTTTGCCGGCCTGAGTTGGCTGGATGGGGACTCCAGGGCAAAGTAGCAGGGCGCCTGCCTCCCTGGCAGGGCGGCCTCCTCAGCTCCTCTCAGAAGGCTGGGGCCTGGAAGGACAGCCGGAGGGGAGCACGCAGCAGAGGTCCCCTGAGCTTTCACCCAATGAAAGATTCATCCCCGAGCCCCAGGCCTCGGGGCCAGCTGTGCCGTTTCAGCACATGGTGGAGGTGGGGGGCAAAGCAGAGTGGAGATGCCCGGCCGCTTTACCAGCCAGTTCCCTGGAGCCTGGATCACAGAGGCCTCTGGCCGGGGGCTGCGCAGGGCCCCTGGGCATCTGTGGAGCTCCCTGTTGTCCAGGGGTTGCACTTAGCAATCCACACGCCCCTGGGCAGAGGGCTGCGCAGGGTGCCAGGGCCTCCTTCGGGGAGCCCTGGACGGCCACTGCCCAGGGGCGAGACAGCACAGGCAGCAGATGAGCCCCGTGGGCAGCCTTGGCACGGCCCTGTGCCTGCACTGCAGGGGTCAGAGAAGCCACATGGGGATGCGGACCCCTGGGAGAAGCTCTGGGTGCAGGGAGCAGGGTCATGGTGTGGACACCACTCTTCTGCTGACTCGTTCTGGCCTGGCCAAAGCACCTGACCTCCCTGGGCCTCAGTTTCCCTCACAGGGAAGGAGAGGCGACCATCCTGCTTGGAGGGTGTTTTATTGACCAAATCGAGCGCATGCTCAGGCCAGGTCTGCAATGTGTCCAGCTCGGGAGGCTCTGCTGCAGCCTGCGAACGCGGTCCTCCATTTGTTTTTATACCCAGAGGCCCCTGCAACAGGAAGTCACGTGACCACCAGCCCCAGGCACACGCCACAGCCCAGAAGTCCAGTGCAAGTGACCAGGGAAGGGTCTGGGCCCCCAGGAGGGGCAGCAGCCTGGGCTCCCGTGAGTCAGGCTATAGGGGCCACAGGCCCAGTCCTGACGGTCACAGTGGGCAGAGCTTGCATCGCCAGCTCACGGCAAATGCTGCACCTTCAGCTGCATTTCCCAGGCCCTAAGACGCAGGTTGAACAGGAGGTGCTTCCCTGTCCCCGGCACAGACGTCATGATGCATGGGTAAACAGCCACTTGGTTCCTATGGGACTTATTTTACTGAGCTGCCAGCGGCCCACAGAACCTAGAGACATTCCACCTCCTGACCACACCCCCAGCCATCACTAAGTTGCTGAGGCTGCCTCAAACCTGCAGTCCTGTCTCAGCCTCCCTAGTACTAGGATTACAGGCAGGCACCACCACATCTGGCCATTAACAAGAAACTGAGCAGTTTGAACCCTGTCAACAGACGTGGGAAGAAAGAAAACATCCCATCGTGGGGAGATGACAGCTTAGCATCATTTATAATTACCAGGGGTATAAACAAATACTGTCATGTGTGGGATCAGCATGTGGCGAGGCCGCTGCTTGGTTTCCATGGCAGCCGCGAGCTCCGTGGGAGACACGATTGTCAGGGTGGCCCTGCAGAACCTCAGGGCCCGAGAAGCTGCACGTCGGGTCCAGCTGCTGGTTGTCTGTTGGCTTTGGGCCCTAAAGCACTTCTGATTGACATGTGGGGTCTCCATCCCTGTGGTCAAAGGACCTCGTCTCCTCCCACAGACCCCCTCGCCCACTCTGGTCCAGTCCCAGCGCCCTCCTGGCCCCAGCATGGTGTGGGGGGAGTGAGGGTTCCACCCTGCACATCCTGGCAGGACCCCTCTCATCCCACGGTCAGGAGACCCGTAGACAGGTGTGGACAGACAGCAGTGGCCAGCCTTCCTCAGACACCATACTGCCACCTGCTGGAAAGCATCCGTGATGACTGCCACAGGAAACCCAGGTAGGACCCTCAGTGCAGGCTCTGGACAGCCACAACCCGCGGCCCTGCCTGCTCCCCTGCGCCCCTCCCAGCCCATTCGTTCTCCCCAGAGTCCCAATCACCAGCCGAGATGGTCTGCTTTATTTTTCCCCTCGTCCCTAGACTTGAATATCAGACCCACGAGAGCGAGGAGCTGAGTTTTATTCACGGTTGTCTTTCTGGTGCCCGGGACAAAACAGGGCCCAGCAAATGCCTGTTGGATGAAAGAGTGAAGAGGCCCAGGAACAAGTGAGAGTGAGTGTGGCCGCCGCCCTCGCGTGCCCCTCTGCACCGCCCGCTGGCACCTGCACAGCCGCGGGCAGCCCCGCCGGACTGGGGGTCTCGCAGTCCAGGTGGAGACCCCGGGCCAGGATCTGGCTGATGCCGTGTCTCTGAGAGGCTCCTCCGGGTACGAGGGCTGACGCCCCGCGTGCTGCCAGGCACAGCCCCAGAGCAGGAGCCCAGCGAGGTTATCACATCAATATTTGAACAGCGCACAGGTGCCGAGGAGCCCGGTTACGACGCAAGCTCTGAAAACAGCTTTTGACTTCTGTAAAATTAAACATCTTGAGTTGAATATTAGATCTCCCAGCAGCCGGGGCGGGTGAGAGCCCGAGGCTGTTCCTTAATTAGGAGGAGGCGCCTGCGCTCCCGAGCTCTTCTCCTGGGGTCGCATCTTGAGAACTTAATTTCTCTCCATGTGACCTGGTGGCTCTGTAAACCTGGAGCAGCAGAGCTGATCGTTTCCATTTTAAAGGTCATAAAGGCGGGGCCACCACCTGCCACTGGGGGTTCATGAGGGCCCCTGTGCATGGGAGGTGCGCACGGTACAGGCGCCAGGAGGAGGAAGGTGCCCGCAGAGCCACCAGGCTCTGGCCAGGGCCCAGGCACAGGGAGTCCTGTGACCTCGAGGTGGACATGCGGGTCAGTGTGGGAGCTGTGCGGCCACATGCCAAGCCCCGGCTAAGCACCGACCCGCCTCCCGAGGACAGTGGTTCTTGCCTGGCGGTGGCTCTGCCTGGCACCTCCTGGTGGATGCGCAGTGCAGGACGGGGGTCCAGGCCCTAGGGGCTGTCACGTGAGGAGACCCTGGCCTGGAGTAAAAGCCTCAGAAGAGAATAAGAGAGTAGACCAGGGAGCTCAGCCCACACGTCAGAGCCCCAAATGAACCAGCAAAGGCAGCAAAAGGAAACCAGAGCCTGTGGAGGTGGTGGTGCGCCTGTGCTGCTGGATACAAAGTAGAAAATGTCGCCCTTGGGATGTTGCTAAAGTCCTGGGGAAGTGGGGAGCAGTTTCCAGAGCCATCAAGTCAAGTTGTGGCCAGTTTAAGACAGATTGTTACTGCTATTGATGTTCTGTGTCTCCATGGTGACCCAGAAGGAAGGAGAAATGCCACGGGAGTCAGAGCTGGTCACTGCAGTCTGCAGACGCCAAGGAAGGCCGAGAGAGAGAGGGGGACAGAGGACAAGACCACGGACACGACGGGAAGTCCTCCCCTGCGACAGCTGTCGCGCGTGGGAACGGGTCAGACTCCCCAGCTGAAGAGGCGGAGGCCCGAGTGGGAAATAACATCAGACCCACTGTACACGCCCACGGTGCACTCCGGTCACCCGAGGACACGCACAGGCTTCAAGTGAAAGGTGGGAGAGGGATTCCATGGACGAGAGCAGGAGGAGGCAGAGGCCACAACCGTATCAGACGGATGGACGCGGAGTCAAATCTGTCTCAAGAGGCAAGGAGAGCCCTGGGTGGTGATACAAGGGTCGACTCACCAGGGAGGCAGGTGACATGCCTGCACCTGCCGGCAGAGCACAGGTACCTGAAGCAGACGCGCCCGGGCCGAGGGGGCCACGCACAGCCGCGAGGCAGGAGCCTCAACACCCCACCCGCGGTGCTGGGTCAGCCGGACGGAGGTCAGCGAGGAGGCGGAGCGCCGGCAGGACCCCACGGGCTGCTGCACCTCACAGATGCCCGCGGGGCCTCCGCCCAGTGCAGCAGGCCAGCCTCCTCCTCAGGTGCGCACGGAGCACCCTCCGGAGCTGCAAAACGCATCTTAGCACATCGAAGAAGGTGCGACCGTGCCAAGGATCTTTCCCACAACAGAATAAAGCCGGAAAAAAAAATGTACTTGTGGACAACATGATTTTACACAGAGAAACCCCTAAAATCTCCACCCCGAAACTGTTAGATGTGAGAACTAGTGAACAGTAGCAGAGTTGCAAGATACAAAACCAACCTGCAAAATATCAATTGCATTTCAGTACGCTAAAAAGCTCAATCCAAAAGGAAATTAAGAAAAAAAACCCTTTTATAATACAGCAGCCCCATAAAATAATGTACTAATGAATGAATTCAGCCCAGGAGACAAGATACTCATATGCTAAAAGTGACAAAGTATTGTTAGAAAAAGTCAAAGAAAATACAAGTTGGCAGGAAGCTGTCCATGTTCATGGGTCAGCAGGCTTTGTATCGTGAAAACATTTGCATAACTCACAGTGATCCCTGCAATCAATGCCATCCCCATTAGCACTCCAGTGGCACTTAAAACGTACCCTAAAATGTCTCTGGTATCTCACTCCAGATGAGAGAAGCCAGTGTAGGGAGCTGAGCCAAGAAGGGGCTCCGGGAGGGCGGAGGAGCAGGGAGAGGCCGCCATCTCTGCAGCGACTCTGGACCGGCGGCTCCCCTCCAGGAGCGGGGTCCCCGTGTCCCAGGTCAGGTGGCGGCTGGCGTGGCGTCAGGTGTGGTCGAGGAAGGGATGGGGAGGACGGGGAGATGCAGAGAGACAGGAACAGGCTGAGCCCTGGTAGGTGCAGGCCGGGGAGGGGCTGGCGAGGCCTGAAGGAGGAGGAAAGGGACGAGCTTGGGAGCCGGCGCCTGGCGTGGCTGGAGGCCCGGGCGAGGGTGGTGGGCGGCAGGCGTGCCCTTGAGCTGGCCAGGCAGCGGGGCCTTGGTTCCTCGGCCTCCCCGGCCGGACCTGTGTCTCTGGTGAGCGAGTGGAGTGGACACGTAGGATAGAGTGGACGGCTGGAGCCGCGGTGACTTCAGCAGCAGCTCCGTCACCTGGGGCTCCGATGCTGTCCAGCGCTCCTGGACACTCCCGCTGCCCCTGCCCAGCCGCAGGGCTCTCCCTCCGCTCCCCAGCACGCAGGCGGCAGTTCCCCGCGCAGGAGCCGCAGCCGCGGAGCTGGGCGCAGAGCCCTGCGGATGGTGCCCTAAGTACCTCTCCATCACCCTTGGCACGCTCTACATCCCAAGAGAAAACGGCCCGGTCATCAATCCCGGATGATGAATCGCAGCAGCCACGAACAAGAGAACTAAGGCTGCCACGCGGAAGGCCTCGGGAACCGGGCTCCAGTGCCGGGGCCGGTCCCGAGCGGCAGCGGGAGTCCAGCCACCTCAGCGCCCGCCCGGGCCTGGGACCCGCGGCCTAATCTGTCACTCAGGTGGAAACCCACCGCCCCCCCTCTCTTCCACCGCGTGTGCGTGATGGACGGAGTCTGATGTGCGGTGGACTCGCTCCAGGGAGCGTCTGGAATCTGACGAGCCGACCCAGAAAGGCTTGGCCAGGGCGTGAGCGGACACACGGCTCCTGGGCACGGGACGGGCGGTCTCTGTGAAGGACAGCCGCTGCACGTGCCCGTGGCTCCCGCCCCGCGCCCCTCTGGCGCTCTTGGCCTCTCCATGGGCTCCACCCTCCCCACTTTTGGTCCTGGGATCTCCGTGGGCCTGTTCTCCTGCAGGGACGTCATGTGACCTGTAGGAGAGAACAGGGGCGTGACACCCAGGGGGTGAGCCCCAGCGTCATCTGGACCAGTGAGAGCGCGGGAGGACGGCAGGATGCAGAGGCCGTGGGGAGTCCCGCGCTCCTTCCAGGAGCACTTGAGGTGGAGGAGCTGCAGCAGGATGAGGTCCAGCAGAGCCCCTGGAGCCGCCAGGGGACCCAGGTGGGGCCAGGATGGAGCCACTCAGAGGAGGGAGGCGCTGAGAGGAGGAGGAGGCCCTGTGGATGTTCCGCCACCGCCTCCCTGGTGCCCTGTTAGGGTCCTGGCCGTGACTGGGCAGATCAGTGAGGGGGACCCTTGGCCGCCCCTCTCTGCCCTGTAGGTCGCAGTATGGACACAGGGCGGGCACACAGGACCCGGGTGCCACGCTGACACCATAACCAGGGAGGGTGCTGCCTTCGAGGGCCTGGGGTCTGCACCATCCGCCTTCCTGATATCCTGCCTGTGAGTCACCCCGCTTGACCTTCATACCTGGCACCCACACTGGCAGCTGGAGCACTGGAGCCCCCGGGGCCCGTGAGCTCAGGCGCCTTCCGTGAAGACCGCAGAGCGCTGGGGAGGATTACGGCGAGACAGCCCCGAGCGGCAGCGTCAATCGCCTGCTTAGTCAATCCCCAGGGCCCTCCTTCAGTGAGGGTCCCCTGAGCCAGGCGCGTCCCCTTGGAACGGAACCCGTGGGTGGTGCACGCGGTGGGTCTGTGAAGTAATTTTCTGCCTGGGAGCGCGGGAGCTCGGCTCCCCTCCATTGTGTTTTAAATCTGGCTAGAAATGAGCCTCATTTAGGGAGTATTTGCTTAACCAAGGAAATGTCGCAGAAAAATTATTCCGTTTTGAGAGTCTGGGGCCTGCCCTGCCCAGCCTCCCCTCGGGCCCAGGGAAGGATGCCATCCTCCGCTCTGCAGTGACCAGGCCCTGCTCTGTCCTCCATCCCTGGCAGGGGCTTGGGGTTAGGTCCCAGGATGCCCAGGATGGTGGGTGTGAGCCGGCGGCCCCTGAGGCTCCTACCCCCCCCCCACACACACACACACTTCACAGGGCTGCCACAGATTCCTGAGTCCCCCCCCTCACAATACCTGCCAGGCGTTCCTGCTTGGGAAGCACCTGGCTTTGGGCCTGTCTATCACCTGCTCCACTGGGCGATCCCCCTCCCGGGACACAGACGCACCGCCAGACACCAGAGTTGTCCGAGGCCCGGCCAGGTTGGCCGGACTCTACAATGTGTGTGTTAATCACCACGAGACGGACGCAGAGCCCGACCCCAAGAACCCAGCAACCTGGGGGCCCCACAATCTGTCCTCAGCGGCTCTGCTTCCCAAGGTCTGGAGGAAGCAGGTGCCACGGGAAATTTGCTGGATCCTGGCGGCCACCCTGAGCTATGGCCCTGGAGAGGGGACAGGCCACTTCAACACCTGGACTGGTCAGGAAGACATCTCCTCTGGGGAAACCTGCGTTTCTACTGCGAGCATTGGGCACCACTCTCATACTAAAAAGTGCACGGAGGAAATCAGATCCAAACTGATTTTCTGCTCTGTAACAAGCGCCTTTGGAGCGGAAAAAGAGGTGAGGTGCAGGCTGCCATCTCATGGCAGCCATCGTGAACGGGGGCCTCTAGATGCGAGGACAGGCCGGTTTCCCTGACCTGGCTTATGGTGGGGCCCCTGTACTGGGTAGGCTGGCCCTGTGAACCTGGACCCTTTGTCCAGGTAACTGAGGTGCAGGGGGCTGGACGGGGAGGCTGGGAGCGAACTCCTTGGGCCTGGCCCCGGCGGGCACAGGGCACACCACACACACAGCACCTTCTCCCGACCCCTCTGCGGGTGCCCGGGGCGGGGCTCATGGCTCCTGCCCCAGCTCTCCAGGAGTACCTCGGGCTCCCGAGTCGGGGTGCGCTCCACCTGTGAACTGCAGCCTCTTTCCCCCTCGGGACTTTCATTAGAAACCCAGAACGACTGCATACTTCATTTTAGAAATGAATATTCATTAAAATCGTATAATATGAATTTATGGCTGCATTTCAGGGGCAAATTAAAGGAATAAATAACCCTTATGTCTCAGTTGTCCTTAGGCAGAGACGTCATCTTCCAGGTCTTTCTGAGCCACCGACTGAATTATTCAAATTGGTTAAACTCAGATGTTACGAAAGAATCGATGGCGCTGGTTCCAGCCCTCTTATTTTTTATTAAGACCAAATGTTTATGCAAAACATCTGGGTGCATTGCCCTGATGGACGTGCAGGGAACCTTTTCAAGCAAATTTCAGGGAGAGTCAGCAGACGTCTTGACATAAATTGTCAAGGCTCTCGGGGACGGTGGCCAGCCCTCTGGACCCAGCCTGGGTGGGGATTCTCAGTGTGTGCCCAGGTCCAGGGCTTGGAGTATGGGGACCCTCTAAAGTACCAGGACGGGGTGTTTGGGGCAGAATTCTGGGCTCCCGATGGGGGGGAAGTAGCCGCCCTGGAGGAGGCTCTGGATTGCAAACTGCAAGTGCTGTCCACCCCGACCCCAGGCAGAGGCTTCATGGGCAGGAGCTGGTCAGGAGATGGCTTTCCCCAGGAGAACTGGGCCCTGGGTATCACGGTCCCTGAGGTCCCTGCCTCCTTGACCTTCTCAGGTGCCCGAGAGGTCCAGAATCCCACATCAGACTGGCCTGCTCCTCACCCCAGTGGGCCTGCCCACATGTCCATCTGTCCTGGCCAGCGGGGCCCGTACCCTCCCTCCTCCCACTTGCCTGGGGACCCTGGGGCGTCACCCACGCCTACAGGCTGTAGTGAAGCTATGTCTCATTTGCCTGCAGTGTGTGTCTGGGGGAGCCCTGTGGAAGCCCCCAGATGGAGTCGCCTTGCCTGCCTGTTCCAAGTCCCCTCACAAGCAGGGGCTCAAGGCTGGGAGTGGACAGACCTCAGAAAGTCAAAAGGCCCCAGGGAGCCTCCTGTCCCATGTTGAAGCACCTGAGAAGGCTGGTGTGCCCTTTAAGCCTGTCAAACTTTGACCCCGCCCCACCTCCATGGACCTGGGTGGCCACAGGACCTTTGTGACCACTGCTAATAGCTCATTCAGGACTTAATTGGCCTGGGGGGGGGACTCTGCTCACAGCTCCTTCGGAGGGGCCACAGGCAACATCCCGCTGGCTCTAGCTCTGGCCTGCTCCCCTCATTTAGGGTGAGGGGTGGACAGGCTCAAGCCAGACCCCAGCCTATAAGCTCGACGCCACTGTCACCCGGGAAAGAGGCAGCCACGGCGCCCGGCCAGCGCCCATCCTGTGCACTGGGCACCGACCTCCGTCTTGACAGCCATCGGGAGCAAAAGTGTTAGAGTCGCGGGGCGCACGCGGGCCTCAGGGCGGTGTGGACGCGCCGGCCAGTGTGACTTCACGGTGACCTCACAAGTGGCCGAGTGTCAGTGTTTGACACACCTAAACACAGGCCCACCTCTGGTCCCAGCTGAATACAGCTCACACCTCGTCACAGCCAATTCCCTGAGCTCGGCGGGAGGGTCGCAGAGCTGGACAGCAGGGGCCACGGGCTCCGGAGACTCCCGCTGCTCTGGGGCCCCTCGGGAGCACACCGCCACGGCCCTCACAACAGCGCAGCCGTGAGCAGCTCAGAGGGGCCAGCGACGAGGCGGTTGGCCAAATACTTTTTTGCCTTCTGCATTCAAATCGCTGCATCAACCCCGCGGGCACCCGCACAGCCCACCATTCCAGCTACGGCCAGGGAGCAACAGCCAGCCAAGTCAACTGAGCTGCAGGGCCGGCGCAGCTAAGGGACTTCCTGGGGCATGTTCACAAAGAGTCCCAGCCGGGCGTGGTGGCGCACGCTTGTGATCCCAGCACTCGGGAGGCTGAGACAGGAGGGTCACGATTCATGGACAGCCTCAGCTCCTTGGTGAGGCCCTTTGCAGCTCAGTGAGACCCGGTTTCAAAATAAAGAATAAAAAATAGGCTGGGGGTGTAGCTCAGAGGTCAAATGCCCCTGGGTTCTATCCCCAGACCCGCAAAAAAAAAAAAAAAAAAAAAAAAAAAAAGTCCCAGTCAATGCTTGGCAAGCTGGGTTCTCTGTCTCCTACATCTGGACTGGGGGTAGAGACCTCTCAAGGCCAAAGAGCTGGCCCTCCTGCCTGGGTTCATTTGCACACTTATGCCTTATTGAAAGCTACCCTCATCCTGGATGATGTCAGACCCCAAGCCCACCCCTACGTTAGCCCCACTAGGACCTGGAGTGAACAGCTTTGCTGGGGGTTCCCTGCTGTACCAGGGGTGTGTGTGCACGCGTGCGTGTGCGTGTACCCAAATACACATCCTCTGTCACGCACGTTCACCCTGCTTGCAACACACCTGTGTGCTGCGCAAGTTAACGATGTAAGCAGCTCAGGCTGCGCGCGCTGGGAACCCACAGGAGCCGGGGACGGCTCTCAGCTCAGGTAATTGTCCCCGCACTGTCACATCCTCACCGCGCCCTTAAACGGCTTTGTAAAAGTCACAGCTGTCGTCGGGAAGGACAGCGTCCTTATCCGCGGTGCGCTTTGGAAGCCAAAGCAGAACATGATCTGAGGACGGAGCCAGCCTGTGCTCCCCACCGCTCCTAAATCACCTGGCCTGACAGCCATCCGTGCGCTGAATCATTAAACACAGAAAGCGGCCCACTGAAGTGCTCTTCCTGTGATCGGATCAGAAGAGGAAAGGTCACAAGGATGGCCCCAGGGCCGCAGAGGGCGTGAGGCCGAGCACGCAGGGTCTCAGGCCGGCCCAGCCTCGGAGGGCTCTGTGTCCGATTCCTGCAAAGAATCTTGACATGGTATTGCTCTGCCTGAGCTGCTGCCCTCCCTCCCCGGGACTGACCCGAGCCTTCCGTTTGCATTTGGACATGAAAACCAGCCTGTCAAATGTCCCCTGCTGAAACCGTGGGTTCAGGCCAAGAGCAAAAGACTGGACTCAGTTGCCCCTCAGTACCAGCCTCGTCCCAGGCTGCAGGTCTGGGAGGCCCAGGCTGATGGACTGGAGCCAGAACCCAGGCAGAGGGAAGAAACACACACGGGTTAGTGCATGCGTCTTCACAAGGGGTGGTTCTGAAAACTGCCAGGCTGATCAGCTGCACGGTGATCCTTCCGGTGGAAAGAAAAGAGTGGGGCAGAGTCCTGGAGCCATAGCAGCGTGCTGGGGAACCTAGGAAGAGCCCTTGTCCCCTCTGCACCTTGAGCGGCTCATCTGTGTGGAGACCTTAGCGAGATCAACCCTGGGTGTTACTGATGTGTTCCCGAGCTACCGTGGGAGGGGTCGCTGTAGACCGGGTGATGGCGCGGAGCCGGCCTGTGGCTCACTGACCCTCCACCCAAAACCAGCTGTGGCCGGGACGGGCCAGAGCATGAAGAAGCTGCAGGTGTCTTAGCACCTGGGGCCCAGCTCCCACATGGTTGTGAGTGTTTCTAAGCCGCAACAAGCCGATATTGAGAAAGAAATTGCCAAGTAGCCTTCTCAAGTGGCAAGCTTTTATTGCAGGCACGGATGAGCCACGGATGGCTCTTTTATTTTCTGGATGGATCTGGATTAGTGGATTACTACCAACATCTCCCAAATTGCTGCTCAGTCCCGTGTGCCAGATTGGCTGATGAGGTAGCCTCACCCCGTCTCTCTGCCAGACCCGGCCGAAAGGCTGCCCCGAAGCTCTCCCAGACCCTCTCCCTCGGGGTCTCGGCAGACAGGCTGAGGTTCCAGCCTCCTGTGGAGTTCTGGGGTCCGCAGGGCCCCTTGCCCCGAGGGCTCTCAGCGCCTCTTCCCTGGGCTGCAGGTAGCACTCAGAGCCAGGCCTCTCCGACCCAGAGCCCAGCACAGGCTCTGGCCTCACATGGCCCCTGCTCAGCTCCTCTGGCCTCAGCTAATGAGGGAGACGCTCCCTTCACCAGGTCACATGCCGGCCATTAGATGTCTTATTTAGCGAGCTCTCGTGCCCGGGTCTGCTCCCAGGGCAGGACATATTGATGGGGAATCCGTCATTTAGTGGGCCTGGGCATTTAATCAATGAGGCTGCACAAAGCCCTGTGGGATAGAGAGGGTGCCAGGCAGGAAGGCCGCTGCGTGTGTGGAAGGAGGCTTTTACTTTCAAGTCCGTGACATCTGGATGGCTCAGCCTTGAGAAAGAATCCCGCTGTGTCCGAGATGGCCCCGCCACCTCCCGCTCAACGTGGCTTTATGAATCAAGAGATGCTCACACCACCCTGCCGTCCCCGCTTCCCAGTGTCCTCGGGGCTGGGCCGCCTCCTTGCAGATCTGTTTTGAGGACCAAGATCTGCCCAGGGAGGAGCCAGCCCTCTGAAGCCTTAAATCTTGTCTTCTCTCTAAAGCGCCTCGATCAACACCTAGACCTGCCTCCTCCACTTCTGTGGCTCCAACAGGGTGTCTTCCCTGAGTTGATGGGGAGCCTCCAGGGGGTGGTAGTGGGGCTCCCTGCTCTTCTGGCTGCTCTTCCCCTGGTGAGAGCTGGAACGCTGCAAGGCACGGCAGCTCCTCTGGCCTGGCCGGCGCTCATGGTGCCGGCGGGTGCGTGTGACAGCCGCCAGCATCCACTTAGTGCTTTCTTTGCAAAGGACCGTCGTAGTGTTTAATGATCCGCACTGGGGTTTCAGTGGTGGGTTTTTCTGCCTTTTTTTTTTTTTTAAGCTAAGTTGTTTTTCACAACTTGATTCCAAATGCCCAGATGAAAATCAATTCAAAATAAACAGTGCATCAGAAATGGACTTCCATTCCTTCCGGGCACCGAGACCGCGCGTCTCCGCGTGGGTGTGTTTATGAGATGCACAGGCGTGCTATGAGGTCTGTGGCCATTCCGACCTCTCCCAGGCCCGTGGACTCAGAACCCGAGACCCACCTGACCCCAGGCGGCCAGCGTGCTCCTAGCCTTGAGCAGCTGCTCTGGAGAATCAGGGCGCCGACCTGCTTTGCACTGAAGTGCCCCAGAAAACCACACTTGCCCCCAGAAACTCTGAGCCAGCTGGTCTGGGTGGAGAATTAGTTAAAACACCCAAGAGACCCTAATATACACCGAAGGACAGATCTGGAGACGGCAAACCAAGAAGACCTTCAGTCTGGAGTGGGTGGCGCTGCACCTTGCCGTATGACCCAACAATGACTGTTTTCGAAGAGCTGTAAGGATCCTGAGCCCAGAGCCTGGCTGGGACCACCCAGGCTAAGGGACGTGGAGTTCAGAGTCCAGGGTCCCTGGGGCTCTGGCAAACCCATTTTGCAAAGAAAGCCTTCTTTTTCCCTGTATAAAGAAAGCTCCTTGCGGCCTCCTACCATGACCTACTGGCAAACGGTACTGTGGTGTGGCTTTGGCACCTGCTCTCTGGCTGGGCATGGCGTCAGCTGGATGGTGCCTCTGGTCTCACCTTGGGTGGCCACGTAACGCCCTGAGCCCCTCACGAAGCATCCTGCTAAGGACCGCAGGTTTGGGATGACGCAAGAATCGATCCGTGTAGAGAGCTCAGTGGATGAGCAGTCATGTTTCAGCACGTGAAGACCAAAATGTGGGACCCCCCGGGCGACTGGGGACTCAGGTCATGCGTCTTGTGGCTCCCACAGGCCCAGTGTTTGGGCTTCAAGGTCCTGTGGTCACCGGGGCTACCCAGGCCACTCCTGTCTGGGTCAGCCACAGCAGCAATATTGAGCCCGCAATCTAAGAGTCTGGGGGGGTGTTTTAGGGCGGTCGGCCCCTTCTCACTGCAGGTAGGCCCGTGAAAACCAGCACCTGGGAAGGTGGCCTGGTCTCAGATCTGCCTTCAAAGATCAGCGGCCCTGAGACGTCCCTGGCCCCCCGGGGTGCTGCGGACCAAGAAATGCTGGGTTGCTCAAGTGATCACTTGGGAATCCCCAGTGGACACAGGCTGGACTCCCCAGGAGGGACCCAGGCCTCACAGCACATCAAGAACCAGGCGGCCCACCACACCGCGGCCCTGTCTCCTCAGACCCTGTGAGAAGAGGAGGGGCGTGAGAAGAGGAGGGGCGTGAGAAGAGGAGGGGCTTGCCGCCCTCCTGCTGTCCTTGAAGTAGACCAGTAGGACATTCCTGGGTCAGCTTCTAGGGACATCACTTTTCACTTGAATTAATTCATTAGCGAATGAATGAATCAATCAATCCATCAATTCATTCATTAACTGAGTGTCGTCTGCTGAGCATAGGCAATTGTCACAGTGCGTGCACGCGCACGTGTGTGTGTGTGTGTGTGTGCGTGTGTGTGTGCATGTGTGTCTATGGACAGATGCCAGTGTTTTAGAAATCCCTGTGCTCCCAGCGCTGCATGTGAAACAGGAGCCTGCAGCGTTGAAAGGCTACGTGCACCCGGACGCGTCTCCGAAAGTCTCCTTGACAGTGATGGACACCTGCCCCTGGCTGTGGAAGTCAAGGCATGGACTGCGTCGCAGGGTCCCACCCAGGGGAGACGGTGGAGCCCCCGCATTCGGCTCTGACCTCCGTGAGCACAGACACAGGGATTCCACGGTTGGAAGTTTGGGGCTGGCTCGGGGTGAGAGTGAGTCCTGGTTAGCGATGAGAGCAGGTCTGGGAGATGCCAGGGGCCTGCGCTGGGCTCCGGTCGAGGGGCTCGGGCCTGTGACCCTGCCCAGCGAATGCCTGTCAATGTAGGAGTGCCGGCAGTAGTCAGCCGGCGAGTGTGAGGAGACGGTCCCTGGGACAGTGCCGGAGTCTGTGCAGGCATCGGAGGCAGGGACAGCTGCGAGGGTCGCTGTCTACATGGCCCCGCAGCCTGCCCAACTCCTCTGGTCTGTTTGCTCAGAAGAAGCCATCAATCCATCACCCCGAGAACCTGCAGCCACAGAAACAGCACAGTGCCCAGGGCAGACGGTGGCAGCGGGTGGGTGGCCACCGAGCGCTCTTGTCCCCAGCCTCCCTGGGTTCTACAGAGGTGGAGGGTCAGTGCTTCTGCTTCCTGGAGGGTCCCCAGGCTGGCTGGAGCCACGGGAAGGGCACGTTCCGGGCTAGGACTTGGAGGTCCCTGTCTTGGCCCCGCAACGCCCAGCCTGGGCCGTGCGGAGGGCGTGGGTCCTGCAGCCTCCTGAGTGACCTGCCCAGGTGGACAGCGGGGCTGGCAGTCCCTGCAGAGCTGGGTTGTCTAGGAAGCACTGTGGCTGGGCTGGAGCGCGGGTCCCGGGGCCCAGGAGACCAGCTGACCCTACCATCACGTGGTCATCGGCAAGGCTGCCCACCTTCCCACCTGTGCTCTGGGCTTCCCACAGCTCCTCCGTAAGGTCCATGAACACACACACAGCCTCACAGAGGGGGCACGCCGGCCCCAGCAGTCCCGATGGGCCGCAGGATTTCTCTGATGACAAGATATGATTCATGCTGTGCATGGGCCCCCTCTCCTAGAAGGAGAATCTGTATTATGTTGAGAAACTCGGGGGCCACTGGCGCCTGGGGTAACTGGCTACTGTAACCTCTGGAGACAGGCTTCCTCCTCCCCTAAGACACTCGGAGCCCCACCGTCAATGGCTGCAGAGTCGCCGGGTGGGCTGGAGCCTCACCTCACGCCTGGCGCCCTGATGTCTGTGGCAGCCAAAGCTGACATGGGAGGGCCATGGGCCGCAGAGCTAACAGTTTGGAACCTTCCAAAACCCTCTCACTGCAGAAAGGAGACACTGTTACCTGAGCAGCTCTTCCCCCGCCTCGTGGCCCCGAGACTCGCTGAGGCCCACGATTGTGTGGCCAGGGGTCCCTAGGTGGGTCTCAGGGGCTGCAGGCCCCGACGCCCCCGAGGTAGCTGAGCAGGCGTCACTCCTCTGACATCCTGTGGGCCCTCAGGAGACAAGTCCGCATGTGGCCAGCTCCTTGACTGCGAACTCTCTCCTCCCTTCACGTGGACGTGAAATGCACCAGGCAGGAGATCCTGAAACGCACCCTCAGGAGCAGACCCCGGGCATCTAGTGCCTAGATTTGGGTGCAGGTACCCAGGCGCCTGGGCTCCGGGGCCCTTTCAGGGGCTGCCACCCAGATGTCCGGCTGCATAGACGGCGACCCGGGTTCAGAAAGCAGAGGAAGATCCCTCTGCAGTAGAAGCACCTTCCTTCTTGGGTCTTTGAGATGACTCTGTCTTATCTGACGCCGCGCGGACAATCGCCCCCACAGGAGAAAGGCAAGTTAGATGCTATTGTCCCCAAAGAATTGCTCATTAAAAGAGAGAAGATCGTCTCCCGCAGCTGTGGTGTTGACGTCTGCACACGCAGATGCAGACGGGGCAGCGTGCGTTTTTAATGTCTCAGCAGAACAGCCATTTCTTCCGCCCCTCCCTCCGCTGGCCACTGTCCTGCAGGTGAGCCTGCCGCACACACTGAGAAGGGCCGTCACCCGGGTCCGGCCGGTGGAGTGGATCTCTGTGGAAAGATGGACGGAGCATCCTGTCTGCCCCACCATGAGCTTCCCGGGCAGTGCCAGAGATCGGGGAAGGGGCGAGCTGTCCAGGAGCACAGTGCACGAGGATTCACTTCACACGGGGACACAGCCGACTCATGACTTAGGACAGGACCCCAGGGCCCGTCACGGTGACACACACTGAAATCAACCAGCGATAAAGAGAGTGCAGCGGCGCCAACGCAAAGGGAAGCAGCCCGGGCCTGTGGCGCGGCTCTGCTGCCGTCAGGGTTTAAGAAACTGTTTCCGTCTCCTTCCACGCAGGGCCAGCTGTTGTCTTTTTTTTTTTTTCTTTTTAAAATCTGTAACATCTAATTACTTCTGGGAAAATGAGTCTCATTAACTTAAAATTCTAGCGTGCTTGAAATTGCCTGACTCCTCTCCCCGGCCTTGTCGGTGACCACCTGCGCCTGGCTGCATTGCCTCGCTCGAGTTTCACCCATTCAGCCAGCATCATTCAGTCCCTCGGGGCTGCAGGAGCAGGCAGGGCCTGCCCTGGGGCAGACTGTTACCCCTGTCTATCACCCCACTCGGCACCGTAGTAATAGAGACTCCTGGGTTGAGCTGGATACATGGGCTCCAAGAACAAAGACTCCCAGCACCCTGCCAGCAAGGCATGCTCACATGACTACGTCTGGCCAATGGGTGAGAGGAAATGGCCGTAACGCTTCTGGGTCCTGCCCCTACGGCCTGCGTGGCCCTTCCCCCTGGAGGGAAGTGGATCCTGTGAGTCGCCTGGGTCACGAGCAGGATGGAGGATCATGGCCAGGCACAGTGTGGAGAGCCGGGAGCCTCGGCAGCCTGGGGTCTCCACCCCACCGTGGGCAGTTGTTCTGTTCAGCCACTCTTACTTGGGCCCCTCTTCCTGCAGCTGAATGCATCTCCTGCTGAAGGTATGACGTTCACGCTAGTGAAGCCACAGACGTACCGTCCTCAGGTCTCTTTACCCAGGTTCCTGCATCCTCACTGTATGAGTCAGCTTTCCGTGACTGTAACAAAATGCCCGCGACCATCAACCTTTCCCTTTAACCAGCTCTGACCAACATGCATGGGAAGAAGTAATAACCATCAAATCACATAACCGTGTAGGTATGAAATGCTGAAAAGAACATCCTTTCCATGTGAACAAGCAGAGGCCAGACCATCTACAAAGTCATAATGGGATTTCGTGGCCCACTGGAGGTCTGAGGTCTCAGAGAAGCTGACCCCTGAGGAAGGCGGGTGCTTCCCCGGATGGATGGGACGCGCACAGGCTCCCCGGAGCCCAGTGAGGGCGGCGCAGGCCTTCTAAGAGCAATGCTTCTGCGATGTTTGACAGGTTTCTAAAGGTTCCATGTGCCTAGACTCGCAGACGCATGGGCAGCGCATGCCCGCTGCAGAAGCTTCTTCACGGAGTCTGCGGTGGCTCAGGGGAGGCTGGAGGAAGCCTCGCTCTGTGCTGTCAGCCCATGAGGGCACCGGTGTCACTGCAGCAAGGGAAGGAAGCCCTTCGTGTTCCCTTACGCAACTGGAGCGGCACCGGCGAAGCCCACTGTGGCGTGGGACGAGGGAAAGAACAACGCCCTCTGCGGAGAGCCAGAGCGGGCTCCCGGCCCAGGTCCCGAGAGATGCTTTCTGCTGGTGGGAGGCTGGGTGCCCCGGCCCCAGCCAGTGGGCAGGCGTGGGTGGGGAGTACTGTGAAAACCTCGCTCGGGAAGCCTCCCTGACACTGAGGCCGGACCACGACAACAGATCATGTCCAGAGAATGCACCCAGCCCACCCTGAGGTGAAAGGTTCAGTGCTGGGGCCATCGGGGGGCTGATTTGCATGCGCTCGGAGGCCATGCGTGGCGGGGCTGCGAGCTGAGATGGCCCGGGATCCGCAGGGGGCTGGAGCAGGAGAAAGACGAGATGCCCTTCAATTTTGACAACAATACGGAAACACCTGAATGGTGCTGTGTCTTTCTATGTCCCCTTCCCCTCGACAGAGGAAAATCCTGCAGAAAACGATGGGACAGGCAGAGGAAGAGAGGAGACTTGGAAGAGAAGCTGAAGAGTGGCGTTTCTAGGGAAACAAGCCGTCGTGGGGAGGACACGGCAGGCAGGTGCGATTCCAGAGTTGGCGCGTGGCCGGCTGAGCTGTGAAATCCCTCTCAGACACCATCATTCTAATCCCGCGGCGGAGCCAAAGCCGAGTGTATGCAAAACAGGCCTGGAATTAGGAGCCCCGTGGGTGCTGCCCTGAACGGGGAGATGCGGGTGAAATTGCTTCGCTTTTTATGGATTCCCGTCGCGGTTTCTGACACGCGGTGAATTGCACTTGACGTGCTCAGCAAGAATTCCATTCTGAGGCAAGGTGTCCCGCTCCGGGTGCATACCGAGGACATGCTCAGGGTCCTAGGGCCCCCCAGTGCTGGGGCTTGGTCCAGGGAGGCAGCGCAGGCAGAAGAGGAAGCTGCTCAGCGGGTACTTTAGTGAGCCAGACATGGGCTCGACCCTCCTGCCGGAGCCTCTGAGAAGCCCTGGGCTCCGCTCCTCTCCCTCTGTGAGGGCAGTTTTACAGTACCTAAATGCGTACTAGATACGGACCTTCCTAACAGCACCGGGGGCATGAAAAGGCGTGCTGGCCAGAAGCGGAAGAGGGAGTGGACGCACCCACTGTATGGACAGAATCCATCAGCCGGCGATGTCAGGCCCTGCCCAGGGTCCCCTCGGGAGGCAGGACGGCCAGCAAGGACAGGGCGTGCACACAGGAGGGGCTAAGTCCTAGAGGGGCCATCAGCACAGTCTCCCGCACAGGGCCTCCGTCCACTCGGCCATCTCCACTGGCCACACCCACGGGGAGTTCGGGAGTCCACGTGACCATGAGAAGTAGTTGCATGTGTGTGGGCGACGCAGAGCGGCCGTGCAGCCCCGCTGGTGTGCTCCTTCACCTGCCCCGGGACGAGTTCTGAGCCCGCTGGCCAGGCTGAGAGGTCTCTGCCGAGGACGGAGGGAGCGGTGGCTCAGGTGGGAAGGGAGGTAGGCAGCTGAGCAGGGAAACATAATTCATACTATTTTCCACAATCATCATACCGTGCCAGTGCATGTTACTCCTAACAATGAGGGGATCTAGAAGACAGGTCTAGGAGGAGGGCATGGGGGGCGGGTAATCCAAGGTGGCTGGGGCCTAGGGCGTGGGGCCAGGAGGAGGGGAGCCAGCTGCCTGCACGTTCTTCTGCTAACACACGAGAAGGGCGTCTACCCAGAGGGTCGGCGGTGCTCCTGTCCTCTCCAGGAGAGGCACAGGGGACTTCTGGGAGCTCATCTACGTCATGTGTCTGACGTCGTGCGTCTGACCTGTCCCCAGGTGGCCCGGCAGGGACGTCCAGGTGCTTGTTTACGTGGCTGGCTGCTGACACTGCAAATGCAATCCGGCCCAAATCTCTTCCTTCCTCTTTTCTGTTCAGAGCCACAGCAGTGCCCGGGCTCGGCCCTGAGGAAGTGCTGCGCTCAGGGAGGAAGCAGTCCCACGGGGCTCCTGCGAGGAGACGGGTCACCCGAAGCAAAGCTGGGGCTCTGTTGCTGGGAGCCCCGGGAAGCTGCGCATGTCAGGCAGGAGTCAACACCGAGTGCAGCGGCAGCTCGTGACCAGGCAAAGGAGCCGCTTCCGTCCTTCCATTCAGTAGTAGGACGCGGCCGCAGGCGCGTGATCAGCAGAACCGCTCCTCCATGCCCGCCGAGCGCCCCCAACGCCATCGCACCTGCCCGGGGCTGCGGTGCTCCTGTGACACGAGGGTCCCACCCAGGGATGACTCTTCATTAAGTAACAGAAGATGAATAAAGACAGCCACCAGCCTGCAGGCGTCCTGGGGATGCGGAGGGATCAAAGCTGAGCTCCATCCGCGTCGGGCAGGAGAAATTCATTTCAGCCTGTGAGTTCCACGTGGTTAGGTCTCATTAGCGCTAATTAAAAAACAAAGTGTGATGTGCCAGGAGGGGACGCAGCCTTACGGAAAGGAGGGAGCTGCCAGGGTCCCCATGTTGCCAGGAGCTGTGGTCACTAGCTGGGGCCGCAGGGCCCCTGTCCAGGGTCGAGGCTGGCCAGGAGGGCAGTCCTCCTGGAGGGTCAGTCTCCACCAGGTGGGTCTGTGTCAGCCTTCCTGACACAGCCCTCCAGGCACAACCAGCCAGCAGAGCAGTGCTCCCAATCCAGGATTCCCCAGGCAGGGCCGGCCAGGGCTCCTCCTCCCTGTGGCCCGGGGTTGCTCATCAGCTGCACCCAGCAGGTGCTGGGCTGGGCCAAAAGGTTCTGGAAGGTTTTGTTGTCAGCACCAGGGAGCAGCTAGTCTGAGTCACCACCCAGGCTCCACAGTGACGTGAAGATGCTTTTACTACCAAGAGGGGGCATAGGAAAGCGTCTTGGAAGAGCACGCTGTGGACCTGGTTCCCATCGGAGCTCCCAGCGCTCCCATCCGGGCGGCCTCTGCTTCTCTGAGAAGGGGCGGCTTGCACCCCAAGGAAGGGCCGCTCTAGGCGGGAGCTGGAGCCTCCAGCTAGACTAATTAGATGTGTCCAACCTCCTCCCTCCCTCCTCACTCCCTCTTCTTGGTCTCGGCTGGGAAGAAGGGAGATAGAGACACAGAGAAATGCATCCTTTGACGTGCTCATTTCCAAGACGGGGGCCAAATGCACACCATCTTTAGGGACAGTAGAGAGTGCCCGTCGGGTCCGTCTGGGCGCCTGGTGCCCCAGCTCACTGGGCATTTGATGAAGTGACAGGTTGTCACCAGGGACCATGACTGATGGCTCAGCTGAAGGCCACTCAAAATCATGTCCATCCCAGGCCCTGAGAGAGGACAGGTGCCAGTGACCAGGCTGAGCAGCACCCATGGGCCGTGGCACCCTCTGCGCCCAACAGAGGAAGGCCCTGGAGCAACCAGGACCACGGCCCAGGTGTCTGCATGGACGGAAGCCCGGCTATGAAGGAAACAGCAGGACGTCCCAGAAACCTGGGCACCGGGGCATCATGTTTAAACAAATTTGAAAAGCATAACTATAGAAAAACAATTGGATCTAAGAAGCCAGAACTAATATCTGCTTAATGAAGGAGACCGTGAACAAAATAAGGAGATGGCTGAAGAAAGAGGTGAGGAGACCTGCAAAGTTTAACAGTGGAAAGCGAGCGGCGTCTGTCAATCGACATGAAATGGAGGTGGGAAGCCCCAAAGAGCAGACCCAGGAACAGGGAGGACAGACAGACAGACAGACAGAGTGCCCCAGAGCGCCCGTGCAACTAAGAAGCCAGCTGGTAAGGAGAGACGGAACCAAGATGGCGCCATGTCCCTTTGCTCCCAGCAGTGGGAGCTGTCATGACAACATGGCACCATCCTGGAGGCGGCCTTGGGGAAGGCCAGTCAGGGGAGACAGACTTCAGGCTGATTGGAGGCCGCCTCTTCCCCGGGACACCATGGGCCCCTGAGACTGAGGGCACCATGCCTCGGGTCTCAGTGTCCCCCGGGTCAGGGCTGACGGGCTCCAGGACGGGGCCCTGACCTTTCTGTGCCCTGCCCCTCAGCGAGGCTCTGGCTGGCCCGCTCTGGCCACATCACTGCCACCTCTGTCCCCTGCCCTGGGGACATGAGGGTGTGTCCACATTGGATACAAGTTCCCTGGACTCACAGGAGGCTTTTGGGAGAACCAAGGGGTGTCAGGACCTGTCCTTGGTCCTGAACCCAGGAGCTCTGGGGTCTCCGCGCCTCTTGGGGCTGGTCCTAAGCACACTGGAGACCTGGAAGCCTCTGACCAGAGACAAAATGGCAGTGTCCCTCACGCACAGGACTCAGACACGGCTTTCTAACAAGCCCGCACCCACGCTAACAGGGATCATGACGCCGCCCGTCTTCTTGCTAAACGTTCAGTTCAGATTTCACGTTCTTGACAATTCGTCCTGAAAGCTGGACATCTTGGGTTCACGCGCCTGTTAAAACTTGCCCTTTACTCTCAGAAACACGAGAGATGAAGGGAGGGGAGGAGATGCTGGTTCTGCGCCCCCGTTAGATGAGGTGCTTCTCTTAACAAACCTGGGAACCGAGGAGGTTAATTACGGTAATCAGCTACCTGACAGCGTCGGAGTCCCTTGAGGAAATGAATGTTGCTGTAGCGGTTGTTAAAATAAATCCAGTTTGGAAAGCCCAGCGGGGAAGAGTGACTGGCTCCTAATCATCCTGGGTAAACTATCAACAATGTCAGCTCAATTCCGGTCCCAGAAAAACAGATCAGGCCTGCTGCTAAGCTCTCAACGGAGTGAGGCGCCTGGCGGTGCCGGTGGGCCTTGTTGGGCCTGCTCTCTGTGTGGCCCCCCGAGGCGGGTGCGAGTGAGGGCAGAGGGGCCTTGCTGGGGTCCCGGGGCCACCCTGCCCTGTGTGCACATCCCAGCCGAGGACAGAGGGGCAGCCGGGGCAGGCCCTCTGCACTTTGTCTCTGGCTGTGGGAGCAGCAGGGGCTGAGCTGCCCCCAGCCCTGACTGCTCCCTCCAGGTGGGCACAGCCACCAGGCCATGTGGTTCCTGCCCGAGACCCCGCCCTTCCTCCCACGGCGGCCAATCAGAACGGAGGCTGGAGGCTCAGAGACAGGAAGCCCAGGGTGGCGCTGGGACCTGTCAGGCGCCACATCAAGGAGATGCCGGGGCTCTTAAAGTCTCATTCCGGGGCTCCTTCAGTGAGAGACGATCTCCAAGCCTGGCCCCCTGCCCGCGAGTCACAGCGGTGGGGACTTTATGAAACATCCTCTGCCTCCTCCATAGCAGAATTGTTCTTTCATGTCACTTTTTAAAGCATGGCCTCTGCTTGAAACGGAAGCCTAATTAGTTCGCTGTGCTAATGTCTTCCCGAGCAGAAGCTGGGATGCCGAGTCCTAATCGCTCCTCGGCTCCCAAGGCAACGATGCTTAGGCCCTCTGTCACTCCGCAGAAGGGCCGCGTCTGGGGTTGTGGCTGAGGTTTGCCAGGTGTCTCTTGCCTGCCCATGTTTACCTGGGACCCTGGGGCTCTGCTAGGGGCCCGGGACCCAGGACACAAGACAGGGAGGGAGGGAGAGCCGCCGTCGGGGAGGGGCAGGCCCACGCCAGAGAAGAGGTGGGTCAGGGCGCAGGCTGTAGGCGCGGGCGGGGCTCAGGGTCGGCCGGGTGGGATGGCAGAGGGGCAGCCTGCTGGCTCCCAGGGGCAGAGGTGAAAATCTCGGAGGGGTCCTTGGGCCGCGTGTGCTGCGGTGGGAAGTGGGGGCTCCTCACAGCTGCTGTGGAGGTGCCGCTTCCAAACTGTGCCGGTCATGGGTGTGCCAGGAGGGGCTGTGATGGCCACAGCCCCTGAATGTGACTCCACAGCCCACTCACTTCTCCGTCCCAAACTTCCTTGGGGTCAGAAGACCGAAGCTGACAGAGCAGGGCCATCCACTGGGATGACATCATCAGGGAAGACGAGGCCAAACTGGCCGGCAAAACTAGGGGGGAGGTCGGGGCCATTGCTTTCAGGAGCAGCTGCGCCCGGAGCTTGGCACCGCAGTCAGAGCTCCCTCTGCCCTCGGCCCTGCTCTCCTCGTTTGCTGCACAACAGGGCAGGTTTCTCTTGGCATTTTCACCTGAATCTCTGGAGTAGGGGGGATCTCTGGGGCAAAGCAGAGAGCTGTCAGTGGGGAGCGGAGGGGGCACCCAGCAACCCCAGTGACATAGGCCATCACGGGCGGGAGGCAAAGCTTTCCTTAGCTGCAGAAGGAAGATGGAGAGGCAGGGCGCTGTGGTGCAGCCTGAAGTCCACTGGCCCCGTGGAGACCAGCCTGGCCTCCACTCTTGGGGCCAGAGGCAGAGGCTCCTGCTCAGTGCCGGGCTGACCCCGGCCCCTGGGCTGCGGAGTCCCTGGGCTTGAAAAGCGGATCTGGGATGCACAGTCTCCTGGCAGGTGCAGCCCAGGCAGGAGGGCCCTGCCCCTGCTGGAGGGAAGGAGGCGATGCCCTGCGGTGGGGCCTCCCCTGGCAGCACCGGGCCCTCTGAAGGTGGTGTGTGTCTAGGAGAGGAATTCATTGTCATGAGCAACCTCTGAAAAGGTGGGAGATGAGGAAGTCGGGGTTAGGAATAATTGGGACGGGGTGGCTATGCTTCTTGTGAAAGAAAAAAGAAAGGAAAAAGAAAGAAAGGAAGAGAGACAGGGAGGCGGGGTAAAAAGGGAAGGAGAATTCCCTTGTCTGCGTTTGCTCAGTGCTCAGCGAGACGGCATTTGCTCAGTGCTCAGCGAGACGGCGGGTGATGGGGCGTTTTCATTCTCTGCGGTCTCGTGGTAAGTGTTGCAACGTCTAGAATACGAGAACGTCCTGAAAGCTACCTGGAGGGAAGAGGAAGCGGCGGCTGCGCCCTGGCGAGGGGGCCAGGCTGCTGTGCGCGTGGGGCCTGCCGGGCAGGGCCTGGTGCTTCAGGGATGCGGGGACCTTCCGAAACAGGGACCCAGGACAGGAAGGGATCCGGGGATCCTCAGTGAGCGAGTGGAAGGACCCAGAGGCCTGGGGCGCCCGAGCAGTCCTGGGGTGGGAATCTGTAGAGAGCAGCAGGCGGAGCGGCTCAGGACAAAAGGGAGGGCCCGCAGGAAGGACAGAAGGACGGATGGACTGACTGCTCCTCTTGCCCCTGGCTCCCAGTGCTGGCACCTTATGAAGCGCCTGGTGTCAGCTGGCAAGGAGGCTGGACGGCTCTGGGGCTCTGCTCCCCACCCCGAGGCTGGGCTAGGGAAACAGCAGGGCGTGGGCTGGGGTGGGGGGCGTTGCAGCCCCAGGACAGGCTGGAGGCTGACTCAGGCATTCCAGGCAGGAAGAGTTGGGTCCCCCTCCCTGGACAAGGCCGGAGAAGCCCCTCTGACCCCGCGCCCCACTGGGCGCTGGGGTACCCCACTGCAGAGCCCTACACCCACACCTGCTACCGCACAGTATTGGACTGGAGTGAGTTTTCCTGGAATTGACTAAATCCTGTTGTCTGCAGGAGTCAGAACACAGGGGCAAGATAAGGAGCCAGCCAAGTTAGAGGAGAGTAATTGTATTTGGCAGAGCTGACGTATGGGTTCTGGACCGAGAGCCCTGGGCCAGCCGGGAGACAGCGGGCGCAGGTGGGAGCATCCACCAAGCGTGACCTGTCTTTATCCTGCCGCCGCCCCAGCCCTAAGTTCCCAGGGAGCATGTGCTGGGAGGGATGTGCGCAGAGCCGAGGTCACAGAGGAAAGTGTAGGGACTCCCAGGGAGGCCACTCCCCAGACCCGCGGACTGAGGCAGGTGTCTCTTCCACCCTGGCATGCCCCAAGGCTGGGTCCAGGGGACAGCCGTCCTGCATGTGCTGGGCTGGGCTAGCTGCGGTGGACCCTGGACACCAAGGCTCAGGTGAGAAACGTGTGGTGCTCTCAGGAACACGAGGGCCTGCTCAACTCCTCCGCACGTCAACCCCACCAGGCTGATGGCGGCTCGGCCGCCACAGGGGCTTACAGGGTCAGGGAGTCATGGCCCCGGCAGGAGGGTGTGGGTCACATGAGAGGGCATAGGGTCGACCCTGGGCACAGCGCCCCTCTCTCCCCGCTTCCAGGGGACCCTCAAGGTCACAGGACTAGCTGGCCACGAGGCAGGTGGGAAGTGGAGCCCAGCCCTGGGTGGACTCTGCCAGGTGTCCTCAGCCCTGGGCGGACTCTGCCAGGTGTTCTCAGCCCTGGGCTGCCCCTGCATCTGGATCCTGCCTCTCAACAGGCCAGTGCGAGTCCAGGGAACGGCTCCAGCTGCCAGGAGCTGGGCAGTGAGCGTGGCCTCCTCAGGAGGTCAGTGCTGGCATCCTGGGCGCAGAGTCTCCCCATGAAGGTGGGAACGTGGAGCCAGGGATGCGCAGGGGTGCACAGGCTTCTTTGCTTTTCCTGGTATTTGAATCAGCACCTGCAGGTGTTGGTGTGTGTGAGCATTGCGAAGGATGGACCAGAAAGCTCAGGACTTGATTCCAGTTCATGGGAAACAAAACCTCCCCAGTGAGGGGGTTCCACTGAGACTCGCGGGTGGGCACAGGATGACACATGCCTGGGGCTCCTTGGAAACTGGGCACAGAGATCATCGCTCGCAAATCCCATTTTCCCAAGTGCCCCTGCACAGGGAAGAGCGTGGGGAGGGGGATGAGGGTGTGGCAGGTGAGGCCGTCCTGAGGGCATTCAATGGGGCTCTCCCGACAGGACAGACAGGCCTGTGCCACCTGACTTGCTGTCCAGAGCTCTCAGGCTGACGGAGATAAACACAGCATGGGTGGCTCCTGCAGAGACCCCGCGGGGCAGGCCGCGCCAGGCCCCCGAGCTCAGCGCTGATGGAGTGCTGGGGAGCTCCGCACAGGAAGGCCTGGCAGGGACATGCGGCAGAGCCAGGCCCCTCCAGGACCCACTCCAGATGTGTGCCGGGCTCTCCACAAAAGCCCGAAATAATCCAGTTGTGAGAGCGCACAGCGGTACAGCGTCCCTGCTCAGGGGGAGTTCTGGAGGACACTCCTTCTCACAGAGGCTTCCCATCAAAGATGTATTTCCACGCCGCAGCAGGAGACACCCAGAAGCAGAGAAGCCACATTTATTATGAGTTGTAAATCAGCCGCTAAGTGCCCAGGAAACGCTGCAGCCCACGGAAGCCCCGTGGCTCCAGAGACGGCAGCAGAGGACGGAGTGGAGATGGAGCCGGGATGGTTGCGGGAGCCGCGGGGCTGAGCGTCACCCCAGCCTTTCAGCAGCTGCGGCTGCTCAGGCTCAACACAACGCGAGGGCAGAGGTGGGGACCAAGGCGGGCCAGGGCGCTGGGAGCTGCGGGGGCCACGGGGCCCCCACAGAGCGCCATGGCACCCAGCAGGGAGAGACCAGGACTCCCAGCGACCCAGGGATGGACTGGGAAGGAAACCCTAGGTCTGCCAGGGACAGCCTAGTAGGCTGGAGAGGGGCCCTGGACTTGGAGGACGAGGGCAGGTACTCACAGGGAGCCCAGTGAGGACTCAGGACCCACCCCAAAGACAGAGCACCTGAGAAAGGAGCCCCAGGACCCTCGCCAAGAGACCTGCACAGGATATCCACAGAGAAGGAAGGCAGGGGCTGAGGAGCAGCGCCGAAACGCAGTGACATCACCGCGAGTGAGTTAAATGGTGTGCTGGGTATAATGCGAAGTCATTATTGACCAGTAATATTATCAACAGAGAAAATTACACACACACACACACACACACACACACACACACACACACTCAGCTAAGAGTCTGTGTATTAACAGCCTACTAGCCAGAGGACAATGATAAAAATTCATCACTATAACTCAGAAAGAAGGTGGAGATAGTAATTTAGAGTGCAATCAATTAAACACACATCGTTTTAATCAGCTTTTTCATTGCTGTGGCAAAAATATCTGACAGCACAGCTAGAGGGAGAAAGGTTTACTTGGCTCCAGTTTTAGAGGATTCAGTCCAGGGTTGGCTGGCTCCAAGGCAAAAAGTGCTTCAGAGCATGGCAGAGAAAACCCAGTCCCACCTCAGGGTAGCCAGGCAGAAGGAGAAAGGAGAAAGGAGAAAGGAGAGAGACAGACAGACAGACATGGAGAGACAGAGAGAAACTGCCGAAGTCCCTGGCCTTGTCTCAGTGATTATCTCCTCCAGCCATTTCCTAGCTGTCAACCTGGCTGCACGGCCAACAATGAGGTTTGGGGGACCTTTCTTTCTTTCTTTCTTTCTTTCTTTCTTTCTTTCTTTCTTTCTTTCGGCAGTGCTGGGGATGGAACCCAGGGGCATTCTACCTCCAAGCCACACTCCCAGCCCTATTTTTAATTTATTATTTTTATTTTGTGCAGTACTGGTGATGGAACTCAGGGACATTCTATTCTGTGTGCGTGTGTGTGTGTGTGTGCGTGTGTGTGTGTGTGTGTGTGTGCATGTGTGTGTGCGTGTGTGTGTGTGTGTGTGTGGTACTGGGGTTCCTGGAAGCCTTCTACCTCCGGGTACACTCCCAGACCTATTTTTTATATTTTTATTTGGAAACAGGGTATCTTAAACCAGCACGGCTGGCTTCGAACCTGCATGATCCTCCTGTCTCCGCCTCCTAAGCGCGGGGATTACAAGGGTGCACCACCACGCCCGGCTCTATTCTTTATTTTGAAACAGGGTCTCACTGAGTTGCAGAGGGCCTCACTGCATAGCTAAGGCTGTCTGCAAACTGCGATCCTTAAGTGCCAGCCTCTCAGAGGCTGGGATGACAGCGTGCGCCACCACGTCTGGCTTGGGTGGACATTTTAAATCTACACTATAGCCATAAATGTGAAAAGGTGTGTGTCGCCCACAGCAGAGAGGCAGATTCATACCTCACAGGCCAATATGACAAGAAGAGAAACGAGGAAGTGGTTGACATGAAATTGTACCGCGCATTTCGTTTTTGGGGAGCACACACAGTTTTCTGTATGTGTTTAAAACGACTCCGGAAAGTTCACGTGAAGGAGGTCGCCCATGGAGAGAGCTTGGAAGCGCACCTTTGAGTTGTAGTCATTATAGGAAAGACATTCCCTAAGTCACAGCATCTTCTTCCCAGTGAATATAAATCTATCTAATTTGAAAGCCACAAAAGAGTCTAATTTTAGCTGTGAGCTGGAGGAGGAAGAAAGGGTGTACTTGGTGAGAAGGTCTAGGGAGGCGTTTCCTTCAGAGTGGGTGGCTGTGGGTGTATCTGAGGGTGAGGATGGGCCAGGGCACAGGAGAAGGTGGACACTCGGGACACTGATGAGGGGGAGTCAGACGCACGGCCAGCACCTGCTGTCAAACTGCTTGGGTGTCAGGAGACAGTCCCTATGTGCGCATGTGTGTGTGTATGTTCCCGGAGATTGAACTCAGAGGCATTTACCTTTGAGCAACACCTCCAACCCTATTTTTAATTTTTATTTTGTAACAAGGTCTCTCTAAATTACATAAGGCCTCACTAAGTTGCTGAGGCTGGCCTCAAACTGGCCATTCTCTCGTCTGAACCTCCCAAGTACTGGGATTACAGGCATGCACTGCCATACCTGGCTTCTACAAGCATTTAAAATATTTCCAAGAAAAGGGAATCAGGATCCAGGGAATTGGCTGGGCATGGTGGCACACGCTTGTAATCCCTGTGCTTGGAAGGCCGAGACAGGAGGATCACGCAGGTTCGAAGCCGGCCTCCCTGGCCTAAGAGACCCTGTTTTCAAATAAAAATATAAAAAATAGATCTGGGAGTTGAGCATGGAGGTAGAAGGGTTTCCAGGAACCCCAGTACCACCAAAATAATAATATAATAATAATAATAATAATAATAATAATAATAAATTACAAAGAAAAGGAAATCGGGATCCAGGTGTCCTGGGCTTTAGACAGGACTGAGGGACCCCAAGATGTGGCTCAGCAAGGACCCTGCCGGTGCTCCCAGGAATCAGGCCTCAATGAGCCTGGCCCGGTCTGGGCCTGAGCAGGGGAGGAGCACGTTATGGCCTGGGAGGAGCGTGGACCAAGCGGGGCTGCAGAGCAGCCGCCTGTGACGCTGTGGACGTGGGCAGGATCTCAGAAGGACGGTCACCCGGTGCACCTGGCCTCACCCCCCAGCTGGCTTCTGCTGCCCCATTAGCGAGCGCCGCCTTGTCCCCCGCGGTCACCGGGAAGCCTGTGTCCTCACGACTGGCAGACAGCTCCGCTCCACTCACAGCCGCGGGACCCAGGCAGGCTGCCGCGGGCACATTTTGCTCTGGAGCTCCTGCCGTACCAGAGCAATCCTGACACAGACGTCTGCAGCAAACCACTGCACCTTGGGGACCGGGTGTGACAGGTGTGATTTATAGGCTCGTTAATTTCAGTAAGCTGAGACTCAACCCTGCAGGCCGTTTGACGATTCTACCTCTAAGACAAAAGGCTCTGGTCGGCAGGAGTCGCCCTCCGCAGCCAGCGACCCCCACACGTGCTTTTCCACATGGCGGGGTGAGCCTGCAGCCGGGCAGCTCCTCAGAGAGCTGGCTCATCAGGCTGAGGACAGGCCACCCGTCCTCCGGGTCAGCAGGCCGTCTCCGCACCAAGGGCCTGCACTGACCCGGTCTCAGCAGACAGTGGCCGCGGAGGCCAGGCTGCGCCGACTTAGCAGAGACACAGCCATGACTGTAACAGCTGTCCAGCTCTCAGGACTGCTGGCACCTACAGATGTGGACTAGGAAACATGGCCCCAAAGATGAGCCCCAGAGAACGCCACAGAGCCCATGGTCCTGCACCGCCTGGAGGTGTCCTGACTGGTCCAGCACGGTCTCTTGTTAACGCCGTCAGGAACAGGAGATGGGCCTGCCCCCAGGAGCTCCAGGGAAGGCCTGGGTGGGATTCTGGGAATGTCCATGACCCCACTGTTGGCAACGATGTGACCCTCTTGTGTAGGTGATGGCCGAGGCCACCTCCTCTGCCCAGGCCTCCTCGGGAGGGGCTGGCGGTGGCGCCTGACCAGGAGTGGGAAGAGGCACGCAGTGTAGACGGCCTCCCACACCGGGTCCTGCACGCTGCGCCCTCCGGCCTCATCTGGATTCAGCCTGGGCGGCACGTGCTTCCAGATGACGTGTGTGTCAGGGACAGAATCCCCGCCAGGCGCAGCTGAGCACACCTGTGATCCCAGCCCCTCAGGAGGCCGAGGCAGAGGACTGCAATGTGAGACCAGCCGGGCAGCCTAGCGAGACCCTACCTCAAAATAAATTTGGAAAGGGCTGGAATGTACCTCTGTGCTTACGCGTCCCCGGGGAGAATCCCCAGCACTAATAAGACACCGCACTTGTGGACTCAACCGCGGACACGAGCAGGAGTTCAGTTCCTGGGGCGGCCTCCTGCTCTGTGCCTGAGGCTCTGAGCACAGAGGCCACACAGAGCTGGCATGCACATGCACAGGTGCACACACACATGCAAACATACACACACACGCACACACAGAGTTCCAGTCAATATTCTTGCAGCTAAAATCTAAAAGTTTTATCACGTATCTTAGAGGAAAGATTTTCTCATGGTCTCAGGCTTAGCCCATGCGAGGCTGGGACTGGGGATCTCAGCTATGGCGGCGGGAGTTGGAAATGTGCTGTTCTCATCATGGAGTCTGGAAGCGAGAGCCGGCAGGGAGAGGAGGAATCGCGTATGTCTCCAGGGACCACCCCCTCCGCCGCACCCGACTGGTTCAGCCCAGGTCGGTCCATCACAATGGATTTTTCAAATTCTAGGATTACAAACCTCTTGACTCAATTACACCAACTCCGATCATTACCGAGTGCGCTCTTCAGGGGACATTTTATACCTAACTCTCCCACACACATCCAGAGGATGTCATGATGGTAGAGATGGTGGTACTGATCACAAGGACGAAGGTTCTGCCGGTGATGGCGATGCTGCTGACGGTGATGTTAGCGGTAAAGAGTGGGTGGCGAACCAGATGAAGACAGTCATGAGGACAAGGACAAGGTCGGCGGAGGTCATGCTACCGATGATGGTCATGACAGCGGACAGCCAGGTCAGTGAAGGGCGTGGACACACCTCTGCTCCCTCCAGAACTTTCTGTGCCCATCTTTACCAATCTTATTATCCTTTCATTTCTCTTAGACAACAGAGAAACCGGGCATGCGCTGGGCAACCGCCCCCCATGTGTGAACCCAGACAACTGCTCACAAGCCTGAGCCAAGGCGGCCCTGTGGGTTGTGGCAAGGTGCACAGGCACAGGGTGTGGACTCAGCCCCCACCCCAGTGGCTGCGCCTGGCCCCCTCCTCTGCAGAAGGGGGATAATCATCACAGAGTTGTCATGACTACTGACCCCCATGATGCACGACGTGCTTGGTCACCCTCTGGCCCACAGCAAGCACTGGTGCATGCTTGGTCTTCCGGCCCCTCTGCCTTTTGTTCTCCCAGCATTGATAAGAGAATAGGGTGCTGGTGCAGGTCCTGGAGTAGAGCTCTGCCTGGGCCATGGCGTGTGTCTGTTCCTTTATTCCTCTGCCCTATAGAAGACACAGGGAGCAGCACCCTCGGCCCTCATGACCGGGGTCTGGGGATTATGAGCAAGCTCTCAGGACCTTCGCGTCCTTCCCGAGCCAAGGGCGTGTCCCCAACGCCACGGGAAGGGCGATCTCTGCTCCGTCAGGGAGAGGGGCTATTTATAGGAGCGCACATGGCCTTCATATCACCATGAAGGGCGCAATTATCCAGCGCTGAATAATCATGAGGCTCTTAACCTTACTGCGTTGGATATTATTTCCAGTGACCTAGTGAGGAGGAGAGATGAGACCCTAACCCTCTGCCACTGGTTACATAAGAAACTGGACAAGAGGAATGCTTCTCTCAGACAAATGGCAACTATTTGATTTCCATTTTTAAAATATTTTAAGAATAATTACATAATAATATTAAGTGACTATAAGAATAATTAAAATTATTATTTTTGTGGGGGGGCCACTGGGTATGGAACCCAGGGGCATCCTACCTCCGAGGTAAACCCCAGCCCTGTTTTTTTTTTTTTCTTAATTCTTTATTTTGAAACAGGGCCTGAGTAGCTGAGGCTGTCCCTGAATCATGACCCCCCTGTCTCAGCCTCCCGAGTGCTGGGATGACAAGTGTGCTCCACCGCGCCTGGCTAAATTATTTTTAGAATCACAGTGGAGCATGAACACGATCCTTGTCCCCCATCTTGGGGGACACGTCCCCGTGAACACATCCCTCTCCTAGAACTGCAGCGTAACCAGCAGGCTTGGACCACCTCCCTGTCCATAGGCACCCACAGCGTCGCCTGCCACCTGCAACTTCCCTGGTGAACATTTGCTGATGGTGCCAGCGTCTCCCAGGCACATGCTGCGCCCACAGGACAGGCACTCGGGAAAGAACATTGAAGAGCCACCAGCTGGGCCTCCTGGGGGGCCACTGTCACCTGACAAGGCTGCGGGGTCAACCTTTGTGACTCTGTGCCTGTCCTTCCAAGAGTCCCATTGGAAACACTAGGACAAGGGTACGCCAGAGCCCAAGCCACTCTTTAGATGCCATACTGTTCTCAGTTCCTCTTCCGACCTGGAGGCTGACCGGAGGCTTCTGATTGGTGGAGCCTAGGTCACATGATACATCCTGGCTGCCATGTTTCTCTTAGACCCTCTTTCCATATGGAGGCTGACTGGAGGCTTTTGATTGGTGGACCCTAGGTCACATGACATGTCCTGGCTGCCATGTTCCTCCTAGACCCTCTTTCCACATGGAGGCTGACTGGAGGCTTCTGATTGGTGGAGCCTAGGTCACATGACACGTCCTGGCTGCCATGATTCTCCTAGACCCTCTTTCTACATGGAGGCTGACTGGAGGCTTCTGATTGGTGGAGCCAGGTCACGTGCTGGGGCCTTTAGTGAGAGGCTAGCTGCAAGGGAGGCTGAGAAATGGAGGCCTGGTTTCTTAAGGCAACAAGGAGGTGCAGAATGAGGGAAATGTGTTCACAGAACTTGTGTGTACAAGGGCTGTCAGAGCAATAGGCCAGCTCCGCACCGCGTCCTCCCACTCTCGCCACACCGAGGAGCCCACCCGGGTCCAGAACCTTCTCCAATGCATCCGTCCAGGCCTCAGCCATGAGTCTCCTCCGCAGAGAGGCCTTTTCTGATCACCTTTGGTGTCCCCTCCCCCGGCAGTCCAGAGCACCACCCCTCGAGAGTGAACCTCTGCTGTTGCCTCGGTAACCCACTCCATGTCCAGCTCAGCCACCCTGGCCCTGCCCCGGGGGTGAGGCCGGCCCCATAGGCATGCAGCCCTGGCCGAGAGCCTCCTTGGCCCGCATCTGCCGTGCACAGATGTCGGATGTTGCCAGTTCCCAACACCTGGCTCCTTGGCGGGGTGACACGGATGCCAGGGTGAGAGGAAGCCCAGCAGTGGGCTTCTGTCCTTCTGCCCGAAGTGCGGCCAGGGACAAGTCCTTCCGTGTCTTCCCAGAAACCATTTCTCCATGCTAGAGAAATAAGCCCAGCAGCTCAGGGAAGGTGGTCCTGGTGGTCCCCCTGGCGTGGGCCTCCGCATGCCCGGTGGCTGCACAGCCCTCGCTGCTCCCCAGAGAGCCTCAGACCGCCCTTGACTCCTGCCCCACCTGGAGACCGCACTGGGCAGGGCAGGCTGGGCCGGCAGCACCTCCTTGGGTGTGCTGGGTGCGCTCTACATAGATGGCTTTGACGCTCAGGGTACAGAGACCACACAACAGCCCACCGGGCTGTGATTCGGGCCACTGGAGAATGAGGTCCTGGTTTGAGGGTTTTTTTTTTTAATCAAACACTTCTCTGCCTCTCATAAATAAGGCCCTGGACTCACATGATTATGTTAACGTACATTTTCATTCCTCAACAATTTTGACTCTCTTATTGGCTAGGCTCTAGCCCTTAAAAGTCCATTTTAGAAGAACAGCCGGAACTAGAGCTGCTATTTATTTTTCCAGCATTAAAGCTGCCGTCCGGGTCTCACAGATCCGGGCTCTCGCGCTGCGCACGGGTTATTCGCGCTTGGGCAGCACATCCATTCCTGCTCACCTTCACAAGGAGAGGCTCCCGAGGTCCTCTGTCAACCCGCTTTCCCGTTATTTCTAATTTACACCTGACAGGAAACTGAAATGGCTCCAACTTGAGCCTCCTGCCCTCCCTCGGGCTTTTTATCAGCCGCTATCATTCTCCCTCTCCCCTCCTTCCCTCCGCCCCTCTTCCCTCTTTTGTTAGGTAAAACTCACAACGTAAAGTGAATCAACACTCGTAGCGTTTTCTGCATTCCAAGCACTGTTGTAGCTTTCAGTGCCTCCCCTCCTTGGTGGAATTTCGTCTTAAGATTTCATTCCTTTTCTGCTACCTTAAGTGGAATTGTGTGATTTGCCTCTTAATTATTCTTGGCGGGTATACACAGACACCGCTGGTTTTTGCGTGTCGCTCCTGTACCTTGCCCCTTTGCTGAATTTCCTAGCTCTAGTAATATTTGCGAGCTCTTTAGGGCTTTAAAAATGGAGCGCATCATGTTATCTGAGCCGCCGGACCCGGGCTTTTCTGGACAGGAGAGCGGGCGCGCTGTTGATGCCGCAGTGGCGAGCAGGAGCCGGCCGCTTTGTCCTCAAAGGAACCCTCTCAGCTTGCCTCTGTGAGTGCGTCCTCTGGTGTGGATTTCTCATAAACGCCCTTTATTATGCTGAGGCCGTTCCCTTATACTCTTAATTTTGGTGGCTTTTTTTTTTTATCATGAAAGCGCGTTGGATTTTGTTGAGATGGCCACGCGGCTCCCCTCGGTCTTTTAAGGTGACACAGCGCACGGGCAGATCTCCCGTCCGACTTCCCTCGCTGTCTTGGGAGAAGTTTCATTTGGTCGCGCTGGAGACTCTTTTCGCTGTGCTTTGGGGTTGGTTTTTCAGGATTTTGTTAAGGGATGTTGGTGTGTGTGTGTGTGTGTGTGTGTGTGTGTGTGTGTGTGTGTGTGTGTGTGTGTGTGGTCTCGATTTAACATCAGTAATACTGGACTTGTGAAGTCAGTCTAGGAAGGCTGCCCTCGTCTACCGCTCGGGAGAGTCTGAGAACTGGTGTTACGTCTTCCTTGCGTGCCGCTCAGCTCCCTCGCCCGGCCACCTGGTCCGAGGCTCCTCCGTTGGGAGGTTTGTGATGAGTGACTCAACCTTTCTGAGTTATAGAAAAAGTCTGCTCAGACTTCCGACTTCTCCCAAAAATTTTGAGTGTTCCTTGGCTATTTGAAAATTTTGGCATACAATTATTTAGTTTTATGGTCCTTTTGTTTCAGTAATATTATTAGTAATGGGTCCAGTTTTATTTATGGCTTACATTTTTCTTTTCAGTCTGTTTATTAATTCATTATTATTATTATTATTATTATTATTGTTGTTGTTGTTGTTGTTGTTGTTATTATTTGGTGGTACTGAGGTTCCTGGAAACCCTTCTACCTCTGGGCTACACTCTCAGACACCTATTTTATATATTTTTATTTGGAAACAGGGTCTCCTAAGCCAACACGGCTGGCTTCAAACCTACACGATTCTCCTATCGCCGTCTCCCAAGCGTGGGGATTACAAGCGTGTGCCACCATGTCTGGCAATTCTCAATTATTTTATATTTTAAAGAATCAAGTTTTTGTTTCACTGATTGTTTTTTGTTTTGTTTTTCTCTTTTTTTAAAAATCTCTGTAGTGATTTTTATTGCTTCTTTTTACCCCTAGTTTTACCTTACTCTTCTTCTAGTTACTCAGGGTATGAAATTTCCTTCCTTCCATCCCTCCTTCCTCTCTCCCTCCATTCCCATTGCACCCAGGGGATTCTACCTCTGAGCTACGCCCCCTCCCCCCTTTTTCTGAAACAGGGTCTCACAAAGGTGCTGAGGGGCTTGCTAAGTTGAGGCTGGCCTTGAGCCTGCGGTCCTCCTGTCTCAGCCTCCCGAGGCCTGGGATTGCAGGCGTGCCCAGCACACCCGGCTGGCTTCTTTCTTCTCTGTGTGGGTGTTCACTGCTATGAATTTACCTGCACTAACGGCTTTGGCTGCACTCCATTAGTCTGAGTGGGCCGCGGATTTGCTTTCACGGGTTTCAAAGAGTTCCCGGTGCTTGCTTCTCCACCGGTTGCTGAGGAGTGTGGGGCTCAATTTCCACGTGTTTGTGAAATTCTAGTGCTGTTACAGAGGTCTACCTTCACTCCATTGTGTTCAGAACAGAGACTGCATGCGACTGGGATCTTCCCAGACCTGTGTGATGGCCTAACACCAGGTCTCTTCTGGAGCACATCTCCTGCACACTTGGGGGGCGCGTTCTCTGGCTGTTGGGGGAAGTGCTCCGTATCGGACTGCTTAGAGCATGGTCCAAATCCTGTGCTTCCTTCTGCACCTGCTGTCAAGATGTTCTGTCCATTATTGAAAGAGAGTTCCTCTTTCATTCTCCCTCACATAATGCTTATTTTAATGGCCCCCAATACAAGGAAGCATCTCTCTAGAAACTATCAGGCTGGGCCTGAGCTCCCCGCTCCGGGTGTGCCTTCCTCTCCTGGCTCTCTGTCCAACCCCTGCCCTCTGCGGCCCTGCCTGTCTCCCGAAGGCCATCTTCCCCAGCTCACAGGAGGGGGCTGAAGCTCCAGTTGACTGACGCCTCCAGAGGGCAGGGAGAAGCCAAGGGCGGGCAAGATGCCAGGGGACACAGCTGACATTTGTCACATTGGTGAGAAAGCATCCATTAGCTTGAAGTCTAAGTCAAAATATTCTTCAATCACACACACGCAAACACACACGCTCACACATCAGGGTCAACGCTGTGGCTTTTTTCTCTTCCCATCGCACGGCCTCTACCTCCCTGGACCTCTGACAGGAGAGCTGATTGGCAGGGACTGACCTTCCTGCTGCTGCTGCTAACACCCGGCACCAGGGGGATCTGGCCTCAACACACAGTCAGCAGAGATGGGCTGCAAGGATGAGCGTTGGCGAGGCTGGGTAGGGCCAACGGCCAGGGCCCATCTGGCCAAGGCCTTGTCCTGGGCACAGACGTGGACGTGGGTTCAGTATTGTCACAAGGGCTCACTGTGGGCTCCGTAGGGAAAGCCTCAAGCCACAGACAGGGCTCTGCACCCGCAGATACGCTGGAAACGACAGGAAAGCTGGAGAAACTACTCCATTTCTCAACTACTCCATAAATAAGAGTGAGCAGCTCGGAACTGCAAAAGAAATGACCCCTCCCTGAGCGCCGGCGGAAACCGAGAAGAGCAGAGAGCAGAGAGAGCTGCTTTCCTAACAAAATCAATCCAATCGTATCATTTTCATAGTCAGGACAGACAGAGCACAGACGTGGCAATCGTGGTGGAAAATAAAGAACTCCGGGCGGCCCACACGGCTCTCCAGGGCCAGGAGGCCGAGCTCCTCCGCAAACGGCAACATCGGCAGCATCGTGATTAGCTCACAGGCTGCGGCTCCCGGCCGCACCTGCCCGTCCTGCGGCACCCGGGCTTCTCTCGGGCGGCTGGGCGGGCAGCTCGCCCTCTGACTCCCGCTCCCTCCCCAGGCCGCTGTGCAGGCCCCTGCACGCACACCTGGCCGCAGGTGGAGCTGCGGCCGGCTCTGCAGGCGGAAGGTCAGCTCCTTCTGCTCATCCAGGAACATAACCACGCACGGTGGATTCCCGCTGCCGCCCGCAGACCACCCCCTCAGCAGCGTAGACGGCAGCGTGCTTTCCTCTGGTTCTGGGGGTCGGAAGCCTGACACGGCTCTAAATCAGGGCATCAGTGCCGCGTCCCTTCTGGGACCCTAGGGGAGGACCCCTTTCCTCTCGTACTGGGCTCGCTGGCAGAGTTCAGCTCCTGCGGTTGTAGGACCAAGGTCCTGTGTGTGGGCGCTGTGAGGTCGCGCTGTGAGGCCAGGCCAGAGGAGGGAACAAAGAACTCCAGCAATGGCCGGCAAAGTGTCCGGCAAAGTAGCCCTAACCACCCCCTCCCCCAGCCCATAAACCTACCTGCCCAGTCCCCTGTCAAGGCCACTGATGGGGAAAAGCCATGACTGTATACCCCTCCCTCCTAATGTTCCATGAAAGCCCCTAGTCTATAAGATGGGGGCCCTGACTCTCATGGACTCTCTTCCGGTCAGGCGCCTCCTCCCAGATTTATATCTGTTCCAGCCGTCGAGCTGTGCGCTCCTGGTCCCGATGTTTACCAACATATGATATTTACCAACACTGTTCACCATTGGCCATCAGCGGGGCCTTTCCAACCCCTGGCACCTGCACCAGCTTGGCTCACGCCCCCCCCCCCCTGGCCAGAGGAGCGACAGGACGTCCCCCTCAAGCCCACAGACCCCTCCTCCCGGCTCATCCCCCATCCTAGGCATTCGATGACCACACGGGGCCCCTGGGCACCCAGCTGCTTCCCTCTTGAGCGCCACAGCCTTAATCACAAAGCCCCTCCCCCCGGTTAAGGCGACGGAGCCGCAGATTTCAGTGTGGACTGGACAGCCAACCAGGCCGCTGTGGACTCAAGATGCGGCCGCTCCACCGTCCTGCGACCCGCCGAGCTGCTCCTGGCGCACCTCGCCCTCGTCGAGGACAGCCCTGGCATATGTCCCCACGTGGCCTGTGCCCCCACCTGAACAGGACTGAGCATCGCTGTCACCGCTTTAGGGCTGGTTCTAGGAGAAGGTTCCACGCAAGAAAGCCCGGGCATTCTCCTGGGGGATTCAGAGCTCTGAACATCATTACCCAGTAGTTCTGCTCCCAAATTGAGTAGAAAATCCCAGGACTGGGGTTTCACGCCGCCGCACACGAGCGGAGACTGCAGGTCTCTGATACCCGGCCACGCCTGCGGGTGACTTGTTGGCTTCTACGGTTCTCTATTAGGTATTTAGGACACAAATTCAATATCCACTCGGAGACTTGAGACCTTCCAAAGCTCCGTTCAGTTTATACTTAGTGAAGGTACCTGAAACCCCAAACTCAAGCAGAAGCAATCAGGACCAAGACTTCCGCCGCAGGGCCGTTTCCGAGCAGGGGCTCCCAGCGGGGTTCCGGAGAGGGCTGGGCACCAGGTGGGCCTCGGGAGCTGGAGGTTTTGCATATCAGCAAGGGCGGAACCTGGGTGCCAGGCCCAGTATGGGCCAGGTGGTCTGAGCGTTAACTGCAAAGCTCTCGAGAGGCCTGGAGCCCTCCACGCGCTCAGGGCGGAGGCGAGGAGGTGCAGGCCGTCTTCTCCTGCCAGCCCCAGTCCATGGTGGGGCCTGGGGCACAGGCTGCAGATTCAGCAGAGGGCACTGTCCCCTTCTAGGACCGGACAGCACTGGTACCCAGTGGTCCAAGTCGGAGGCATCTTTGCTCCCACAAAGGCACAGAGAACCACAAGTGACGCCTTCAGGGAACGCCTAAGCGACACTGGCCATGCAGACACACAAGGCCCGCGCTGCGGCCGTCACACGCGGGAGTGACCAGCCGTCCCCCAGGTGAGCCCCGCAGGCCACATGCAGGTGAGGTCAGCTGTTGGACAGACACGCACGGGAGAATCCCGAAATCAGAGCAGCCGGGCTGCACCCACAGAGAGAACACATTCGTGAGATGTGAACTCAGAGAGCATGCACGCAGGCCGTGTGTACAGAGGTAACATCCAGGCAGACCACACGCCCACGGGGGGGAAGCACACACGTGGCCACGCCAGCGACACGCAGCATCACACACATGGGGATACATGCGCGACGAGCACTGGTGGCCAGCAGGTCCAGCACGGGCTGTTCACACGGGCGCCTGCTGCCTGGAGCCCCAGACACACCGGGATTCAAGGAGGAGGGACTATGGGCGGGTGTCCCCTCTGCCCTGGGTGCCAGGTGCTCTGGGAGGCAGAGCGGTTTCGGAAGCCAGGGTGGGCTCGAGGGCAGATAGCTTGGGCTTGGTCCTCAGGGAGATGGCGTGTTGATGACCCCTCCTCTGCACAGCACGCCCATCACCTAAATCACCGTTCCAGCCAGGCATGGTGGCGCACGCTTGTCATCCCGGCAAGCTGAGTCTGAGACAGGAGGTTAGCGGTTTGCAGACAGCCTCAGCTCCTTAGTGAGGCCTCTGCAACTCAGTGAGACCCTGTTTCAAAATAAAGAATTAAAAAATAGGGCTGGGGGTGTTGCTCGGAGGTAGAATGCCCCTGGGTTCCATCCCCAGTACTGGGGGGAAAAAAAATCAGCGTTCCTAGATCATCTGCAGAGAAGAACTCCAAGATGTTGACGGAGGAAGATAAGAATCGACTTTTCCGGGGTCACGGGTGTAGCAGGCACTCTGCGGTGAAGCCTTTGTGTCTTCGATTAAAAATGGAGAAAGCTTATCCTGACGTTTCTTCTTGACGTGCATCATAAATCTCGCTTGCTGATGTGCTGCCGCCAGGGCAGCCACGCGGGCCTCGTCTCGCCGGGAGTGGGATTACCTGGGACGCTGTAGCCTCTGAGCTGAGGTGTGGAGACCTCAGTTCCCGGGGCCTCAGAGCCCAGGCTGCGGCCCGTGTCAGGCGAGGGCACCCCAGCTTCCCGCATCCGTGCTCAGCAGCTGAAGACAGAATGAGGCCGGGCCCCTCCGAGGGACGGTGGAGAGGGCTGGAGAGAGGCTGCGCCGGCCTCCACCCCGGCAGCTGCAGATCTTCACTGCAGAGCCTCAGGGAGGCGCACGCTCAGAGTCCTCGACACCCCTGAAGTGGGGCCCAGGGGAGCGGCCCGCCTAGGTCCCCAGGGGAACGCCCACCAGGGCGGGGTGCTGTGTCCCAGGTGTCTGCCTGGGAGGCTGTTGTGGTCCACGCCGGTTTCTTTCTCCATCATATCCATGGCCCAGAACAGGCACAGCCCGCCCTTGGGGCCGGTAGGAATGCATTACACTGCGGTGTTTGCGGCGTCTTGCGTTCGGCACGATGCACGTTGACGCAGGGTCTGGCTCGCACCGTCTTGGCTGAGGTCATCTCTAAAGCAGGGATTGTGTGTTTACCCGCACACACAGACGTAGGGGTGGAAGGATACGGATGGGACGGGGTTGGCCGGAGTCCAGGTCTGTAGCTTGGACCTAGGAACTGTGGCCAGTTCCTGGTAGAGATGGTGGCCTGTGGGTGTGGCATGGCCTTGGACTCGGAGCCCGGGAAGTGAAAAGTCCCAGCCGCAGCCCCCATGTCCCCCCTCAGCCAAGTCAGGACTGGCACCTCTCAGCCCTGCGCACGTGGACGCAGATGCCCACGGCTGCCCGCATAGGCTCCAGATGCCGGCCCTCCCACCAGGGCAGCTCTGCACAAGCTCACCCCCGGCTCCCCTCAGCGCGTCCCCTGTCCCCAGGGCTCTCCAAGGAGCGGAGGCTCCGTGTGAATTAAAAATGCATTAAGGCTCTCAAAAGACATCAAAGTCTAATTTTAGTTTTCAGGAACAAAGCGCATGTCATGGACGGCGCTGTAACTACCTTGCGTTAAAAGCACCAGCCCTCGGAGCACCGGCCCCAGCCCCTCATTTCTCACGCGCAATCCTAGGGCAGAGTGATGTCCGCCTTTGTTTTAATTACAGGCTCATAATGCACAGGAGTACTTAGAAATAAGCAGGCCACAGATGCCCTTTGAGGTGAGCGCATCTGGGCACGGCTCACCTGCTCAGTCTCGGGACGCGGGAGCTTTGCCATCCGCCCCGGCTCACGTCTGCCGAGCTCCTGCCGTGAGCCTCAGTTCCCACGTTACTGAGTAAAGGTCCATGAGACGAGCCAGCCCCTGCCCTCGGGGAGCCTCGAGGGGGACCCAGAGGAGGGCTGTGAAGTCCTGCCCACGCAGAAGTTAAGCTAATGGTCATTACAGAGGAAACAGAGGAAGCTGAGGGTCTCAGCAGGAAGTCCTGCACTGAGAACTCTGAGCCGGGCAGGTGAGGGATGGAGACCACGGAGCCCGGGGGGCGCTGAGGCTGCACAGACTGAGTGGTGGGGCAGCGTCCCTGGATGTTCAGGCCTGCTGGCCCTGACCAACTGACTAGACTAGCTCACGGCGCGCTCGCCTTCCTGACCCGTCGGGGGCGCCCTTTGGTTCCCACAAGATGCCCTGTCAAGAGCCCTCGGAGGGCATGGTCAGAAATGACGGTAGAGGCCAGGCGTGATGGTGCACAGTTGTAATCCCAGCATTTGGGAGGTTGAGACAGGAGGGTCGCAGTTCACGGACAGCCTCAGCTACTTAGACCCTGTTTCAAAATAAAGAATAAAAAATAGGGCTGGGGGTGTAGCTCGGACGTAGAATGCCCCTGGGTTCCATCCCCAGACCCACACACACACACATACACACACACACACACACACACACACACACAAAGTGGATGATCTACAAAGAGTATAAATGTATTTTCTCTTGGTCCTTGGCCGATGAGCCCAAGGTGAAGGTGTTGGCAGCCGGCGAGGGCCTTCTAGCTGTGGACACAGAGGGCAGCAGTGGTTCCAGGGCCGGCAGGGATGGAGGAGAGCCAGGGGCCAAACGAGGAGCCTCGCGCAGGGCTCCGCGAGATGCAGTAGCGACGGGAACTGATGAGGGCCAGAAATGTGCAGAAACAGACGTGCACGCCTGGAGTCTGAGGTTCACTAACTTGATTTTGTTTTGTTTGTCTGGTTGGTTGCAGGGTTGTTGTTTTTTTGTTTTCGTTCTGTTTGTTTGTGGTGCTGGGGTTTGAACCTCGCAAGTCCGTGCTAGGCAAACACTGGACTGGTTTTTCCTCCCAGTAAAATTGCTTGAGAAACTGTGAGGCTAACAGGCGGTGCTTGTCGGCGGCTCTCCAAAGAGTAATACATGCACTCTGGAATAAAGAGCAGAGCCCATGGAATTAACCTAACACTTCGCTCACTGTCCGACAAGGAAGATCAAATGGTGAATGGAGGCGCCTCGCTTGGAGAGCTCTGACTCCGAGCAGGACGGGAGCCCAGGGGACAGCGAGGAGCCCAGGCTCTTCCTGCAAGCCAGCCACGGGAGCTGGCTCCTGGCAGGGCTGTCCCGCTAAGACAGACCGGTGCTGAGGGCCTGCCAGCCCTCCTGCCAGCCCTGCAGCCGCCTCTCCCTGCTGTCCGAGGCGGGGGGGGGGGCTTCTCATTTCAGAGCACCCCACTGTCTGGCGGGGAGCTGAGCGCCTGCGGGTGAAATGGGGCTGGACTGCAGCCTCTGCTTGACAATCACCATTCAGGAGGTGGGAGGGAAGCCCATCTCAAAGCCCCGCTGATGGCTGGTGAAGCCTCCTTCATGATGGCAAGTGAAGGAGGGCAGGGGTAGAAGCCATTTGCGGGCCCTCTGTCCCTGTTAGGGCCTCGGATACCACAGCAATACCCGATTTCCTGGGATGGGAAGGAGCTCTCGGGGGCAGCCGGGGAGATGGCCACACATTAGCTGCCACTCGAGGAGGAAGAGTACTGAGTAGCTTCCGGGACTCCCGCTCCCCGCACAGCCACCTTCCGATTCCCCAGACAGGCTGGCTCCCGCAGGCAGGGTGGGTCGCATGCTGGGGTGGGGCAGGTAAGAACCCTGGCCCAGAGCCAGAAGGCAGAGTCCTGAGCCCTGCCGGCCTGCAGCGCAGCGGCCCCAGCATGAGCCTGTCCGCAGTGCAGAAGCCCCGGCATCACCTCTGTTGTGAACTGTCACACTGAACACAGGGCGGGGCTGCCCTCCCCATCAGCGCACAGAGGGGCCAGAATCGCTCCTGGTGTGGAACGCGGGTTCGGGGGAGCGTCAGCCGTCAGCAACATCCCCAAGCCACAGGAGCGGGGCAGGACAGAGGCGCGCTTCTTCACAGCCATGGGGCAGAGAGGTGTGGTCCAGGGCTGGCTTCATGGCTCACCCCCGAGAGAGAGCGAGGTCCTCTGACCGGGCTCCAGGATGGCCTTCACGTTCCATCCTGGCTGCTGGAGCTCCAGCCCTCCCATCTACTTTCCATCTGCCCAGGACGGGAGGGCCATCATCCCTGACTCTGCTCTCCTGATCTTCTGCGGCCACCTCCAAGCTCGGGGCCAGCTCCACACACGGCCTATGGCCTGGCTTGTGCGTGGGGAATGCTGAGTAATTCTCCTTGCAGGGCCAGGCAAGGAGGAAGATCGCGTGCTGGAGAGAGCCTGGCCAGCGGCCATCTCTGTCACCCACCAGGCCAGGAAGAGGGACCGTCAGTCCACTTAGGCTGAGTCGACGGAACCCAGGAGATGGCGGAGCCAGGAGGGGACCAGACACAGCGGTTTGGGGCGCAGCTGACAGGCACAGCTTGTTAACCTAAGAGAAGCGGAGGCGGCGGCGGCACAGCCAATTACGGGCGCAGGCTGAGCCGTGCCCGGGAGTAGGCGCTTAGCTCGTTTCCCTGGACAGACTCCATTAGGCCCATTACTCTCTCCTGATTAAATCTTCTCTAAGTGCTGCTGTCCCCGGGGAGAGGCAGCGCAATCACACAGCTGCAGGGAGACGCAGGGGCGGCAGGTGCTGCTCCTTCGGGACCCCCGGAGCCCCCAGGCAAGTGCCCCCCGCTGCGAGAGCAGGAAGCCCCCGACCCTGAGCAAGGCAGAGGCTGCTCTCCATGGCAGCGGCCCTGTGGATGCTCCCGGCAGGCCACGGGCCCTCGGCCCATCAGGAGCCCAGCCCAAGCCGCCCTCACTGTGGGGAATAAAACTTCCACAGAAGGGCGAGGGACCGGAATGCAGGTGGAGACAGTGAGTGTGTGTCAGACTCAGTTCTGCAGGTGATGGCTTTCTCTGGGGCGGCGTCCAGGGTCCAAGGAGAAGCCCTGTCCCCGCTTCACAGTGGAGAACATATGCTGGTCAGTTCTTGTCCCTGGGTCCCCAGAGGAGAAATAAAGAGGGCGGAGGGGCTGGCGAGGTGGCCCACACTTGGAATCCCAGCACTGGGAGGCTGAGACAGGAGGAGGATCGCGGTTCGCGGACAGCCTCAGCTACTTAGCGAGCCCCTTTGCAACTCAGTGAGACCCTGTTTCAAAATAAAGAATAAAAAATAGGGCTGGGGGTGTAGCTCGGAGGTAGAATGCCCCTGGGTTCCATCCCCAGTACCGCTCATAAGTAAATAAATAAATAAATAAATAAATAAATAAATAAATAAATAAGGTAGAGGTCAGGAAGCCCTCAGTGTACCTAGAACACACCTTGCTGATGGGCCGGGAGCTGGCAGCACGTATCCCAGCCGTGCGATGAACACACAGCCAGTTTTCCATGATAAAGGTAAAGGCCTCATCCTGTCTAGGGGAAGCAGCCCTTCCTGGCCAGCCCCAGGGTCTTCTTGTCTCCCCTTCGCTGGGGAAGCACACAGACCCACTGAGAGGTCCAGGGCGCTCCCTCTGCGGCCACCGGGCACCCGGCAGTCACGCCTCCCGAGGAAGAGAGTGTGGGGCAAGTCCCAGGTCAGAGAAAAGACACAACACCGGTGGCAACGCGAAGCCCAGCCCCCTCCTAGCCGGGCAGCCCTCGCACCGGGGGCCCTTTGCTGGGCTCCTAATACCCAAACCAAGAAGGGCAGCTCTGTCAACAACAAAACAAAACAAAACAAAAACAAGTTGCGAGGCGTACCAAGAGGCAGGGGGAGACCCCAAAGAACAAGTGTCTATCAGAACCAAAGCCGGTGACAGACGCCGAGATTATCAGCCGGGGAGTTGGAAGGTACTGTGAGTATATGTTAAATCCACGGGGAAAGTCTACGACAGGCGAGAATAGGTGGGGCCTGTGAGCAGAGTGGGGCGAAAGGCAGAATACAGACCCCTTCCCCAGAGCAGAGGCAGGCTGAAGGCAGGCGAAGACGGGGCGTGGAGATGGGCTGATGGAGGACGCGCCAGACCCACACGTCCCCGGAGGATGAAAGCAAACCCCCAAACCAGGACACCCAAGGCCTGTGGGGGAAACCACGGAACTCACACAGACGTAATTGGAATGTCAGAGAAAGAAAGGCAGAAGAGATAGGAAAGAATTATCTGAAGAACTAGCAGATGAGAACTTTTGAAAATTAATAAAGACGCCAAATCACAGACACAGGAAGCTCAGAGAACACCAAGCAGGAGAAATACAAAAATAAAAGAGAGAGTGCATGGCAGAACCGTGCAAACTAAAAAGGAAACCTTTCAACAAGCAAGAGAGAAAACCAACCCACCTTACTCACAGACCAGCAAGAAAGAGAATGACAGCGGACTTATTAACCATGAGCTGCAAGACAGTGAAGGGGCTCGTTCAATCTCCTGAGAGAAGAAAGCGAACCCATGTGAAGGTTATGTAATTCCAGCAGAATCATCCTTCCAAGGTGAAAAAGAGAGATGGTTTCAGACCAGCAAGATGAGAGGTACCGTAGCCAGCAGAGCCTCCTTGCCAGAAACGTCATGAGAAGGTGTTCAGTGCGTGGAAGGCGGGCCGATCGGGAAATAAACACATCTAGGTAAAGAATGGAAGATCCGGGCGGAGTCGCTCAGGCCTATAATCCCAGGACTTGGGAGGCCGAGACGGGAGGATTGCAGTTTGCAGACAGCTCCAGCTACTTAGTGAGGCCCTTTTGCAACTCAGTGAGACCCTGTTTCAAAATAAAGAATATAAAATAAGGCTGGGGGTGTAGCTTGGAGGTAGAATGCCCCTGGGTTTCACCCCCAGGACTGCAAAATATATATATATGAAAATTTCAGAAATAACAAATCTTTAATTGCATGAGTGATTTAATCTTTTTTTTTTTTGCGGGCCTGGGGATGGACCCCAGGGGTATTCAACCTCTGAGCTACACCCCCTGCCCTATTTTTATTCTTTATCTTGAAACCAGGTCTCACTGAGTTGCAGAGGGCCTCACCAAGTAGCTGAGGCTGTCCGCGAACCGCGATCCTCCTGCCTCAGCCTCCCGAATGCTGGGGTTACGAGCGTGCGCCACCACGCCCGGCTTGATTCAATCTTAAATAGCCCTGAGTGGCGTTGTGAAATCTCAGGCGGTAGTGCTCTACCCCTCCTGGGATGATGTCCTCCCGCTGTCCAGGGTGTCCGTGCTGCATATGCTGCCGGCCCGTTAGACATTCAGTAGCCAACTTGATTCTGAACTGGACTGTCGGGGCCTGTGCGCAAACAGCCCTCACGCCGGAGCCGACGCTGCGCCACGATGCTCCCTCGTCCCCGTGTCGTCATCCCACATCATCACAAGAAGGAAACGCAGGAGTACGGCCCAAAGAGACGCACAGGGACCGGATCCTAATTCTACTGCAGGGCGTTATTATAGTTGTTCTTACCGTGGTTGTTAATCTCTTCCTGTGCCTTGTTTATAAACTTTGCTGTAGGTACATATAGGAATAAACATAGTCCTTCCAGGGTCCTGTCCTAGGCACAGTTTTAAGCATTGGCTGAAGGACTTGGAACGTATCCCCTTAGGATAAGAGGTGACTCCTGCCTGCCGTGAGGACAGGGGAGATTTAATGACGGACCAGGCCAGATGTGTTGAAAGGGAGGAGCCGGAGCAGAATGTCATTGAGTTAAAGTGTATTTCAAAACTCTAGAGCAATCATAAAATAAATACGTAAAAACGTGTAAAATATGCATCGGAATGTAGGTTGGTCAGTCAGCCGGAATCCTACTGATCGCTTAAAGAAGAGAGCTGATGCGGCACACACCTGCAAGCCCAGCTGTGCCACCTACAACCACTGCACCTGCATCAGCACACCTGTGCTTCTAGAGTTTAAGGCCGGGTGGTGCGGCTAAGGCCAGGCTGCGTAACTTAGTGAAAACCCCCTCAAAAAGACAGGAGGGGAGGAGATGGTTTTAAAAAAGAAGATAGCATTCCAATTAGAAACATCTAAATAGACGGAGAGACGCTTCCTGTTCACAGGCTGAAAGACTTGATGTGGTTAAGAAATCAGTGGTTCAAGGTTGACCTGGGGAGCCATCAGAATCTGGTCCACGCTGCAGGAATGATTCTCAGGCTGTGGGGAAGGCCAGCGGCCCAGGGCGGGAGAGAGGCTGAGGCTGTCTTCTGCTTGCAAGGATGACTACAGAGTCAGAGAATCCCTGACGGGAGGGGGAGAATTGGATAAAAAAATTTTTTAAAAAGCCAGGCTTAGAGATCAAGGGACTAAACAAAGCCTTTGTTGAAAGCACTCAATAGGGAGCTGACCCTGTAAGAATATAAATTCGGTAATTAACAACCGCTTTATGAAATATACTGAACTGCTGAGCTAGGTAGAGCAGAAGCAGCCAGGGCCCGCTGGGCGAAGCGGGCTCAGCTCCCAGGCAGGACGGCCGAGGTCGTATCGTGTGACTCAGAGCAGCGCCCGATGGATGGATTGTTCATCTGAGGGGATCTGGCCCAAGGTTGGCCTCGGGAAACTGAAACATGGAATACAACTGCGCGCAAGGGCGGGCCCTGCAACAAGGTGGCTTCTGGGAGAATTGACAGTGAGATCGAAGCCCTTTCTTCAAATGGTAAAGAGAAGTAAAGTTGTCATCTGCAAGTAGCGTGAAACCCGGCAGCCCGTGTTGTGGCAGACGGGGGGAAGCGGAGACAGCTCCGAAACGGTCCTGGTGAAAGACAGGCGCCCGACATCAAAGGGAAATATGAGGGAATAGAGAACAGAAAGCACAGCCCGAACGCTGAGCGTGCCACAGATACGTCGCGCAAAGATCTCCGTCCCCCACTGGAGGCGGAGCTCCCCAGACAACGGAAAGCTTGGCTGACAATCTGTCCCTTAGAAGGGAACATTCTAGCACAAACTGGCACAGAGGCTAAAAATAGACGGAGGGTGGGAAGGGACCAAATGCAAAACAGCGGCCTGGAGGGAGCCAGCCCGGGGGCAGACAGCCCCTCTTCTTCCTCCACACCCACGCGGCCCAGGCCATGTGGAGGCCTCACAAAGGGGCCACAGACACCGTGGGATCCGGGTTGCTTCCGGGGACTCCAAAGGGGATGCTCAAGGGAGCTGTAAGGTTGGCGGGAGCCGGGTGGGTCGGGGAGTGGGGGCAATCCAGGGTGGGAGGAGGCGCTGGGCGCACGGGGTCACGGCCACAGCAGACAGTAGTGGTGCCCACGGGGCTGGCCGGGGTCTCCAGGACAGACCTGGACGGCAGCCATCAAGGGTGGAACTGGCCGAGACATGGCCCCTGGAGACGCAGGTGTGTCCAGGGTCCGGAAGCGTGAGGTCACACTGATGGTGGTCACCGTCCACGGCTTGCAACCAGAGAGGAAGGCCACAGGTAAACACTGAGCACCCTGAGTGGGGAGACACCATGTGTAGGTGACACGGGAGATTCAGAGTTTTCAGCCAGGAAAAAAAAGAAAAAGAAACAGACAACCTGAGGATACATGAAAAACTGTTCGACCTCAGAAGTCACCGGGAGAAATGCAAATTAGGAACGTTTCACACGTAGCAAATTGGTAGCGAAAGTAGTGGTGACATGGCTGGTAAGTTTCCTGGGAAACAGAGTCTCTTTGGCAGTGAGAATTGACCCACGTAAAACTGTTTTGAGAGTTATGGGGCTGTTTATGTCTTCTGATACAAAGCTCTTTTAGATGTTAGCCTGGAAAAGAATCGATATAAAAATATACGAAAAAAATCTCTAAGCCCAAAGATATCAGTATCTGTGCATCTAGCATCCATCTCCCTACTATCTATTGTAGACAGAGAATACACGGGACATATACACAAATAAAACATATTCAATACAATAAATGTGTTTATGTATGCATTAGATATTTTGTATGTGGTAAGTATATTGCTGTATATGAGAAGCAGAGAAATAATCTCACTGAGAAAGCCAGGTAAGCTGCAATGTCCAACGAGCATCCCATACGTATCAGAGCTCTGCACAGCCTGTAGGAATACAGAAGATGCATTTAAAAGCTGGTGTCGAAGCTAGGTCAGGTGGCGCACGCTTATAATCCCAGCATTTGGGAGGCTGAGACAGGAGGATCATGGTTCGCAGACAGCCTCAGCTACTTAGTGAGGCCCTCTGCAACTCAGTGAGACCCGGTTTCAAAATAAAGAAAAAAAAAATAGGGCTGGGGGTGGAGCTCGGAGGTGGAATGCCCCTGGGTTCCATCCCCGGAACCGTAAAAAATAAAAGCCCGTATTTGCACTGCAGAGACAATGCGGGTGCGTCACGGCCCCCTGCAGCCTCCCCAAGCAAACGCCCAGGGGCATTTGGAAGGGCACTCTGTGCTAGACATGGGAGCCCCGTGCGGTGCCCAGCCTGGGTCCACACAGGCCGCTGGGACCCTCTGCAGCCTCCCCTTCTTTCCCCAAGACTGTTGTTTGCCCTGGGGACAATCACACCCAAACCCTGGACAGAGGTTCCCCAGCAGGCAGCCCCAGCGCTGAAACGCACGGGGCAGCCAGCAGGGACTGAACCCCTGACTGCCGAGGGACGTCCAGCCCGGGTCTTCACTCCCAGGTACTCCACTAGCAACACATCTTGAAGGTCACACTCTATTTAAGGACAGTAAGGCTTTATTTCATGAAAATCACAACATTTTCTACTGAGTGGCACTTGTCATCTTTCCCGGGCCATCAACTGCTTCAGATACACCGTTCTTTCCGATTTCTTATTTGGAGCCAAATTACGTACAGATAATAAAGTCCCGCAGAAGCCAAGGCACGCAGCCTATAAATAAAGCACACGCCTTTCACTCAAGGGAAACGGAGGCTCGGACAGGCTGCGCTCCTTCCTTGTCTTGGCACACGAAGCCATCAAGAGTGAGCGCGCAGAAGCTTCATCTAAAATAAAGACGGTTCCTTGGCGTGCTTCTCCAGAAACCAAGCAAAAAACAAGTGCACATCTAAAGGATACAGTGTTCTTACTTCTAGGGCGCCCCTGGCTTCGGGAACCCAGGGAAGCCGGAGCAGCGCTGTGCACACTCTACGGGGGCACTGGTCCCCAGATGCGGGGTCTCATAGGTTCATCCCGGGGGCGGCCACGGCGGGGGGGCGTGGTCACAGCGGGCTCAGTCGCTGGTGCAGTGGGACTTGGCTGAACAAAGGCTGACCCCCCAGGACACACACAAACACGCACGCACATTTCCTGTTCATGCGGAAATGCCTACCGGGGGCGGGGACCCTCCCACCATCCACACTCTGTGAAGAAGCCATCAGGGGCTGGGGCTCCGGTGGAGCGCTTGCCCAGCCTGTCCAGCCCAGGCGCGCTCCCCAGCAACGCGCCCAGAAAACAGAACAAAAACAACTTGTGGTTAAAGAGAGGAAGCCTCCAGGAGGCGGCGGCCAAGGACCGGGGAGGCGGCAGGGACTTCTTAAAGTGGAGATTTTCCGGTAGCAAAGCCAGGTCCGGCTGCCTGGGCCGCGCACATCACCGGCCTGCTCAGGCGTGACCAGGGGTTGCCGGTGCTCCTTGGCTCCGAGCCCTCCCACCCTTGTGTGGCCAGGGGTCTTGCCCACGCAGAGTGGGCATGGCGATTCCACTTCCCAGGGGCTGAGCCTGAGTCCCGCCACTAATGCCAACACGGATCGCAGACAGGAAGCCGGCAGCCTCACTTCCCCACGCACACACACAGCGTGGTGGTCCAGCTTCCCGGACACCACACAGCGTCTGTGCTGCGGGGCACTGCAATCTGCCCATTAGACACAGAGGAGGCATTGGAAAAGATGAAAAAGAGGATCCCTAGCTACGCCTAGAAGACCAGGGGCGAGCTGGGGACGCCGGGGGATGTGGCGGAGGCGGTCAGCTCCGGCAGGGCTTATGAGCAGTTATAAAGAAGGCTCCCACTGGGAAGATGGTATTTTAAGGCCGACCTTGCATTCAAAGAGGAACACTTCACAGAAAACAGGCAGAGAGGCTGACCCCAAGCAAAGGCGCCATCAGAGACCTCAAAGCCTGGACTACCAGGCTGAGGCATCCGCCCCACAGAAGAGACCAATGTGGCCCGCTCACGGGGGCGGCCGGTGATTCCAGCCCAAACCCCTGGCGTGGGCAGAGGCCCGGGACCTGACCGCGCAGCTAGGGTGCGAGGGGGCCCTTGCTGTGCGTTCTGCTTGGGTCTAGCTTGCTGTTGGGTGGAGCTGGGTAGAATCGGCAGACCCAGAATGCCCCCACCCTCTTCCTCTCAACCCCTAGCCGTCTCTACTGACCCCCGGGGACTCGTGGGGGCCTTAAAGACCCCTCCAGGACTCTTTGGGTCCTGAGTCTCCCCTGAGGCAGAGACAAGACCCTCCTGGAGCTGTGGCCTGGCTGAGTCTGTGCTCTGTGCACAGTGACAAGGGAGGTCCATGGAGGGCAGCTGGCCCTCAGGCACACCGGGACAGGAGGGCCACGCTATCTCTGGCCACACGTCAGTGTCAGGCTGCGGGGCTGTGCGGGCGCTGGGCTGTGCAGTCACAGGTAGGGGCTATGACATCACGTCCAGAACACGCGGAGGAGAGCGCTGGGGACGCGGTGGCCCGGCCAGCAGCCTCCCCTTCTCACACGGCCAACAGGTCCACGCGGGGCACAGAGAGGCTGCTCTTGTCCCAGGGGCTGAGCTTGGTGGAGGCCGTACCTGGCCGGGTCCCGTTCACCTGCAAACCACCACGGAGCAAGGGCTGAGGGCCGTTCCCAAGAGGAAAACCCAGATCGCATGCACGCGCAGAAGCCTCCAGGCAGCCAGCCGCGGGGCAAGGACGCCAGGGCCCGACTGTTCCCCTAGAAATAGGGGCCTGGACACCCTGAGACCAGACCAGAGCTCAGGCACGGTCCCCCCTGCCCCGCTGGGCCCAGGCTCCGTGTGAACCCGAGCACACTGTCTATCCGTGGCTCACACGCTCCCCTGACTTCCCTTCACCGAGCATACCACTTGCCGGTACTGTTGGGGTCATGGCGTTGGGGTGGCAAAAGACGCCAGGGCACGTGGTCTAAGGGGCGGCCAGTAAGCAGAGGGGTGGACCACACTTGCCAGCAGTGGCGGGAACGCGGCACAGAGATGGCACAACTTTAAAAAGTGAGGTCCAAGAGGGAGACCTCTAAGCAAGAACCCGAGTGCATCAAAGCATCTGTTCCCAGCGGCGCAGAGGGCAGAGAGCTCGGTGCGACCCCGGGGAGGAGGGGATGGCAGGGGACCCGCAGCGCCAGGAACGAGGGCTCTGGGCTAGTGTGGGCGACGGTGCCAGGCCCTCAGAACAGGCTCGGTGAGCAGGCGCAGGGGGCAAGACGAGACACACACTGTACTCACGATGTCGGAGCCGAAGGGCTTCGTGCTGGGGTTGCGGACGGAGCTGCTGGCCAGGGACCAGACCTTGGTTTTGTGCTTGAAGGCAGCCCTCACCTTTGAAAGCAGAAGGAAAGGCCCCGTTAGAACTGCAGCAACTTCAGAGGCTGAGAGATCAAGCAGAGGTTCCTGGAAGCGGTCTCTAGGACACCCCACATACGACAGAGGGCAAAATCCCAAAACTCTCCCACTTAGAGTCGGTGCCAGGATCCGTCTCGGAGGCGATAGCTCCGGGGCTGAGCCTGTTGCCCCTGGCAAGGTGGCTCAGGCTGGCATTCCCAGACAGCAGCCTGGCAGGGCCCCCGTCCTGCTCTCTGGCCCTCTCAGAAAACAAAAGCCCGCTTCCCACTGTCAGGAGGAAGAAGGGGCATACCTCTGAGTTCAGGAGACAGTGAAAGAGGAAAATGAACAGGCCCTGGGGGAGAGGAAGGAAAGGCATTAGAGCCGTGTGCAGGCTGCCACGAACCCTTGCCTGCCCACACCCTGGGAGCGGCCCTGGTGTGCGCACAGCAGGCCTGGCCGTGATTCTGCACCCTGGGGCCCGGCGTCCATGCAATGCCCGAGGGGCAGCCTAGACCCAGCGCTGGCAGGACCAGGCCCTCAGGGTCCCCAGAAGTCTCCCGTGTACTGGAACTGCCCTGTGCTCCCCACCCGCCCCATGCACACCTGCTGTTGGTGTGCCCACGGCCTCTGGCCTTCCCAAGGGTCCCAGCGAGCTCTACCTGCAAGGAGTTGAGTGTTGCAAACATGTACTGGAAGACCAGGGCGCGGTCGTTGACGGCAAGCACGCCGAACACCCACGAGGTGCCCAGGATGGGCAGCAGCACCGCCACGGCCTTTGCTGTCAACCTGGAGGAGAAACAGCGACGGTCCAGCTGTGAATAGGCGGGCGGCGCGCTGCGAGGTTCTGCCCGGGCGAGCACAGCCTGCCGGGAGCCGGACCCGGCCAGGTGCCTGCAGGCGAGCCCGGCGAGGCTCGTGGCTGGTATGGGCCGGAGTGTTTTCACCTGGGCAGGAGGGACGCGTCAGCTGCTCCGCTCTCTCATTGCCACACAGCCTCGTGCAGCCTGGAGTCTCGAGGAGAGGCAGCCTATCCAGGGAGGGAGTGCCTCTGGGCTGAGCCAGGAGGGAACCAGGATGAGGTAGCAGGCGAGACTGGGCTGAAGCAGGGCAGCCCAGGACTCCTGGGGGCCGAGGGAGGTCAGGAAAGGGCTGGAGCCAGAGACTAACGCTTCTTGACATAATCTAAAAAGACCCAGGCTCATAGTGAGATGCAACAGCTGCTGCTATTTCTCCGGGCCCCCTGGGCTGTGGCTGTGTGTCCTCTGCTGCCTGTCTGAGTCCTGCAGACACCAGAGCCCGTGTGACGGGATGGTGCGGTCTCAGGGGCGGCGCTGGCTGGCCACATGCATGGACACGGCGCGGAGGAGGCACTAAAGGACACTCTGTGCACCGTGTGCCAACCTGAGCCCTGTCCTCTCCCGCACAAGGTCCATAGCACGTGTTTCTATGTCTTAGAGGCCACAGGCCCCTGATGCAGGCCAGACAGTAGGCATAGTGACCCCATTTTACAGATAAGAAAACGGAGGGCCCGCAGCTCCCACGATGGATGAACTGGCAGGTCTCACCATCTGCAGATGCCCGGCCCCTGGCCAGTTTCAGCACCCACCCGACTCCACTGACCTCTCCTCCTGCCAGCATCTGCCCTCCCGCACTCAAACCCCATTCCTTCCCCATTGCCCAGCCCTTTCCTCATTGGCTGTGATCTCACTGAAACAGCCAATCAGGTTGCCGCACTGTCCCTGTGCAGAAAGGGACATGTGACTTGTGCCGGCCAATCAGAGAGAGTCTTTGGACTAAAGCTCTTGCTGGGGTCCCACCAGGCCATCGCGGCATCCCCTCAGACCTTGCTGGCTGTCCTGGTCTGTGGCTTTACTGCACCTAGATTCTGGGGTCGGTTCTGCTCCTCACAGCCCTGCAAGGGAGCCCCTCTCCCATGGAGCACTGTCTCTGCTCCACCTAGCCGGCCTTGGGTGCCGGGAGCCAGCTGTACCCTGGCCACTCTCAGGCCAACCACCGTTTCTGAGATGCAGGAAGTCATGGTACCCTCCTTGCTTCTGCAAAGCTGGGGTTTCCTCAGTAGGGGTGGGGTCCTCAGCATCTGAGCTTTAGAGAAAGCCCAGGGAACAAGGACCCTGTTGCCCAGCGCAGCCACTGCGACATGCCTTAATTTACCCCTGTACTTGGCAAGTGGCTGAGTCCGCCTCCCTTCCAGGCTGTGCGGTCCCTAAGGGCCGGACTTCGCCTTTTGTCTCTGCGGCCCCGAAGTGCAGCGCTGTGCCAGGACTCGGAGGCCTTCGACAGTCACCGCTGAACAAATGAATCCATGCGGGTGGGCGTGCAGGAGAGCCACACAGGGGCACAGCGGCCCCAGGAGGAGGCGAACATGGCCGCAGCGAGCCGGCGTCAGAAGCCCGGGATCCCGGCACTCATGGCTCCTGCGGCAGATTCGTAAACGAGGACTGTTTCACCGCGTCAGGGAGCCGCAGCCCTGTTCTCAGAATGTTGACAGGATAGGACTAAAACTCCTGTCCCTGGAAACCCCAGCGCCATGCGTTATCCAGCCGCAGTCGTTAGATCCCAGAGAAGACGTATTGGGAAGGAGCAGCTGCTGAGAAATTGGCATCACGTTGCTGCCCTCGTTACGGTGACAGTTTGTTTGTCCTGACAACTAGACGCACATCTAGTTGCGCTCTCTGAGGGCCGTTAGCGTGGGCAGGGCGCCAGCATTGTTGCCTTGGCCAACACAGCAAAGAAGGGACTATGATCCCAGAGGCGGCCCTGGGCAGGTGGGCACCGCGAGGCCCGCTTCCTCCCAATGCCGCGGCCCCTGGGGCTCTGCCAGGACAGGGCTAGGCACGGCGCTCAGGCCTGGCACGCCTCCACTCCCACGCACATCTCCAGGGCTTTCCCACCCTTGCTGCCCGCCCTGGGTTCCAGATCTCACTTGAAAGTGCTGAGTTTGGAATTGTGATCAGCGAATACAGGTGTTTTGTGGGTTTTTTTGGGTGGTACTGGGGGTGGAACCCAGAGGCTTTCTACCTCTGGGCTATGCTCCCAGACCTATTTTTATTTTATTTGGAAACAGGGTCTCACTAAGTTGCTGAGAGCCTCACTAAGTAGCTGAGGCTGGCTTCGAACTTAAGGAGCGGGCCAACCCGGGTAGGGCCCTGGGGCAGGTGTGGCCTCTTGCTCCCTTAATAAGCCCCTGGGCTCACGAATGCCCCCGGGCTGCGCCTGGAGCCTCCCCGGACGCTGTGCCCCCTTCCTGCTGGCCGCCCTGCCTCGGCGGCCTGGGAGCCAAGTGGGGTTGAGGAGATGGGCCGATGCTGGAGGAGGCTGAGGACCTGGCCTGGGTCAGACTTGGCCTTAGAGGAGCCGAGGGTGGCGGGGTGGCGGCTGCGCCCAGTGCCCTCTGCAGGAGCCACGACCCTGCTGGCACACACAGGCCTGGGCCTGGATACAGTCTCTGCTGGAGGCTGGGGCTGGGCCAGCGCTGCAGGCCTTGAACATGAGGGGCCCTGGGGGCTGAAGATGCTGGAGGAAGAGCCAGCGGCTCCTGACCAGCACGTGGCGGGTGAGGGCGAGGACAGGCCAGTCCTACGGCAGCCCTCTCTCCCAACGGGGAGGGAAGGAAATGGCTCCTGATCCCGGCACAGCCTCAAAGGTTCCAGGGGCCGAAGGAGCCCAAGAGGCTGCAGCCGCCTGTCAGGTTAATTTACAGTGTTTGGATTTCTTATGGTATAATCATCTCATCGATTTGCTGCCGGCTGGTTTATGGCTTCTGCTCTCAGTCAGAAAAGATACACTATAGCTAAAGCCACTCACAGAATGTCCCCGGGCTGTAGCCAGGCCCTGTGATTACAAAACCCTGGGGTAGGACCCCAGCATCAGGGTGGACCAAGGGACTTGGGCCCAGGAGTCTGCGGGGACCCCACCCCAGCAGCACTGGCCCAGCAGTCACCGTCCTCCAGGCCCAGGTCCACCAGAGCAGGAGAGAGGGGCTCTCCCGTGGACTGAACTCCTGCTGTGGCCGCTCTGCTACCAGGAGGGGGCGCTGGTCCTCCGCTGGGGTCACCTGCAGCTCCCGCAAGGCAGGGGTGCAAGCTCTGGACCCTCGGTAGGATCTCTGCCCCTCTGGGATCTTCCTCCACGTGGCAGACCCATGAAGAGGGTCTTGTTATCACCCCCACTCTATGGTGGGGAAGGAGCTAAACAGCTCAGGATCCAGCAAAGGGCGGGGCTGCCCACCAAACCTTTCCTGCCGCCCCAGCCGCCTCTCTGCCTGGGTGGAGCAGTCGCGGCGATGTCTGCCAGACCCTGTGTTATACACTGAGGGCCGCGGGCTGTGCTGGGACAGTGTCCTGAGTCACTGGGTAGAGTAAGGAACCCAGCAAGGGCATGAAGGCGGCCTGCCATGGGGTCACAGGGCCACCAGGCAAGCTGAGACTGGACGACCGCCACCAGAGGCCAGTGTGGCTGCCTCTGCGGGCTCGGGCGCTGTGGACAGCGAGGTCAACTTACTTGAAGGCGCTGGGGTCTCCGTGCACCTTGTATTTGTCTGCACTGATCTGGGAGATGACCCTGGTAACCGCGATGAGGATGCCGAGGTTGACCTGCAGGGAGCAGTGGGAGACACGTGAGGAGCCCGGTGGCAGGTGCAGGACATCCGAGTCCACTCATGGCCATCCTTTGAGCCCATCGCTGGGACATGTGTGCGTGTGTACTAGGGGATTGAACCCAGGGCCATTCTACCTCTAAGCTATACCTCTAGGCCATTTTATTTTTTATTTTGAAACAGGGTTTCACTAAGTCACTGAGGCTGGCAGTGAACCTGCAGTCCTCCTGCCTCAGCCTTCCAAGTACCAGGATTATGGGCGTGTGCTACTACACCCCGCTCGCCAGGATGAGTCAAACCCCAATCATCAGGCATTTGGCAGCACAGAGCACACGGGAGCCTGCCCGCCCGAGCTCATGACCTCCGAGAAGAGACAGCAGGGACAGGTTCTCACACTCTGGAGCACACCACGGCGGGAGCAGGGGAGCGGAGTCTTCAGGCTCAGGTGGCTCTGGGCTCCAAGTTGACCTCCCGCTTACATACTCCACCTGACCCCGGCCCATTACCCAGGGCCGCGGGACCTCAGATCCCCGTTTGGTGAGATGGAATAAAGTGTCCCCGCGCAATCAGATTGTGGAAAAACATAAGTTCCACCTGCCCAGCCCCAGCACAGGGCCTGACCCTGGCTCCTTTCCCTCGCCCCAGGCCTTGGGCTGTGTGATGCTTGGAAGCCATAATGGTGGGGCCCCATCTCACCCATAAACCCTCCTGGTAGAAGGACCTGCTGGGAGACCCCCTGGGACCTACCAGGGACCCCTTTGGGACCCGCTGGCTGGCAGGCACTTGGGTCTCTGCTGGAGGCTTCAGCACACCCACTCCCTCTCCCAAGCTGCTCTCCAGGGTCCTGAGCAGGAGGGGCCCCCAGGGACAGTGAGGGGAGGGGAGCCCCAGGTTCCTTTTGCTGCAGGGTCCAGAGATGGGCTTGGGGGGAGGCTTGCTGTGGCCAGACCCCTGGATTTTTAAAAATTCTGAAATCATAGACACATCTGGGGAGCAGCTGCAGGCTAAAATCCTCCATATGCCCCTCCAGCAATGACAAAGCTCCCCCTCCTGGCCCATGGGCAGCGCCGGCCTGTGCCTGCCTGTGGCAGTCCCTGGGGGTGGCAGCGCGGCTGGTTCCCACCCCAGCCACACAGTTAGGTGGTGGCCAGTCCAGGACACTGTGCTGTGGGCCTTTCTGAGGCTCCTCTGCTAAGCTGAACTTATCTTGGAGTCTGGGAGACACATCCCCCTCTGGGACTTTGCTTACTCCCAGCCCCCTACCACAGCTCCCATAATCCAACAGGAGCACCTGCTGAAGGCTCCGCAAGAGACGGCTCCCAGTCTGCCAAGGCTCCGGCACCACGGCCTCTGTTCCAGGGGAGAGCGGCCGGGTGGGCGCCGGCACCCCATCCGGCTGTCACTCTTGTTTATTACAGCAGGAGGTGAGCGGAGCCCTAACGGCCACTTCCCGTTTGGCGCCTGGGCCTCCCTGGCAGTCTCGGTGCCCGGTGGGCGGCCCAGCTCTCCCGATCAGTGTCTCCACCCCACCCACCCGATATGCCCTTATTCTCTCATCTGAATTGACGTCTCCCGAGGTCCGGGAAGATAAAAGCAGCAGACACATTATCTGCCCGGCACAGCGCTGCAGAAAGAGCATGTCCCACCACCGACTGTCACAGACAAGAAAGCCACATTCGGCTGCGTGGGCAGCGGGCAGCGGGGGACAGCTGGCCGGCCTCCAGAGACAGTCACGTCCTATTCAACTCAGTGACGAAGGAAAGGGCAGCCGATCTGTGGCCACTGCGGCCAGCACCTCACCCTGGAGCCCGCGGACAGGGCACTCCGCCGGCCCTGTGCCTGGAAGCCCAGCCTGGCCTGCAGAGCCGGACACCCTGTCACGGAGCACGGGCAGGGGCCGCAGAGCCTGCAGCCCTCCCCGAGACTCAGTGGTGTTCTTGAAAAATAAAAAAAGTGCTTTTCTATGTATACGCCTTCAGCTCATTTCTAAAATTCTGAGGTTCTTTATTTTCCAAAATAATTCTTCCAGCAGCCTCCTCATTTGGGGGAGATTTCCCCGAGTCCTCCCTTAGCCGAGTCATTCTGTCCACATCAGGGACTCAGACCCCCTCCATGTGCACACCTGGCAAAAGCTGGACCTCCTCGGTCACGACAGAAACTGGACCCAACTCAGATAAACCCCAGCGGACAGCGGTTTGGCTCCCGTGTCTGTCTATACCGCGGGCGCTGTGGATGAGACACAGACAAGCCTGCTCTTCCCGCGCCGGGGAGCCAGAGGCACCAGCAGCGGGCACGCGGGCACGCCTCCCTTCTCTGCAGAGGCCCCGGGGCACACGAGAAGTGAGGGAGGCCTTCTGTGGGAGGCCAGAGCCAGGAAACTGAGGAGCAGACACGGGGGCACTTGGTTCACATATTAAGAATGTTCCCTCAGCTTTTCCGTTAAATTTCTAAAGCCTGAGTGTTACAAAATCAACTAAAATTTAATATCAAACAATTATGAGATTAAAGGGGGAAATAACGGGAGCTCATTTCCTGTGCAGTGCTCAGGCAGCGGCTTTGGTCAGGAGGGAGAGATTTCACCAGGCAGGCAGGGCCCTCGAGCCTGGGAGGGGGAGGCCGCCTGGCCGCCGCGGGCAGACCCAGATGCTTGGAGTGAGCCCAGGTCCTGTGACATCTGGACCCTGTGAAAGGAGTCTCTGCCCGGGAGCTTCCAAGAGGATGACAGGCCTGGTGAAGGGTTCCCAGACCGAGATGGCCAGGAGCGACTGACTCAAGATTCCGGGCCCTTGTTATTTTCTGGCTGTTGCGCAGGAAAGAACCACACTAGCTGTAGTAGCAGCAGAGCGGCTCGTGTAATTAGGTGTTCTAATTCATCCTCTTCCCATTTCTGCAGAGCCTTCCTTGGGTTTTATCTGCCCCTCTATTTCAGAGTGGGTCTGTCTGGCTCACTGGCAGGCCTGTGCCCCCTGCCTGTTTTGGGACACGCCTGCCCGCGTGGCTTCAGGAGAGGAGGCGCCCCTCGCTGTGGCCTCTGATCCTGCGTCGGCAGAGTGAAGCAGGAGCCGGCGGGTGCAGGGACACCGGCCTCGTATTTCATGAAAATGCTCCAGGCCGGGCGTATGCTGTGCCCGCCTTCCACCAGGATCTGGAGCAGGGCCTGAGCGCGAAGCTGTGTGAGGTGACTGTCGGGGGCAGCTCATCAGCCAGCATCGCCCCCCAGAGCAGCCATAAACTGCTAATGGCCGATGTAAATTAAAAAAAAAAAAATGCAGCTGCATTTCAGAAAAAAAAAAATAGAGATGTACACGTGGGCAAACTGTAAAGCAGAGCCCACATGCATGATTACCAGGAAGAACAAGAACACGGTGACCTCCATGGGGAGGGAGGAATAGCGGCTGGCGTCCCTGGTGCTGGACCTGGCTGCTTCTCTACCAGGCTCAGGGTCACCTGGGAGGCTGTGGAAACCACTGGGATGTACGGCAGCATCACACCAGGAGAGGCTTTTCTTTTCTTTCTTTCTTTCTTTCTTTCTTTCTTTCTTTCTTTCTTTCTTTCTCTTTCTCTCTCTCTCTCTCTCTCTCTCTCTCTCTCTCTCTCACACACACACACACACACACACACACACACACAGAGGAGAGAGTTCACTCACACACACACACACTTATTTCTGTGTCTGTATTGTCTCTCTCTCCCATGGATCTGTGTCTGCCCTATAACTGTATGTATCTCTGTCTCCACGGTGCTGTCTTCGTCTGTGTATCTTTGTATCTATGTTTGTCTGAGACTGTATCTCCTGTCTCCATGTTTGCGGTTCTCCCTCTGTCTTCCCATCTTTGTATCTATACTTATGTTTGCAATGGTATCTACGGTATCTACGCATCCCCAGGGTTCTGTCGGTATCTGTCTCTGTCTTTAAGTCTGCAGCTCTGTCTGTGCAGCTGTGTCTTTGTATCTGTGCCTTTGTGTCTAGGTGTCTGTGTCTCTATTTGCACCTATTCATGTAGCATCCTGGCTCCTCCTCAGGGGAGAGGAGGTTTCTAGCCAGAGAGACTCCTTTCTTCCCTAGACCCGGGTGTGTACTCTGCTCCTGGGAGAGGCCAGCACAGCCAGGTGCCCTGCTGTCTGTCGCGTGGGTGTGCAGCGCCGTAGCTTCTATAGAATCTGGTGCTACCGGCCAAATGGCAAACTTATGTTAAAGCCCTCACCCCACGGCCTCAGAATGTAGCCGCATTTTTAGGTAGGCTCTTTAAGGAGGTGGTCATGTTAAAATGAGGTCACTAGCTCGGCCAGATGGTGCACGCTTGGAATCCCAGCATTCAGGAAGCTGAGACAGGAGGATCGCGGTTTGTAGCCAGCCTCAGCTACTTAGTGAGGCACTCCGTAACTCTGTGACACCCTGCTTCAAAATAAAGAGTAAAAAATAGGGCAGGGGTGTAGCTCAGAGGTTGAATGCCCCTGGGTTCCATCCCAGACCCGCAAAAATAAATAAATAAATAAATAAATAAATAAATAAATAAATAAATAAAATGAGGTCACCAGGGTGGCCCCTAATCAAATAGGATAGTTGGTCCCACACAGAGGTTACAACCCCTGGGGAGGATACATGTCTCCTTTGGCCATTGACAAGCCAGGAAGAGAAGACTCCAAAGAGACCAGCCCCACTGAGACCTTCATCTTGCTTTCCCAAATAGTAAAGGAATCATCCCTCAGTTTCAGCCCCTGGCCCCGTGAGATGCAGTAACAGCGAAGCAGACTCAGACACCAGGGAACTGCCGGCCCCGTGGGCATTAAGAACCCTGCAATAGCCAGGGAGTGAGCCTCCGTCCTCTTCACGGTCCAGGAGAACCTCTGTGAAGGGCGGTGGGCTGAGTGTGGCTGGAAGAGTAGCGATGGTAGGGCGGTGGTTTCTGGCGCTGGGTTCTGCCCTTATCTCCTCAGCAGGAAGCCCAGCAGGCCTGCTGGGACCCCTCACTGCCTCTAGAGCCCTGCCCCTTCAGGATGGACCCAGCTGGGACACCGGAAGCCACAGGGTCCCCACCACGCCTTTCCAAAACGATCTTAACATTAAATTGGCAGAAGAGGGGTGTTCTAGACGTACGTGATGTTGAAACACAGACTCCCCTAACCCGAGCCTTCTCCAGCGAGCCGCCTTCCCCAGCATCCTTCCACACTCGCACAGAGGGCCACGTGGGGCCTTCGACATTTTACACAAATGGGGTCAGGCTGTGCTTGACATCGGAAACTTGCTTTCTGCTTTTGGAAGGAAGGCAGAGGCCTCCGGGTAAATGAGGGTGTGACTCCGGAGGGCACGGGCCACTCAATCCTCCGGAGAGGCGGCGCGCGAGATGTCCCCAGTCATCAAGACCCTCCACTGCGCGCCCCGGACTGGAGAACTGCCTCCAGGGAGTAATAACTCCAGCTTGGCAGGCCTCAGACTCTGCCATGGCTGCTCAGCTCCGCAGCTGCAGTCTGCAAGCAGCTACAGACATTTCCCGACTGGCGAAATGTGGCTGCCCCCCGGTAGATGGGGGCCTGCTAACAGGCCATACTTCAGACCCGGCCCTCGACCCCGGGGTCCTTTAGGGCTGCCTGCACCTCCTTTCAGCTCTAGACTTGCCCACTTACTTCTCATGTCCCAGGAGGACACCCAGGCCCCCATGCCGGCTGCCTCTAGAATGACCTGGGAGCTTGTAAAGCAGGTCCAGAGCTGGGCGTGGGGCTCATTCCTGTCATCCCAGTACTCGGGAGGCCAAGGCAGGAAGATTGCAGATTTGAGGACAGCCTCGGAAAGTAGTGAGACTCTCATCAACCTAGCGAGACCCGTTTTTAAATAAGAAAACGGGCCGGGCGTGGTGGCGCACACTTGTAATCCCAATGCTTGGGAGGCTGAGACAGGAGAATCACACAGGTTTGAAGCCAGCCTCAGCTACTTCGTGAGGGTCTCAGCAACTTAGTCAGACTCTGTTTCCTAATAAAGATTTTTAAAAAATAGGTTTTGGAGTATAGCCCAGAGGTAGAAAAGCCCCTGGGTTCTACACCCAGTACCACCAAAAAAGAAAAAGAAAAAGAAAGAAAATCGGGCTGGTGGTATAGCTCAGAGGTAGAATGCCTCTGGGTTCAATCCCCAGTACCATAAATAAATAAATCAAGCAAGCAAGCAAGTTCGGTGAGCCCTAAACCTCTGGGGTGTGAAGGTCAGGCAGAAGTTTTAAATCTCCCCAGGCGATTCCATGACATGACAGGTTGGAGGGCCTTTGCCCATGAGGGTTGGAGAGGGACACGGGCCGCAGGTAGTGACGTGACCCTGGGAGGCCTGGGCATGAGTCCCTGGCACCCATCCCACATCGGGAGTAGTGGTAGAGAAGGATCCAGGCTGACCAGCCTCAGAACCCAGCTGCCACCGGCCAGAGTCAGATGCCTGACTCAATTCCCCAGGAAACGCCCGCACAGTGCGGCTCTGCCTGGCCCGCAGCCCTGGAGAGTCTGTCCATGGAGAAACAGAGACAAGCGCCTCGCCTGGACACAAGCGGCTCCCCTTCCTCCCTTAGTCCTCAAAGCTCCCTCAAGCCCTCCAGTAGCCGTCCTCCGCCAGAGAGTCTAAGAGGGCACACAGTCTGTTCTCAACATGCCTCTACCTTTGGTTGTCAGAGCAGTGGTCCTCCTGGACCCCAGGAGCCAGGAGGAAGAGGATGGAGACCTCCCTCCAACACTCAGGTCCCGGGGTGGGCTCGGGAGTGATGGTCCTCAGGCAGCCCCGGGACAGCAGCCTGAGAAGCTCATCAGCCCAGGACTAGGCGTCGCCTCCACAGTAAAAGCAACTGGGAGAAAAAGAGTGGCCAATGCTTTTTGTGAACACACAGGGTGGAAGCCCTGCCCACCAGGCTCCCCTCCTGGCACAGAGAGGACCACCCAGAGCAGATGCCATCACCCACACGCCTGCGCCCTCCCGGCCTGGCCAGGGCATGTTCACTGCTCATCCCGGGCAGAGGCTCAGCCCCTGGGAGCAGCTGTCCCTCGGAGTCACAGAGCCACCACAGGGACTGAGCTACAGATACAAGCCCTGGGCAGGGGCGGCCCCAGGTGGGATCCAGCCCAGCTGCTGGCCTCCAGGCTTCCAAGGTCCCCTTCTGCGTGGCCAGCAGGTCACAAAGGAATGACCCCACGGCCCTCGGAGCACGCTGCAGTGCAGGGGAGCCCGGCGGGTGCCGTGGGACGGCCGGGACCCCTGTGCAGGGTGATGCCCAGCCAGCAGCAGCGGTGATGTCCCCTCCTCCTGTCCCTCTGGAAGCCCTTCAGCCAAGAAGCTGCTGCGGCGCTCGTGTGGCGTGGGGGTGGCTGAGCAGAATTTCAATGAAGAAGGAACAGACCCAGCCTTTCAGCATCTCCCTCGGATTCCTTCCTAATGACCACTGGAGCCCACAGCCTCAGCCGGCGCCACAGGACGGGGCCAGTCAGACGGGCTCTCAGCTGGACAGCTGGAGAAGGGAGTGGGGCTGAGACCGAGGGGTGGACTCATGATGTTTATGACGTGTGGGCTTGGAGGGAGGCTGAGGAGGCGGCTTCGGATGCCACCAAGACCCTCCTCTCCAGGAAGTCACCAGATACCCTTCACGTGAGCAAATGTATGGATGAGCCGTCGGGATCGCGAGTTCACGACCGCTGCCCTGGCCGGGGCTGGGGTCCCCTTCGGGGAGTGGTGACAAAAGGGGATGTCAATGCCTGTGGGTCTCTGGGGAGAGCCCTGTTGGCATCTCTCAGCACCAGTACCCCGGGCCTAAGAAGGACTCAACACCCATCAGAGGGGTCAGGGCCTCCATGGACCGCTGCCGGGCCTCCGTCGGGAGTCCTGGCCCCATGGCACTTGGAGACATGCTGGAGGATTTGCACAGCACTATCAGGGAAACCTCAGAGGAGGCCCTGCCCGCACACCGTTCCCCTTCCCTGAGTTTCAGAGCCCAGCACGGATGCACAGGTGTGTCAGGGAAGCAGAGAGTAGCCGGCCTGGCCCTGCCCTGCCCTGCCCCGCCCCGCCCCTCCCCGCCCCGCCCCGCCCCATCCCGCCCTGCCTGGCCCTGACCTGCCCCGCCCCGCCCTGCCTGGCCCCGCCCCATCCCGCCCTGGCACAGGCTCGGCTCACAGTCCCTGAGTGGTGTGTGTGAGAGGAAGCTGGGAAGGGGAAGGTGGATTCAGGACATGCACTCTGCTAGGGGAGGGGAGGGCCCCCAACAGCCTCCGTACAGCCACAGGTAGTCTGAAGAGGACAGTCTGACGGCTACTCTTGGTACCTTGGGCCTCATTTGGGGAAGCCCAGATCCTCAGAGGCGGGGCGCAGAGCTGAGAGGGGACAGAACATGCTCTAGCCACCCTCCTCCTCACAGTGACCCCCCGCATGCCCAGCCCCCGGAGCCCAGGAGCTGACCTCCCGAGGGGTCAGGTGAGGCAGGCCTGACCCATCGGCTGGCCACATCCCATGGACCCACAGAAGCCAATCAGAAGCAACCCTGGGACCTGCCCTCGGGCTGCTGGACAGACCCTCCCGCTCCACCCGGCACTGCAGAGTTGCCTGGTCTCCCAATACCATCATGCAAACACCCAGGAAGGCCTGCTGGGGTTTGCATGATGGTACAGGCAGAGAGGCTGAGCCCGGACGGGGCAGGGCTCTGGATGGATGGCCTCTGGGTGGATGCTGAGCACCTCACCGGCGGCATCGGGCCAGGAGTAGCTACCATCCCCTGCACCCAGGTTGCCCTGCACCATCTGCTACGGCTTAAACGTTGGCCTCTTCCTCCCATCTCCTGTCCACATTTGATTTCCACTATAACCGTATTAAGAGCAGGCCATTTAGGAAGTGATTGGGTCATGGGAGCGCAGCCCTCGGGGATGGATTCATGCTGTCAAGAGAAGACTAGCCACTCCTCCTCTGTCCCTTTGACCCTGCTCTCTGCCCTGAGACACAGCGGGATGGCCCTCACCCTGCCCTTCCCAGCCTCCCGCGGGAAAGCGAGCTCCTGTTCTTTGTAAGTCCCCTGGTCTCCGGTATCTCAGATGGCTTGTAGCAGCACAGAGCAGACCAAGAGACCATCTCTGCCAGCAGCAGTTTTAGTGCAAGGGAGGGTCAGGGCATGCAAAGGCGTCTCTGAATCTTTGAAAGGAAGATGCTTATACAGTGGAGCCTTTGTTCTTGCCCGTGGGTGGGAGGCCACAAATGGGGACACACTGGGACCCCCTTTGGATGGCCGCAGGGAGTCAGCCGGAGCCTCTGTCCCTCTCCGTTGGGCATGCGAGGGCCCGTGTGGGCTTGGCACACTCCCATTCCCTACCACCACCCGGTGCAACTGGAGCCCAGACCCCAAGGGACCAAGGTCCAGGGAGCAGGTCAGGATTCCCAGAAGGCCCGCCCTCGCCGCCTGGGGGTCCAGCAATGCGGCCCTGGGCTGAGTCCTCAGTGGTATTAAAAGGGAAAGAAGTAAGGCTGCCCAGACAGTGCTACAAACTGCCCGGAGCGCCACTGCCATCCTTACGCTGCTGAGAGACACTTCAGCACGGTGCCGAGGGCCTTCTCAGGGAGCCGACTCCCCCTGCAGTCTACCTGCCACAGCGTGGGTTGAGCCCTACCCAACTCTAACCCCAGGCTTAGAGTGTACCCAAGCCTGGCCAATCAGAGCATCTCTCTCCTCCAGCCTTAATGAGGGCTGGCCAGTCAGAGCATCTTTCTCCTTTAGCTTCAGTGAGTCCTGACCAATTAGAACATTCCTCTCCTCTAGCCTCTATGAGGGCTAACCAATCAGAGATCCTTCTCCTTAGCCTCAGTGAGGGCTGGCCAATCAGAGTAGCCCTCTCCTCCTGCCTCACTTTGGACTAGCCAATCAATATTCCTCCCCTTCAGTCTCAGTGAGGCCTGGCCAGTTAGAATATTCCTCTCCTTCAGCCTCAGTAAAGGCTGGCCAATCGGAGTACTCCTAACCCCTCTGGCCTCAGTGAGGGATGGCCAGTCAGAGCATTCTTCATCTTAAGCCTCACTGAGGGCTGGTCAATCAGAGTAGTCCTCTGCTCCAGCCTCAGTAAAGGATGGCCAATCAGCACATCCCTATCCTTCAGCCTCAGTGGAGGCTGGCCAATCAGTACTCCTCTCCTCCAGCTCTGTGAGGGGCCCGCCGTGGTCAGAGATGGCTGCTGGCCCATCAGAAAGGATGCAACTCAACCCCAGGGCTCTATGGGAAAGGTTGGTTGAACTGCAGCAGTGACAGCCATGGTAGCTCTGTAACCAAAATTTCATGTGGGCCTGGCTGCTGCTAACATCTGTGCAGCCCGGGTACTGGCACTGTGAGCAGGGCGGCTGCCTGGGTACACAGCAGAACGCTGGGCCTGTCTCTGTGCCCGCGCTGCAGCCAGGAGCGCCGAGGGCCTGGGCTGGACTGCTTGAGAACCCTGCACGTTCTGGGGGACGGCAAGGAAACTGAGCTGGGGGTCGGCAATGCCGTGATGCCAGGCCCTTGGGATGCATCCTCAGGAGCCCGGGGCCACCCTCAGACCCGCTGCCCACCCCAGCCCAGCTCTGACCCCACAGACGGGAACTTACCACGATCACCAGCAGGGCAGGGGCCACGAAGGCCCAGATGGCACCACTCCCCAGGGACAGCCAGCAGCTGTGGGGAGAAGCAGAACATTAGTCACCGCCGCCGCCGCTGTCCAGCTGTGCCTGGCTGCCTCTCAGCTGGGCCCCCAGCCACCGTCCTAACCGCAGTCCTAATCCCCACAAACGCTTCTTAATCCACGGTGAGCTCCGGTGTCACCATCTTGGAAAGGTTTCTCCAGAACTGCAGATTGGTGTCAGTAACCTTTGAAGTGTCTGGCCCAAATCTAAAGTAGGGTTTTATTTCATTACCCAAATCAACACATACACCTCTGCCAGGACCTGCGTCCTTGCACATTTCCAACACTGGCCCTAGAGGTGGCCGTCACAAGGAGGCACCCCACAGACAGCCCTGTCTGAGGCTCATGTCTAGACGCCCAGGGCCAGAGGAGACACCTTTCCTGAGGCCTCTATGTGAGAGAAAATGCTAAGCAGGTCTCCAGGACCCTCAAAGGCGCATCCAAGCCAGGCTTTGGATTCCACAGGGACAAGTCTGTGCTTCCACTGTTTCACGCACAACCATAAGTCCCTGAGGTCCCCCCTTCCCTGTCCTGTCCAGAAACCCAGTGAACCCCTCAACCCGGCCTGCTGCCAGGCTTCAGGCATGGGGCCAGGAGAGAGGCTGATGTTGGAGCCGGGTCAAGGCTGAAATCAAGTGGCTGGCACCTGCGAGCCCTGGGCAACACAGAACAGTTGATGCCCTGGAGACGCGCTCGAGAGGGACGCTGCTTTCTCTAGCGCTGAGCTTCAGCAGCCAGGAGGGAGGGCGCGGGTGGAGAGGGGTAGCTCACGGTTCTGTGCGTCCTCAGCCGGAGGAGCCCGAGGCTGTGCAGCGCTTTCTCTTCTCGTGGACACCCTTCTCCTGTGCCCTCACGTGCCTCAGCCTGGTGACCAGGCGCAGCCCACCTCCCGGTGCACGTCAGGTTACAGTATTGGTACCTTTGAATACTCACTCAGCTATAACTATTGGGCACTTACTGTATACTATGCACTTGCTGGCCACCCCACAAAGACCCGCACGGTCACATAATGGTGGAGGGCCAGAACTGTGCTTCTGAGAATGCACAGGGATGAGGAAATCCTCATCAGAGTCTCCCAGCAGCCGCCACTCCTCCTGGCACTGCGGCAACCCTCTTACCAGTTGCGAGAGCACAGCCAGGGTTGTTTCTCACTCCCTCTGGTCCAGGGCTTTCTTACAGCTGGAACCCAGAAGCTGTGCGCCCTGCACCCAGGCGGATGTGAAGGCCGAGGCTGTGGGGCCGCCCCGCCCCCCGGGGCCCTTGCCCTGGAAGCCCCCGAGCTCAGGAACGGGTGCTGGAAGGGAGACCACACTTACTTGCTGCTCGTCCCGTAACTGTCCGTGGCGGAGGAGATAGAAACGATGCAGATGAGAAGAGGGGACCCTGAGGAGAGCCAGAGCAGGTTCCGTCAGCCCGGCGGGGCCCAGAACGGAGGATGGTTAGGTTTTACCCCCAGATGAAAGGGAACTCACAAAGGAGATTAAGTTGCCATAGAGGGAAATAAATGGAATGACATTTCCTCCCCTGCTGAGCCTGCGCTCAGAGGCCGCTCTCCGCCACACTGATGCACAGACTCGCGAACGCTTGCCCTCATGCTGGCTCCCGGCGTCCGCACACACTCCCTGGGGATATATTCTCTTTTACTTGCCCCCCTGCTCCTCCCAGGCCCTGTCACGGCACCTGGCCACCAGCCATCCTCAAGGATGGTTAATCTGAGACCTCCACCACCCCTGGCTCAGCTCCTGCACGGTCCTGGCGTTTCCAAAAACAGGTAATCGCCTGCGGGCTGGCCTACTGCCAGGGTGAACTTGCAGGAGAAGCCCGTCTCCGTGGGGCTCAGCCAGCAGCGTCTTGCAGCGAGGCCTCTGCTCCTCCAGGTCAGCCTCTAGCTCCTTTTTAATTAATGGTCAAGGTTGAGAGATTCCCGCTGCCTGCAGATCGTCTTTACTTGGGCCCAAGGCCAACAAGCCCAGTTGGGATGAAGGACGCAGTTCACAGGCTCCTGACGCAATTAATTATGGGGCAGGTGACAGGAAGATAGATGGGGCCGCGGAGTGACGGAGCTGCTGGCAGGAGAGTGCGAGCCCTGCGGGACCACACACGTTGGTATTAGGAGCCACGCAGTTCCAGCCCAAGTTGTCAGGCAGGAATATAACTCAGGGTGCCTGGACCTCCTTGTTCTTCAAAAGAACTTGGAAATTTCATGCAAAGCCTCTTGGCAAGTAACTCGTTTTTCTCCAGTGTTGTCCAGATCAAATACAACATTCCTTCAGGCTGGCTTGACTGGACACACACACACACACACACACACACACACACACACACACCCCTAGTAAAATGCTAGGTATTTGGCTCTCCTGTCTTCCAAATCCTCAGCCAGTCACCCGACTGGGGCTCCCTGGACACTCACCGGGCCTCAGGGGAAGTGGGAGCAGAGGCATCGTGTGACCATCCCGCAGGCGCAGAGGCGGGCACAGGACTCCGTGCGGACCGTGGGAAGCGCCTCGCGTGGCTGGCAGCAGCCGGGAGGAGGCTGCTCGTGCCCGGTGCCACTCTCCCCAGAGAAGCCCCAAGGGACACATAATTTACTTCCACTCCATCCTCAAATAAATTACACTTGCCAACTCACAGCACAAGATAAACATGCTTTATCTGCTCCTTGCATAACGAGGGCTAGGAAAATAAAATCGGTGTGAAGAAAACCAGAAGCCGGCGGCAGGTCCCCCTTGCCCAGACCACTTCGCTTAACAGTTGCAAAGATGCCGGGTGCCGATCACAGCTGGACCTTGGCGGCATCAGGCGCCTGTGCTCCCCAGGACTCTCTGGGGTGCGCAGGGGCGAGTGCGGCCAACCAGCCTGTCTATGGGAAGAGGACTTCCAGACCACAGGCGTGGGATGCTCTGCAGACCCACATCTAGTGAGATGTCAGAACCAACCAAGACTACATGTTCAGAGCCGGGCGTGGTGGTGCACGCCTGTCATCCCAGCATTCGGGAGGCTGAGACAGGAGGACCGCGGTTCGCGGACAGCCTCAGCTACTTAGTGAGGCCCTCTGCAACTCAGTGAGACCCTGTTTCAAAATACAGAATAAAAATAGGGCTGGGCTTGGAGTGTAGGTTGGAGGCAGAGTGCCCCTGGGTTCCATCCCCAGTACCACAAAACAAAAACAAAAAAACATGTTCAGACTCTGTAAATCTTTCTAAGAGAATGCAGCAAATTAACTCTATCAGGGGAAAAAATCTAATTCAGGAAGACAGAGGGACAGCCTGCAGTTCTTGAGACAGTATGGGCCTCCCCGCTCAGCCCCGGGAGGGCGGCCTTCACAGGGCTGTGGACACCACAGGCTCCTTCCTGGCCGCCAGCCCAGGGCTGGCCCTCACCTCTCACTCCCAGTCCTTTCCAGAGAGAGGTGGCTGCAGGCCGAGCCCCTGCCTCATCCAGCCGCGGCTCAGAGCTGGGGTCCAACAGGCACAGCAGGCTGCCGATGCTGCCCTCCATGGGCAGAAGCTACGAACCCTGCCCAGCGCCCGCACAATGAACGCAGGTCGTCCCCAAAGAAGTGGCACTGTCCTGTCCCCCGGCCTGGGAGAAGCACGGTGGGGACTTTTTACAAGGGGGAAACGCAGGCTGTCAGGGTTTAGAATTCCAACGGGTCCCCATGGGGTCTCGATTTAGTTGGAAAAGTATGAGGCGTTCAAGCCCAAGGGTCTGGAGAAAGAATGGGGCCTTTGCGAGAAGGGCACAACCATGCTGAGTCGCACAGAGAGAAGAGGCCCTCTGGGTCCTGGCCACAGCTCCAGGACCGACTCCAAAGCTGCCCTGCCAAGGGCCCGGGTTAACCAGCTCTAACCGTGGAGTGAGGTGGCCCTAGGCCACTGCTGGAAACTGCAGAGCAACCAGCCAGCAGCCAGCAGAGCCTTGCAGAGGACAAGATGTCGGTGCAGAGGGCGCTGAGGGGAGGTGACAGGTGAGCCCTGCTGTCCCAGGGCCCGCGCTCCTGCCCACGGCCGCACCCCAACATGAAACTGCACCCCAGAGGGGGAGTCAGGGAGGACTTCAGGATCAGCTGTCACTACGGCGTAAGAAAAAACTTCAGACCCCTCAAAGGACTGCAGTCACACAAATCACCCCGTGACGGAGTAAAATTAGAATCCAGTTGAAGAAAAATTTTAAAACGTAAGAAATTCGCAGATGTGTGAAAATCAGACAGCACATGCATAAATAATAAATGGGCCAAAGAAGAAATTTTTTAAAAATTAGAACATATGGGCTATGTACACAATGGAACTTTACTCAGCCATAAAGAAGAACAAAATTATGTCATTTGCAGGGAAATGGATGGAACTGGAGAACATTATGTGGAGTGAGATCAGCCGGTCACAGAAAGTGAAAAGTCGATGTTCTCCCTCATGTGCGGAAGCTGGGGAGAAACTGGACGGAGGAGGGGCTCCTACCGAGGAGGGGAAACCACAGAGGAGTGAAGGCGACCTGGCCAGGGAGACGCCTCAGCGGCTCGGCGCGCGGAGCACAGGGGGAAGGAGGCAGGGCAGGAGCGGGGAGGGCTCGGCGCGGGCTGTGTGCACGGATGCCTCGTCACCTCGACTTCAAGAGGTATGGTTACAACGCAGCAATAAAAAGAGAAAAAAGGGCCGGGCGCGGTGGCGCACGCTTGTCATCCCCGCGCTTGGGAGGCGGAGACAGGAGGATCGCGCAGGTTCGAAGCCAGACGCGCTGGCTTAAGAGACCCTGTTTCCAAATAAAATTATAAAAATAGGTCTGGGAGTGTAGCCCGGAGGTAGAAGGGCTTCCAGGAACCCCAGTGCCACCAAAAAATAAAAACAAAAAATGGAACAATAGAACATGCTTAGATGAGTGAAAATGAAGACAAACCAAATGTCTGAACGCAGCCAGAGCTGCACGCGGAGGAGAGCGCATGCCTGCCTGTGGCTGCGGTCAAAAGGAGTTTTGCGTGTGTGCGGTACTGGAGATCGAACCCCGGGGCATTCTACCTCCGAGATACCCCCCAGCTCTATTTTTTATTCTTTATTTTGAAACAGGGTCTCACTGAGTTGCGGAGGGCCTCACTAAGTAGCTGAGGCTGTCCGCAAACGGCGAGCCTCCTGTCTCAGCCTCCCGAATGCCGGGATGACGAGCGTGCGCCACCGCGCCCGGCTTAAGAAGGATTTTGATAGCTTGAACTCTCCACCTAACACGCAGAGAAGAGCAAGCAGAAGACAGAGCGAGCAGACGAGACAGATCGTAGAAAAGCAAGAGAGAAAATCAGTAAAACCGAAGCCCTGTCCTGGGGACAGATCACCGGGCTGGCAAACCGAGCCAGGAGCGTCGCAAGACTTCCAGACGAGGCGGGATTCGTGCCGGGACTGGCCGGGGGAGTTCTCCTCCCCGCCAGCCCACCTACCCCAGCCGATGCCGTAGTAGCAGAGGTGCTTGCCGTCCTCGGAGCCGAAGACCCTGACAACCATGCTGTAGAGGTGCAGCCCCTCTACCAGCATCCAGGCGAAGGCGCTGAGGAAGAAATAGTGCAGCAGCGTGGCCAGCACCTGGCACGGGACCTGGGGGCCAGGCGGAGATGCTGTGAGGCCGGTGGGCAGTGCCTCCCGGCCTCCGCCCCGGGCCTCCACTGGCCCCGTGGCCTCGCCCTCCTCCCGGGGAGTCAGCTCCGTTTCTCTCTCTGAGCGCTTTGCCTGCGGCGACTCAGGGCTGGCCAGCCACGGCGCCGGCCTCCTCCCGCACCAAGCACCGCGCCCGGGCCCACTCACCGTGCCCGGCTTCAGGTGGAAGCTGATGAGCAGCAGTACCTGCGCCACCAGGACGGCGCAGGACAGGTTGGCGTGGATGTGGTAGCGCTGGTTCCTGATGGTGTTCACGGAGCTGCGGGCAGAGGTGGGCAGGCGGCCCGGCCCAGTGCCGGCTGAGCCCCGGCTACGCGGTCCCCGGCCAGACTCCCGGTCACCGCTGGGGGCCCGTTGCTCGTTCCCAGGGGAGGCTGCGGGGTCTTTACGAAGCCAACCCAGGGCCGTCCCTCCCTGCTTAAGCCCGCAATGGCTCCCTGCGCTGTTGGACAGGACCCCGGCTCCTTCCGCAGGCCGAATGGCCCGCCACTTGGTCCCGGTTCCCTGCTCTCCTTGCTCAGCAAGCCCTTCTCTGCTCCCCGCCCCCGCTGGCCTGTCCCAGCCCCAGGGCCTTCGCACCTGCCGCTCCTCTGAGGTCAGTCCAGCAGGGCTCTGCTGGGAGGCACAGACGCCCGCCCTCAGACAGAGCATCCTGCCCTGAGCAGCTGGGCTCTTGATCGCCCTGTGCGTGTGGCTGTTCAAGCCTTGGCTCCTCTGCTCCTGGCCGGGCCAGTCCCACTCAAACGTGTGTGCCTCGGCCTTGGCGCAGCTAGGCGCGCAGAGCCCACCTCACGCCCAGTGTGGCCGGGTTGCCGGGGAGCGAGGCCGCCAGAGGGAAGCCAGTGCCTGGCTCGGATTCCGCCAGATTTCCTTATGTGCCTGGGCTGGGGCCCCCCAGGTCCTCCCCGCTGGCTGAGGCCTGTGCCCCCTCCAGCCCCCTCCTTTCCTGGTCACCCAGCAGCCGGCGGGAGAAAGGCCCCAGGAGGGGCCATCCCGCCCGAGGGTGAGCGGATCCACCATGGGGTCCAGCCGAAGCTCCCGGGCCGGGGCGGGGGCGCCACTCACGAGAGCACGGCAAAGGTGAGCAGCGTGGCGGCCAGGCAGAGCACGGACAGCGAGCAGCCCACGTAAGTGACGGAGGAGAGCGCCACCTGGTGTCCGCGCGAGAGCTGTGGGAGGAGAGGGCGGCGGATCGCAAGCTCTGCTGGGAACCTGGTGCTGATTCCCAAGTCCTGCTCCCACCTGGGGCACAGAACACGCCTGGCTTCCTGTACTGTGTGTGTGTGTGGTACTGGGGGTGGAACCCAGGGGCTTTCTCCCTCCGGGCTATACTCCCAGACCTATTTTATACTTTATTTGGAAACAGGGTCTCACTAAGTTGCTGAAAGCCTCACTCAGTAGCTGAGGCTGGCTTGGAACCCACGTGATCCTCCTGTCTCGGCCTCCCAAGCGCTGGGATTACAAGCGTGCGCCACCACGCCCGGCTTCCTATACTTTGGATACGCCGAGTTGCTTGACTAGCCACTCAGATCCCTCCAACCATGGCTTCCACTCACCCACCCACACCGCCCCTGCCCGTCCACCAGGGCCTCCTGTCCAGGGTGCAGCGCACACCACTTGCAGAGGTGAAGAGCCCAGGCCCGGCAGCCAGACGGGTTCAAGGCCCAGCCTAGCCATGTTCTAGCAGAACAGGACCACGGGCCTCGCCAGGCTGTAAAAGGAGAGAAACCACCAGGGGCTCAGCGGATTTACCTGCATGAGGCAGGGCAGACACAGGCCGTGCCAGGCAGTTCCCCGGGAGCCCCGTGGTGGGTGAGCGGCTACTCTGGTCCCCAGTTTAGGAGTGTGGATGGCTCCCCAAGATGGCTGTGATGCGCCTCTTCCCCATCCCCCAACGCACTGCAGACCCTCAGGATCTCTGCTCTAAATGGACATGGTCACCTGCACCCCTCTCCTGTGCCTCTGACAACTGTTATTTTATTGTATTCTATTTGTTTATTTTTGGGGTGCTGGGGGTTGAACCCAGGGGCATTCTACCTCTGAGCTACACCCCCAGCCCTACTCTACCCCATGGGGCAGGGGCCGAGTCACACAGGGGGTGCTCTCTGGAGTCGTCCGGTGGATGCTGAGGCCCCTGTGGACAGGACCTGAGTCTCAGGGCCAGCCTCGCCCTCTGCCAGCCCTGGAAGCCGGAGCCCCGCCAGGCTCAAGGTCCACACCTGGCTGCCACCCCAAGAGTCCAGGGTGGACCGGAAGGCGTGGCCTGCCCGGCATGCCCTTCCTGTCCCGACCGCGAGCACATTTAGAAAAGCCAAGAAAAGCCTGCAGTTTGTTTCAGGACACGCTCCCTCTGAGTCAGAGACCATGAACTGAGGGACTCTGGGAGGCTCTGTGTGCAAACTCAGGGCCCGGCGGCGCGCGGGGCTCCTCTGCCACCAAGGGCTGCTTGTTTCTCTCTATTTAGCGAAAGCCCCTCTGGAAGGGGACACCATTCCCCCTCCCTAGGTAAGGATGAACATGCAGCCAGGTGTGGGGGCGCACGCCTGGCATCCCAGGACTTGGGAGGCTGAGACAGGAGGCTCGCAGGTTCAAGGCCAGCTCAGCAACTTAGACTCTCGGCAAGCGAGTGGAGATCCTGAGTCGAAATTTAAAAATAAAATCGAGCTGGGGGTGTGGTTCAGAGGAAGAATACCCCTGGGTTCAATCCCCAGACCCACAAAAAAATAAAAAAATAATGACCATAAATTATTAAAAGATGCAGGGGGGTAGTGTGGATCGAGCCCAGAGCACTCCACCTCCAAGCTATACCCCTGGCCCTTTTTAGTTTGAAACAGGGTCTCGCTAAGAGACTGAGGCTGGCCTCGAACCTGCCAGCCTCCTGTCTCAGCCTTCCAAGTGCTGGGCTGACAGGCGTGTACCGCCACGCCGGGCTCGTTTTTAAGCATTTAGACCCCTGTGGGCTAAATGAGACCTGCCAGCTGGCCAAAGCCGGTCTTCAGGCTGCAGTGTGTGGCCGTCCTGTTGAAGGGTGCTTCCTGAGGGTGCTCCTGGGACCCGCTTTCCCAAGAGGCCGTGCTGGCACCGGACTCTCGCACCCACATCCAGGTGCCCAGAGACTCCCGGGAACCTGCAGGAGCCGGGGTGAGGCCCAGGAGGCATTGTCCCCGTCCTGGCTCCCCTGCGCCCCCTGCTGGCTGCCCACCCGCCTGCCTGTGCTCGGCACACCAGCTGCGTCGTGGGCGGCCATGGCTGTGCTGCTAGGCCGGCCTGCGTCAGGCATCTCCTGGGGGAGCTGAGTCACTCCTACCTCCACCAAACGCACGGGGGCAGGTGCCATGCGCCAGGCTCCCAGGCAGGAGCGGTGGGCGAGGCGAGCTCAGGAAGCACCCCACCCGAGGAGCCGACCCCACCTTGGGACCCCTCCCAGCCATGGATCTGCTTGTTCAGTGCCTTCCTGGATCCGCAGAGATGCGTTCAGGGGCAGGACCCCCGCCTTTCCCGCAGCCCCCGCATCTTCTAATCCTAGGACGAGATGCGGATTTGCATCTCTGACACGTATGAGAGGGGGTGACACCCAGAGAGAGTGTGCCTCTGGGTTTAATTCCCAGAAACCTTCAGCCCTCAGAGCTCCTGAGATAGCTTCCTGGGGTGGGGGTCTCCGGGGGTGTCATCCTGGGGTCTTTTAGGGAATGTCATTCTGGGGCCTCCTAGGATGTGGGTCTCTTAAGCCTCATCCTGGGGTCTCCTGGGGCATTATCCTGGGGTCTCCTGAGCCTCATCCTGGGGTCTCCTGGGGCATTATCCTGGGGTCTCCTGAGCCTCATCCTGGGGTCTCCTGGGATGTGTCATTCTCTCTTTTTGTGGTGCTGGGAATTGAACCCAGAGGCATGCTATCTCTGAGCTTCACCCCCAACCCAGATTTATTTCTTATTGGGAAGAACAGGGTCTCAGTAGGTTGCTGAGAGCCTCTCTAAATTGCTGAGGCTGTCCTAGAACCTGTGATCCTGTCTCAGCCTCCCAAGTACTAGGATTACAAGCGTGAGCCACCATGCCCGGCTTGGGTGTGTTTTTCTGGGGTCTCCTGACGCATCATGCTGGGGTCTCCCCCTGCACAATGGCCCTGGACCGCCCGCCCTAGCAGCTCACCTGCCTAAGGCACCCCTCAAGTGAACCGCCCTGTCTGCCAGGACTGCACAGAGGGGCTTGCTTACTCAAAGAAAAAGAAAACTCTGAAATCAGCCGGAGGAGAAAATCCAGAAGAGGAGCTCAGAGAGGAAAGGGGAGACCCGAGCTCGCAGGCACAGAGCCTGAACCGGGAGCCCCAAGCCCAGCAGCGCGAGCGCAGGGCGCAGAGGAGACGTCATGGAGGAGACACAGCCATCCGCGCCCCTTCATGGATCCGCAAACGTGCCGCGGACCTGGTCTCTACTTGGGGAAATCTGCCTTGAATTCTTTAATGCTCACGAGCACGTTTGCGTTAGCAGGGATCATTTTGAACCACTTGCGAATCGACCTTCCCTGGGAATGAACAGATGTGTGCCGCTCCCACGAAGACACCCACAGGCTGCTAAATCTAGTGCCACCGAAACTGAGAGGTGACGCGCTTGTCACCATTACTGCTTCGAGGATCCCTGTTTCCCGACTTCGTAGACAGAGCCGCTTTTGCTCTTCCCCCCCGGTCAAACGCACGGCGCTGTGTGCTGGGCGCGCCCCTCGCCCACCCTCATGTCCTACCGTCACCCACGATGGCCAGGAAGACAGCTCGCTTAGGCGGTACTTGCCTTCCAAGTGCTGGGCTGACAGGCGTGTACCGCCACGCTGGGCTCGTTTTTAAGCATTTAGACCCCTGTGGGCTGAATGAGACCTGCCGGCCGGCCAAAGCCGGTCTTCAGGCTGCAGTGTGTGGCCGTCCTGTTGAAGGGTGCTTCCTGAGGGTGCTCCTGGGACCCGCTTTCCCAAGAGGCCGTGCTGGCACCGGACTCTCGCACCCACATCCAGGGCGCCTGACAAACCCCTGTGCCCGGTAAGTGACCGGGGTGGCCAGTGGCCCCGAGGTCCCCTTGCAGAGCTGCCCAGCCAGGAAGATGACCCCTGAAGACGAGGGCCGCCGCCAGAGCACCTGTGCCCCTGCCCCTGTTTGTGGCTCTTTGTGAGCTGAGGTTGCTTCCTCTGTCCCTGGAACACCTCTCCAAAGGCAGCGCTCTGGGGACCCCCGGAATTCACTTCCAGGGAAGCCACCTGTCTGTCCACGTCCCCTGCCCAAGGCAGGCTTTCCACGCGCTGATGAGCATCGGCTAGGGTCAGACTGTCCCCAGCATGCCCTTCAGATGTCCAGCCACTGCTAAGGACGGGAGCAGCTCTTCCCAGAGCGGGCGCCCCCCCCCCTAGGGTCTGTTTAGAGAGTGACGGGAGCCCGCAGGACCTGGGGGCACCGTAACCAGGATGCGGGGCCGCCCACACCCGCCTCTCTGCAGACCTGGGGCTCCCGAGCCGGGCGCTTACCTCCAGTGGGACCACCTGCATGAGGATGGCGAAGTTGGTGAGGTGCGTGCAGCGGCAGATGGAGTAGGTAAGGTTTCCCTCCGTGAGCACGCAGCCCTGGCTGGACCACACGCCTTCCCCGGAGCTGAGGACACAGCGGACAAGATCAGGGGAGGCCCAGAGGGCAGCAGCCCGTGCGCCCAGGGCCGCCAGCCGCCGCCTGCCCACCAGGGAGGCGGAGCGGGAGAGCCCCGCGTGGCGGGTGGGCTCTCGGGGCAGGCTGGCAGGAACCGGGCGGCAGCTGGTGCCTGTGAGACCTTGTTATTATATAGATCTGAAGAAGTGGTGCACACCTGTTAGAAAGAGCATCCCTGAGCAGCAGGCATCGCTACAGGTAAGACACAGAAGCGCGATGCATAAGGATTGATACAGGAGGCAGGAGACAGACGGCGTCGCGCATTCCTTTGGTCATCCATATAAGTTATGTGTAAGTTCTAAAACTCAAAAACTCCCTGCCATGGCTGCCTCCAGAGAGAGGGCAGGAGGTCAGGAGGAGACGGAAAGTCCAAGTGAGATGGACTGAACCCAGGGTGTCCTACCTTTGAGCTACACACCCCCAGCCCTATTTTATTTTATTATTTTTTTATGGTGGTGGTACCCAGAGGCTTTCTACCTCCGGGCTATACTCCCAGCCCTTTTTTATATTTTATTTGGAAACAGGGTCTCACTAAGTTGCTGAGAGCATCACTAAGTAGCTGAGGCTGGCTTCGAACCCGCGCGATCCTGTCTCAGCCTCCCAAGCGCGGGGATGACAAGCGTGCACCACCACGCCTGGCTCAGCCCTATTTTATTTTGAAACGGGGTTTCACTAAGTTGCAGAGGACCTCAGTAAGTTGCTGAGGCTGGCCTCAAACCTGCGATCTTCCTATGTCAGCCTCCCAAGTCCTGAGATTATAGGCGCGCACCGCCATGCCTGGTTAGGTGTTTGCTTTTTTTATATTTTAGGGCTTTTTGTGGTGTTTTTTGGTACTGGGGATGAAACTCGGGGGCATTTTACCTCCAAGCTACCCCCCCAGCCCTATTTTTTTATTTTTTATTTTGAAACAGGGTCTCACTGAGTTGCGGAGGGCCTCACTAAGTAGCCGAGGCTGTCCGAGAACCCCGATTCTCCTGTCTCAGCCTCCCGAATGCTGGGATGACAAGCGTGCGCCACCACGCCCGGCTTTAGATTTTAATGTTTAACTGATATTTTACTTGTATAATTTTGTAATGTATAAACCCAAATGAAGGCAAACATTTTGAAGCAAAACAGGCTCCAATGTCAGCCGGTTCATGTTCTTAGGAGAGTTTTGGTGATGGTGAGGATGAGGATGACGATTTGTCTGTAGGTCTCTATCTTTCCAAATTCCAAAAAAAAAAAAAAAAAAAAAAGGTATCTGGAATGGCCCTTCCCAGAAGCTGCCCCTTTGAGTCATCAGCCAAGACAAAATCTTTGCTTCCGCCGAAGGCGGCCGCCCCGGGAAAACCTCAGTTTACCTTTGTACCGTATCTGGTTGGAGCTGCAAAGCCGCCGAGAGAAGAGGCCGTCCTCGCCGAGTCTCCCGGCAGCCCAGCCCGCGCCGGCCGGCCGCGGCCCAGCGCGAGCACACCGGCAGCCAAGCCCCATCAATAACTTGAGAAGACAAGAGACTGAAGATGGGTTGTGGGCCTCTCCCTCCCCTCGCCCGTGGCCCTCGTCTTCCCAGGACCCGGAGAGGGGTCGGCACACGGGCTTCCGTAGTCTACACAGATCCTTTGTCTGCCCACGGATCCCAGGGACGTCACGCTTCAGCTGGAGGTGACCCGAGAATTAACAGGCATTGAGCAAGGCGGCGTGGTCGTAGGTGAACAGCTGCTCTCGGCTCCGACAAAGGCTGCCTCGGAAACGGGACCCGAACTTCCCACAAGGAGCCCTGCAGGTGGGACGCTGCCCAAAATAGCCAGGGAGCTCCCCTGAGGGGCTGGCCTGGCGTGGGGTGAAGATCCAGGCCCACAGGGGTCCTCGAGACAAAGTATCGGGGGACATTAAAAGTGTGTGTGAGGCTGGGACCTGGGACGCCTGCGTCTAGCAGAAAAATGGTCACTCGGGTGCAGAGATAAAATACGATCTATACAAATGTAATAAGAGGAATACTACCAAGTGTGTGTGTGTGTGTGTGTGTGTGTGTGTGTGTGTGTGTGTGTGTGTGTGTTACTGGAGATTTAAACCAGGGGCATTCTACCTCTGAGCTACACTCTCAGCCCTATTTTATTTTTATTTCTAAACAGGGTCTTATTAGGTCCATGAGAATCTCACTCCTTGCTGAGGCTGTCCTTGAACTTGCAATCCTCCTGTCACTGCCTCCTAAGGACTGGGATTACAAGCATGTGCCACCACGCCCGGCTGCGTCTCACTTTTTAAACATGTTGCTGTATTACTTGTATAATTTCTTACAGTATAAGTCCAGATAAAAGTGGCCCAGGCTTGGCATAGTGGCGCACGCCTGTTACCCCAGCATGTGGCAGGCTGAGACAGGATCGCAGATGCAAAGCCAGCCGCCACAATTTAGCAAGGCTCTGTTTCCAAAGAAAAAAATAAGGTAGGTCTGGAGGTGTAGCTCAGAGGTAGGATGCCCCTGGGTTCCATCCCCAGCAACACACACACCCAGAATTCTAAGCCCGGTGAAATGATCTCTCAAAAAATTATTTTCTTTGACAAATAATAACTGAATCTGTTCCCAGCTGATTTGTACTAAAGACTAAAGGGCTATAATAGCAGACAGAAAATTGGACATGCAGAAAGAAATAAAATAGGTGGAAATCAAATAAATAAAAGTTTAATGTGCCATTACCATGGTCTTATCTTTAATTGCCCTCTGAGACAATTGTCTGGGGGGGAAAATCCAGCAACATGATTGTGTGTTCATAGCACCCATCAAGATACCGTGACTGACCACGGTACCGTACGGTCTGGGCAGAAGCGGTGAGAACACCACTGTCATGGTTTAAGAGCTCTTGAAGCGTCACACTATTGACTGAGGTCGACGTGGACAGATTAAACATGCAAGCTGCAAGTTCAGAGCAGCCACTAAAAATAATTAAAAGGAGGTATAAAGTAGAAATCGATAGTGGAAATAAAATTGCATCATCAAAGATACTCTGAAATCCAAATAAGGTTCAGAAAAAGATAACACTATAAATAAAGATGGCCAAGTTAGAAAACACCCCGCCAAAGGGTAGATTTTAACCCAAACACATCAGCAGTCCTAAAAACCCCTGTTCTAAATATAAATATATAAATAGCATAAAGGTAAAAGGAGAGGTTAAAATAGAGCATGTGGACAGTAATCAAAAAAGCCAGAGTAAACTGGGCTTGGTGGTGCACACTTGTGCTCCCGGTACTTGGGAGGCTGAGAGGAGGAGGATCACAGACTCGAGGCTGGCCTCTGCCTGTAATGAGATGCTCATCAACCTAGCGAGATCCTGATTCAAAGTAAAAAAATAAAATAGGGCTGGGGGTGGAGCTCAGAGGCAGAAGGCCCCTGGGCTCCATCCCCAGGACTACAAAAATAAGTAGCTTACTAAATGCCAGAGTAGCTAGAGCCAGATTGGACTAGACCTCAGAGCATTTCCTGTCCTCCGGACAGGCGCTGCAGGTGTGGAGCTGGTGGAGCGGCTCAGCAGGCCTTGTCTAGCGTGTGAGAGGCCCTGGCTTTGACCCCAGCTCAAGAAGAGGCCAGTTTTCCAAAAACTGACATGTTTTCCAATAAATAAATAAATAAATGATAAGAGGTCAATTTTCCGAGACGTAGCAATCCTAAACGCGTGCTCCTTACAACACAGCTTTAAAATATACTAAGAGACCAATTCACCAAACGGAGAGGAGGAGGGGAAACGCACCTCTAGCTAACACCGCGGCCCCTCGAGAGCCTTCCGCAAAGGCTGCGGTGTTGGCGCACAGCCTCCGAGTAGCCTCCGGGACGCTTTCAATCGGTCTTGAGACTGCTGATAGTACGAGGCAAAGGCAAGGCGCGTCGTTGTGATTTGGCATTGTTTAGGGAACACTGACAGAGAAAGGTCTGTGCGTGGTCAAAACAGGCACATTCCCCCCCATGTGTGTTTAATCTATGGTTGGCTAAATCCACGGATACAGAACCCATAGATACAGATGGGTATCTCTCTCTTTTTTTGTTTTTGAGATACTGGGGATGGAACCCAGGGGCATTCTACCTCCAAGCTACACCCCCAACCCTATTTCTTTATTCTTGATTTTGAAACAAGTTCTCGCTGGTTTGCAGAGGGCCTCACTGAGTAGCTGAGGCTGGGCGCGAACGGCGATCCTCTGGTCTCGGCCTCCCGAATGCTGGGATGACGAGCGTGCGCACCGCGCCCGGCTGGTCCTCTCTCATTAGCAAAGTTGATGATAAAATAACAAGCATACAGAAGAACTGAACGTAACTATGGGTCAGCTTCATCTACTGGATATTTAGAGAACACTCCACCAAGAACGCGCTTTCCCCTAATGCGCAGGTATTCACCAAAACTGGGCAGATTTTAGGCCATATAACAACTCTTAATTTTTAAAACTTGAAGTTATAGATAGTATGCTTTCATATCATAAAATTAATCAGAAATCAATAGGAGGAAAGATTGAAAAAATTCCCAATGATTTGCAAATTAAACAGCACATTTCAAAATAATCTGGAAGCAGATGAGCATGTCACATGGGAGCATTTTTAAAATATTTTGGATTCGGCGATAATCAAAACAACACATCAAGCTCCATGGATGTAGCCAAGTCAGTGTGTCTAGGAGAATTTGCAGCATTAAGTGTTTATATTAGAAAATAATAATGCTCTCTATCCATTATCTAAATCTTCACGTTCAGAAATTTTAAAACGAGCCGGGCGTGGTGGCGCACGCTTGTCATCCCCGCGCTTGGGAGGCGGAGACAGGAGGACCGCGCTGGCTTAGGAGACCCTGTTTCCAAAATGAAAATGTAAAAATAGGTTTGGGAGTGTAGCCCGGAGGTAGAAGGGCTTCCAGGAACCCCAGTACCACCAAAAAAAAAAAAAAAAAAAAAAGAAAGAAATTTTAAAATGAAGAGCAAATTAAACCCGGAGCAAGCCTTCTAGAGGTAAATTACTTCTCTTCTGGAAGCAAATTAAAGATAAAGAGAATAAATCAGTGGAATTGACAACAGAAACACAATAGAGGAAAAAAATCAATAAACTAAAAGTTCTTTAAAAAAAATAAATAAACGAGCCGGGCATGGTGGCGCACGCTTGTAATCCCAGCACTCAGGAGGCTGAGACCAGAGGATCTGGTACAAGGACAGCCTCAGCTACTTAGTGAGGCCCTCTGCAATCCAGCGAGACCTTGTTTCAAAATGAAGAATAAAAAATAGGGCAGGGGGAGTAGCTCGGAGGTAGAATGCCCCTGGGTTCCATCCCCAGTACCGCCAAAAAATAAAAAATAATAAACATAAATAAAATGGAAAAATTTCTGGTGAAAGTGATTAAGAAAAGACACAGATGGCCTGCCCAGGAACCGAGGGCAAAGGCGAACCATTGCGCAGAATATCGGTATACAAAGCCCCCTTTTCCACAACCGAGCATCAGTGGGTGACGCCCCTTGGGACATGCCGTCTCCGGGCCGCTGTGAGCAGGGCGCGGTGCGCATGGGAAGGCAGCGGTCCCTGGCCGTGCTCAGCTACTCCCCTCCGGACACAGTCGGCAGTGGGTGGCCGGGGCCCGTGACAGCGCTGCTCTTGGTTTTGCGAGGACTTGCCGTTCTGATTTCCGCAACGGCCATACTAAGTTACGTTCCCGTGTGCGGTTGCTAGGGTCCCTGTGCTCCACGCCCTCGCCAGGCTCTGCCTCTGACTCTTTGGTAAGCATCGTTTTTCCTGGAGTGCTGCGACAGCTCTTCACGGCTTGGCTTTGCATTTCGCTAATAATGAGCAACGCTGGGCACTTTTTCGTACTCCTGGTGCCACTCCATTTGAACCTCTCCACGAATGTCTACTTGGGTCTGTGACTCATGTCTTGATAGGGTGATTTGGGTTTGGGCCATTGTTTATTGCTTTTTCGTTTGTTTTCGTTTATTCTATTGTGTTGTCTGAGATCCTACATTAAAATGAAAACACTCAACTTCTTTTTTGTCACTAATATTGTGGTACTGGGGATGGAACCTGGGGACGTTCTACCTCCAAGCTACACCCCAGCTTCTTTTATTTTTTGTTTTGCAACAGGGTCTTACTAGGTTGTTGAGAGTCACACTACGTTGCTGAGGCTGTCCTTGAACCTGCGATCCTCCTGTCTCAGCCTCCCAAGTCCTGGGATCACGGGTGTGCACGCACCTCCATGCCTGGCTAACACACTAAAATTCAGACCTATCAGTCGGTAAGGAGCTGCTTCCCCAGGCCCCTCCCTGAGACTCCCACGATGGTGACGGTGGGCCTGCAAGCGGCTCCTCTGATGCCCAGGCTTAACGGTCACCGCAGGCTTCAGGGGACTTGGTCACAGGGAATCCTTGCAGCAGCAGCAGCCCTGCCCTGAGGGGTCGGAGAGGAAGTGGCGTCCCGGCCTGCGTCCTGAGGGCTCCGCAAGCATGACCCAGTAACCATGGCGGCTCCAACAGCGGCCTGGGTCCTGCCCTGGGCGACACATGACTGCCCAGCACCGTGTCCCTGCGGGCCCCCGCTGCCCGCCCCTCGGTGCCCGCCGCTAGTACCTGAAGTCCAGGAAGGCGCAGTAGAGCCGGACGCGGTTGCCGTCACGGGTGGCATCGACGTGCTGCTTATGCGTCTGAAATGAAGGACACGGGTACACCACGTGAGGCGCTGGAGAGGCCGAGTGGGGGGAGCCGCTCGCAGCCCACGATCTAGGCTGGGGCTGAGCGTGGCCGCCGCTTCCCGCCTGGGTCCCTGTGATGGCAGCGAGGCCAGGCCGCCGGCCGATCTCACACCACTCCCTCCTCTGTCCCGTCAGCCCTCACGGCTGTGCCTCGGCGCCTTTGCACTGGCTCCGTTCTCCCTTCAGGATGATTTTACCCCAAGTCCACCACACGGCTCCCTCCTGACAGGCCTCTGCTCAAACGGGAGTCCCTGAGGACCTTCCCGGCCCACGGACGGCAACGCCACCCCCTCCCATTTACTTTTTATAGCATAAGTCCCCTGCGGCGCGCTACAAATCTACTTATTTACTGCCTTCCTTTCCAGAATGTGCTCAGAAATAAGGACGGAGCCTTTGGTCTGTCTCCTCGTGGCTGCTTCCGCAGGGCACACGGAGGTGCTTAGGAGACCCCAGCTGGGCGAAGGAACCAGGGACAAAGACGATGAACAGGTCGACTGGACCACTTGCCTTCGGCCTCTGGTCCGCTGCTGGACTCCCCTAGGCCAGCTCGGGGCGCCCTCAGCCCTAACAAGATGGCAGCTACTCCATGGACCACAGCCCGGATGCCAGAGAGCCAGCGGCCCTGGGGAAACCGGGCTGCTGGCAGGTGGCTTGGGTCTCAGATGCGCAGTGTCTCGGCGATTCCGTCACTTGGACGCCTCTGCCCCGGCTGCCCAGGACCCGGCTCCATTGTCTGACTGCCGCAGCTCGGAGCCATCGTCAACAATCTCCGCTGAGCCTTCTCCCTTGCTGGCTCGCCTGTTCTAACCACGTGGGGGTTGGGATTGCCTGCAGCCGGTCGATGGCTCCTCCAGGCAGGCGCCCCCAAACGCGCTGCAAGACCAGAGGGCCCCGTGGTCTCCCGCCGCGCTACCGGACGCTGTGGGGCAGTTCCCGTGAGCACGCCGCGGCGTACGAGAGCCTCTGGCCCGAACGCTTTGGTGAAACAGTCTTCACACATTTGGTTTTCTCCAGCATCGCAAGGTGATTTTAATCAATGATCGGGTCTCTTAAAAGTGCAAGACACGCTGCAAGACAGAGCCCTGGGTCAAAGCCTTCCTCCAAGATCACGGCCAATTTCCCCCAGGGTTTCCACCTCGTCTTCAAAGATGGGCCCTTCCTGCCCCAGGCTGCCCTTCTCCCGGCCCCATTTCCAGTTTATTTTCCTGCAGCATCGACACCGTCTAACATGGTCTTAAATTTGTCTGTTCTTTGCCGGTGGCGCTGAGGATGGAATCCAGGAGTATTCTACCCCTGAGCTACACCCCCAGCCCTATTTTTTAGTCTTTATTTTGAAGCAGGGTCTCACTAAGTTGCAGAGGGCCTTGCTAAATTGCTGAGGCTAGCCATGAACCTGCGCTCTTCCCGTCTCAGCCTCCCAAGTACTGGGATGACAGGCGTGCACCACCATTCCTGGCTCCATTTTTATTTTGAAACAGTTTCACTAAATTGCTAAGGGGCTCACTAAGTTGCTGAGGCTGGCCTTGAACCAGGGATCCTCCTGTCTCCGCCTCCCAAGTACTGAGCTTACTCCCAGATACTGAGATTACAGGCATGAAGCTCGCCTGGCTAACTGTTGTATTTTATTATCATGTTACCGCTTAGCTTGGCCTCCTTTCCTTGTGCTGAAAAAGATAAGACAAGGAGATACCATGGATTTGTAAGACCTTGTCTACATCCTTACTTTGAAACGCCTCAAAGCTCCCTTTATCTGTACCATAAACCATCTTTCTGCTGAAGGGAACCAGCGTCCTTCGTGGCTGGCGCCCAAACCTCGCCACGCCCTCGCGGGGCGGCCAGAGCCTCCCCTGAGCTCCCGTGGTCCCAGCACGAGCAGCAGTCCCCCCTCCCGCCACGGCTGGCCCTATCTGCATGATTTACACCCATGGAGTCATCAGCGCCCAGGGCACCCTGTGAGCGCTCTGCCTGGGCAGCTCCACTTTGCCAAGTAAGCTCCGAAGACGCAGGGGCAGGAGGGGGCCCGCTGGCACGTGGCAGACGCAGGAGTCAGGTCCAGACTCTCCAGCTCTGTGACCCGCCGCACGGCAACTAGGCGGGCTGCACCTGCCTCGCCCTGGAGGAGGAAGGTTCTAGAAGGGACATCGGCTCCCCCAACTCACCACGCAGGTCCTGAGCCTGCAGGGGTCTGGGGGCTGCTGGGTGCCCCAGGCCATCAGCTCCAGGAGCCATGAGCAGAGGGACGGCCAAGCAGGAGCACGTCCCCCCAGGACAGAAGGCTGCGGGCACCCACACACGCAGGGCCAGGCAGCGGCATGCTTCAGGGGCAAGGAAAGTGCAAAGCAGAAACCCGTGGGGGCGCTGGACCCGCACGCACAAGCGCCCGCACAGCAGAGGGGCCGGCGCCAGGCAAGGAAGGCAAGATGGCAGGCACCGAGGAGAGAGGAAGCGCCGCAGTTTGGCCCCGGAGCAGCGGCTAGGTGAGATCTCACCTGCGCTCGGGCAGCTCTCCTCCCTTGTTCTTGTTAAAACCACTAGAGTGCGTAGGTCTAACGTCCCAATTGCCCTTTTGTTTATTTGGTGATAACTGGCCTCTACCCAAGACGCTTTGGGGACAACTCACAAACACAAGAGAAAGGCATTCCTACTGCCAGGGTGTCTTTACATTCGTAAGAGAAATAGACACACCGCAGCCTTTCGTGAGCGAGTCGTTAGGGGCTCGGAGAGGCCTCCGCGTGAGATCTTGTTAAACCTGGGTACGGAGCCAGAGAGCTCAGCCAAAAGATGATTCTCGAATTGGAAAGTCCTCAGGGTGTCTACAGGGCCTGAGCCGCCGCCAACCCCGACCTCCCCTCCTCGCCCCGCTTAGTGGGCGAGATTAATCTCCTCTCATTCCTAATGTGTTCCTAAAGCTCTGCCGAATGTCAGGCCAGGCAGATCCAGAGATGGGCACGGAGCCCGCGCACCCAGGCTACAGTTCAGACACCAACTGGTAAGACGCCGTTATTCTCCGAATCCCGCCCCCGGTGGTGTGAACGGCCATCGTGACTGCTTTTCTGGAGCGGTGCCCCGCCGGCCGCCCTCCTGTCCCCCTGCCTCAGCGTCTCCGGGGGATTCTGGGTCAGCCAGCTGCGCGTGGTGGTGACTGACCTGGTGACTCTGGGGTGTGGCTACGGGACGCCGGGCTCAGTGGGGCCTCCCTGAGTTCTCCTCCTGGGTGAATGGCAGGTACGGTAACCCGGAGTAGACAGATGGGGATTGATGTGCGTCTTGGCCCGGAGGGCAGCCTCTACTCAGAGCTGGATTAGGCGGCCCAGGGAGGCCCCCAGCCCAGACCCCACCTCCTCTGAGGACCCCGCAGGTGTCTAATCAACATCTATTTTCCTGGTCTTTGTACCAGAACTAGTTTTGCTGGGGATGGCGACGTACCGTCTAAGAGACTCCAAAACCTGTTCCTCGCACTGAATTCTAGGGGCATCTATGACCCCGCTATCCCTCCTTTCTGCTGTTCCTCCAGGGGACCCCGCTCCTGAGACGGCGGAGCTCACCCTGTGTGCTGGCCTCTGAGCCCCAGTCCATCAGCACACGCATGGCAGGTCAGGGCCCCTGGCCGCCAGCTCTGAGCCGCCCGCGTCTGACACCGCAGGGCAGGTCCTACAGAAGCAGAAAAGCAGCTGACTGCCTGCCTCGTGTCAGCTCCTCTGCTGTGATGGAACAGCGGATCCCAAACTCACGTCCACCCTGATCCTCCTTGGGGCGGGACCTCATCTGGAAGCAGAGGCCCTGAGGAGGAGCTTACGTGAAGTTCCAGGGAGCACACTGGTTAGGATGAGCCCCAACTGCGGTCAGAGCCCGGAGGAGGTGGGGCGCGGACACAGAGAGGCTGTGCGACCAGGTGTCCAGGTCCCCAGACACTGACAACACCTACAAGGAGGCCGGTGGGTCCTCTGAGCCTCCCTCCAGGGCAGCCGGCCAGCCACGCCTTGGCTTCGAACCTGTACTTAAGGCCTCAGCCTAGTGCCCTGTGTCCAGCAGCTTGAGGGACGCTGAGCACAGCGCACGTCCGGCCTTCTCGGCCAGCTGGCCCCTCCTCTGCACTCACCCTGTCTGTGGCCAGTCTGCGTCATGCTGTCCGGGCCCACTGCACCCTCGGTGCGGTCCGTCCAGCATCCAGGAAGCCCCAACGGCCCAGCAGGGCGGGTGGGCCGGGTACTCCTCCGGCCCCGGTCCCCAGCCGGTACCCAGTCACCCCCTTGACAGTCTCCTTCTCTTCCAAGTCACCCCCATATTGCTACTCAAAACTGGATCTCCAGCCAGGCGTGGTGGCGCATGCTGGTAATGCCAGTACTTGAGAGGCTGAGACAGGAGGATTGCAGTTCGCAGTCAGCCTCAGGTACTTAGTGAAGCCTTCCGCAACTTACTGAGATCCTGTTTCAAAATAAAGACTAAAAATTAGGTCTGGGGGTGTAGCTCAGAGGTAGAATGCCCCTGGGTTTAATCCCAGTACTGAAAAAAAATCTTTTCAAAAAGGGCTGGGGTATGGCGCAGAGGTAAAACGCCCCTGGGTTCCATCCCCAGTACCAAAATAAAAAAATACAAATTTTATCCTGCTGTCTCAATCGCTGTGGATGGTGTAAGAGTGTTTACCTTTCCTGCTTCCCTGTTGACAACCAGATGGGAGCCCAGCTGGGGCTGCTGTCCCCACCCCAGGGGACAGACAGACGTCCACCCGCCCCGCGGCAGAGCTGCTGTCGGCCCTGCATACTGAGGCCAACTGGCTTTCGCTCTGAAGTCAGGCATCTTCTGTGTGTTCTGGCCAGACCCGAGGGAAGGGGCCGCCCTGGGGCTCCCGTCCCGCCCGCCGCCTTCCGCTGTCTGATTCCGCCGCCGCCCACTCTCTCCCGATGAATTTCCCTCCAGATGCCTCTTGCCCATGGAATAGGAGTTTGTGTTATAAATTATTTCCTCCCAGATACCTGGTTAGAATTTTTCCAAGATGATCTGCACTTGTGAGAGCAGAAGAGAAAGAAGCAAGCTACACAGGTAAGGTGGTACACGCCCGTCATCCCAGGACTTGGGAGGCTGGGACAGGAGGGCCACAGGATCGAGGCCAGCCACGGCAACTTGTGGGATTCCCAGAAACTTAGCAAGACTGTGTTTGTGTTTGTTTGTTTGTTTGTTTATTTATTTATTTATTTATTTATTTATTTATTACAGTACTGGGGATGGAACCCGGAGGCATTCTATCTCTGAGAAACACCTCCAGCCCTATTTTTTTATTCTTTTTTTTTTTTTTGAAACAGGGCCTCCCAAAGTTGCTGAGGCTGGTCTCAACCCTGCAGCCGTCCTGTCCCAGCCTCCCAAGTCCCGGGACACCTCACTCAGCTACCCCCGGGTTCTGATGGAGCCAGGGTCCCACACAGCTGGCCTCAACTGACAACAACGTTCTTGATTAAAGTAAAAGGAACAGGCAAACCCATCAACCTGGTTGCTTTTATTTCCAATACTGTGGCTCAGCGCTTTTTCCTAGAGCCAGCAAAACTCCCCCCTGGTTATGAACTGAAGGGTAACTTAATGGATGCCTGCACGTGCCGGTCTGGACCAGAACAGGCCAACGCTGTCTGTGTGCGCACCAGCGATCCTCGGCTGAGGAAGAAAATGCTGTCTTAACACAGTCGATAAAACTGAACCCTCAGTGCAATGTTTTTTAGACTGGAAGGTTTGCAGATAATCAGGAAATTCCAATTATAGGTCTGCCCCAGGGCACCGTATCACAAACTCCCAAGACAGGCTTTCATGTCTCAGGAAATAATGACACAGGTTTAAAAGGTTGTGAAATTCCAATCTCTCTTACAGCTGGGTTCTGTGGCCGTTGGTACCAACAAATCATGTTTGTGGTCTCATATCCTCTGATACAGCACATTAAAAATGATGCTATTTCTCTGGAGAGAGGCAGCTGTTTTGCTTAGAAAAGGGAGTGGGATTTTGACGGCCCCTGATCTGCATTCTAGAACCGCTAAGGAGAGGGGCCAAGTAAACCTCTGTCCCTCTCTCCAGGATTTGCTTAGTACTGTTTGCTTAGTACTAGGGATTGACCTGAGAGGCAGTCTACCTCTGAGTGCTGCCCCCGGCCTTTCTTTAGTTTTTATTTTGAAACAGGGTCTCATTAGGTTGATGCCCGCCTCGCCAAGTTGCCGAGGCTGACCTTGAACCCGCAATCCTCCTGTCATAGCCTCCCCACCTGGCTTGAGGTATGCGTTTCATCTTCCTTCACCTTCTCCCCATCTGCTGCTCCATTTTAAAAGTTCATAAATAAAACAGCTCAACCTCCATTTTCCCAGGTCCCCCCACACACTTACACACCACTTCTTAAGTCAATAAAGAAAACATATGGCTTGCCCCCTTGAGAGTCTGGCACGCAGGAAAGGATGACTTTTTAAAAGGTAAGTCCTGACTCTCCTCGGATGCCAAAGACAGTATTTCACTGGGTAACTAACAAGGGAACCAGTAAGACGTTTCCACCCTTCAAAGGAGAAATCCGGGAAGCCTATGTGTGTGAGGCCCTTGCCAATGCTCCAATCAATTTGCCTAATAGACACAAAACTGGCAAAACCAGCCCATCTCCACAGGGAAGAATACCAACAGAATCTCCCCCAGACGAAATTTGCATTTCAGTGGAAAGCAGTCTCTGCACGCTCCGCTCAGCTCATCTGTATTCCTCCGGGAGTTTTAGCTGCGAGGTATAGAGAGGGCTCAGCGAGAACGGGGCAGAGCCGGATCACGCCGAGGCTCGGCTCGCCTCTGGAAGCGCTCAGCAATCTTTCCGGTCTAGTCCAAAGTCATCCATAATTTTTTCCTTCACGGATTTAGGGGGAAAAAAATACTAACATCTCAAGCCACAGATAGAGTCAGGTTCAAACATGAAATAAAACCTTCATGCACCAGGAACGGCACAGATACTCAGAGCAGTAAGGGCAGTGGAGACTCCTGTCCAAGGAGCCATGACAGAGGCCACTTAGCTGCTTGCCCACCACACCACCCAGTGCGGGAGGCCAATCTGTGCGTCCGCGCTCCCCAGACACCAGGAGTCAGGCAACAGAGACAGACACACCCGGGGTGCGGGAGCAGAGCCGGGTTTCGGTGCCCAAGATTTCAGCAGAGAAGATGTCCACACAGTGGATGAAGGAGAAGAAACCCATGTTGAACCTGGCAAAGCCCCCGGTCCTAGAGCAGGAAGGGCAGATGACCAGAGAGGGCTGCCCGGAGGGAGACTCTTGACGCTCAGCAGAGGGTCCAGGTCCAGCTCTGAGCATGGTGATGAGAACACACAGCAGAGAAGCCAGGAAAGGACCGTGGGAGATGAGCCCTGAAGGCACTCAGAGCCGGCACAGCAGAGACACCAGGTGTGTGGGAATCCGCAGTGTGGGGGGCGAGGGGTGGAATGTTCAAAAGGTCCCGTCTCGCCTGGTGGGCAAAGTGACAAGTGAAAAATGCAGCCATTCCACGTAAAGCCCTAGAAAGCCCACGTTGATCTAAAGTGACAGGGCAGAGATTATCAGCTGCAATTTCCCCTGAACAGCTCAGGTGTTAATGTTCAGAGTTGATGAAATTAAGTCATGAGGGTCAATCTCATAGTGGATACATCCACTGGAATGGATTTACTGGTCGGTAATCTAGGCAGGTGGGGTGTGGCTGGAGAAGGTGGGTCTCTGGGCTCTGCCGTAGGGTCTGTGCTTTTGTCTCTGAAACCCCTTGCTGGCTGGCTCTCTGGCTTCCAGCCTCCATGATGTGAGAGCAGAGCCCTCGCCCTCTCCCTCTCTCTGCTCCGACCTCCGTGATGTGAGAGCAGAGCCCTCGCCCTCTCCCTCTTTCTGTTTCTGGCCATGCCCAGAGCTCCACAGACCTGGCCTAACATGGACTGTACCTGAAATCTCCAAAAACTGTGAGCAAATAAACCACTCTTCCTCTCAGTTGTGTGGCCAGGTGTCTTGGATGATCCAGTTGGCTCGGGATAAGGGAGAGGGAGCAAATGGGAGAGGGTCCTAAAGGGGGAGCCAGGAAGCTCTGGGGTGACATTCACCCCACCGCGGTGACAGTTTTGTGGGTATGTATACTGTATTTTAACTCAGTGCAGTCTATCTAACTATACATCAATCTATTTGAGGGTTTCTGCTCGGAGAGTACTTCTCAGGCAGGGAGACCACAGGACTGAGACACACCTGCCAAGGAGATTTCTATAGAAAGACCAGAAAATCTGCTTCCAATGAGCCAAGTGCTGTTCCAGCAGAGACTCACCGAATTTCTAGCTTCCGCATGAATTTCTAAAACCCCGTGTCTATACTATGCCCTCTGCACAGTTTGCAAAGGAGGCAATTTTGTTGGGATTTCCAGAGATAGGGCCCAGCAGAGCTAGAGGAAAGAACTTTCTAGACACCCAGGGTGACATGTACAAGCAAGCCCCTCTGCACATCTGGGCTGCTTTGCAGCTGCGGCGCCAATGCTGGAAGACACCCTTGGGCGGGCGGGGGCTTCCTCTGAACACCATGGAGGTTGGCTCGCTCCCAGCCAGCTGCCGGGTGGCCTGGAAGGAAGTGGGGTCCCCGGAGAGGAGCAACACCGGGAGGTGACCCGGGGCTCCCCACCCACCGTGCGCGCCACCCGCAGCTTCAGAAAAGCTGCTAATCCTGCTGGATCTTCCATCGTCAGCGCCCTGCTGGGCAAACGGTACACCAGCCCCTTTGTGCCCGGGGGACAGCTGGACATCTGTCCTTGCGTTCCAGAGTGAAAGGGCCTCTGGTAACACCAACAAACATCACGTTTCCCCTTTGCGACTGGACATTGCTGTGTGCCCAGGAGACAGACAGACATCTGTGGCGTGACCACACTGCCCAGCGCCCGTCTGGAGAGGTGACAGCTCGGAGGAGGGCCTGGCCCTGGCCCCACAGAGGAGGCATACACGTGTATCCCTCGAGGCGGCCCACACAGCAAGCCCATCCGCCGCTGCTCCCACCAGACAACGCTCTCTCCTCTCTGAGCAGGGGCAGCAGCCGGTGGCCAGAGGGGACAGAGAGGACGGTGGCAGCCAGCTGTCCCCGAGCGCCACCGGCCATCGGCCCTCCCCAGAGGTTAGAGCTCAGCTGCCCCTGGGATTGCCTGGGGCAATGACAAACTTCCAGAGTGCCGCCACACTCTCCTGCTGTCGGCCGTGCGGAGGTCAGACCTGCGCAGCCAGAGGCTCGGCTTTCTGCACAGAGATTAAGATGTGACAGTCAGAATCCTTCACATCTTGCAATTGTTGCTGTTTCAAAACTGAAACGTAGTCCCAGCCACCTGCGGGCTGTGCGGGGAACCTGGGCCAGCGTGCAGCAGGCTTCAACTGAGACTCAAGACTGCAGCTCCAGAGCACCTCCTGCCAGCGGCCCTGTGAGGCCGGACCCGGGGTTACCACTAACCCCGTCTGAGAACTGGGCTGCCTCTCGCGGTGGACCACCTACCCACAGCCACTCCAGCTGTGCTGGGCGACCTAGCCCAGAGCAGTCCGGTGTGCTAGGCAATCTTCCCCAAACCCGGCCAGCTGTGTGCTGGGGCTCGCTGTGAGCTCCGTCACGACGCTGGCCCCAAGGGATGGTCTGAGGTCCTCCCCAGGGCAGGAACCACAGGAGCCCCTCCCACTCCACAGTCAGGTGCTGTCCACACCCACGCTGGACCTCTCCGGGGCTGCGCCTTGGCCGGCCCGTTTGTCACGGCCGCTGCAGGACTTCAGTGCCTGCCCGGGTGGTCCAGCCGCAGGCAGGGAGGAGGAGGAGCTTGCTGGACAGTGCTGGTGGGAGCAGGTGAGGTTGGTCCATTCCTGGAAGGAGAGCTGGCTCTCATATGCCCAAGAGTAAGCGCCCGGCTGGGCGGAGCTGGCTGACGTGGCGCGGGCTGACCCGGCCTGTCCTCTCAAGGCCAAGTCACGAAGTCTTCAACACGGGCTCAGGAACCAAGAGTCAGAAAGAAGCCCGAGTGAAGGATCAAAGGCCCCGCCGAAGATGACAGACTCGCGCCACCGGGAGACCTTCCAGAACTCTCCGGAAGCCTGCCGGGGACGGGGTCGCTAACGCTCCACCAAAGCTAATCTCCCTTTAAAGCCCAAATAAGCTTTGCTTTTTCAAAGCAGATACACAAGGAGGAGAATAAAAGCCTTAATAGCAGCATAATTTCACTGGTGTCTTGGTTTCAATGTGGATAAACCTCCAAACAATTGTCTTGCCTTTTACAGGCAGACCGAAAATAATTAACCGGGAGAACACAACTGTCATCTACGTTGGAATCCTCGCGAAGGAAAACGCGTGTGTGCGCGCGCGCGCGGCGTTAATGGGCCTCCATCTAGACTAAATTTCTCTCCTTTATTTCTGTGCCAATTTGCACTGTCGCACAGTTACTTTGAGAAATCATAACTACGGCACGCAGTGTGAGTGGAGTGGCTGGCGGCAGCGAGACCTACTTCCCAGCCTTAAAAGATGGGTAACTCGACCTCGGGCGCACGATTAGCAGCGCTCCATCGGCTCAGTGCAAGAAGCCAAGTCTGGGCTCAGCACATAATGCTTTTGGAGGCAAAAAAAAAAAAAAAGAAAAGAAAAGAAAAGAGAAAAAAACTATGAATTCAGAGATGAAGGCTGAGAGGCAGGGTTTATTCTGCAGAGAACTCAGGGAAGCAATTAGACTTTTTTTTTTTTTTTTTGGTGGGTCTGGGGCTGGAACCCAGGGGCATTTGACCTCTGAGCTACACCCCCAGCCCTAGTTTTTATTCTTTATTTTGAAACAGGGTCTCACTGACTTGCAAAGGGCCTCACTAAGTAGCCGAGGCTGTCCTCGAACCGCGATCCTCCTGTTTCAGCCTCCTAAATGCTGGGATTACAAGCGTGCGCCACCATGCCCGGCTCAAATGTAACAGTGTTGGGAACAGATGCTAACACCCCCCGCCCTGGTGACAACGTCGAGTGTGGTGCTCTGTCCAAAGGGAAGTCTTGTGTGGTATGTCAAACTTTAAGTTGTGTGTTCCCCAAAAAACCAGGCTGGAAGAGGGAGCTAGAAGGTTTACCAGGACAGATCTCAGGCCTGAGCATAAACCCCAGGATGTTATAAAGGTGGCAGAGCAGAATTCCGAAGCAGAGCCACGCAGAAAGGTCGCCTGGTTTATGACACAGGTGGTGCTGGCGCGCGAGGGGAAGGTTTATCTTGCCAACAAATAGAGCCAGGTAAATTGGATGTCCATACGGGGAAGAGACAGGTCACGACCCTCACTCGGCACGCGAGACTCAATTAGACCAGGACCATAGATCTAAGCAGGAGACGAAGCGATCGACGTTTTAGGGAATGCGGGAGACGCTCCAGGACCTTGGATCAGGTGCGAGTCCTCGGCAGGGACACGAGATGCACCAAGCACGAGAGGAGACCTTGAGAGATTGGGCCGCATTAAAAATTAAAACCGCTGTTCATCAGCAGACACCCTAAGGGCCAGAAGATGAGACCCACTCGCGGGAGAAACTTGCAACACATACATCCAACAAGCAGCGGGGCCCGAAATGCACAAAGGGCTAAAAATCAATAAGGAAAAAGAGCAGACAGCCCGGCAGAAAAAAATGGGATAGCATGGATTTTAAAAGAGAGAGTGTCAGAATGTCCAATAAACACGCAAGAAGATGGTCTTCAATGTCGTAAGAGAAAGCAAATAGGGCCTGCAATGAGGCGGTGCTGGGTGCCAGGACGGCTGCGCTGGGAAAGACCATCTCAAATGCCGGTGGCGGGGTTGGTTCTGCTACTCTTAAGATGGGCATGCAAGCGGGTACTCGCTCCAGAGAAGCCATTTGGCACGGTCTATTAGTGGTGAACATAGGCAAACACCAGGACCCAGCAACTGCCCTCCTGGGAGATGCCAAATGAAGTCCAAACACGTGCTCAGCGAGAGACGGGCCCTGGAGCGGCCCGCCGCGCTCTGTGGCCGCCAAGCGCGTGGACGGGCGGGTCTGCGCTGTGCGTTCTGCACGGAGGCTCAGAACGAGCCTTCTGCTGCCGGGCCCACTGACGCCGTGCGTGCCCACTCGGAGAGGACGGTCGCACTAGCAGGGAAGGTGTGTGTTCTTGAGGCAGGAGGCCGGGCCCTTTGCTCTGAATTCTCTGAACTCCCGGTTCTAAGTATTTGGGCCTATGAGTCTACAATTCTCCCTCTCCCTCTGCAAGTAAATACAGATCAGGCCCAAACCTCCAAAGCTAACTTAAAGATAAAAGAGTTGGGGGGAAAGTATGAATGTTTAGCCAGATAAGTCTAAGAAGTTATACTAAAGAGAGAGCTGACTGTGAACAGAGAAGGTTCACGATAATGTTGTTTGTAACCGCGGAGACATGAGCCCAGCCAGCTGCTGAACAAACAGAACGTGGGCAGATGTGGACTACGATGCTGTCGTGGGAAGGGTCATAGCACTCAGAGCTCTGGCCTGGAAAGACAGACACGTCAAACCAAAGCACTAGAAGCTACCGAGCACAGCCGACACAGCCCCATCGGCATAACACTGCGCACACACATCCCTGCACAAACCCCTGAGGGAAGCCCGACCAAATGTGCATAGCCGTAGCCAGGCATGATGGCCCACACCTGTGATCCCAGTACTCGGGAGGCTGAGACGGGAGGACCGCGGGTTTTGAGGCCAGCCTTAGGAACTTAGCAAGGTCCTCAGCAACCTTAGCAAGAATCTGTTTCAAAATAAAAAGTAAAACAGACCTGGAGTGTAGCTCAGAGGTAGAATGCCCCTGGGTTCAATCCCCAAAACCACATTAAAAATTAAATTAAATAAAAAAGAAGTTAATATCCATTGTCTCTGGATGGTGGGTTGGCCCTGAATATTACACTGGAGGAAGCCCCGGAGAGTGACCGTGTTCCATAGCCCCAGACTAAAGACATCCACGCTTTGAATAGACAGGCCAGCTATGGGTCAGCCGTCCAATGGGACACGATGTGACAGTGAATACCACCTGGGTGTTGCCATCGCAACCATGGGAACCAGAGATGCTCAACCGGCACCTCCTGGGGGCTCTCGGCCACATCTGGAGACACACCTGGTCGTCACAGCTGACACCGAGACCAGAGGCGTGCTCAGCGCCCTCCAGAGCTCAGGCCAGCCCCGTAATGGCTCCCTGGTGTCCATGAGCCTCGGCAGCACCGTCCTGAGCTCCCCGGCCAGCATCTGAGCGTGATCCCGAGTCGTTCTGCCCCACCAAGTCACGCACAGGGCTCCCTGCACTGTCCAGGGCCCCGGGACCCCATTTCCTCAATGCTTGTCCGGTCCTTTTCCCGGGAGACTGGACGATGTCTGCTGGTGCTGGTGACAAAGGACGCCCAAGACACAAAACAGGGTCTTGGGAGAGAGGAGGGCTCGGCGCTCTCAGAAGGCTGGGGTGCAGCTCAGTGGCGGAGCACTGCCCCAGCACACGGAGCCTGGCTTTCCTCTGCAGCGCCACAAACACGAAGGAAGACAATTTAAAGCCAGAGTGAGTTTAAAATATACAAATGAAAGAGGAGGAGGAGAAGTAAAAGAAAGAAAAAGAGGAAGAAGAAGAAGAGGAGGAGGAGGAGTATGGAAAAGCGAACCCACCGTACGGTGGGGCCTGGGGAGGGGAGGCAGCAACCTCACCCCGGGACGAGCCACGTGGTGACACCCCAAGATCTGACTGGCCTGGAAGCGCCCCACCGTCTACACAGAGGGCAGCCCCAGAGACAGGAGCTGGGCCCAGAAGCTCCCTGTCGTACTTGTCCCCGGCAGCAAGGCCCAGGGTGGCAGGGCGGGGGCCCACGGGAAACGCTCCCGTGGGGCACGTGGGGGCCACGCCAGCACACGCCTCCAAACATCCTCAGAATTCTAACCATGGCCTTCAAAGGAAACCCCAAAACCCTGGGGGATGCTTGGCTCCAACGCGCTTTAATTACCCTCCACTTCTGGTAGGATAAAAATGCCTCTCTTCAAGACAAGATACCTATTCACACGCTTTCTTGGTTAAAAATAACTGCAGTAACCAGCCATTAAATCAGAGCCTGTATTTCCGCGCACCCTTTCTTTTTCTCTGGTTTTCAAATTGGCAGCTTCTGATTTCACAGAAGACAAAGAGGCTGTCTTCTACGAGGCTTCTACCAGCAGCGTGGAGGGCCTTTGACTTCCCTCAGTGCACGGGGACAGGAGACACCTCTTCTCCCCAGGCCCTGGCTGCAGCCTCTGGCAGGTGGCTCATGAGGAGATGCCCAGGGCCCTGGCCTGAGCCCGGCCCGGCAGAGATGCTCTGGGACTCTCCTCTCTGCAGGGCTGCTGGGGCTCTCGGGAGAAAGCCTGCAGTTTTCTGAAAGCCTCCTTCCGGGCCATGGCTGCTTTGCCAGCTGCATGGAAGCCCTGGGCTCTAAGTACCACCCGAAGCCCCCACCAGCACCCAGTGGGCCAGACGAGGACCCAGGCTCCCAGGGCGTCGCTGGCCTCTCTGCCCCTGAGCGCCCCAGAGCACCTGCTGCGGTGCCTGCTCCCTGTGCCCTCGCTCCTGGGTGGAGGAGCGCCGAGGACCCAGAGTCCTGCCCTCCTCGGGACCTCCGTGGGCTCTGGGCTCCTCAGCGTCCCTCCACCAGGCCTAGGGACCTCCGCTGCCACCCACTGGCTCCCCTCCGGGAGAACAGCAACTCTTGGAAACACACAGAGGTCCGAGTCCTGCGGGGCAGCCTCTCTGCCGTGACGCGCTCGGAAGCAGCCTGGAAACGTCCGGGCGAGTGATTCATCCTAACACCCGTGACGCCTGCCTGGGCCGCGGAGCGTCGGCCCTGCATCTCAGAGCACGGCAGACGAGCCAGCGGGAAGGTGCCGGCGTGTCCCGAGGGGCCGCAGCACAGCCTCTCTCCCCCACCGCCGCCAGGCTCACCCACAGGCAAAGGCCGAGTGAGCGCAGAGAGAATTTCTGCGTGACGCGTGGGGACTGCCGCCCCGCGCTCAGAACCTGACACACCAACGGTCTCCCCTAAACGCGAGTGTTTCCCTGAGATAGGGCCGAGTTCCGTGTCTTGCTAATGGCTGTTCCACACGATAACGGAGAATCAGACAACACGTTCCTCTCCTCCGAGACATACACCAGAGACGAGCCCCTGATTGCGCACACATCTCGGCCTCAGAGGCCCTGGACCCGAAGTCAGCCCGCACGACCGAGCTCCTTGCTACAGTGCAAAAGCAAAGTCACAGAAGCTGAGCTCTGGGAAGAGGGAGACAGCCATTTCGCCAGCGCCCAAACCGGCTTTTCGTCCGCAGAGCAGACCGGAGCAAGGGCGCGAACCGGGGGATGGCTCGCCACAACTCACCAGCGTGTGCTTGAGATGGACGGTGAGGAGAGGCGCCCCGGACAGGTTCTGGGAGAAAGTGGGCGGTGGCGACACCTCCAGGGAAATCAGGAAGCTGGCTGCGGACAGCAAGCAGTCTCTATAATTTGCGGCCTCAGCAATCCTTGAAGGTAAGTGGGAATTTGTTACAAAGAGGAAAAATAGAGGGAGGGCCTACAGGTAGAACCCAGTATCAAACCCAAAGCTTTATCTATCGGGCGTGACGGCGCACGCCCGTCATCCCCATACTTGGGAGGCTGGGACCGGAGGACCGCAGGTTCCAGGACGGCCTCAGCAAGTCCTGAGACTCTCAGCAACCCAGCGACACAGTTTCAAAAAAATAAAGTAAAAAGTTTAAAAAGGGCCAGGGGCATAGCTCAGAGGTGGAATGCTGCTGGGGTCGATTCCCTGTATTACCAAAAACAAAATAAAGTGGGCAGGACGGCCTCAGATCAACAGGGACCAGTGTTGAGGGGTCTCTGAGAACACATGTCCTCCGGGATGGGGGGTCTGTGCCAGCCCTGGCAAACACCAGCCTTGAACCTTCTGCTTCAGGGGCCCCAAGACTCACCTGGTGCTGGCCGGCCGGATGCCGTTCAGGTAATAGTGTACGGAGTGGTAAAGGAGACCCACGATGGTGGTCCACGCTGCGGGCAGAGCAGAAGCCAGACACACCGCACCGCTCAACACTCTTTATGCCAGAAATAAAAACCAGAAGCTCCCACCCAGCCACGCCCAGCCCAGCCTCTCAGACCAGGGTCCACTCGGGGAAGAGACGTTAGGATCCCGGGGGCAGAGCCGGCAACAGCGCCAACTCCACGGCTCCTGAGCTGAGCGTTCGGCCATGACGATGGCTCCCTGCCCCTGAGCTGGCCCCAGGCACACAGATGCTGAGACCCTGCCAGGGCCGTCCCAGACCCTGTGTGTGGGCGGAAGGCTCCATCATGAGTCACAAGAGTGGTACCCAGCCTTGGCGGTGCGGTGGGGGCCTGGCTCGCCGGCTGACTACACGTGGTATTCACACAATGACTTCTGCATGGTCCTCATGGTATTCACACGCTGACACTCGCATCCCTACACGGTATTCACACGCTGATGCTTGTGTCTGCACGTGGTATTCACATGCCGACACTCACAGCTGAACGAGGAGGCCAGGCGAGGCCGGGGCACCTGTCCCACAGTGGACAGGGCGGCGGGGAGCCGCGGGGCGTACTGGTGGGGAGGGCTCTGTGGCCCTGCTGGCTCAGACTCCATCCCTAAGGCAGGCTCCGGGCCTCTGGCCTGGGTGTCTAGCATGAGAGTTCCTGGTATCTCCTGACGCGCGTGTACCCCGGGAGGGCGGGAGAGACAGAGGGGGCCCTGGAGAGGTCTATTTGATTTTCCAGGCAGCTAAGGGGGCTAGACACCCCCTGGCCTGACGTGCCCCTGGGCAGAGCATGGGTTTCTTTCCCTGCTTGTTCATCTCGAGCTTGGCCTGGGCCGGTGCAAGTCTAGAACCAGCCCCCCCGAGCCCCTTCAGCAAGCCGCAGGGCGCTGACCAGGGAGCGGGAAGGGGTGGGCCCTGTCTACTTCCCGTTGGCCAACCAGGACCAAGCAGAGCCTCCAGGTGCCCTCACGGTGGGACGCACAGAGTTGGCATTTGAGGGACACTTTGGCCCTTCAGCTAAGGGTGCCAGAGCACTGTGTGTAGCTCCTGCCCGCAGGGCGCTCAGGAGCCCCGGCTGATCGATCGGTAGCACCCTGGGGCTCTGAACAGCCCTGCACCCGCCACAGAGGGTCCTGAGCGCAAACCACTCACCCTGGCTGCGAAGGGCTTCTCGGGGAATCTCGATGTAGCTCTGTCCATGCGCGGGGAAGCGGTAGTGAGGCAAAGTCAGGGTCCTGGGGAAGACCTTGGCCACGGAGAAGTCTGCGAAGAACAGGGCAGGGGGCTATCAGGACTGCAGGATGCCCGCCACCTTGCCTTTTAAGCCAGCAGGCTCCTGGGGAGCCTCACTGCCTTTAGACAGCCGCAAAAGCACACAAGAGCCAGGGAAGAGTGATTGCGGGAGGCTGAAGGGCCCAGGAGGAGGGATCCGGCCTGGGTGACCCTCCGCCCCACGCCCTCAGCCCTAGCCTTTCCATGCCCTGGGGAGCCCGCGACACTGGAAAAAACAGAAGTAGCTGAGACCGGTCTTGAATTCTATTTTTTTTTTTTTTTTTTTTGGTACTGGGGATTGAGCCCAGGGGCATTCTACCCTCAAACTACACCCCCCAGCCCTATTTTTTTATCCTTTACTTTGAAACAGGGTCTCACTGAGTTGCAAAGGGCCTAAGTAGCTGAGGCTGGCCATGAACCACATCCTCCTGTCTCAGCCTCTCAAAGTGCTGGGATTACAAGCGTGCGCCACCACGCCTGGCTTCCAGCCCTTCTTTTATTTATTTATTTATTTATTTGTTGTTGTTTATGTTTTGAAACAGGGTCTCACTAAGTTGCTGAGGCTGGCCTTGAATCTGCAAACCTCCTGTGTCAGCCTCCTAAGTACTGGGCTAACAGGTGTGTGCCACCACACCCAGCTAAGAGGTGTCTTTTAGACAGTTTGTGGCTGACAAACTGTCACTGAAGCGGCCCTCAGGGTGGGTGGGATCCTGAGCATCCTGGGCTGTGTAAAGCACCTCACTGAAATGCTTGGTAACGACTTAGAGCACAGAGGCCAGGCTGCCTGCCAGAGAGGGACCTGGACACTCACCCTGGGACGCTGTGGGGACACCCTCTGCCTCTTTACCAGACGCTCAGGGAGCTGGGTTTCTCGTGTGTGTGTGTGTGTGTGTGTGTGTATTACTGGGGATTGAACCTAGGGGTGTTCTACCTCTGAGCTATTTTACCCCAGCCCTATTTTATTTTATTTTTTAAAATTGTGAAACAGAGTCTCGCCAAGTGGCTGAGGCTGGTCTTGAACCTACAATCCTCCTACCTCAGCTCCCCCAGGTACTAGGATTGCAGTCGCACGCTGACCGTCCCTACCTGCCATGGGAGAAGAGCCCGAGATGGTGGCCTGGAGCTCACTGGGGCGCAGGTTGGCAGATATGTGATCCATCACGGCGTCGATGGTGTGGATCAGCCCCAGCACCGGGGCGCTGTCCTGCAAACACACACGGACGTGGAGAAGCAGGCGGAGCCATGCTGTTCAGCCACCGGGTGCACGCCGTGAGCTGCGCTTCCTGCTCAGCCGGGCGCCGTGGCCACGGCCGTCATCCCAGCCACTCAGGAGGCTGAGCCAGCGGGATGTGAGTTGGAGGCCAGCCGGGCAACTTAATAAGACCCTGTCTTAAACACACACACACACACACACACACACACACACACACACACACACACACACACCTGCTTCCTCACGATGGCCATGGAGGAAGATGTCAGGAAGCATGGACACAGGTCAAAGCCAACCTTGACCCGTGCCGTGGACTCCTGAGTGCTCCCTCCACAGGCCAGAGCCAGGGCCAGGCCCAGACCGGCCCCCTGCCCCTTTGATTTCACGCGGAGGGGGCCATCGTCCCTAGGTCCCCTGCATAAGGAAAGCAGCACTTGTGTTCCGTTCTCTGGGAAGAGGTAGCTGCCGCAGCAGTACCGGCAGCCCAAGGCGCCGTCGGCCTCCTTAGCCTCACCCTCAGGCCCCTCTTCACCCACTGAGTCCCCAAGGTTGAGCGGACCCTGGCGGCACTGCCCCCAGGAGGGCTGCCCAAGTCCTGCCTATCTCTGCGGCCAGCTTGGAGCCCGTGTCCACCTTGGACAGACTGTCCCTGGTCCTCAGACACACTGGCAAGGAGAGGGTCTGTCCCGGCCTCCCCTGCCTCTCCTTCCTGCCTTTCTGAGGAAGCATCTGTGGGCTGCTAAAGCCCTTGGCACCCTCCTGCAAACGCACCCGCCCAGAGAACCTAATGAGCTGGAAATAGAGCGCCGAGGCCAATTTTAGACATTTTCTCTTGGGCTTGTGGCCTGATTTCAATCAGCCGGGCACAGTTAAGAGCATGAGAGCCCGGGCCCCTGGCACGCGGCTCCGACGGGGCGTGGCCCACCCAGGCGCTCAAACGCACGGCCCAGCCTGCCCCGCACGACGGGTTTCATGACTATTCATAGTTTACAGCAGATTCCCGGGTCGTGTTGCATCTTTCATATCTGAAAAAAGTCCATGTAAATTAATGCAGAAGCTCCATCTGTCTGAGCCCTGCGCTGGCTCCTGCCCATGAGTCCCAGGCTGCGGGCTCCTACGCACAGTCCCCCGACGCCCCCGGCCCCGGAGGGCTCTGCTTCCTCAGAAAGAACTGGTTTCTAAGTAAGATTGTGCCAATCTTACACCCTTAACTCTTTTTCCCCTCCCTTTGCCTACGTTAAACCTAATCTCGTTCTACTGGGAGTTGTTCGAATAAAAACGCAATAAAATGCAAACCCTGGTGGAATCTTATTAATCAGGAGAGGCGAGCTGCCGCTCTGCCTTCCTGGCAAACACCTGCCAATGTGTCTCATGATGAGGGTTCAGGAGAATTAGCACTTTAGGCCACTGTGGGGTCAGGGCCATCCTGGGCTGGGGCACTTAAAGGTCCTTCTGGCCTCTCTCTGCCCCACCCACAACCTGAGAGACGTGTTTCCCCAAGTCACGACCCACCGCGTGGAAAGGAGGCTCCTCTGACCCATGCTGGGCTCCGTGTGCCTGAAGAGAAAGCTCTGCTGCGCTGAGCCGCTGAGATGCGGACGACTACTGTTACTGCAGCACAGCCATCCAGGCCTGACTAACACGGCGCTGAATTAAGAAGAATTAGGCCAGGTGCGGTGGCGGACGCTTTAATCCCAGCACCTGGGAAGCTGAGACAGGAGGATCGCACAGGCTCGAAGCCAGCCTCAGCTACTTAGTGGTGCCCTCAGCAACTTAGTGAGACCCTGTTTCCAAATAAAGTATAAAAAAATAGGTCTGGGAGTATAGCCTGGAGGTAGAAAAGCCCCTGGGTTCCATCCCTAGTACCACAAGAAGAAGGAGATGAAGAAGAAGAAGAAGAAGAAGAAGGAGGAGGAGGAGGAGGAGGAGGAGGAGGAGGAGGAGGAGGAGGAATTAGGCTGAGACAGGAGGATCGGGGGTTAGGGACCAACCTCAGCAACCTAGCAAGACGCTATTTCAAAACTCAAAAGAATAAGCCGGGCGTGACAGTACACATTTGTCATCTAGTACTTGAGAGGCTGAGATAGGAGGATCCGGGTTTGCGGCCAGCCTCCGCTACTTGTGAGGCCTTCAGCAACTTAGTGAGACCTTGCTTCGAAACAAAGAATAAAAAAATTGGGTGTGGGGGGGTATGGCTCAGAGGTACAGTGCTGCTGGGTTCAATCCCCAGTACCATAAACAAATAAATAGAGTAAAAAGGGCTGAGGATGTAGCTCAGAGGTAGAATGCCCTTGGGCTCAACCCCTCGTACCAAAATAGAAAGTGAGAAAGAAAATAGAATTCTTAATACCTTGGAATATATTCTTGACAGAACCAAGGCAAATCAAATTAAATCAGATATACAATACGTTTGCAGAATATATATATATATATATATATATATATATATATATATATATATGTGTGTGTGTGTGTGTGTGTGTGTGTGTGTGTGAATTGTAAGTCAGACAATAAAGGTTACATGCAAAACTATCAATGGTTATTCTCTCTATATTCATTTCTTTGAACTGGGGATTGAACACAGGGGCATTCTACCTCCGAGCTGCAGACCAATTCTAGTTTTATTTTGAAACAGGGTCTCGCTAGGTTGATGAGAGTCTCACTAAGTAGCTGAGGCTGTCCTTGAACCTGCGATCCTCCCGTCTCAGCCTCCCAAGAGCTAGGATTACAACTGGGCACCACCACACCCGGCTCCATCTATGCATTTTTATTATCTGCCTTTTCCAACTCCTCCAGGACTCTTTGTTGACTTATTCTCTTAAATAAGGAAAATCAATAGGTCCTTTAGTAACAAAATAAAGCTCTTCCATCTCCTCTAATTATCTGAATGCAGAGAACAAGAGCTTGGACACCCCTCCACTTTCCTCGTGAAGTGCGTGTGGTCGTGGGTACCGCTTCCTGCTCCATGCAGCCATCTTTAAACATCGGACATTTTTTTAAAATTACTATTCAAGAAGAATGCAATGATAAAAGAAGTGTGTTATGCAGAGTGACAATCCGAAGTCGACCCACCACTCCCTCCCGCCCGCAGAGGACAGCAGTACAGCACCGACATTCACATCGTCCCCGGACATCCTGCATCCTGTGTCCATCAGTTGTGTCCAGCCAAACAAGCTCTGAGGACGCAGCTGTCAGGACCCAGCCATGCCCTGTTCCTCTTAGAGATGTGAACGTGGCTGTTGTTGTTGTTGTTTTTTTGTGATTTTTTTTTTGTACTGGGGGTGGAACCCAGGGGCCTTCTATCTCCAGGCTACACTCCCAGACCTATTTTATATTTTATTTGGAAACAGGGTCTCACTAAGTGCTGAGGCTGGCTTTGGACCTGTACGATCCTCCCGTCTCAGCCTCTCAAGTACTGGGATTACAAGCGTGTGCCACCGCACCCGGCTGAACTTGGCTGTTGGGTGCTGCTTCTGGGAAGAAAAACGTCCCCGGATACGTACGTTTTGAAGACCAACGTGTCCCTCTCTCTTACCTCCGACACAGTGGTCCAGCCGGGCAGCAGAAGAACCTCGCCCACGGTTTTTAAGAAGGTCTAAAAGTGAACACAGGAACCTGCTTAGCACCTATTTGCAAGCCTCAAATCGGGACGGTCAGTTTCCCCATATCACCCGTGTTCCTCGATCGACCACTGGCTTGGTTTTGCACACGGCGTCTTGTACTGATAATTGTCTCATTAGGAGTCAGTAACCGCCCAGTTAGGGTATTAAAGGATCAGGCTGTATCTTATAGACATCTGACTTGCTTGGAATCACAGCCCTGTAAGGCGGCATCCTGGTGCTGGAGTAGACACCACTCGGCTGTGCCATGAACCAATGGCCTTCAGCAAACACCTGCTGAATCAATGAATAACTTGATTGATTGATTGATTAAAATCAGCCGAGCATGTTGGCACACGCCTCTAATCCCAGTACTTGGGAGGCCGAGACAGGAGGATCCCAGGGCCCAGGCCAGGCCCATCAACCTGGTGAGCTCCTCGGTAACCTATGAATTAAGCTACCTAACTTAACCAAAGTCAGGTCCCCGAACACTGGTCCACACGGAGGTCTCTGACTTAAGCCCACGAGCTGACCCCGGCTTGCGGCTACCCTTTCTCTGCTCTGCATATACTTTGCATTTCAGCTAGCTACCCACTTTGGAAAATTGGGAGCGTTTCCATCTTAAAATCCAGGCACGGGGCTTCCCTTGCAAAGCCTGACCAGGTCACGCTAAACACCGAGCCAGGCCGGAGCTTGGGGAGCCAGCTGCTGCTCTCTGCAGCGAGCTGGGGGCCGGCAGCTGCCTGGCTCACCGCATCCTCTGACTTTCTCTGGTTTCTGACGCCAGCTGCCTCTGCAATCCCTGACTGGGTGGGGGTTAGCAGAGGGGCAGCAGGGAGCAGGAGGCAGGGGGGCACCTCGGGTGTGCGCCTGCACTGAACTCTGCCCCAGGGGACACCCTGAGCCTCACCTTTGCTCTGCAGAGCGGCCGGCCAGCCTGTCTGCAGTCCTCGCCTGGCTGGCCTGTCCCCGCGTCCCCTGCCAGCCATACATGGCTCTTCCTACAGCCGAAGCCCCTGTGTCCCCCGCATGGAGTGACTGTCGGCACCTGACATAGCCGCCCGTCCAGCTGCCACCACCCAAACCCTTCCAAAGAACGACAAACAGGTCCCACGGCCTGGCCGGCAGGGCTTGAGGGGCCGGATTCTCCCCAGCCCCAACCTGGCTTCACAGGCTCTGACAGGTTCTGAGGAAGGACCCTGGAACCAGCTCCCACAGGCAGCTCCTCGGAGACCTGGACCCAGGCTGCAGACCCAGGAGGGCAGGGGCAAAGCCGGGGCCGCAGAGGCCGCTAGTCAGCCAGCCCGCCTGTGCTGTGGGGCGTTGACCGTCTAATTCATAATTAGTGACTCACTCGCCCACAAGTCAGGGTTTACCAAACATCGAATTACCTTTTTAATCCACAAACTTTGAGCTCCTCCTTCCCTGAAACACCAGAAGAGCCCAACTGAGCACCTACTGCATACCTCGAGGATCCCCCAAGATAACCACGGGGCTGGGCATGGATGTTCATTAGGCACCAGCTGTATGCAAAGCACCAGCTGCCATAGCCACCCCTTGAATGTTCTCACCACACGCTGGGCGTGGGAGCGCACACACATCATCCCAGTACTTGGGAGGCCGAGACAGAAGGATCGCAGGTGCAAAGCCAGCCTCAGCTACTTAGCGAGATCCTGTTTCTAAATCTAAAATAATAAAATTATCCGGGTGTGGTGGCACACACTTCTCATCCCAGTACTTGAGAGGCTGAGGCAGGAGGGTCACAGGTTAAACGCCAGCCTCAGCAACTTAATGAGACCCTGTCTCCAAATTAAAAAATAATAATAAATTAAATTAAAAATCCAGGCCGGGCGTGGTGGCGCACGCTTGTAATCCCCGCGCTTGGGAGGCTGAGACAGGAGGATCGCGCAGGTTCGAAGCCAGCCTCAGCTACTTAGTGAGACTCTGTTTCCAAATAAAACATAAATCTGGTAGCATTGCCCAGAGGTAGAAAGCCTCTGGGTTCCACCCCCAGTACCACCAAAAAAAACCAAAAAAACAAAAAACAAAACCCAGGCATGGCGGCGCACGCTTATAATCCCCGCGCTTGGGAGGCAGAGACAGGAGGGTCACGCAGGTTCGAAGCCAGCTGCGCTGGCTTAAGAGAGACCCTGTTTCCAAATTTAAAAAAATATAAAATAGGTCTGGGAGTGTAGTCCGGAGGTAGAAGGGCTTCCAGGAACCCCAGTACCACCAAAAATAAATAAATAAATAAATAAAATAAAGAATAAAAAATAGGTCTGGGGATGTAGCTAGGAGGTAGACTGCCCCTGGATCAATCTCCAGCGCACACACACGCAAAAAAAAGTAAAAAAGGCATGGTGGCACATGTTTGTAATCCTAGTGCTTGACAGACTGAGACAGGAGGGTTGCAGATTTGAGGATATCCTCAGAAAATACTGAGATTCTCATCAACCTAGTGAGACCTGTTTCTAAATAGAAATAAAATAGGGCTGGGGTGTATCTCAGAGGGAGAATGTCCCTGCGTTCAATCTCCAGTGCCACAATAAATAATACATAAATAAACACATACATACATACATATGTACATACATACATAGAATAGAATAGAATAAAATTGGGGGTATAACTCAGAGGCAAAATGCCCCTGGGTTCAAACCCAGTACCACACACATGCACACGCACACGTACCAAGCCGCAGATACTGTTGTGTGCCTGTAGAAACTCATATACACTGCCCGCGAGCTGGGCACTAATTAGTGCCCCCGTCTCAGTGGGGCCCCATGAGACGGAGCCGCTAGTCAGCTGACCAAGGGCACCAAACGGTTTCCCACAGAGGTCTTGACCCCGCTCCTTTAGCCTGCATGTTGTGCTTTCAGGGGAAGCCTGTCTCAAACACCCTCCTCTCTCCACACAGCCAGGAGCCCGAGCTTAGAAGAGGCCGGGTCTGCAGGGCCCCGTGGAGCCCCCTCTTCCTTAGCCTGGACAGCGTTTAGAACAAAAAGAGACAGCATTTCACTTTTTCTTTTTTTTTTTTTTAACTGGGGATGAAACCCAGGGGTGTTCTACCTCCGAGCTATACCCCCTGCCCTACTTTTTTATTCTTTATTTTGAAACAGGGTCTTACGGAGTTGCAGAGGGCCTCGCTAAGTAACTGAGGCTGGCTGTGAACCGCCATCCTCCTGCCTCAGCCTCCCAGACACTGGGATGACGAGCGTGCGCCCCCACGCCGGCTCAGCGCCTCACTCCTGATGGCGCAAGGGCACCTCCAGGTCACTGTGGGAATCTCCTCTGTGCACAGATGGGAGTTGGTACCAAAAGGTGCGAACCTGAACACCTCCGGGAATCAGACAGGCAGGACAGACCTGGCCGGCTGGGCACCGCGAGAATGAGGTACGGACTCAAGTCCGGACAAACAGGGCACCACTGAGCGGCGCAGGGCTGGCCACGCGGCACCCCATCGGCCGTCCAGAGAAGCCTGAACGCCAGGCTGCGATGTGAAAACCCCGTCTTGCTAGTCCCGAGGCCCCGGCCGGCCGAGCGCCGTACCTCGGTGAGATTCAGCGCCGTTTCCTCCAAGAGAGCCTTGCCGGGTAGGCCGAGGGGCACGCTGTGGAGGTAGTTCAGCACGACGCCGGCTTTGTGGAAGCTCTTTCTCTCCTCCGTCAGGTTGGCGATGATGGGGTAGTAGGCGTCGGTGGGCATCTGAGAGAAATCGGGTGACGTGAGTCCCCGCTAAGAACCAAAGCCGAGGTATTCAAGGAGACGTCCGGGGAGTCCGGTCTGGGCTTAGGTGCTCTATTCTGTGATAATAATATGGCACCTCCCACACGCGGGCCTTTTAGAAATAGTTTGCATACAATGAGCTTTTTGGTTTTTTTTTGTTTTTTTTTTGTTTTTTTTTGCACTATGGGGATGGAACCCAGGGGCATTCTATCTCTGAGGGACACCCCCAGCCCTAATTTTTATTCTTTTTTTTTTTGTGGTACTGGGGATGGAACCCTTCTACCTCTAGGCTATACTTCCAGACCTATTTTATATTTTTTTAATTTGGAAACAGGGTCTCTTAAGCCAGCAAGGCTGGCTTCAAACCTGTGAGATCCTCCTGTCTCTGCCTCCCAAGCGCGGGGATTACAAGCGTGCGCCACCACGTCTGGCTTATTCTTTATTTTTGAAACAGGGTCTCAATGAGTTGCGGTCCTCCCGTCTCAGCCTCCCGAATGCTGGGATTACAAGGTATGCCACCACGCCCGGCCATACAGGAGCATTGTGTCCTCATAATCACCTTATAAGATAAGGGCTCATTCAGGAGATGAAACTCCGCCCGAGGGACTGACACAAGGGAATGGCAGAACTGAGATTTGAACCCACCTAGATGCTCGAGACCGTGAGCTCACTATTAAAACCCCCAAGCAGGGAAATATTTGGTTACAAATGCCACTTTGAGCCGGGTGTAGTGCTGCACGCTTGTGATCCCAGTATTTGGGAGGCTGAGACAGGAGAATCACAGCCTCGGCAACTTAGTGAGGCCCTCTGCAACTTGGGGAGACCCTAAGAATCAAAATAAAGAATAAAATAGGGCTGGAGGTATAGCTCAGAGATGGAATAGCCCTGGGTTCAATCCCAGCATCTAAAACTTTTTTAAAGTGCCAATTTGGGCCGGGCGTGGTGGCGCACGCTTGTAATCCCCGCACTTGGGAGGCAGAGACAGGAGGATCGCACAGGTTCGAAGCCAGCCGCGCGCGCTGGCTTAGAAGACCCTGTTTCCAAATAAAAATGTAAAAATAGGTCTGGAAGTGTAGCCTGGAGGTAGAAGGGCTTTCAGGAACCCTAGTACCACTAATAATAATAATAATAATAATAATAATAATAATAATAACAACAACAACAACAACAACAACAACAACAATAATAATAATAATGTGCCAATTTGAATCCAGGCGTGGTGGCACACACTTGTAATCCCAGTACCTGGGAGGCTGAGACAGGAGGATCGCAGGTTCGCAGCCAGCCTCAGCTACTTAGTAAGGCCTTCCACAACTTAGTGAGACCCTGTTTCCAAATAAAATATAAAATAGGTCAAGGAGTATGTACCGGAAGAATATAGTAGAAAGCTTCTGGGTTCCATCCCCAGTGCCACACACACAAAAAAAAGTGCCATTTTGAGAGGGGGATGCTCTCAGAACAAATCAGTCCTTTCCTCCAATAGCAAAAGAAAAGGCACAGCCCAGGTGAGGTGGCGTATGCCTGCGATCCCAGTACTTGGGAGGCTGAGGCTGGAGGATCACAGATTTGAGAACAGCCTTAGCAACTTATCGAGGCTGTCAGCAACTTAGTGGGACCTTATTTCCAAATTTAAAAAAAAATAATAAAATAGGGCTGGGTGTGGGTGGGGGTGTTGCTGGGAGGTAGAGTACCCCTGGGTTTGCTCTCCAGTACCACCACCAAGAAAGGAAGGAGAGAGAGAGAGAGAGAGAGAGAGAGGAAAAAGAAGAAAGGAAGGAGGGAAGGAAGGAGAGAGAGGAAAATGAGAGAAAGAAGAAAGGAAAGAAAGGAAAGAAGGAAGATGGAGGGAAGGAGGGAGGAAGGGAGGCAGGAAGGAAGGAAGGAAGGAAGGAAGAAAAAAGGAAAGAAGGAAGGATGAGTAATAAAAAGAAAGGAAAGGCAGAACAGAGGCTGGGCACTGCACAGAGGCTGCCCCAGCTGCCCCGGGAGGTGGATCGGTGCCATTTACTGGTAAGAATTTGCTTTATTCCTTCCAGGCCCCCGAGGCCGTGGTGTTGGAACCGAGGGCCGTCACTCCCATCACCATCACCGGAGCACCAAGATCAATTTCAGCCTGGCTCCCCGCCACTGACAGTTTCTCCCCAAGCATTACACTGTCCGTAAGCAAGAGCCCAGCTCGTCCCTCCTGGGCCGCAGTCCAGGCCGACACATGGCCGGGGGCAGGGACCCCGCTCACCATGCTGTGCGCCGTGGGCGTCGTGGAGGAGCGCGGGGTGGAAGACTGCGACGCGTGTTTCCCTAGAAAAAGCAGAGAGCGCTAAGTCAGGACTGAGCCCCGGCCACCTCGCCCCGAGGCAGCTTCGAGGCAGGATGCTTCCGGGAAGATAGAGGGCCAGTAAACCAGCTTAATAGGCAGATGATATGGATTCCCCAGCTCAAATGGTTTTCCCCACTTATATTCTAAATGGCTTTCGAGCAGCCTTCTTGCGACTCATCATTGAAAAACATGATTTCTATGCAAAGTATCACTGATTTTAAATAAACTATGAAAAATGGGCTTTGGAGGCACCCGGACCCATCAGACATCAAAGGCAGAGGGGTCGTTAGTCACTGGGCCCTGGGAACCTTCGTCTGAGGACGACCCTGAAGAAGTGCTCGGGGAGGCTGCCCCCTGAGCCCCTGCGGATCCCCCCACACCCGTGGTTAATTAGGAGTCATTACAGCCAGGTGTGATGGTATGCGCTGGTCATCCCAGCACTTGGGAGGCTAGACAGGAGGATCACAGGTTTGAGGCCGGCCTCAGAAAATTAGCAAGACCCTCATCAACTTAGGGAGACCCTCTGCAATTTAGCGAGACCCTGTTTTAAAATAAAAAATAAGTCGGGCATGGTGATGCACGCTGTAATCCCAGTACTTGGGAGGTTGAGACAGGAGGATCTCAGGTCCCCGGCTAGCCTCAGCTACTTAGTGAGGCCTCTACAAGTTAGCAACTTGTTTCAAAGAAATAGAAAAATAGCCGAGCGTGGTAGCATACACTTGTAATCCCAGCATTTGGGAGGCAGAGACCAGAGGATCACAGTTCACAGCCAGCCTCAGCTTAGTGAGGCCCTTGGCAACTCAGTGAGACCCTGTTTCAAAAAGTTTTTAAAAGTCTTAACTATTGGGCTGGGGTGTATCTCAGAGGTACAATGCCCCTGGGTTCCATCCCCGGTACTGAAAAAAAAATATATATATATATATATAGAAAAATAGAGCTGCAGGTGTAGCTCAGAGGTAGAATGCCCTCAGGTTCAATCCCCAGTACTGCAAAAAAATAAAAAATTAAAATAAATAAACGATAAAAGATAAAAATCATGCTGGGGGTATAACTCAGAGGTAGAATGCCCCTGGGTTCTATCCTGAGTACCACGGGGGGAAAAAAAATATGTTACGTGAACTTTACCCTGATTTTTAAAAAGTAACCTCCCAGTATCCCAGGGCTCATGCTGGCAGAGTGAAGATTTGAACCCGGGCCAACTCGCCTACAGTCCCCTGCTCTGAATGGCCGCTCTGTGCCAAGCAGGCAGAGGGCGTCTTTTGGGTTGAAGAACCCATCAGAGAACACGGCAGTGGGAGTGTTCGTTGATCAGACACACGAGTGACCTGGAATATTTGCTATCCAGAGCCTTCTGATCCATCCATCACGCGCACCCCGAAACCCTGTGCCGACCAGATGGAGAGCATCAATCTTAGCACGTCACTGGTAAATTGTTAACTCCTTTATCTTAGGGAACAGATGTTCAAAAACACGACTATATGTGCAGCGTTTATCAGGACGCGTCTCACACTGGCAATACGGCCACACTTGAGAGGCACTGAGACCCTCGGCGCGCAGGCTTCCCCGGGAACGGAGCCCAGAGCGGCCCACGGCCACTCACCGATGGCGGCTGTGAAGTACATCTCCACCTCCACGGGCGACAGGGCCCTTTCCCAGATGATGAACTCGTCGAAAGCCCCGTTCTCGTAGCGCTTGGTCTGGTCCTGCTCTGACCCTACCACGAGGTTGACGTTGGGCTCCCCGTAGGCATGAGATACTTTCCCGCTCGGGTCGGAGGTGCTCAAGGTCCCGTTGACGTAGACTTTCAGACCCTCCTTGGATTTCCACGTGAACAGGACGTGAGTCCAGTAGGGGCCTGGGGGAGAGGGGACACGGTCGTTGTGAGTGCCACGGGAATGAGCCCCCTGCACAGGTCTCTCCGGTTTAAGCACATCCCTGTGTCTTACAGCGGCTGGTCACTGTTAACGTTGATGAACCCTGACATAGACCTGACATTCAAGGGGCCTTTGGAGCCCAGGAAAAGAATGACTGCTTCACCTCCAGCTAACAAATTCCAAAAGCAGTTCAACAAAGGCCCCTTCTTGTTTTAACAGAGGGGTCGCAAAATCTTAAGAGCCTACAAGCAAAGGTGATAATTTTTTTTTTTTTAGTGTAGGATGCAAGCACCAACCAGTCAGACCATGAGCCCAGTTGGGAAAAAAAAACAACTTATTTCAATATTAGACTAACAGTCCTACCTAATGCAGTAAGACTGAAATACACACACACACCCTGGGAAGGATGTAATAAAATTATCTTTGTTTGCAGATGACATGATGATCTCATGACTGTGTATATAGACTAACTGAAAGAATCAATTAAAAATTCAAACAAGAGACTTCCTGCAACTAATATGTGACTATAGCAAGCTTGAAGAATATATTGTTAACACACGAAGTCTGTTGTCTTTCTACAAACCACCAATGAGCAAGTGGAATTTGAAATTAAGAAGCACACTGCCACTTATGTTAGCATTGAAAAAAGGAATAAGAAATTCTTAGGTATAAGTCCAACAAAACGTGTAAGATCTGAGAAAACTACCAAACTCTGATGAAATGAAACAAGAACAAAACAAATAGAAAGCTGTTCCATGTTCATGGATAGGTAGACTCCATATTGCCAAGAAGTCAGTTCTCCCCAAATTGATTCAATGCAATTTTTAAAAAGTCCCATGGATAGTGATAAACTGATTCTAAATTTATATTTAACAAGTACCAAGAAATACCGTATAATATTGAAAGAAAGAAACCAAGCTAGAAGACTGACATTATCCACCTTTAAGACTTACAAAATACCTAAAATAATCAAAGCAATGTGGAACTGAGGTGGAAGAGGAGAAGGCAAACTAAGAGATCAGAGGAATAGAGTAGACAGATGAAAACAATGTCTATTGGTATATGACAAAGAAGCAAAGATAACACAATGAAACAAAGATAATCTTTCCACCCAATAATGCTACAACAGCTGGATACTCAAATAAAAACACTAGACACAGACCTCATGCCCATCACTGGGGATGTAGCTCAGAGACAGAATGCCCCTAGGTTCAATCTGTAGTAGTAGTAGTAGTAGTAGTAGTAGTAGTAGGAGGAGGAGGAGGAGGAGGAGGAGGAGGAGGAGGAGGAAGAGGAGGAGGAGGAAGAGGAGGAGGAGGAGGAGAGGAGGAAGAGGAGGAGGAGAATTAAATATCACCTCAGCAATTATGTGCACAGGACAAGGAGACCGTGCATCAAGTTTGGCATGGCCCACCTCGCCAAGGGCCCCTTTGTTTTGCAGGTGTTTGTGTTGTCCTGTCCCGTGAGCTGCTGCGGCCCCAGGGCAGCCCTCTTAAAGGACTCAATTGCCCCCGCCCGGTGATCAGAGCTGACCCAGCAATGACATCAGTTTCTTTCCCCAGATTGTGCAACCTTCTCATAATTTGGGCCTCTGGAGATTGCTCAGCTCATAAACAGGTCCAAAGTATTATTGCCCTCGAGTCTGAGAGTGTGAAGGACAAGTCCCAGAGATGAACAAATAAAAGACATCTTTGCCCCGCGCAGATGTTGACGAGCCTCCCGGCTCCTCGCGTAGAAACATGGTTGAATTTATCTCGACATAGGCCCACCTTCAAAGACCCTGGGAGGTGCCTCACACTCTGTCCCGCCAGCCCAAGGCACATGGAGACCAGACTTTTTCTTAAAATTGAATCTCTGGCAATAAGCAAAGCAGCACACGCCACAGGAGAAGTTTTATGGTGCTGCACGAGGCCGGGGGGTGAGATTAGCTCTGACCTGGGCATCAGAGGGCAAACCTAAAGTGTATGCTCACCGTTCGCCCTCTTTATGGAGATGGAGGAACAGGCTTGGCCAGGGGGCACGGGACCCGCAGTGCGAGGCAAAGGCGCCCGGGACTCTGGGGCCTGGACTGCCTGGCGCCTGAGGTCTATTACCTCATCCAATTCTCAACGCCCCTGAGAGATAATATTGATGCTGTGTGTGTGTGTGCGTGTGTGTGTGTGCGCGCACGCGCGTGCGTGCATGTGTGTGTGTGTGCGTGTGTGTGTGTCCCTGGGGATTGAACCAGGGGCGTTCTGCCTCCGAGCTATACTCCCAGCCTCTTTTATGTTTTTGTTTTGGAACAGGGTCTCTCTAGTTTGTGAAGAGTCTCACTCCATTGCTGAGGTTGTCCTCGAACCTGCGATCCTCCTGCTTCAGCCTCCCAAGGACTGAGATGACAGGCCTGTGCCACGATGCTCAGCTCTCAGACAGGATCTTGGCAGCTCCCCACCCAGTTGCACAACCCCAAGCCCACTCCCGGGGGTCTCCAGCGACCCCTCTGCTCCAAGACCACTCAGCACCCTGCACCCTCTGCTTGCTCCCAATTGAATCTGCTCCAGACTGCCGATAGCTGCTGTCTACACCACTGGAAAGGAAGGGGGATGGGTGGGAGAAGAAGGGAGGAGGAGGAGAAAGAGAGAGGAGGAAGAGGAGGAAGGGAAAGAAGGAGATGAGGAGAAAGGGGAGGAGGGAGATGAGGAGGAAGGAGGGGGAGAGAAGGAGGAAAAGGAGGAAGGGAAAGGAGATGAGGAGGAAGGGGAGGAGGGAGATGAGGAAGGAGAGGGAGAGAGGAGGAAGAGGAGGAGGAAGAAAAGGAGGAGAAAAGGGAAAGGAGGAAGAGGGAGAAAAGGAGGAGGAAGAGAAGAAGGGAGAAGAGGAAGAGGGGAGGAAGAAAGAGGAGGAAGAGAAGGAGGGAGTGGAGGATGAGGAAGAGGAGGAGGGGGAAGAGGAGGAAGAAGAGGAAGAAAGGGAAGAGGAAGAAGACGGAGGGGAAGAAGGCAGGCTTTACCTGCCCTGCGTGTGGCCATTTCCTCCCCAGCCTCGAGGCACAGCTTCCCGTGTCTACTCCATCGCACTAAGACCCCGGGATGCGGCTGGCCGCACCCAGGCTGTGACCGCGAGGTGGCATGCGGGCCCCATCTCGTGGGAGCGCCCCTGCCTCCCTGATGCCTTCCCTTCCCGAGCAGCTAAGGAGCTGCAGGGTCCCCAGGTGGCGCTCACCCGGCGGGCTGAAGGTGGCCTCCCACGTCATGGAGTTCTCGCGCGTGTACAGCTCCACGGAGCCTTTGCCGCCGCTGGAGCAGACCTTGAAGCCGTCGGAGATGACCTGGCCCCCGTAGGCAGACGGGGCGGGCCTCGACTGCTCTCCTTCAGTCTTCCAGAAGAAGGAGAAGGTGACCCCTAAGGAGAGAAGCGGCTGAGTCAGGACCCGCACAGGGAGGCAACAGCCGGCGGGTGGCAAGGCTCAGGGGGAGCGGACAGGACACGGCCTCGGCCTAAACTGCAGCCAGCGGGGGTGGTGGCACACACCTCTAATCCCAGTCCTCGGGAGGCTGAGACAGGAGGATCACAGGTTTGAAGCCAGCCTCAGACACCTAGTGAGGCTCACGGCAACTTAGCAAGACCTTGTTTCCAAATTAAAAATAGACCAGGGCTAGGGATGGAGCTCAGAGGTAGACTGCCCCTGGGATCAGTCCCTTGTGCCACAAAAAAATAAAATATAAATAACCAGCGCAGCGGCCCTGTCTCCAGCCCCAAGGCACGGATAAAGAAGCAGAGGCCAATTTGCCTGAGGCCGAAAGTTGAGGGGCTGACTTAGACAGGAAGCTGACCCCGCGGGCTCTGCAAGTGGAAAAGCCCCCCCTCCGCTCCTCCCGATCGACAAGACGTATCAAATGTAGCAGACCCTCCCAGAGTCTCCTGTAAACACATTTTACAAAGGAAGAGCCACTTCCTCCATGCCGGCTTAGGAAGAGCCACTTCCTCCATGCCGGCTTAGGAAGAGCCACTTCCTCCATGCCGGCTTAGGAAGAGCCACTTCCTCCATGCCGGCTTATAAACCACATTTTCTCTCCGTGCAAACGTCCTCCCTCGTCCACAAACACACTTGCGTGTGGTCATTTTTATGTCTGCACAATATTTTATCCTACACAAGACCCATAGGTTGTTGTTTTTGTTTTTTTTTTTTTTTTTTTTGGTGGTGGTACTGGGGTTCCTGGAAGCCCTTCTACCTCCGGGCTACACTCCCAGACCTATTTTTACATTTTTATTTTGGAAACAGGGTTTCCTAAGCCAGCGCGCGCGGCTGGCTTCGAACCTGCGCCATCCTCCTGTCTCCGCCTCCCAAGCGCGGGGATTACAAGCGTGCGCCACCAACCCCCTGTTTCTGTGTCTTAAAGGTTTTCTTCAAATCTTGGAAGGAATATCTCAAACAGAATTTGAAGCTAATATTTTTTGGCACACCTCAAATTATATGCCTTTAGGGAAATCCCCCGGTAGGGACATTTCTCATTTCAGGAAAAGCGCGCTTGTAAGGTTTCTGATGTTGGTGGCCATCGTTTCGGGCTTGTCTCTGCGAGAGAGATGCTGGTGGCTGCAGACTGGTTGAAGGCTCTCTGTCCGTGGGTTCTCAGCGAGTCCAGACCCCAGACGTCACCGTGGGGTGAGGCTGGCGTCTCCCTGGTCTAGAGTTCCCTGCTACAAACGTTAGTGTGAATAAGCTGGGCCCTGGCGGGCAGGTTCCTCATCCCCAGACGGGCCCTGAAGACCGGCCCGGCCCTCGACAGGGAAGTGTCCCGCAGGCAGGCTGCAGGTCTGGGGCTTGGTGCCTGACTCAGGCCCGCCAGCGCCCCGGTGAGCCGAGGCTCCTCCTGTCATCACGTGGCGGGGCTCCGTCCACCTCGCTCCTTTCTCCGCCTCCGTAAACCTGGCCTACCTTCACTTTTCCTGGGTGTGCACGTGTGTGCGTATGCATGCACCCACACACGTGCGTTAAGCTAGCCAGCTGCTGACCCTGAAAGATAAAATAAACTGCCCGGGCCGCCTCCCCTGGCCGGGTACCGCGTTAGGAGAGAATCGGAGAGGCCCGCGAGGGCGTGGGCTGGCACGGTGGCCCTGGGCTGCGTTTGTACGAATGGCACCAACTTTACTTTAGACCTTGTCCTCCAATGAGGTCATGAACACAGCCTCACAGAGCCACTGGGTGGGAAGAAGACGACGGTCATCACCCTTGGGTGGCGTCTCCTCCCCATCACCCTTGCTGGATGCAATGCCCGTGAATTGCCGTAGCCCTTCCCAGGCCTGCGAAGTCTCCTGACAGTTATATGGCCTCGCACCTCTGCGGCCTCAAATCCCTGTGGTTCACAGAAACCCGAGACTGCCAAGTTTTCATAACCCTGGCGTGGAATTTCTCCGTTTTATTTTTTTCATCGAAGAGGAATCCCTAGCCAAGCGTGGTAACACATGGCTGCAATCCTGGCCCTTGGGAGGCTGAGAAAGGAGGATCACGGGCTCAAGGGGCCAGCCTCCACAATTTAGCGAGGCCCTCCGCAACTTAACATGTTTCAAATAAATACAAAAATAACGTGGGCTGGGGGTATAGCTCAGAGGTAGAAATGCCTGTGTTCAATCCCAGTACAAAAGAAAGAGTGTCCTCTGCTGTGTCCCTGCTACTGAAGGACGCTACTTGGAGAGCAGAGGCAGAGGCCTGGGGCGGCGGGCGGCGGCAGCAGCCTGGCCCGCACCCACCCTGACTCCGACCCCACGCCAGCGGGCGGCAGCAGAGGGAGGCGAGGCGCCGGGGCCAGCCCTCTTCCTCTTCCCTCGGGCCCGGCCGGCCTACGCCGCCTCTCCTGCCAGAGAGCACGGAACCACCCGGCCTGCCCGCCCGCCTCTCCGTGCTCAGAAACCACCAATTTCACAGGGAAACGCACGCGGTGCGCTGTGGAATCTGTTATGAAATGTATTCCCAGCAGGATTCATGGAAGTCAATTTCCCCCCATTCCTTTCGCTCAATTAAAAATAATCTTGTCTTGGCCTCCTGTCTCTCTGTCCAGGAAGAAAAAATAAAAATGGAAAAGCCGCGTGGGTGTCAGGTGAGGGTTAGGTAATAATGACTGCAGATTGACAGTGGGCCGGCCCCGGGCAGGTGGAAGGGAGCTAAGGGCCTCTGAGTCATGTTTTCTATTTTGGCCGATGCAACTTGCAAGACAGCTCCCTCCACCTGAGAAGCGGCTTATATTTAAACATCTACTTCTTTGCAGGCTCTGAAAAGAGTCAGTGTGCCAAACGTGGTGGCACACACCTGTCTTCCCGGTACTTGGGAGGCTGAGACAGGAGGATCTCAGGTTTGAGGCCAGCCTAGCAATGTAGCAAGACTCCCGACAACTTAGTGAGATTCTATTTCTTTCTTTTTTTTTTTTTTTGGTGGTACTGGGGTTCCTGGAAGCCCTTCTATCTCCGGGCTACACTCCCAGACCTATTTTTTTTTTATTTTATCTGGAAACAGAGTCTCTTAAGCCAGCTGAGGCTGGCTTCGAACCTGTACGATCCTCCTGTCTTCACCTCCCAAGCATGGGGATTACAAGCGTGCGCCACCACGCCCAGCAGCGAGACTCTATTTCTAAATAGAAACAAAATAAAATAGCACTGGGGGTATAGCTAGGAGGTAGAATGCCCCTGGGTTCAATCCCAGCGTGTGTCTCTCTCTCTCTCTCTCTCTCTCTCTCTCTCACACGCACACACACACACACACACACACACACTCAGTGTGCCTCCACGATCTCTGCCATTACCAGTCAGCCAGGCTTCTAGACCCGAGCCCAGGGCGGCCGAGGGCCGTCCTGCTGCCTCCGCGGGCGTCAGTTTCTCCACCTGCGAACAAGCGCGGTGTCTGAACGCTTCCTTGCGGATCTCCTGTTCTGCTTCGGCACAGAGGTCCCGAGACCCAAGATCCCAGGAAGCCGGTAGCTGGATCCCTGCCAGCCGGGTCTGTTTCCGCCGGGCCGCCAAGTTTCCCTCTCAGACTTCGCCCCGCAAGTGTTTCAGCCTTCCGCTAACAGCTTTTTAAAGGGACCAGTCTCACGCAGAGGGAGAAAGTGTGAGATGGGAGCCGAGGGGAGGGGAGCGGGCAGTGAGCTTCCCCGGCCCCCCGGCTGTTTATAAGCAGAGGAAGCTCCGGGCACCCAAGAGGGGGAGCGCTGGAAACGCTGACCAGGAGGGGAGGGAAGGCTCAGGTGCTAAGCCAGCCCCTCCAGGCTGGGCTGGGTCGGCTGGGCCGCTCTCTTGAAATGTGGGTTGCTCTCGTTACAAGGATGATAGGTCATGCCCCAGCAAAACGTGTGGAGAAGGCACAGCCCTCTACATCTGCACGGGCCCACCTCTGTTCAACACATCTTTTTATTTATTTGTGTGTGTGTGTGTGTGTGCACACGCGCGTGTGCGCGCGCGTGGTACTGGGGATTGAACCCAAGAGCCTTCTAACTCTGAGAGACACCCCTAAGAGTATTCTTATTTTATTTTTACATTTTTGTGGCACTGGGGATGGAACCCAGGGTCATTCTACCTCCAAGAGACACCCCCAGCCCTACTTTATTTTTATTTGGAAACAGGGTCTCGCGAGGCTGATAAGAGCCTCACTACTTGCTGAGACTGTCCTCCAACCTGCGATCCTCCTGTCTCTGCTATATTATTTTTTATCCTGAAACAGGGTCTGGCTAAGTTACTGAGCTGTCCTACAGCAAGGGCGAGGACACCCTGGTCTCCTGTCCTCTCTGCCCCTGTCCCCGAGACCAGGGCTGGTTTACATTTGGAGAGATAAACAAAGCTGGTGTATTTTGAGGGCTAGCTCAGGACCAGCTCAAACTATGGGGTTTACACACCCAGCCAAGGCTCTGACCTCAAAACGACTCCACACAATTCCAAGTCCAATATGTGGAGGCCGAGACAGGAGTATCTGGGTTTGCAGCCAGCCTCGGCCACTTAGTGAGGCCCCCTGTAACTTAGTGAGACCCTGGTTCAAACTAAAGAATAAAAAATAGGGCTGGGGGTGTAGCTTGGAGGTAGAATGCCCCTGGGTTCAATTCTCAGTACTGCAAAAAAAAAAAAAAAAAAAAAAAAAAAGTCCAAAGCGCAGCCTCCGAGTGCCTTGGCCGGGTTCAGTGCCGGTTTATTCGTGTTGGCGTGGAGTCCGCCATCTCTCGGAGGCGCGCGCCACCGACCCAGCGCATGGGGCCATCTGGTGCCCGAGGCCTCAGCCTCCCCCGGGCCCGCACCAAGCTCTTCTTTCCAAAGAAATAAACATTTTCATTTTGTCTAAAACAAAAACAAGCGTGACGGCTCAACGCTGGCTGGGGTGGCAGAGAGCATTCCCCGGGAGGTTTCAAGGGCCCCAGATGTGCCGGGGAGGAGCCGGGGTCCGGCCCGCGGGTTGTTCCTCCCTCCCCGGGGAGTTAGGAAAGGACCGGGCGCCGCGCTGAGCCCTCCTCTGCCCACGTGTGCTCTGGCCGGGGCACCAGCTTGGCCCCGGGCCCGCGGCCATCGGCAGATGGAACAGAAGACGTGAGCCCGAGCCAGGCTTGGCAGGCACGCCCTGCCCGGCCCGTCGTCCACATCCCGGAGCCAGAAATAACGCCGCGGGAGACCGCACCGTCTAATTCCACCCACCGGAGCCACGGGGCCTGGCGTCCCCGAGGGGGGAGCCGGTGACCTCGAGACGCCCCTCCGCCACTCACCCTCGGGGCCGCACTGGGCCGGGTTGCTGATGCAGGACGCCTTGAGCCTGCCGTAGTACAGCAGCGTCATGCCCTTCTCCTCCTTGAGGTAGATGCCTTTGTTGATCTTGCCCTCCACGATATCTAGGGGAGAGAAGGGACAGCGTCGTCTTACCCGGGGCCCGAGGGCCGACGCCGCCCGCCCTGTGTCCTGCCGGGCAGCACGACCCTCCGTAATCACGCGCCGCCGCCCTATTCTACGAGGCCGGCGGCCTCCGTGAACGCTTAACTCTTGGCGATGAAATTGTAAGCAACTCACGCGTTTGAGGGTTAGCTCGGAAATCAGCGGGTCCTACTCACCAGCGCCATGCGCGCTTCTCCCGTGTATCATGGCGATACTGGGCCAGCGAGAGTGAAAGCTGGGGTCCCCCGGCCCCCGTGCTGGTCACACCCACGGGCTCCGAGCTTCCCCCACCAACCCTCACTCTCGATTTCTGTTTTCTTTTTTTTTTTTAAATTGATAGTGGGAATTGAACCTAGGGATATTCTACCTCCAAGCTCCAACCCCAGCCCTTTTATTTACTCACTTATTTATTTATTTTTAATTTTGAAACAGGGCTTCACTAAGTAGCTGAGGCTGGCCTCAAATCCAGGATCCTCCTGTCTCTGTCTCTCATCTACTGAGACTGCAGGCATGAGCCACCATACCCAGCTCACTCTGAATATCTTCCTTTTTTCTTTCTTTTCTTTTTTTCAGTACTGGGGGCAGAACACAGGGGCAATCTACCTCCAAGCTACTTCCCCAGACCTACTTTTATTATTTTTTTATTTGGAACCAGGGTCTCACTAAGTGTTGAGAGCCTCACTTCGCTGTTGAAGCTGGCCTCAAAACCTGCGATCCTCCTGTCGCAGCCTCCCAAGTATGGGGATTACAGGCATGCGCCAGCACGCCCGGCTCTCTCTCTGGATTTCTAGATGAAACAGGTTGGTAGCCGGCTCATCAAGCCGTCCAAGCTCCCCGTCCTGAGGTTAAGGAGAACAATCGAATTCTCCCCTGTGAAGCTAAGGCCGCGGGACCCTACTTTCAGACTGTGGGAGGGGCACTGGTTACATCTGGACAGCCCCAAAGCTGCCTGCGAGGCCAGATGGTCATGAATCCTGGGCAGAGGTGCTACTCCACCCAGCCGTCTGGTCCCCTTCCAACAGCGCACAGGCTGATGCTGGCGGGAAGAGGGAGGTAAACAGTTAGCAGAGGAGATAAACGGGGCTGGAAAAGCCGAGCGTGGGGGTGCTTGCTAACTGGGGACACGGTGCTCCAGTAACTGCCCGCCCTGCACAGCTCTGTCCGCGGCTCGGGCCTCCTGCCGTCTCGTCCTGTGGACAACCCCTCGGGGTCCTCCCTGGTTTTCCTTCCTCGTTTGAAGATCACTGTTTTGACTTATTTGGACTTTACTGCCAGGAGAGACGTCTACCCTCCAACATCAAGTGGAGATCCGCCATCAGCACAACCGAGTTAGGCCAGCTCAAAATCCCAGATCGAGGCCGCTGCCTCGGCAAAATTAACTCTGGAAGCCAAACATCTCGAATCAAGTGATGTGTCCCCAAAATAAAATAAAATAAAATGGAGGTGAGTCAAACGTGATCAGACCTGGCTTTCTCCAGCCAGCAAGCCAGCGTCACGACGCTGGCGCCCCTTTCTGCCCGGAGCTATCGGTGGGGAGGTCACTGGCGGGTGGGCTCTGGGGCTGGTTAAACAGCTCGGGCGGTTTAACCCCGACGCTGGAGGGGCGTGTCTCCTAAGACAGCGCCTAGTGAGCTTTTTTAAGAACCAGCTGCAGAAGAGAGGCTGCTTTTCATCTTCGTGAGATCAAATTCTGGATGAGGTATTTTTAACTCGGCTTTAATTTCCTACAAAAAGGGCACACGTTTCCCCCCCACACCACCACCAAAGAACATGATACATTTTTTAAAATGTGATTTCTTGTCTTTAGAAAGGGTCTGGTATTGGAGATATATATATTTTATAGTCTTTGCTCTGAAAACAACTCATCCTGTCGGAAGAGCCCGATACCTCAGCGGCTTCCCAACACCGGGATGGGAGCCGGCTCCTCCAGGCAGGGCCCCGGAAGGCGCTCCCCCCGGCACCCTGGCTCCCTCCGTCTGCGCGGGCCCCTGGCGCCCTGCTCCTTTGCTGCTCCAGGGGCGGAGTCCTAAGGGACAGGTGGCCGACCCTAACCTCTGCGTAGACAGCTCCAGCCCGACAGGAGGAGGCCGACCAGTGCTCACCTACAGTCGCAGAAAGGCTGGAGTAGACAGAGTCATTGGTAGACACAAAGGTGTGATTGTGGGGCAGGTGTACAGTGAGGTTGTGGGCGCGCAGTGCTGGACAGAAGACAAAGAGAAAAGCACAATGGATGAGTGACTCACGACCATAAAACAAACAGGACGACGACGGAGCCCTCGCCCTTCGCATGAGCGGCGCTGCCCTCCCACCCGCCTCTGGGACTCTTTTTTTTTTTTTTTTAATGTGCATGTGGTACTTGGGATGGAACCCAGGGGCATTCTACCTCTGAGCTACACCCCCAGCCTCTTTAATCTTTTTTTTTTCAGTGCTGGGGGCTGATCTCAGGGGCATTCTGCCTCCAAGCTACACCTCCAGCCCTAGTTTTTATTCTTTATTTTGAAACAGGGTCTAAGTTGCAGAGGACCTCACAAGTAGCTGAGGCTGGCCGAGAATCTGCGACCCTCCTGTCTCAGCCTCCCAAGTACTGGGGAGTCAAGTGTGCGCCCCCATGCCCGGCCACCCCCTGCTTCAAGATAAAGGAATAAAGTCGGGTTAAGAGATACAAAATTGCACTTGACGGTTTATCAGACAGGCGTTAGGGACAAGGCTGATGAGATGGGGCGTAACACACAGTTGATGAGGCGGTGACAGAGACGCGGACAACAGACACCAGCCACAAAGAACAAATGCTCCGAAGCAGGGCCCAGGCCCTGTCTTCAAGTCGAGCCGCCAGCGCAGCCCATAACAGGGAGAGCGGGTCCAATCGGAAAGCGAGTGGCCCGCCGCCTTCCGCTGCCCCGGGCCTGGCCGGGATGCCCATAGAGGCTCGGCTAGAGCCAAGAAATTCGGTGAAGGAAACTCTAGCTGTCTGCCACTGTGTTTGAGAGTCTTGCTATTCTACCAGAGGAATCTTTCAGACGCAGGCTGTTCAGATCGCCCGGGGCTGCTGGCTCGGTGCACAGCAACGGCGAGGAGAGAATCGTGGGTCATTATTCCCGCTTTTGTTTGAAATAACGCGCTTCCCGTTTTGGGGGCTGGGGCCTGAGCCACCGGCTTGTTTTCATTACACGTTTCTACTGGGTGAGACGATTGCTTTTCTAAAGCTTTGCAAAGGAAAGCTCCGAGGAAAAGCAGCTGGATCGAGGGAGAGTGGGCGATTTCACCCCACCGCGGGCTCTTGCCCCGGGGGCGTCCTTCCTCTGGCAGCGCAGGCCATTCGGGGAAACAGGCTACCCAGTGGCACTGGGGGGTAGCCAGAGCCTGAGCCAGGCGCCGGGGAGCAGACCGCACAGCCGCGGGGCTCTGCACGGGTCCCCTGGCCCCGACTCAGGATGCCAGACAGACACCAGCTCCGATGTTTCTCTCTCTGCATGCTGTTTTGCTTTTGCAGTCCTGGGGATGGAACCCAGGGGTGTTCTACCTCTGAGCCACACCCCCAGCCCTTTTTATATTTTTGTCTCAAAACAGGGTCTCACTAGGGTGCTGAGAGGCTTGTGGAGGCTGCCCTTCAATCTGCGATCCTCCTGTCTCAACCTCCTACGTACTGGGATGACAGGCAGGCTCCGCGAGGCCCGGCTCCTCTGCAAGTGTTGAGGAAAGTCTTTAGAACCCTTGATGGTAACTTCCAGCGACACGTTGTCACGGCATCAAGGAAAATCGTGGCATGCTGGTGTGGGAAGCTTAATGATCAGCAAAATGCCGGGTTCTATAAAAACAAAATGTGTCGCCCAAAACCACCACGGAGACCACTGGAGCGTGTGCCGGGTTAATACGCAACCAGCCCGCGTGGTGCACATCAGCCACTTAACGTAACCCATGGCAAAAGGTAAATAACAATAAAATGCGACACCGTCCCAAATTGCTCAAAACTTATACTCTAAAGACAGAATTCTGTGCAATCCCAGAACTTGGGAGGCTGAGTCAGGAAAACCACAGGTTTGAGGACAGCCCTGGGAATTTAGCAAGACCCCAGGGGGCAACCAGGGCACAGATAGTCCTCTCAGCAGGGGCCGACGGGGTGTGCAGAAGCAGGTGGTGGACGGGGGACATCTTTGCAGCAGACACGGTAGCCCCAGAACCTGCAACTCGGTCAGAGGCGTGTCAGCCTCAGTACCCGCCTTCAGACAGGCCTCGTGCGGCAGGCCAGCCGGCTGCCCCGCACATGCGCACGGGCTCTGACCTAGGAGAGCCCCCTAGTAGGAGATCTTGCACTAGGGTTTTGGGGAAACACACATTTTATTTTCCCTGTACCGGGGATGGAACCCAGGGGCATTCTACCTCCGAGCTACAACCCCAGCCCGATTTTTCATTCTTTATATTGAAACACGTTTTCACCAAGTCGCAGAGGGCCTCACTAAGTAGCTGAGGCTGGCCGCGAACTGCGATCCTCCTGTCTCAGCCTCCCAAGTACTGGGATCACAAGCGTGCGCCCCCACGCCCGCCTTTATTCATCTTTTGCTTGCAAATTCTGTCTGTCCATCATAAATATATAGCAGTTCTAGGGAAATACTTCCTGACGTCAGGGCAGATGCCGCCAGCCTCCATTTCTCCTGAGGACACCCGCGGCCTCCTGAGAATCTCCCATCCCTGAGAGCAGGGGAATTCTCACCACCCATGTCTACCTCCAGTTGTGTCCTGAAACTCATGGATCCCGTCCACGTTTTCCAATGGCCAGTAGTGGGACGCAGAAGCCAGGACCTCAAAGCCTGCAGGAAAATGACGGAACGTATCGTTAGGAGGAAGGATGCCACGGCTGGACGGATCGGGGAAGAAAGGATCAGACGGTCGCGGGCCAGGCTGGAAAGGCAGTCGGTAAAACTCAATACACGCACTTGGTTTAAAAGAAATCGATGAATCGTTCCTTAACTGGACTAGACAGGATAAATAGAAATAGATACGTCTTAACACAGAAAAACAATAGCCCACGCTTGACAGCAGAATGCTAAAACATGCCCATTAGTGTCAGAAAAAAAGGCAAATGCATCCACAGTCCCACTACCGTGAACACTGCTTCAGGGGTCATGTCTGATGCGATTGGACAAGGAAACAAACAAGGTTAAGAGCCGGGTGTCGGGGCGCACGCTTGAAATCCCAGTGCCCGGAGGCTGAGACAGGAGGATCACAGTGGAGGCAACCTCTGCTACTTAGTGAGGCCCTCTGCAACTCAGACCCTGTTTCAAAATAAAGAATAAAAAATAGGGCTGGGGGTGTCATTTGGAGATAAAATGATCCTGGGTTCCATCCCCAGTACCAAAAAAAAAAAAAAAGAGGAATCAGGCCAGGCGTGGTGGCGCCCACCTGTCATCCCCGTGCTTGGGAGGCTGAGGCAGGAGGGTTGTAGGTTCAAAGCCAGTCTCAGCCACTTAGCAAGACCCTGCTTCAAAACAAAAATTTAAAAAAATAGGGCTCGGGGTGTATCTCAGAGATAGAATGTCTTTCGGTTCAATACCCCGGCTTCACACACACACACGGGTCAGCTGGATCAAGAGAGTGTGGGCGATTTCACCCCACCGCGGGCTCTTGCCCGGGGGCGTCCTTCTTCCCACAGCGCAGGCCATTTGGGGAAAACAGGCTACCCAGTGGCATCGGGGGTGGCCAGAGTCACGGCACGTGAAACGGGTCTCGATATCATGCCAGCTACAAACCATCCGCATTTTCTTCTGACAGTAACTTATAAAATAATTATATTCTTTGCCTATTTGTAAAGGCGGAGAGTGAAATTTTTGCTGGAATCACTTGGCTAGCTGGGGTTGGGATGTGATACTCATACACAGGTCTTTTTCTCTTTTCCTCTCTCTCTATCCTTTCTTTTTTAGTGTGTGTGCTGAGGATTGAACCCAGGAGCATTCTACCTCTGAGCTACACCCCCAACTTTTTTTATTTTTTAATTTTATTTATTTATTTATTTTTTTGGTGGTACTGGGGTTCCTGGAAGCCCTTCTACCTCCGAGCTACACTCCCAGACCTATTTTATATTTCTGAAACAGGGTCTCTTAAACGAGCATGGCTGGCTACGAACCTGCGTGATCCTCTTGTCTCTGCCTCCCAAGCGCGGGGATTACAAGCGTGCGCCACCACGCCTGGCCTTTTATTTTTTAATTTGGAAACAGGGTCTAAGTGGCAAAGGGCCTCTCTATATTGCTGGGCCTGGCCACGAAGCTGCGATCTGCCTGTCTCAGCCTCCCGATTACTGGGCTCACAGGCGTGCGCCACCACGCCCAGCTCCCCAGATGTTTTAAATTTGAAGCCTCCCCAACTCTTACTGCTGGCAGTTTTTAAATTAAAATCATGTGCTGCTAACGAGATGGACTAGGTCAGCCCACTAGGTCCCTATTATACCCTAAGGGGCGAAATAACTCAGCCCCATAAGTTTCATAAGGACAAGAAGTCTCATTCTTGGCAGGAAGGGTAGAACATGGCTCCTCTCCCGCAGCAAAGGCGACAGGAGGTCACCCCGTGTCCATACAGTCTCCTGGGTGTCTGCCCAGCTCGTGAAGAAGAAACATCTGCTTAGATAAGACAGCAGGCCAGGCAGTCCTGTGGCTCAGGCAGGGACTCGGGAGTTCCCTGCTTCAAAACTGTGGAGCAGGGCATGGTGGGGTGTACCCGTCATCCCGGCGCTTGGGAGGCCAAGACGGGAGAATCGCAGGTTCGAGGACAGCCTCAGCAAGTACTGAGACTCTCGGCAACCTAGCAAGACCCTGTTTCAAAAAAGAAGCAAAAATAAAATAGGGCTGGGGGGGTGTGACTCCGAGGAAAAATGGCCCTGGGTTCGATCCCCAGCAACACACACACACACACACACACACACACACACACACACACACACTTAATAAAGCCTCTTATTCTTCTTTTTCAGGGTTTCCTCTGGATGGCCCTGTTCATACTCTCCCCTGTGGCTTGATTGAGTCTGCTTGGGGCCGCCTCCTCGTGCTCCAGGGCCGGGTCCAGGGAAGCCACCTCTGCGGCTGCCGGCTGCCCGTTGGCTCCTCACCTCACCCTCAGGTCAGGTAGCTCATTTCCTGGCCGTCCACAGCCGGACACCATTCCCTGCGCTCCATGGACCTGTGTGTGTGCATTTAAAAAAATCTCCTAGCCGGGCGTGGTGGCGCACGGTTGTCATCCAGCATTTGGGAGGCTGAGATCGGAGGATCGCAGTTCACGGCCAGCCTCAGCCACTTAGTGAGGTCCTCTGAAACTCAGTGAGACCTTGTTTCAAAATAAAGAATAAAAAATAAGGCTAGGGGTGTAACTCGGAGGTCGAATGCCCCTGGGTTCTATCTCCAGACCTTCAAAAAAATAAAAAAATAAAAATAGGGGTGGGGTGTAGCTCAGAGGCAATGCCCCTGGGTTCTATCCCCAGTGCTGGGAAAAAAAGAATTACATTTTTAGTGTTAGCAGTGTAAGGAGTAACTATGTGGGCAGAATAGTGACAAAACACAAGAGCATGTAAGCAAACGGACAGACCTCGAGCACAATTATGTGTGTAATTCTGGCACCCCCGAAAATCTCTATTTGCCAAATTCCCATTTGCTCCATAAAGCACACGCATTATCTTATGAGATTCTATCATGGAGGCATGCACCCCACACACACGGGGAAATCAAGAATCAAGTTCCTGCCATGACCCAGCGGTTAGGACAGTCGCTTATAACCGACAAGACAGTATAAATATGCAGGACTATAAAGACTATAATTATCTGGTTTTGATTCTCTGGCTTCTAATCGGGGCCGCGGAGCTGTCCCAGCCTCCTGGAAACACACTGGCGTCGGCTGCTCCACGGACCCCAGGACCAGCAAGGGTCCAGCAACGGAGGAACCGGTCCCGCGTACGGACGGCGTCTGTACAAGGGTGTGTGTGTGTGTGTGTGTGACCTGCTGCAGAGTGGCCAGCCATTGCTTGGCCAGTGCCATCTATGGGTTTGGATTAATCCGCCCTCGAAGCTTTGCGGGTTGTCCTGGGGACCCAGGCCACACAGCGTGCTTCTGGGCGCAGGAAAGGCCTCGGCTCTGAGAGTCGGGCCCTGCCTGCTCCGGCTCCTGCTCGGCTCCCACCCGCCCCGGGCCTGGCCTTCCCCTCCCTATAACACAGAGTCTCGAGCGTCCCAACCCCAGCCTCTCGGATCCTCTGCACTGACAATCTTGGGTCGCAGATAATGCAGAGACTCAGAGAAGTTTGGAGACTGTTTGCAAAACCTCACTACGTGGTAGAGATAAGGACCCGGCGGACGCGGGGGCCCCGGGCCTGTGTAGACAAACACCAATGTCCGCTTGGGAGAGGAATTACTCAGGTGTGTTAATTCGGTTTCCCAGCTGAAAAGCCCATGCTGGAGGGCGAGGGCATAGATGAGTCGGCCAATATTTATTGGCCACCTGCTGTGCAGAAGGCCTGGCGCCAGGTGCCAGGATGAGCAGCCGGTAAGGCCCCGCCGTCCTCAGAGGACCCTTTCCACAAAGACAACTCTGATTTGGTTGCGGTGACCAGAGTCCCTGCCGGGCAATGGGACCGGCCCAGGCTCCTGAACCCCTGCGCCTGCTACCTCCTGCTCCCGAGTCATTTCTCAACAACCCTCGGCTCCCTCCTGCCTTCCAGCTCCCTGGCTAAGCGCTGGGGCCCGAGGGGCCACTCCACCTCTGAAGGACACGCTTCCCCCTGCGGCGGGCGAGGGCGTTCAGCACAGCCATGTGGCTGTTAAATCCACGGCAAGCCCTCTGCTCCGCGTCCTTCGGAGGGAACTCTCCCTTTGGGCAGACAGCACACCTCCCTCCCTACCTGAACAAGCCCTGGCTGTGTCTGTTGTGTCTGACAACCTCCACGGGGCTCCTGGGTCGCCGGGGCCCAGGCTCCCCAGGCTCCGAGGCGGCCTTGAATGTGGGAACCGAAACACAGGGCCCTGCGGACACACACGGATCGCGCGGGGCGAGTGTAGACGGGATGACGTGGAGGGGCTGGGGACCAGGAGGAGAGGAGAGAGGGCTTGGGAGGAGAGGAGGCAGGACACGGAGGAGGAGAGGGACGGGGACGGGAGGAGCCATGTGTGGCCCGGCTGCGGGGGAGACGCCGAGGGGTCCAGTGCAGGTCAGCGTCCTCCGTGTCCAAAAGGAAGGAAGGAAGGAAAAGGTGAAAGGAAAGGCGGGACAGGAGCAAGGAGAGGCCGCGGGGGGGACGCTGCCCGGAGCTCCCGCCGGGCGGGCGCGAAGGAGGCCTGGCGGCGCTCCATCCTCAGCCCTGCCTCAGCGCCCCCGCCCCGCTCACTGTTGCTTTCCAGAAAATTCTTCTGTTATTATCAGCACTAAGGCAGCTGGCTGATCAGGAAAGGTTTTTTTTTTCCCCTACCCTATGAATTGTGACCTGCATCGAACCCTTAGATGACGCCCCCACAGCACGGTCACACACTATCTCCTGAGTCAGGACCGCCAACAGCAAATTTGTTTTTGTTTATGAACCCAGGGCTATTCCACCTCCAAGCTACACCCCTGGCCCTGTTTTTTTTAATTATTATTATTTATTTATTTATTTAATTTATTTATGGCTCTGGGGATGGAACCCAGGGGCATTCTACCTTCGAACGACACCCCCAGCCCTATTTTTTATTCTTTATTTTGAAACAGTCTCACTGAGTTGCAAAGGGCCTTACTAAGTAGCTGAGGCTGGTCACAAACCATGATCCTCCTGTCTCAGCCTCCCAAATGCTGGGATGACAAGCGTGCGCCATCACGCCAGGCTTATTCTTTATTTTGAAACGGGATCTGAGTTGCAGAGGGCCTCAGTAAGTAGCTGAAGCTGGTCAGGAACCTATGATCCTCCTGACTCAGCCTCCCAAGTCCTGGGATTACAGGTATGCGCCACCACCATGTCCAGAATGTAAGCTGACCTTACGACCAAGAACGTAAGCAACATCCTGAAAATGTGAATGAGACCCCGAAGTGACCACGTGGAATGATGACGAGGGTTCTATGTAGCACTGAACAGACAAGAAGAGAAAGCTGGGTCACCCCATGTCTACGGCTTCCTGAGAGAGACCCTCGGTGACCCAGCGTGGACCTAGCCAGGGTCCCCGGGAAGGAGGCAGAGCTGCTCAAGACAGGTCTGAGTCACAGGCGTCACTCACCAGCCTGCCAGGGTCCCCAGCACCCTGGCCCACAGCTGGAGCGCCTGTGCCCTTCCCACCCGGCGCCCGCCCCTGTGGGTGTGCAGACACACTGGTCCACGCTGGGTCTGGGCCTCATCCTCCCCAGCAGACCTCCGCCTCCCTATTCTAGGCAGGCAAACCTCGGTGGCCAAAGACAAGCGGCTCTGCGGTGAGGGCGATCCCTGTGTCCGCGTCTGGGCGCTGGCGAGGGCTGCTCTGTGGGCAAAACTGACACCAAGCGGGGCTACGGCGGCTGAGGGGCTGCAGGCCCAGGATCAGTGGGGTTAGGGGCTGCAGAAGAAGGGATTGTTAGTCCCAGGAAGGATGAGGTCAGGGGCTGCAGAGAGGGGCTGCTAGTCCTAGACACTGGAGTTAACTCTGATGGATTTTTGCCCCGACCACACAAGATGTGAGCCGAAAGACAGAAAAAGTTCAGCCCCTTAATTGCAGTGTTCCAAATATCCCAGAATGAGACAGCTGGGACAGAGACCTACGTCCCCATCCACAGTCGAGGAGGGCCGGGGTGGTTGCCAGGAGGTGGAGGGACCTGGGAGTGCGGGTGGCCATGGCCTCACAGGTAAACAGCTCCTAGCTGCCGTGCTGGGCAGGAGGAGGACCTGAGAGGACGAGGCGTCTCTTACCTGGATGCACCTGGGACCTGGGCCGGGCTCCGCACACCTGCAGAGAGACCACACAGTGAGACGTGGGGAAACTCCCCCGCGAAGACCCGGCCCGGGCTCTGGGACGTTACCTGGAGGCCGCAGTGGAGCAGCAAGAGGCAGGAGAGCCAGCCACCCCGCGGTGGGCGCGTCCCCATGCCCGCCGAGGCTGGCGCCGGCGGCATCTGTCCGTCTGTCTGTCCGAGGGGCCGTGTCTTCTTTACCTCCCAGGTCCCCGGGGGAGGGACATTTTTCACAGGTTCCTGGGGCCAGAGAAAGTCTGTTTCCTAAAAGTTTGTGGAGGGAGGGCGGCGTGTGGAGCTTCCCGGGTGATGGACGGCAGCGGTGGAATGCAGGAGACGCCTGTTCCAGAACTCAGTCCCACGGAGGCAGGCGGACTTCGAGGAGGAGCCAGGCCGCGGCTCTCAGGGCTTCTGCGGGCTGCAGCTGCCCCATCCACAGTGGGAAAGCGAGGAGGCTTTTGGAGAGATCTTCCCAGAGTCCGCCGCCTCCTTCTGGCCTGGCTGGCTCCACACCTCCTCTGTCCCGTCTGTCTGGAGTCCAGCACTCGGGTGGAGCAGGAGGGGCGAGGTCAGCGCTCCTCAAACTTGATTCTCCTCTATTTATAGCCCGTCCCTGCCTTCCTGGGTCCTAACACCAGTCTGTTAGGAACCAGGGAACATTTTTCAGGACAAGGACCAGATCCAGGAGCAGACCCAAGGCTTTGTCAGTGTAAGCGGGAGTGTGGGTGTGAGGGTGTGGGTGTGCGCACACGGGTGTGGTTGTGAGTGGGCAGCATGGGAAATATATTACAGATGCTTGCACGTCAAAGTCTGGAGAAAGAGTAACAAACAGATTGTGAATCCAGCCAGGAACTCTGCTTGGATCTGAATCCCCGTGAAGAAGCCCGTGGTCACCACCGGACCCCCGTGAGGTCCCCGCAGAGAGCCCAGCAAGCATGGCTGACGGCGCCCCGCGCAGCCCTGCAGAACCCAGGACGGCGCTCTCAACGGGGCACCAAGTCGGACCCCAGCCACCGTGCCTCAGTTTATCTGAGACCAAGAGTGTACCCAATATACTCAGAATGCAGGAATACACGCACACGTTTGCTCTGGCCTTGGTGACGTGGCCCCTCTGCACCTCCCGCCGTCCCCAGCTGTGCGCCTCTGGGCAGAGCCCTCTCTCTCTCTCTCTCTCTCTCTCTCTCTCTCTCTCTCTCTCCCCCTCTCCTTTTCAAATTCCAGGTCTGCAAAATGAAAGTCACACTTGGCCCTCCACCCAGCAACCAGAAACAGGATTAACACACAAGCCAAGCGCTTAACCGGCCAGGCAGTGCTCGGGGACAGTGTAGGGTCAATAAATGGTTACTCTGATTTTTATTGTCAGGGAGAAAGTAACACCCAATAAATGTTGGGAAACACTGTAATCTCCATTGCCCTGCCTTTAAATGGGAATTGAGAGTTCTGAGACCCACGGGCATGCTTCCTAAAGAGGATAAGAAGATGACTTCTCGTCTCCCCGGGGAGGAAAAGGGGCACGTCAAAAGCAAGGTGATTATCTTAACCTGCGCCCAGGCCAACAGGCTCTCTGATGATCTGCACTCCCCAACCTCCCCGCCCCGCTGGAGCGGCTCCAGATGGTTGCTTCCAATGCCCCGCCCCTCCCAGTACCAGGAGGACCGCGCGCCCCTAACGGGCTGGCTGGCAGGCCACCTGCATCCTGGCGCCCAGGCGGGAAGCCGCAGGAGAAAAACCAGTCTGCAGTCATGTTTCTCTGCGGTTTTCCAGCCCCTTGTATTGGGGGTGGGGGGGTTAAAGGAAGGGGCCGCCAGCTCTCAGTCCCAGTGGAAATTGAAGAATTACACAGTGCTGAGTACACGGACCTTGCCCGCGTCCAGGGCTGAGCAAAGCCCAAGTGTGGCTTTTTATCATAAGATCGCCCAGAGCCGGGCGTGGTGGCGCACGCTCGTAATCCCCGCGCTTGGGAGGCGGAGACAGGAGGATCGCGCAGGTTCAAAGCTAGCCTTAAGAGACCCTGTCTCCAAATAAAATATAAAATAGGTGTGGGAGTGTAGCCGGAGGTAGAAGGGCTTCCAGGAACCCCAGTACCACCAAAACAAATAAATAAGATCGCCCAGGGTGATGGGAGGCACCCAATCCTGTGGACAGCAACCAAATAGAAGTGTCAAGGTCTGCAAATAACCTGAGCAGCCGGGCGTGGCGGCGCATGCCCGTGATCCCAGGACTTGGGAGGCTGAGCCAGGAGGTCCGCAGGTTCAAAGACAGACTCGGCAACCTAGGAGGACTTTCAGCAACCTAGTGAGACCCCGTTTCAAAAAAAAATAAAATAGAGCCGGGCGTGGTGGCGCACGCTTGTAAATCCCAGCATTTGGGAGGTGGAGACCAGGGGATTGCGGTTCGCAGCTGAGGGTATAGCTCAGAGGTAGAATGCTCCTGGGTTCAATATCCAGTAACACACACACACACACACACACACACACACACACACACACACACACAGATTTGTAGACATAAAGGCTGGGATTTAAAAAATAAATATATACATAAAGGAAAGACACTGAACCAGACTCAAGAAGTTCAGACAGTCTCAAATACAATAAATACCAAATGTGCACGCACAGGCGTACATACACACCCTCAACACATGTACATCAAACCGCCAGAAACCAAGCCAAAAGGAGGAATCATACGGCGGCAGGCAGAAGAGCACACAGTCCTCAGGGCACTCTGAGAAGCCCTGCGGTGGGCCTCCTGCCAAGCGCTGCATGAGCCGAGGACTGGGCAGTGAAAGCTCAGAGCGCTGCCGGGGTGGGGGGCAGAATTCTATACCCAGCTAACATGTCTTCCAGAAACAAAGGAGACGGCTGGGGAAAGGGTTTCCATAATATCTATTCCGTAATATCTCCCCGCATCTATTCCCCGTAATAGATACGGGGTTTCTTTTGGAGGCAATGGTAATGTTCTGAAAGCAAATGGGGGTGATGGTTGTACAGTCAATAAGCCAAAAGTGACTGAATTTTACACTTTAAAAAGTAAATTTTTTAGCCAGGTACAGTGGTATCCACCTTGTAATCCCAGCACTCAGGAGGCTGAAAGAGGAGAATTGGAGACTTGAAGCCAGTTTGGGTAACTTAGACCCTCAGCAACCTAGTGAGACCCTGTTTCCAAAAAAGAAAGAAAATCGGGGTATGGGTGTAGCATGAAGGTAGAATGCCGCTGAGTTCAATGCCAGTACCGTAACACACACACACACACACACACACACACACACGGAAAAAAGTAATTTTTTTTGTATGTGAATGATATTTCAACAAAAATGAAAGAGAAATAAACACCGTTTCAAGCAGAAACAACAACAAAAAAATCATTACCAGCTAAGCAGAACCAGGAGAGATGCAAAACGTTCTCTTCAGGCAGAACAATCAGGCGCAGACAAAAGATCTGGGGAAGGAATGGGGACGCCCAGGAGAGGTCACCTTGGACAGGCAACAAGGACCTTCTTCAATTTCCAGTTGCTATAAAAAAAAAAACACTGAATGCCTGGAGGAAATCAGAGGGGAGTGCGCTGTGGGTCAGCAGCCCAGAGAAAAGGGAAAGGTACCACCGAAGCGGAGGGGCACGCGGGCCAGGGGCGGCGAAGGCTCGCACCGTGCGCAGAGCCAGAGCGGCAGCTTTTCTTGTACTGGGATTGAGCCCAGGGCATTCTACCTCCGAGCCGCACCCCCCAGCCCTATGTTTTATTCTTTATTTTGAAAAAGACCAGGTCTCACTGGGTTGCTGAGGCTGACCACGAACCCGTGATCCTCCCGTCTCAGCCTCCCAAGTAGTGGGATGACAAGTGCGCCACCACTCCAGGCTTGGGGTGATGCTTTTGGAAGGGGGTCTGTGTTTAATCAAAAAGATACACCCTGTATTCACCACTAAAAAATATATGGTAAATATCTGGAAAAAGTATAGAGATATAAACTTAAAAAAAAAAAGCTAGATGTGGAGGCATACACCTATCATGCCAGTACATGCGAGGATGAGACAGGAGGATTGCAGGTTCAAGGACAGCCTCAGCAACTTAGCAAGACTCAACAACCTAGGGAGATGCTCTTTTAAACGACAAAGAAAAAAGGCCTGGGGCTTTAACTCAGAGGTAGAATGCCCTTGGTTTTAATCCCCAGTAACACACACGTGCGCGCGCACACACACACACACACACCAACGTCAAATCAGAAATTTCTGAACCAATCCAAAATCATATTTAAAAAAGAAAGAAGGAAAAAGGAAGACAGAACGAAGGGCAGATGGAACAAAAGAAAACCACTGGCAAGAAGGCAGGTTTTGTTCTGATCACATCAATCATCATATGCGCATAATTAAAAGGCAGAACTTTCCAGAATGGATAAAACAGGAAAACCCTAATACTGAATACTAGAAAAGCATTTTCCCCCTTCTGGTACTAGGAATGGAACCCAGGGGTATTCTACCTCCCAGCTACATCCCCAGCCCTATTTTTATTTTATTTTGAAACAAAATCTTAAACTGGGCGTGGTGGCACATGCCTGTAATCCCAGCATTTGGGAGGCTGAGACAGGAGGATCACAGGTTCACGGCCAGCCTCAGCTACTTAGTGAGGCCCTCTGCAACTCAGTGAGATTCTGGGGTTTTGTTTTGTTTTTTGTTTTGGTGGTACTGGGGTTCCTGGAAGCCCTTCTACCTCCGGGCTACACTCCCAGACCTATTTTATATATTTTTTATTTTGGAAACAGGGTCTCTTAAGCCAGCGAGGCTGGCTCCGAGCCAGCGCGATCCTCCTGTCTCCGCCTCCCAAGCGCGGGGACTACAAGCGTGCGCCACCACGCCCGGCTGAGATCCTGTTTTTAAGTAAGGAAAAAAATATAGGGCTGAGAGTGTAGCTCAGAGGTAGAATATCCCTGGGTTCCATCTCCAGTACCACAAAAAAAAAAAAGAAAGAAAAGAAAGAAAAGAAAGATACCTGAATTTGGAGCAATGAAGCATTATCAAATCAGTTCACTGTAGCTGTGCGTGGTGGCACACACTTCTAATCCCAGTACTTGGGAGGCTGAGACAGAGGATTGCAGGTTTGAAGCCGGGCGTGGTGGCGCACACTTGTCATCCCAGCATTCGGAGGTTGAGACAGGAGGATCACAGTTCGCCGACAGCCTCAGCTACTTAGTGAGGCCCTCTGCAACTCAGTGAGACCCCGTTTCAAAATAAAGAATAAAAAATAGGGCTGGGGGTTAGCTTGGAGGTAGAATGACCCCTGGGCTTCATCTCCAGTACAGCAATAAAATAAAATAAAATAAAATAAAATGAGGCTGGGGTGTAGCTCGGAGGTAGAAGGCCCCCGGGTTCCATCCAATATCCATGTTGTTTGACCAAACAAACAAAAAAACCCCACCATGAAACTGCACTCTAGAAAAGGTGAGAGCCTCGCTGGAGCTACCGAGGCTGGCCTTGAACCTGGAGCCTCCTATCTCAGCCTCCCGAGCACTCGGGTTATGTACTCCCGGTCACAGGCGCCTCCCAGCAGCCCGTTTCATCACCCGTGAGCGAAGAGAAACAGCCAGCGACGTCAGGCCCGAGCTCGCAGCAGCGGGGCTCTGAGGACCTGCGCTGGCGGCCCCCACACCGCCGGGTGTCACCCACAAACAACCGACTCGCTCACGCGGGAGAGAAATCGGCAGAGGAAAACGGCAGCCAACTGCTCGCAGCTTACGTGCGGCCAGGAAGCAGCCATCACCGGGCGCTTGGCTTCCCATCCCGAGTGACCACAGCAAGGGCTACAAAGGAAGGACCGAAGCCCGGACGGCCCAGGGCCCCACCGGCCTCTCCCGCGTGTCTTCTCGGCCTGGATCCCACGGAGCCTGTGCCGGCGCCAGCCAGCAACAGTACGGGTTCTGAAGTGAGGCGCGAGGACAAAGAGTTTTAACCCTAACGTGGGGGAGCCGCCAGCCTGCTATCTCCGCTGGTCGACCCCTGTTCGTGGGTCAATATTTCCTACGGGTTGACGACTATGCCTGGGTCAGTATTCTCTATCGCGCGGGCGCTCCTGGCCAACGCAGCTTCTGGGTCAATCTCGTCTTTATTGAGCCGACCTTGTTTTTCCAGAGGTATTTATACACAGCCACAGGTGAATCAACATTCTCGTGCTAACACCACCAGAATCCAATAAAGACCCATACAACACACATCATTACAGATAGGCCTGTCAGCACCCTCGTGTCAGCACCACCTGGTCCTCTCTCAGACCTCTCTGAACTTTCCATAACCCAAACCTTGTTGACTCTGGGCGCAGGACAGTCAGCTGAGTCAGAGACACCAACCTCGGGGAAGGCCTCAATGGCTCCCAACAAGCCTGTGTCTGTTTTAGACGACGCGGCCGTGTTTGGTGCTGGGATGTTGCTGGAGGAAGTGCGCTCTTCGGGGTACAATAAAACCAGAGATAAGAAAGATGTTCTGGTCTGCGACGACTGGGTTCTGCGGCGGGCTGGTGGAGGGCCAGCCGTTGTTGCTTAAGCCGTGACATAAAGGGATTTTTCATAGCACGCGCCTCCTTCCAGGCAGAAGCCATCGAGGCTTTCTCCTGTGGAAACAAGACTGCTGAGCGTGGTGGTGAGGGCGTGGATCCCAGTACTTGGGAGGCAGAGACAGGAGGATCGCAGGTTCAAGGCCAGCCTCTACAACTTAGTGAGGCCACTCTGCTTCCCGGGCCAGAGGACCCCCCAGCCGAGGCAGGGACTGCCCCTCTGCGGCCCTGAGGAGGCCCAGGACTCTCCTCGGAGCCTGCTGACCCGGCAGGATGGGGGCTCACGCGGCTGAGAGGAGTCCAGCCATCCATAAAGCCAGACAGCACAAACAGATTCGAGAAGCCGTGAGGACAAATATTTTGACCCCTGGATCCAGTCACGCCTGAAGCCAGCGATTCTCAGACATTTCCTCACAGAAGCCAGTAAGTGTCCTTGTCTGTTGACATCAGCTTAAAATGGACTACTTTTCTTTCAACGGGGGTGGCGGGGGGGGGGGCTCTGGCTTCTGAGTTTCCATTTTCTAGCCCACCCCCCCACCCCCGCACAAGCAAACGACCCCGCCTAAGTCTACGCTGCCCTCTTTGACGGGGTCTGCGGACGATCTGTGTGTGGACGTGATTCCAAAGGCCAGTGGCCAGGTCCTCTGGGCGCCCTGCACAGGCTCGCCCGGGTTCTGTTAAATAGAAAGGCAGCGTTCCGCGGCAAGCTCGCCTTATGTAGTGGTGGCTCGGGGCATTTGTAAACATAAGCGCAAATTAAGCCTTTAAAAATTAATGATGGCCTGTTTCCATCCCTGCTGCCAACGTCCGCGATTGGACCTGCACCGGACTTCACCCAGAGGGTGGCTCTGGCTGCCTGACACCCCTCCCTCTCTCTCTCTCTCTCTCCCTCTCTCTCTCTCCCTCTCTCTCTCTCTCTCTCTCTCATATTGTACTTGTTGTTAAAGGTGTCATTAAGTTGCTGTAGTTCTTTGCTGGCCTCAATCCTCCTGTCTCAGCCTCCCAATTCCCAGGATTATAGGAATGTGCTACCGTGCCAGGCCTCCCTCCCCTCCTCCTCCTCCTCCTCCTCCTCCTTTTTCCTTCTCTTTGTCTTGCTCTGTCTCTGTCTCTCCGCATTGCCTCTCTTTCTGTCTCCATCCCTGTTCCTGTCTCTCTGCTCCCTCTGCCTCTCTTACCGTCTCTGCTGTTCTCTGTCTACGACTCCCTCTTCCTCTCTGGCTCTGTCTCTTTCCCTCTGTCTCCATCTCTCTCCCTCATTCTGTCTCTATCCCCCTCTGCTCTCTCTCTCTGTCTCACTGTCTTTGTATCTCACCGTCTCCGTCTCCCGCTCTGTCTCTGCTCTCTTCCTGTCTCTCCCTCCCTCCCTCCCTCCATCTTTCTCCCTTTCTCTGCCTCTCACTCTCCTTGAGCTGAGACATCCATCTTCTGCCCTTGAACATCATTGCCGCTGGCTCATGGGTTCTCAGAACCGGGCTGAATTTCACCACCGGCTCTTCTGGTCTGCAGCTGCAGACGGCACATGGGGAGACTTCTCGGGCTCCGAGAGCCGTCATCCATCGCCGGTCATCCTCTAGACAGATACATGGTCGTAGAGATGATAGATAGATAGATAGATAGATAGGTAGATAGATAGATAGGTAGATAGATAGATAGGTAGGTAGATAGATAGATAGATAGATAGATAGATAGATAGATAGATAGATAGATAGATATAGGTGATAGGTAGACAGATGATAGATGATAGACATGATAGATAGATAGATGATAAATATAGGTGATAGGTAGGTAGATGATAGATAGATGATAGACATGATAAATAGATAGATGATAGATAGCTGATAGACATGATAGATAGATGACAGACATGATAGATAGATGACAGACAGATAGATGATAGATAGGTAGATAGATATGATAGATAGATGATAGATATAGATATACATAAATGGCAGGTGGTAGGTAGATAACAGTAAATATCTCATTGACTTGTCTCTCTAAGGCCCTGACTAATACAGCAATAGACAGAACAAGGAGACAGATTAGCCAGGGACTCGGAAGACTTGAGCAGCGTGATCGGCCATCTGGATACAATTGACATTTACGGTACACTCCACCCAACCGCAGCAGAACACACGTTCTTCTCAAGTGCACACAAAACATCCCCCAAGCCCCGTCCTAGGCCACCAAATGAAATGTAACCAGTATAAAAGAAGCAAAACCATAGAAAATATGCTTCCTGGGCATTATGCAATTGCATTGTAAATCAGTAATGGAAAAATAACCGCGCTATGAATCAGTCACAGGAAAAGCTCTAATCGCCTGGCAATTAAAAGAAAAACATACTCCCACCTAATCCATGAGTAAAAAGAGGAACTCTAGAGAAATGAGAAAGTAGTTTGGGCAGGTGAAAGTGAAGTGGAAGCGCAGCGCAGCCAGCCTCGCAGGTGCAGCTAAAGCCGCGTCAGGGGGAGCGGAGGGCGCGAACGCCCACAGCAGAAAAGAAGAACCCCCCGGGCCAGTGATCCGAGCTGCTATGATAAGAAACGAGGGGAAACAGCAAAATACGCTTAAATCACACAGAAGGAAAAAATGTTTACGAAGTGTATTTGTGGAAATGATTGCAGAAGGCTGAGTATCTCGACAGCCTCCCCGTTTACAAGCCTTTGGAGAGAGATAATTATTCACAAAAGGTGAGAGTTCACCAGTTTGCCCCTCCCCATCCCTGCCCCACACACCTTCCCCATTTTATCACCTTCCCCTTCTTGCTTTCCATCCACACGGGTCACCGCCACCGCCCTCTCGGCCCACACCGGCCTGTGTTCACTGGGCTCCACCGGGGCTCCTCGTCCATCTCCTCTGAAACCACAGTCCTACAACCCGAGGACCAGACGCCTCTATTCTCAATCCTAAACCTGGATACTCAATATTACGATGCCCTTTTATAGCCGGGCACCGTGGCGCACTTCTGTAATCCCAGTACCTGGGAGGCTGAGACAGGAGGATGGCAGGTTTGAGGCCAGCACCAGCACCTTAGCTAGATCCTGTTTCCAAAACGAAAACTAAAAAGGGTCGGGGGTGTCTTGCAAAAGTAGAATAGCCCTGCGTTTAATCCCTAGTCCCTGTGCTGAGCGGAGCCCTGGGACGTCTGCACAGGAGACGGTGTGGCTGGCAGCTGAGACAGAGGGAAAAGGAGGTGAATTTCCTGAAGCTCCCCCTTTCTGGCGGACAGAACACCCATCAGGCTTGTTTCACCTCTGTACATGCATCCCCAAAGAGACTGTGCGTGGTTTCAAAAAGAATCAAGACGAGCCGGGCGCGGCGGGCACGCTCGTCATCCCAGCATTCGGAGGCTGAGACAGGAGGCTCGCGGTTCGCAGGCAGCCTCAGCTACTTAGTGAGGCCCTTTGCAACTAACTCACTGAGACCCTGTTTCAAAAGAAAGAACAAAAAATAGGGCTGGGGGTGTAGCTTGGAGGTAGAATGCCCCAGGGTCCCATTCCCATTACTGCAAAAAAAAAAAAAAATGAAGACCATTTTTCTTGGAGTTGAGCTGATAGCATCGCAAAGGGATCCCTCGCGCCGCAGGTCCTCAGCTCCTCAGCAATCCTGACCAGCAGAGGGTTTTTACAACCCTCCCAGCGGCTCGTCTTTCCTGCGTAGCGTCGTCTCCCATAAAGACTTACAGCCCACTAAAACATTCCCGGAGGGGCGGGCTATGTCCCGCCGCGCTGAGATGACGTGACGATTAGGATTGACTGTTCACTGGGTTCTCTCAGCAGAAAAATAAGACAAAAGACTGAGGCTGCAGAGCCAGCGTGGTGGTGCACGCTTGGAATCCCAGCACCCGTGAGGCCGAGACAGGAGAATTGCAGGTTCAAGGCCAGCCTCGGCTACCTAGGGATGCCCCCTGCAACCTAGCGAGACCCTGTTTCAAAATAAAAAGTAAAAGCCACCAAGCGGGGCGTGGTGGTTCGCGCTGGTGATCCTCGAACTCGGGAGGCTGAGACAGGAGGATCACAGGTGCAGAGCCAGCCTCCGCAACTTGGCAAAGCGAGCCCTCAACAACCTAGTGAGACCCTGCTTCCAAGTAAGAAATAAAACCGGGCTGCGGATGTAGCTTGGAAGTAGAATGCCTCTGGCTTCAACCCCCAGGGCTAAAAAATAAATAAAATAAAATAAAATAGGGCTGGGGCGTAGCTCAGAGGTAGAATGTCCCTGGGTTCAATCCCCAGTACCATCAAAAGAAATAACAAAAAGAAAGAAAGGAAGGAAGGAAGGAAGAAAGAAAGAGAGACCGAGTGTGGTGTGGTGGCGCTTGCTTGTCATCCGGGTACTTGGGATCTATCCCAGTGTCTGGGATGACCCTGCTGGTGGGGTTTCAGGACGGGGGCAGGGTGTGGAGGGCCAGCGCCCCCACCCCAGTGCCCCACAGCGCATCTCTGTGGGGAGGGAGGGAGGGAGGGAGGGAGGGAAGGCGCCCAGGAGCCCATTCCATTTTGGGAAGAGTTCTGAACGCCCCACAATCCCCAGGGGCATAAAGGACGACAGAAAACACCTGGGAAGTTCAGAATAACGCTGAGTACTTGGGTTTGGTTTTGGGGTTGTATTGGGGATGTGTGTGTGTGTGTGTGTGTGTGTGTGTGTGTGTGTGTGTGTGTGTGTTACGGGGAATGGAACCCAGGGGCATTCTACCTCCAAGCTACAAGCCCAGTCCTATTTTTTATTCTTTATTTTATTTATGTATTTATTTATTTGGTGGTACCGGGGGTGGAATCCAGGGGCTTTTCTACCTCTGGGCTATACTCCCAGCCCTATTTTATATTTTATTTGGAAACAGGGTCTCACTAAGTTGCCGAGAGCCTCACTCAGTAGCTGAGGCTGGCTTCGAACCTGCGCGATCCTCCTGTCTCAGCCTCCCAAGCGCGGGGATTACAAGCGTGTGCCACCACGCCGGCTTATTCTTTATTTGGAAAGAGGGTCTCACCGAGCTGCAAGGGCCTCTCAGGAGGCGAAGGATTTGGGAGACACGGGGCCGTCGTGGCCTGAGCCCTCCTGTGGGCCTCGCGCCCACCAACTCCCAGCGGCTCCAGATCACCGAGGACAGAGCCGCTGTTTGGGCGTTCGCCAAGACCACATCCCTGCGCCGAATCCCGAGCGCACGCGCCTCCGCTGCCCGCAGCCAGTTAATTGCTGTATTAACATCCGCAGCCTGCTGTGGGCCCTCTGCAAGCCCCCTTCCCTCCTCGCTCCTTATCGGATTATCCTTTGACGGCAGAAACCATCCTTCATTTCCTTTGTAAGAGCTCGGGGATCTTTCACGGACAGAGAACGCCAAATAATGCAGGAAATACTAGCCTATAGTCTGTTTAAGTATACTAAACTACTGAACAACAGTGTGTGTGTGTGTGTGTGTGTGTGTGTGAGAGAGAGACAGACAGACAGACAGACAGACAGACAGACAGAGACGGGGGATGGAACCCAGGGGCCTTCTACCTCAGGGCTACACCCCCAGCCCTATTTTATTTTCTTATTAGGAGACGGGGTCTTGCTAAGCTGCCGTGAGCCTCATTGAGCTGCTGAGGTGAGTTGGAGCCTGCGAGCCTCCCGTCTCAGCCTCCCAGGTGCTGGGATTCCAAGCGGGCGCCCCACGCCCGGCTCGGCTTGTTCTCAAAGTGCTCGGGTTAGGTTCCAAGTCACGCATCGTGCGGGGGAGACCGGCCAAAGCCCCTCTGAGAACCGGAGCTCCCCGCCTGCAGGCTGACAGTTTCAGTGGAATCCTTCCAAAATAATTTGCGAGATGCGAGATCAGTATACAATATTTCTTTTTTTTTTTTAAATGTACTTGTATTGGCGCACTGTCGTCTAACCTCATGAGGTGGTTTCAGAGTGAGAATAAAATATTTCTAAGCAGTAGCAATGAGGAGAATGTATGAGAGAGAGAGAGGGAGGCTATCGACTTGAGGCCAGCCAAGCAAATTGCCAGGTGCCATCCAGATGGGCACACGTCTCATTCCGACCTATAGGAACAGCCGTTAAGTAAGTGGGAGAAATAACCTTTGCATGTAGCTCTGAGATTATGACTGTGTCCATAACCAATCTTATTTTCTCTTCCATCGGAAAATAACCTTGAGGCTTTGGGCTGGATGCGCTGAATACCCAAGAGTGTCCGCACCACAAGGAGGCTCCGCAGTAATGAGGTTTTAGTTTGTGGAAGACGAGACGAGACACCCGCGGCCGTGACCTTGCGGATTGGAGTCGCGAGGGCATTTTTAGTTGCTCTTGCACTCTTTGGCCCTGAACACAGGAGAAGCCCCGGATGCCCCGGCAGATGCCCCGGCGGTGTGCGGCGTGGGAGCGAGGGCCGGATGGTCGCTTCCTTCCGCGGGGCCAGCGCATCTCATCCTCTGTGTTACCCTCATTGCCGTGGGCATCTCCGTCCTCGGAGCAAAGGCTGACGGGGCAGTAGCCACGTGCACACCTTATGCTGAGCGCTCACCAGTGGTCATCCCTGAAAACTCTATCCAGCACTTGGGAGGCTGAGACAGGAGGATCGCAGGTTCGAGGGCAGCCTCATCAACTGAGCAAGATCTTTCCCGGTTTTTTGTTTGTTTGTTTGTTTTTTAAGGACTAGGGTGTTGCTCATAGGTAGAACACTTCTAGGTTTAATCCCTGGAACCAAAAAGAAAAACTTTTTACAAAGAGAACCCTGAAGCCCAGGCAGTAAATTCCCCAAGGCCAGAGTGTGATTAGGGAGTAGAGATTCAGAAGGAGTCTTATTCCCACCCACTCATCAATGCCCTCTCCTGACCACAGAGCCCAGAGCCAGCAGATCGGGGCATCCCAGAAGGAAACGATTTCACGGCAAAGAAAAGCAAAGCTTACTGACACCTTAAAGCTCTGTCCTGGTGAGCAGTACAGTCATTAGCACCACACACACATGCCGGGGGAACTTTGTTGTGTGGACTGAGAATTGAACCCAGAGACACCCTGCATCTGAGCTGTGCGCCCCCAGCCCTTTTGGCATTTGTTTTGCGGTACTGGGGATGGGACCCAGGGCCATTCGACCTCCGAGCTGCACCCCCAGCCCTATTTTTTATTCTTTGTTTTGAAACAGGGTCTCACTGAGTTGCAAAGGGCCTAAGTAGCAGAGGCTGGCTGGGAACCATGGTCCTCCTATCTCAGCCTCCCGAGTGCTGGGATGACAAGCGTGCGCCGCCACACCCGGCTGTATTTTTTGTTTTGAAACAGGGCCTCACTACGTTGCCGAGGCTGTCCTCTAACCTGTGATCCTCCTGTCTCAGCCTCCCAAGTACGGGGCTGACAGAAGATGCCACCGTGCCCGGCCTGGGGTCACCTTCAAGTCTGTACTCTCTCTCTGACACTGTCTCGGAGACACAGAGGCTCACATTCACAGACACCGCCCAAAGGAATGTTTTTAAGTGGGTGTGATGATTTCACACACAACCATTCCAAGACTTTGGAAACCTTCCCGGTCTGTTAGCATCATCCTCTCGGGAGAATGCGCCTTTCTTTAACCCATTAGAGCAGCTTTCCTGGCCCATCTCTGCCTGAGCCTTCCAACGAGAGCCTCACTCGTGGCTAGTAAGGCGTGGAAAGAGGCAGCCAGTGCCCAGCAGAACTCTCACTCGGAGAGAAGGCAAACGGTCGCACTCAGCTCAGTACAGATGCCGAGGCCCCTGAGAAGGATTTCAGGTGTGACAGAGTCCACGTGGAACAAGGAAACAGAATCAGGGCTGAGCAGAGCATCCGCGAAGGTTTACAGAACACACGTTCTTTTGGTTTGGTTTTGCGGTACCGGGGATAGAACCCGGGGCGTTCTACCTCTGAGCCACACCCTCAGCCCTATTTTTTATTCTTTACTTTGAAACAGGGTCTCACTGAGTTGCAGAGGGCCTCACTAAGTAGCTGAGGCTGGTGGTGAACCGCGATCCTCCTGTCTCAGCCTCCCAAGTACTGGGACTGCAAGTGTGTGCCGCCACACCCGGCTTTTTTTAGTTTTTCTATTGAAGGGTAAGATGGAGAAGTAGGAGCAGTGAGTTGCTAAGCTTGGACAGGAGCTCAGGATGAGTGCAGACTAGCAAACACAGACGCAGCCAGGACGGAGCACGTGGGGTGTGCTGGAGAAGGTGGGTGCCTGGGCTGCGGCCGTAGGGCCTGTGCTTGTGTTTTGGAATCCCCTGGCTTGCTTTCTCTGTTTCTGGCTTCCATGATGTGAAAGCAGAGCCCTTTCTCTCCCTCTGCTTCCCATCCCACTCCCTGAACTCTGAAGACCCAGCCTCTCATGGACTGAACCTGAAATCTCTAAAACTGTGAGCAGATAAGCCTTCCTTCTGCTAAATTGCATGGTCAGTCCTTTGGAATTATAGCAATTGACCAAAGAAGCTCTGGGGGCTACTAGTTTTCAGCCCCCATAAGGACAGGGGTATGGATACAGTTACCAAAAGTATGTGACGAGCCGGGCGTGGTGGCGCACGCTTGTCATCCCAGCATTCGGGAGGCTGAGATTGGAGGATCGCAGTTCGCGCCCAGCCTCAGCTACTTAGTGAGGCCCTCTGCAGCTTAGTGGGACCCTGTATCAAAATAAAGAATAAAACAGGGCAGGGGCTGTAGCTCGGAGGTCGAATGCCCCTGGGTTCCATCCCCAGACCCAAACAAAAAAAAATGACTTAAGAAGATTCTACTAAGAGAGCGACCCGTGGTCTCTGTCCAAGCGGGCTGTTGTCACAAAGTACCACAGCCTGCATGGCTTTGAACGATAGTAATACGCTGCTCGTGGTAATGGAGGTTACCAAGACGGAGGCCCTGAAACATCTGGAGCCTGGTGAGAGATACCACGTGGTTCACAGATGGCGCCTTCTCTGTCCTTATGTGGTAGTTAGTCCCAGTTGTCAACTTGGCTGGATTATGCAGCACCTAAGATTCTGTGGCTTTGGGTGTGCAGAGTAGCTGACTGGCTCATGGAAGGGCAGACTGAACGGGGAGGGCTGCGCTGCGTGTGTGTGTGTGTGTGTGTGTGTGTGTGTGTGTGTGTGTAGTACCGGGGTGGTACCCAGGGGCTTTTCTACCTTTGGGCTATACTCCTAGACCTATTTTATACTTTATTTGGGTCTCACTAAGATGCTGAGAGCCTCACTCAGTAGCTGAGGCTGGCTTTGAATCTGTGCGATCCTCCCGTCTCAGCCTCCCAAGTGCGGGGATGACGAGCGTGCCACCACGCCCGGCTAGCAGCACTGTTCCGACGGGCGCAGGACCTGGATAAAGAGGCGAAAGCCAAGTAAAGGCATGTGTGTTTCTTCCTGAGAAAAGCGCATCCACTTTTGCCTGGGATCTTGGCCTTCAGCGCTTCCAACCGGCCTTTCATCCTGGTTTCTCTGGAGACCTTTCTGGCCCCTCCATCTTGGACTGGGACTGTGTTATCAGTTGCTCTGCTTCTGAGACTCCAGCTCTTGGACTTCTGGACCAAGCCAGTTCCTCCAGCTTTCTGCATGCATGCAGCTGCTTGGGACCACACTGCTTTGGACTGAGAGCTGATCTGATAAATCCCTGTGGGTTTTGTTACTGCAACAAATCCTGACTCATACATCTCTTACAGCAGACGGAGCAGGCAGCTCTCTGGCTTCTTCATAAAGACACTAATCTCGCCTGGTGTGGTGGTGCACCCACTTGTAATCCCAGTACTTGGGAGGCTGAGACAGAGGGGTGAAGGTTTGAAGTCAGCCTCAGCAACATAGTGGGGCTTTCAGCCACCTAGTGAGACCCTGTTTCCTCTTAAGAATTAAAATCGAGCCGGGGGTGTAGGTTGTGAAGTCGAATGCCTCTGGGTTCAATTCCCAGGACCATAAATAAATAATTTATAAATATAATATTCTCAATTCTGAGAGCTCTACCCCGTGACTTCGTTGCTTCCCAGAGACCCCTTCCTAGTCACCACCTTGGGGTAACGATGCAGCATGAATTTGGTGAAAGGGTACAGGAACATTCAGGCCACAGCAAAGATTATCCCAGACATTTGGATACCTAAAGCAAGGCGCATCACCCCTATTTCATTATTAAATCATTCTTACTAAAAAGAAAGATTGCCGGGTGTGGTGACACACGCTTGTAATCCCAGTACTCTGGAGACTGAGGCAGGAGGATCGCAGCTTTGCGGCCAGCCTCAGCAACTTAGTGAGGCCCTCTGAAACTTAGGCCTTGTTTCAAAATAAAAAATAAAAATAGGGTTGAGAGTGTAGCTTGGAGGTAGCATGCCCCTAGATTCCATCCCCAGTGTGGAAAAAAAAAAAAGCCAAAAAACTAAAGAGGAAGATTATGTTAACCCTTTCTCTAAGACCTACAAACCAGTGGGGATTTTTGGAGATTTATAACCACTGCCCCGTAATCCCGCCGCGTGGTACAAAGTGGTGTGTTCTGTGGACCTTAAAATGTCTGTCTTCCACTAGAAAGACAGGACTTTCAGCTCAGACGATTTCTGCATTTAGCTTTCCTGATAATTCTGCATTCTCTGGCAGTGTTAAATGTTGCTTGGATTTATAATAAAAAGCAATTACCAGACAAACTCACCATCTTCGGCTAATATGGCTCCCTTCAAACTGCAATGCTTCTGAAGGGACGGATGAAAGCCGGGCTGAAACGATCACATTTCGGGAGGTAATTCCTTTTATATCCTTCTGAAAGTGATTACAGACGGAGCTGCTTTGCCAAAGAGCCCCGCCCTGGCACGCTTGAGCTCTGTTTTCTTGGCATCCCTCAGCCCTTAATTTTTTTTGTAATTAGGGAAATATTTGATGATAACTCCTCATACTTGACTCAGATTTCTCCCTTCCTCCCTGACTCCTCCAACCCACCCAAGCTTTTCCCAAAACTGACTCTTCACGGGGAAATTTGACCTTGGGTCCCTCTGTGCACTTTTACTGCCTGTAAGTTATCTCTTTTCTTCTTCTCCTTCTCCTTCTCCTTCTTCTTTCTTTCTTTTTTTTTTTTTTTGTGGTACTAGAGATTGAACCCAGAGGCATTCTACTCCCAGCTACATCCTAGCCTGATTCTATATGCTTTATTTTTTGTTGTTGTTTTTTGGGTTTGTTGTTGTTGTTGTTGTTGTTGTTGTTGTTGTTGTTGTTGTTGTTGTTTTGGTGGTACTGGGGGTGAACCCAGGGGCTTTCTACCTCCGGGCTATACTCCCAGACCTATTTTTTTTATATATATTTTATTTGGAAACATGGTCTCACTGAGTTGCTGAGAGCCTCACTAAGTAGCTGAGGCTGGCTTCAGACCTGTGCGATCCTCCTGTCTCTGCCTCCCAAGTACTGGGATTACAAGCGTACGCCACGGCGCCGGGCTCTCTAAGCTTTATTTGAAACAGTGGGTCCCCTTAAGCGTCCAAGTGGCCCCACTGCCCGTGCCTTGAAGTGCCGCCCCTTGTGGCCAGCTCTGGTAGTGCGTGCCCACACGATGCAAGCCCCACTCCCTCCTGGGCTGCAGCGTCCAGGGGGCTTCCCTCTTTTTTTTGTTTGAAGGATCCTGAGACCCCCCAGAGCCTCAAGGCAGAAGGGCCTGGATCCCTGAACCAGGAAAGAAAGCCATACTAGGACACCTGCTTTAGACCCTAACGTGGAAAATAAAGGAACTCAATCCCATCCGCCTGGGATTTGGGGAGGATTTTGCCGCTGTCGGGGTCGTGGGCTAAGCGCTAGCTGGAGAGGGGCAGGGCCGCCGCGTCCCTTCCAGGCACATAGGGTGCGCCCCTCGACGCAGCTGCACTGCAGGGCCCTCTTTCCCGGGACTTTGAATCTCAGCGAGACTGGACAATCTGTCCTCAGGCACGGCCTCCGCTGGGACTGCGGCCGACCAGGCTCCCTCGGCCGGGCCTACTCTCCAAGCCTGGCCTCGGCCCCGCATCACTCTGCGAACCCCCAATTAATTCCCTTTGTGCCCCAAGAAGCCAGAGTCAGCCTGCGGCTCGCAACCAAGATCCCTGACTAACACACTTGATATCAGTGGGGAAAAATGTTTATACATAACGGTTTGTTCTCAGCCAAGCTGGCCGCCCGCTCCTCCCCACCAGGCCTGACGCAATGACCCGGCAGCCCAAGACACACGTCTCTTGAATTTATGACAGTCCAAACAGCCAGGCCCGGCCGTCCTGTGGCTAGAGAATATTCTGGCCCGAGAAAGCTCCTGAAGGCCTTGCCCAATTCCGAGACCAACCTCGGATTTCTGAGAGCGGGTGGTGAAATTTGACTCCACCAGGAGCCGGAGCCATGACTCCTCCCTGTCCCATTCTCCCAGATTCCAGCTGCTCCCCCTGGTCAGAATGGCAATCGTCAAGGATACAGACAACAAATGCCAGCGAGGGTGCAGGGGAACAGGAACTCCTGCCCACTGTTGGTGGGACTGCCAACCAGCGCGGTCGCGGTGATTAGCGCGGAGGGTCCTCAGATAAAGGGATGGACCCACCGTAGGACCCAGAGGTACCACTCCCGGGGGCTTCCCAGAGGAAATGAAGTCAGAATGATAGTGATTCAGGCCGGGTGTGGATGCAGGCTTGTAATCCCCGCGCTTGGGAGGCTGAGACAGGAGGATTGCACAGGTTCGAAGCCAGCCTCAGCTACTTAGTGAGGCTCTCAGCAACTTAGTGAGACCCTGTTTCCAAATAAAAATATAACATAGGTTTGGGAGTATAGCCTGGAGGTAGAAGGCCTCTGGGTTCCACCCACCCCCCAAAAAAAAAAAAAAAGAATGTTGGTGATTCAGGCATGCCCTTGTTTCTAGCGGCACGATTCACAGTAGCCAAGTCGCGGCACCAGCCCGTGCGTCCGTCAACAGAACGGATCATGAACGGGTGGGACAGACACACAGATATAGAGCAAAATGCAGACACTCGCAGGCCGATGGTGGCTCTAGAGGACAGCGGTCAAGGCAGACTGGCCAGTCTCAGGAAGTGAAGGGCCGAGCGTCTGTATGCAAGACGGGAGGGCGAAACTGGGATTCAAGAGCAACTGTGGATAATGGAGGGGCGCCCCGGGCAGCGATGGGGGAGGTCCCGCGGCTGGGCGGGGAGAGGACTCCACACAAGACGGAAGCACTCAACTGATGCTCAGTCCACCTAAGAAATGACCAGTGCTGGGCTCAGTACCACGCACAGGGGAGGCGTGCGGGGGGAGCAGGCGTCAGCCAGTGCAGTGCGCCTGCATGCTTGTCCCCGACACATCGACTCCGTTACCACGGGAGACGACGATGTACCAGGCTCCCGAAGGACGCCCTGGCACTGCCAGGGGTGGCAGCGCCCAGAAGCTCCCACCCTGCGGGACGGTGAGCCCCAGGAGGATTCCGCCCACCTTCCTCACTCGGCTCTGCTGCCCCCTGGTGGAGCGTCCGTGAGACCCGGCCGTCCTTGTCTCTCTCCAGCCGAGTACTGGGAGTACTGTGCGCTCAGTGCTTCTCAAGGGCCGACCCTCGAGAAGCCGCATGGAAACCTGCCTCGCACGCCTCCTGTGTGGAGGGGATGAGCCCCTGCGGCGTTCACAGCTGGCGCCTGCCAGCCATGCGATCCTCTCCCAGACCACAAGGACCGGCACACACTGTAACCCAGTACTTGGGGGGCTGAGGCAGGAGGATCGCAGGTTCCAGGACAGCCTCAGCGACTCAGTGAGGCCCTCTGCATGCGTGAGAGGGACCCTGCTTCAAAACAACAACAAAAAAGCTTTAAAAAGGGCTGAGGGTGTCGCGCTGAGATAGAATGAGCCTGGGTTCTATCCCCAGTAAGAAGGAGAAGGAAGAGGAGGAGGAGGAGGAGGAGGATGAGGAGGACGAGGAGGAGGAGATGGAGGAAGAGGAGGAAGAGGAGATGGAGGAGGAGGATGAGGAGGACGAGGAGGAGGAGATAGAGGAAGAGGAGGAAGAGGAGATGGAGGAGGAGGAGGAGGAGGAGAAGGAGGAAGAGGAGGAAGAGGAGATGGAGGATGAGGATGAGGATGAGGAGGACGAGGAGGAGGAGGAGTCTGCCCTGTACTGTGGGTAGTGGGCGTGGGGTGTCCGCTGGCCCTCACGGAGGACTTGTCAGGACACACCCCGCATGGTGCCCGCATGATGGCCATGGGGCCCGAGAACCAGCAACTCCAGCACTCGCGTGCGTGGTTGGGCATGGTTGGGCATGGCGGGCGCTCCCCTACCTCCCGGTCACGTTCCACCTGCACGGTGACAAGCTCTCAGGCGGCTCCCAGGCGTCCAGGGAGGTGCTGGGTGGCTGAGGAGAGTGGGCACTAACAAAAGAAAGAAAAGAAAGCAAGAAAATAAAAATAAAAAATAGGGTATGGTTCAGAGGTAGACTTCCCTGGGTTCAATCCACAGTACCAACAAAAACAAAAATAAAACAGGGTAAGCTGGGGCGTGGCGGCCCACACTTGTAATCCCAGTACTCGGGAGGCCGAGGCAGGAGGACCTCAGGTTCATGGACAGCCTCAGCTACTTGTGAGGGCCTCTGCGACTTAGTGAGACCCTGTTTCAAAATAAAGAATAAAAAAATCGGGCTGGGGTGCAGCTCAGAAGCAGAATGTCCCTGGGTTCCATCCCCAGTACCACAAGAACGAGGGGATAGTAGCTCAGAGGTAGAACTCCCCTGGGTTCAATTCCCAATACAGACAAACAAACACACATGGCAAAAAAGAATGCCATCCACGAGTACACCCTGGGCGGCAGCCAAGTCTCCCTGGTCTCCACTGAGACACAGGAGGGAGCTCTCCTTCCCTCAGCACCTGCTCGGGGTCCTCGGACCTTGGCCACGAAAATCCGACCCCTAAAGCGGCGAGCGTCCGCAGCGTGGAGCACGCGCGCCCCCGTGTGGCCGGTCGGGGAATTTCTCCCCGAGCCTTGGCGTTCCTCGGTGCCGGTAACCGGCCATGGGGCGCCCAGGTGAGGGGGACCAGGCAGCCTGCCGGGCAGCGACTCCATCCGGGTCGTTAGCTCTGCAGCAAGGAGAAGGCACACCTCGCCAACAGCCCAGGGCCCCCGCCCGCTCTGCACCCGCCAGCTCTAAGCATCCGGAAAATACGCGGCCAGCCAGGTGTGGCGCTTCATGCCAGTAATCCCAGTACTTGGGAGGCCGAGACAGGAGGATGGCAGGGTTGAGGACAGCCTCAGCTACTTAGTGAGGCTCTCTGCAACTTAGTGAGACCCCTGCTTCAAAATAAAAATAAAATAAGCCGGGCGTGGTGGCGCACGCTTGTAATCCCCGCGCTTGGGAGGCTGAGACAGGAGGATCGCGCAGGTTCGAAGCCAGCTTCAGCTACTTAGTGAGGCTCTCAGCAACTTAGTGAGACCCTGTCTCCAAATAAAATATTTTTAAAAAGGTCTGGGAGGATAGCCCGGAGGTAGAAAGCCTCTGGGTTCCACCCCCAGTACCACCAAATAAATAAATAATAAATAATAAAATAAAATAAAGTCAGGTGGGGTGGTTCATACCTGTAACCCCAGTACTTGGAAGGCTGAGACAGCTCACGGGGTTGAGGCCAGCCTCTGCAACTTAGTGAGATGCTGTTTCAAAGTTAAAAAATAAAATAGGGCTGCAGGAGCAGGGCATGGTGGTGGCGCACGCTTGTAATCCCAGCATTCGGGAGGCTGAGACAGGAGGATCGCAGGTTTGAGGACAGCTTCAGCTACTTAGTGAGACCCTGTTTCCAAATAAAGAATAGAAAACAGGGCTGGAGGTGCAGCTCAGAGGTAGAATGCCCCGGGAGCCGAGCATGGTGGCGCACGCTTGTCATCCCAGCGTTCAGGAGGCTGAGACAGGAGGATCCCGGTTTGTGGACAGCCTCAGCTACTTAGTGAGGCCCTTTGCAACTCAGTGAGCCTGGTTCAAAATAAATAATAAAAAATAGGGCTGAGGGTGTCACTTGGACGTAGAATGCCCCTGGGTTCCATCCCCAGTACCACAAAAAGAAATAGAAAGAAAGAAAGAAAGAAAGAGAAAAGAAAAGAGAGAGAGAAAGAAAAGCAGAGAAGGCAGGAGGGAGGAAGGAAATTTCAAATTCCATAGAGAAATTTCTCTTATTGCCTTAGAAGGGAAATAGTCTTTCTTACTCAAAAGCCAGAAACCATTAAGCAAGTTGATAAATTCAACTGTATCTTAAAATGCAAAAGATAAATGGCAAAATGGGGGGATATCTCTGCCGCATCGCAAACAGTGCTTTCCATAATCAAGAGCTCCTGAAGAAGAAGAACGGGACGCTTTCTCGAAGAGTAAAGGACAGGCCGGCCCTTTACAAAGAAAGCACCCCGCTTACCGGGATGGCAGAACCGCAGCGTTTAGTGACGGCCCGTTATGGAGCCGTGGGGAGCCAGCGTCCCCGCCCGGCCGCACACGGAGGCCACGAAGCCTCGGCTGTCAACCAGGGCACAGGGACGCCGCCGCCGCCACCCGGGAACCCACAGCCCAGTGCTCGCACAGAGCCAGGACACCCTGGCCCCGCCGCAGGGGTCGGTGGTGGGATTACAAGACAGCAATAAAAACCCCAAAGGCCAGTGAGCCGGCAGGAGCTGCTGGCTCAGTATTCAGGGTGGGACTGTCTTCAAGACACACTGCAGCCGGGCGTGGTGGCGCACACTTGTAATCCCAGCATCTGGGAGGCTGAGACCGGAGGAATGCAGGTTTGAGGCCAGCCTGTGTGTGAGAGGTGGATGCCCCGGGTTCAGTCCTTAGTATTGCAAAGAGAAGAAGAAAAAGGAGGAGGAAGAAGAGAAAGAGGAGGATAAAACAGGGCTGGGGGTATAGTTCAGAGGTAGAATGACCCTGGGTTCTATAAATAAAATAAAATAGAGAGCCAGGTGTGATGGCGCACACTTGTAATCCCAGTACTTGGGAGGCTGAGGCAGAAGGGTCGCAGGTTCAAAGCCAGCCTCAGCAATTTAACAAGGCCCTCAGCGACCTAGTGAAACCCTATTTCCAAATAAGAAATAAAATTGAGTTGGAGGTGTAGGTTAGAGATGGAATGCCCCTGGGCTCAAACCCCAGGACCAGTAAATAAATTAATTAAATAGTAAAATAGGGCTGGGGGGTGTGGCTCAGAGGTAGAATGTCCCTGGGTTCCATCCCTAGCACCTAAATAAATTAAAAAATAAAATAGTGCACACTTGGTGGGTTTTTTTTTTTTTTTTTTTTGGTGGTACTTGGGGTGAAACCCAGAGGCTTTATACCTCTGAGCTATACTCCCAGACCTATTTTATTTTATTTATTTTGGGGGGATCTGGAGATGGAACCCAGGGGCATTTGACTTCTTTTTTTTTTAATTAATTTATTTTTTAAATTGGTGCATTGTAGTCATATATCAATCACATTGGAGTACAAGACTTGAGAGGATATACAAGCACACATCATCCAATTAGCCCTCCTCCAGCCCCCATCCCATCCCCTCCCCCTCCCTCCATCCCAGGCTTCTTTGGTGATTTACTTTGATACGTTTGTGTACCTCCTGCGTTTTAAAGAGGCTCCGTCCTCCAGTATTACATACCCTCTGATTGGTCACATTAGTTGCTTCACTATAGGGCCCTTTCTATAGCTCAACCTCTTCCTGTTGCCCTTTTCCTCCTAGTTATTGCTGATTAAGAGAAGCGTCTGATTTATATTTTCTGCGATATTTCTCTGTGCATGCTGCGTTGCAAGTACCGATCCCACTCTTGATGGCCCCAATAGTGGCCTGGCTACTCAGTGGACTGATCCAGACCTCGCTGGCTCAAGCAGCAGCCTTGCCTCATGGGAGGCCCCAGTTCTGGTCTCGCTGGCCCCTGCACCGGTCTAACCCCTAAGCTGGCTTTGGTCCCGGCCTTGGAGGCCGCAGGAGTGAACTTGCCTCAGGCCAGGCTCCGATGCTGGCCATTGTCCCCTGCACTGGCCTAACCCCTTGGCAGGATTCCAATCCCGGCCTTGGAGGCCCCAGCACCGGCCTAGCCTGACGGCAGGCTCCACTGCCGGCCTCGTTGGCCCAAGCACCAGCCTAATCCCTCGGCAGGTTCCGTTCCCGGCCTAGGAGGCCCCAGCACTGGCCATGCCTCACGGCAGGCTCCGATGCTGGCCTCGCCTCATGGCAGGCTCCGATGCCGGCCTCGCTGGCCCCAGCACCGGTCTAGCCCTTCGACAAGTTGTTATCCCGGCCTCGGAGGCCCCAGTATCGGCCTTGCCTCACAGCAGGCTCCGATGCCGGCCTCGCTGACCCCAGCACTGGCCTAACCCCTCGGCAGGCTCTTATCCCGGCCTCGGAGGTCCCAGTACCGGCCTTGCCTCAAGGCAGGCTCCAATCCTGGCCTCGGAGGCCTCAGCACCGGCCTTGCCTCACGGCAGGCTCCAATGCCGGCCTCACTGGCCCCAGCTTCGGCCTCACCCCTCGGCAGGCTCCAATCCCGGCCTCGGAGGCCCCAGTACAGGCCTTGCCTCATGGCAGGCTCCGGTGCAGGCCTCGCTGGCCCCAGCACCGGCCTAACCCCTCAGCAGGCTCCGATCCTGGCCTCGGAGGCCCCAGCACCAGCCATGCCTCACGGCAGGCTCCGATGCTGGCCTCGCTGGCCCCAGCACCGGCCTAACCCCTCGGCAGGCTCTTATCCTGGCCTCGGAGGCCCCAGTACCGGCCTTGCCTTATGGCAGGCTCCGATGCCAGCCTCGCTGGCCCCAGCACCGGCCTAACCCCTCAGCCGGCTCCAATACTGGCCTCGGAGTTCCCAGCACCGGCCATGCCTCACGGCAGGCTGCGATGCTGGCCTCACTGGCTCCAGCACCGGCCTAACCCCTCAGCAGGCTCTTATCCTGGCCTCGGAGGCCCCAGTATTGGCCTTGCCTCACGGCAGGCTCCGATGCCGGCCTCGCTGGCCCCAACACCGGCCTAACCCCTCGGCAGGCTCTTATCCTGGCCTCAGAGGCCCCAGTACCGGCCTTGCCTCAAGGCAGGCTCCGATGCTGGCCTCACTGGCCCCAGCACCGGCCTAACCCCTCAGCAGGCTCTTATCCCGGCCTCGGATGCCCTAGTACCGGCCTTGCCTCAAGGCAGGCTCCGATGCCAGCCTCGGAGGCCCCAGCACCAGCCTTGCCTTATGGCAGGCTCCGATGCCGGCCTCGCTGGCCCCAGGACCGGCCTAACCCCTCGGCAGGCTTTTATCCCAGCCTTGGATGCCCCAGTACCGGCCTTGCCTCAAGGCAGGCTCCGATGCCGGCCTCGCTGGCCCCAACACCGGCCTAACCCCTCAGCAGGCTCTTATCCCGGCCTCGGATGCCCTAGTACCGGCCTTGCCTCAAGGCAAACTCCGATGCCAGCCTCGGAGGCCCCAGCACCAGCCTTGCCTTATGGCAGGCTCCGATGCCGGCCTCGCTGGCCCCAGCACCGGCCTAACCCCTCGGCAGGCTCCGATCCCGGCCTTGGAGGCCCCAGCACTGGTCATGCCTCACGGCAGGCTCCGATGCTGGCCTCGCTGGCCCCAGCACCGGCCTAACCCCTCGGCAGGCTCTTATCCTGGCCTCGGAAGCCCCAGTACCGGCTATGCCTCACGGCAGGCTCCGATGCCAGCCTCGCTGGCCCCAGCACCGGCCTAACCCCTCAGCAGGCTCTTATCCCGGCCTCGGATGCCCTAGTACCGGCCTTGCCTCAAGGCAGGCTCCGATGCCAGCCTCGGAGGCCCCAGCACCAGCCTTGCCTTATGGCAGGCTCCGATGCCGGCCTCGTTGGCCCCAGCACCGGCCTAACCCCTTGGCAGGCTCTTATCCCAGCCTCGGATGCCCCAGTACCGGCCTTGCCTCAAGGCAGGCTCCGATGCCGGCCTCGCTGGCTCCAACACCGGCCTAACCCCTCAGCAGGCTCTTATCCCGGCCTCGGATGCCCTAGTACCGGCCTTGCCTCAAGGCAGGCTCCGATGCCAGCCTCGGAGGCCCTAGCACCAGCCTTGCCTTATGGCAGGCTCCAATGCCGGCCTAGCTGGCCCCAGCACCGACCTAACCCCTCAGCAGGCTCTTATCCTGGCCTCGGAGGCCCCAGTACCAGCCTTGCCTCAAGGCAGGCTCCAATCCCGGACTCGGAGGCCCCAGCACCGGCCTTGCCTCATGGCAGGCTCCGATGCTGGCCTCGCTGGCCCCAGCACTGGCCTAACCCTTCGGCAGGCTCTTATCCTGGCCTCGGAGGCCCCAGTACCGGCCTTGCCTTATGGCAGGCTCCGATGCCAGCCTCGCTGGCCCCAGCACCGGCCTAACCCCTCGGCAGGCTCTTATCCCAGCCTCTGAAGCCCCAGTACCGGCCTTGCCTCATGGCAGGCTCTGATGCCGGCCTCACTGGCCCCAGCACCGGCCTAACCCTCGGCAGGCTCTTATCCCGGCCTCGGAAGCCCCAGTACCAGCCTTGCCTCATGGCAGGCTCTGATGCCGGCCTCACTGGCCCCAGCACCGGCCTAACCCCTCAGCAGGCATTTGACTTCTGAGCCACACCCTCTGCCCTATGTTTAATTCTTTATTTTTGAAACAGGGTCTCCTTGAGTTGCGGAGGGCCTCACTAAGTAGCTGAGGCTGTCCATAAACCGCGATCCTCCAGTCTCAGCCTCCCGAATGCTGGGATTACAAGCGTGCGCCGCCACGCCTGGCTCCTATTTTTTTTTTTTTTTTTTTTTTTTTTTTGGTGGTACTGGGGTTCCTGGAAGCCCTTCTACCTCCGGGCTACACTCCCAGACCTCTTTTTACATTTTATATTTGGAAACAGGGTCTCCTAAGCCAGCGCGCGCGGCTGGCTTCGAACCTGCGCGATCCTCCTGTCTCTGCCTCCCAAGCGCGGGGATTACAAGCGTGCGCCACCACGCCCGGCAGTGGCTCCTATTTTATATTTTATTTGGAAACAGGGTCTCACTAAGTTGCTGAGAGCCTCACTCAGTAGCTGAGGCTGGCTTTGAACCTGCGCGATCCTCCTGTCTCAGCCTCCCAAGCGCGGGGATTACAAGTGTGCGCCACCACGCCCGGCTGATAGTGCACGGGCTAAGACAGGAGGATCGCAGGTCTAAGGCCGGCCTCCACAAGCAATGAGACCCATCAGCCTAGCGACACTCTGTTTCCAAATAAAAATAAAATAGGGCTGGGGTGTAGCTCGGAGGCAGAAGCCCCTGGGCTCTGTCCTCAGGACCACTAAACCTCTGAGCAAGCATCTGCTTTCTCAATGTCCAGTATCCCCAGTAAACAAACAGGGCCGGACGTCCGCAGGCCGGGGACATCGGGGCAGCCGCCACCGCCGGGTGACCGGCCAGCAAGGCGCCCCTGGCACATCGCAGGGCAGGCGTGCTCCCGCGAGTGCTCCCGCCCCAGAACCACAGTGGCTGACGCGCGGGCTGCGCTGTTGCCATGGGCGACCAGGGGATGCGCGAAGGCAAGGAGACTGCGCTTCTTATCCAGGGGGCGAGGCGCAGGGTATAGAGGACCAGCCAGAGGCCGGAGAGGCCTCGCCCGACAGCGGTAGTTTCCATGGCTTTTCTGTTTGATGGGTGAATCCTCTAAATTTTAAATTTAATTAACTAATTAATTTCATTTATTGTGATACTGGGGATAGAACTCAGGGGCATTCTACCTCCGAGATATGCCCCCAGGCCCCCTTGTTTTGGGGGGTGTCTGGGGATGGAACCCAGGAGCATTTGACCTCTGAGCTATACCTCCAGCCCTATTTTTATTCTTTGTTTTGAGACAGGGTCTCACTGAGTTGCAGAGGGCCTCACTAAGTAGCTGAGGCTGGCCACGAACCGCGATCCTCCTGTCTCAGCCTCCCGAATGCTGGGATGACAAGCGTGCACCACCACGCCCGGCTCTCTTATTCTTTATTTTGAAACAGGGTCTGAAGCTGGACGTGGTGGCGCACGCTTGTCATTCCAGCATTCGGGAGGCTGAAACAGGAGGATCGCGGTTTGAGGACAGCCTCAGCGACTTAGTGAGGCTCTTTGCAACTCAGTGAGACCCTGTTTTAAAATAAGGAATGAAAAATAGGGCTGGGGGTGGAGCTCGGGGGTAGAATGGCCCTGGGTACTGGTTCCATCCCTGGTGCCACAAAAAGGGGAAAACACCCACCTCCCCTTGGTCCACGCAGCTGTGGGCAAAGCCCTGGCAGCGCCCTCCTCGCTCCGTGCTCCACCTGCAGCTGTGCGGTCGCTCAACAGACGTCTGGGGTCTCGCTCCTAACCTGGCATCTCTGACGGACGGAGTTATAAAAACTAGTCAAGGGGAGTGGCGAGTTGGCCCGGGCCACCCTTCCCCCTCATGCCATTTTGGCATGGGGCTGTAACTATTTTCTGCATTTCTATTTTCTGTATTTCTATCTTTTTAATAAACTTTTTAAAATCTTCAAAAAAACCCCAAAAACTAGTGAAAGGGGATCCTGCAAAAGAAACCACAGCGGGCACACCAAACAGAAAGGCATGTCGGGAACTGCCCGGAACCGCCCGCGGGATCGGGACTGATTCCGGCTGGGTGTGGTGGCACACGCCTGTCATCCCTGTACTTAGGAGGCTGAGACAGGAGGATGGCAGGTTTGAGGCCAGCCTCAGCAACTTAGCAAGACCCACAGCAACTTAGTGAGACCTTCTTTTCTCCCCCCCCCCTTTTTTTTATGGTGCTGGGGATGAAACCCAGGGTCTTTCAACCTCTGGGCTACGCCCCCAGACCTATTTTATATTTGGAAACAGGGTCTCGCTAAGTTGCTGGGAGCCTCACTGAGTAGCTGAGGCTGGCTTCCAACCCGTGCGATCCTCCTGTCTCAGCCTCCCAAGCGCGGGGATGACAAGCGTGACCAACCAAGCCCGGTTTGAGACCTTATTTCTAAGTATAAGAATAAAATAGGACTGGGAGGTTAGAGGTTGGAGGTAGGAGGCCCTGGGTTCCATCTCCAGTAACACACACACACACACAAACACACACTCACTCACTCACACACACACACCAGTGTGTCAGAAACAGCCAGATAACCGAGGAGGAGCAGGTCTCGGCTGATCTGCAACCAGAGACAGATTGGAGGGCCTGCGGCCATGTAAGGCTCTCCAGGAAAACGACGGCCCTTCAAATATTTCTCCTCAAATCCCTTTTTCTGATTACGCTGTGGAAATCAATCGCAAGTTGGAGAACAAACGATAATTTTCCCCAGAGAGATTCTGTTCCTCGCAAATTAATGCAGCTCGCTCTTGGTCTGTTCCGAGAATCTGCGCATCATTTCAATTACAAGCTCGGCGGCGATCAGTACGAAGCTTGTCTCCGTCTTCCGTTGGAGACGTCGGTCCTCGTTTAAGCAGTCAAGTGACTGCTCTTAGCACCAATTACCCTCGGATAACGGGGCCTTCCCGTAACATCTACTACAGGGCTCCACTGAACTCGAACCTTGTTAGGTTTGAATATTACTAAATATTGTCTCGTCCTCTCTAAACAATCTCTAGCCTGCGCCGGGCGTGGTGGGCACGCTTGTCATCCCCGCGCTTGGGAGGCGGAGACAGGAGGATGGCGCGGGTTCGAAGCCAGCCGCGCTGGCGTAAGAGACCCTGTTTCCAAATATAAAAGTATTAAATAGGCTGGGAGTGTAGCCCGGAGGTAGAAGGGCTTCCAGGAGCCCCAGTACCACACACACAAAAATCTCTAGCCTGCGACATTTGCATCTTTCTCCCCGTCTCAGGAGTGCTGTGGTCCCACTCGGCGCGCGCGCGTGTGCGTGCGTGCGTGTGTGTGTGTGTGTGTGTTACTGGGGATTGAACCCAGGGCATTATACTTCTGACCTATAATCCCAGCCCTGTTTCATTTTGCTTTTGAAGCAAGGTCTCGCTTGGCAACTTGCTGAGGAAGCCCTGGAACGCACGATCCTCCTGCCTCAGCCTCCCGAGGGCTGGGGGACAGGCGCGTGCCACTGCGCGCAGCTTAAAGGTCGTTCTGGCTTTTTCTTCCGTGGCACTGGGGATTGAACCCAAGGGGTGTTCTACCTCCTAACTACAGCCCCAGCCCTATTTTATTTTTATTTGGAAACTGGGTCTCGCTTGTTTGATGAGTCTCACTACTTGCTGAGACTGTCCTCAAACCTCCTGTCTCAGCCTCCCAAGTACTGGGGTTTTACAGGCATGTGCCTCCACGCCCGGCTTAAGGGTTGGTTTTAAAAATGTATATTCAATGGGCTTTCACGACCAACTCATGCACGCTGGCCCTGGACACGAGGCGGGGACCTGGGAAAAGAATATGGTCTGGTTCCTACACGTCTAAGATAAACTATACCCAAACGGGCACTACAGGCTTTCATTTATTCACACACTCATTTGCAGTTCTTGAAATGGAACCCAGGGGCATTCGACCTCCGAGCTACACCCCCTGCCCTATTTTTTTTTTCTTCTGGTACTGGGGGTAGAACCCAGGGGCTTTCTACCTCCGGGCTATACTCCCAGACCTATTTTATATTTTATTTGGAAACAGGGTCTCACTAAGTTCCTGCAAGCCTCACTAAGTAGCTGAGGCTGGCTTCAAACCTGTGTGATCCTGTCTCAGCCTCCCAAGTGCGGGGATTACAAGTGTGCGCCACCACGCCTGGCTCCCAGCCCTATTTTTTTTTGGGGGGGGGACCTAGGGCTGGAACCCAGATTTTGACCTCCGAGCTACACCCCCTGCCCAATTTTTTATTCTTTATTTTGAAACAGGGTCTCACTAAGTTGCAGAGGGCCTAAGTAGCTGAGGCTGTTCGTGAACCGCGATCCTCCAGTCTCAGCCTCCCAAATGCTGGGATTACAAGCGTGCGCCACCACACCCGGCTTCCAACCCTAGTTTTTATTCTTTATTGAAACAGGGTCTCACCGAGTTACATAGGGCCTCACTAAGTAGCTGAGGCTGTCTGAGAACCCATATCCTCCAGTCTCAGCCTCCCAAATGCTGGAATTACAAGCGTGCGCCACCATGTCCAGCTCTGTTCATCCATCCATCCATCCATCCATCCATCCATCCATCCATCCATCCATCCACCCACCCATCCAAGTTATTCATTCAGTTTTGTGGGAGTGGGGCTGAACCCAGGGCATTATACCTTTTAGCTACATCCTCAGTAATATTTTCCTGTTTTTTTTTTGGTTTTTTTTTGCCCATCTGGGGGTGCAGCCCAGGGGCATTCGACAGGGTCTCACTACTTGCTGAGGCTGTCCTAGAACCTGTGACCCTCCTGTTTCAACGTCCCAAGTACTGAGATCACAGGCGCACACTGGCTTGATGGATGCTCCCTATTTGTAACAGGACTGTCTATATTCAAACCGCATCTGATGTTGTTAAACAGACTTTAGTTTTAGTTTTTTGGTGTTTTTTTTTTTGCGGGTCTGGGGATGGAACCCAGAGGCATCTGACCTCCGAGGTACACCCCCTGCCCAATTTTTTATTCTTTATTTTTTGAAACAGGGTCTCGCTGAGTTGCAGAGGGCCTAAGTAGCTGAGGCTGTCCGCAAACCTCTGGTCTCAGCCTCCCACATGGTGGGATTACAAGCGTGCGCCATCACGCCCGGCTACAGACTTTAGTTTTTAGAAGAGTCTTAGGTTCACAGAATCGCCTGCCAAGTAGAGTGCCCACACTCTCTACCCTCATGGACACAGCCTCCCTACCATCAACATGCCTTGCAGGGGGGACCTACCTTCCAACTGACGGATCTACACAGACACCGGCACCCCAAGTCCACACATCCCATTACAGTTAAGCTGGGGGTGGTGGCGTACACCTGTGATTCTGGCACTTGGGAGGCTGAGACAAGGAGGATAGCAGGTTTGAGGCCAGCCTCAGCAATTTAGTCAGAGCTTGTTTCAAAAATAAATGAAAGAGCCGGGCACGGTGGTGTACGCTTGCAATCCCAGCATTTGGGAGGCTGAGACTGGAGGATCGCGGTTCGCGGACAGCCTCAGTTACTTATAGTGAGGCCCTTTGCAACTCAGTGAAACCCTGTTTCAAATTAAAGAATAAAAACTAGGGCAGGGGGTGTAGCTCGGAGGTAGAATGCCCCTGGGTTCCATCCCCAGACCGGCAAAAAATAAAAATTAATTAAAAAATAAATGAAAATAAGTAAAGGGCTAGAGGTATAGCTCAGAGGTAGAATGCCCTTGGGATCCATCCCCAGGACCAAAATCAAATATGCAAGCAAAAAAAAAAAAAAAAAATCAGGGTTCACCTTGGTGTCTGTCATACTTCTTACGAGTTTTGACAAACGTGTGTGTGTGTCTTCCTGGGAACCGAGTCCAGGGGCATCGTACCACTGAATTACACTACCAGCTCGTTTTTTGTCCTCTGAGCTACACTCCTAAGCCCTACTTAATTTCTTTTTTAACTTTGAAATTGGATCTCACCAAGTTGCTGAGGCTGGCCTTCAACCTGCACTCGTCCCGTCTCAGCCTCCCAAGTACCAGAATCACAGGAGTGTGCCACCACGTCCTGCAAAATCACAATTATGTATCCTGGCACCACGTGTCAAGTCTCGCTGCCCTAAACTCGGTCTGCCGCCCCTGCTCACCCCCATTACAAAGCCCCCAGCTTTGCCTTTTCAAGGGCAGTCGCAGTCTTTCCAGGTGGCCTTCTTTCACTCAGCTAAGATTCCTCCTGTCTAGTCACCATTTGATAGCTCAGTTTTTAGTGCTGAATACTATTCCACTTTCTAGATGTACCAGTGTATCCATTCCCCTGCTAAAGGACATCTTGCTGGCTTCCAATTTGTGCAATTAAAAAAAAAAAAAAAAAGCTCCAGCCAGGCGAAGTGGCGCCCGCTCGTGATCCCAGCATTTGGGAGGCTGAGACTGGAGGGGGGCGGTTCGCGAGCAGCCTCAGCAACTGAGACCCTGTCTCAAAATAAAGAATAAAAAATAGGGCAGGGGATGTAGCTCAGAGGTCGGTCAAATGCCCCTGGGTTCCATGTCCAGACCCGCAAAAAACAAAACAAAATGCTCCATGTCCTTCCTGTGTAGTTTTGGCGAGGTGAGCTTTCAACGTGGGCAAATACCAAGGGACATGACTGCCAAGTCATAGGTGAAACCCCAGACAAACTACCAAGCCGTCTTCAGCTTTGGCATCCCGCCATGACTGGGACCCACCCTCCCAAGGGTCTGCCGCCACCCGCTCTGGACCCGTGCGATCCTCCCGTCTCAGCCTCCATTGGTCTTTATTTGAAACCCGGTCTCACCGAGTGGCGGAGGCCCTAAGCAGCTGAGGCTGTCCGCAAACCTCCATCGTCTAGGTCTCAGCCTCTGGAATGCTGGGATTACAATCATGCGCCACCACGCCCAGCTTTTTTTCTATTGTTTTTTATTTTATGGTACTAGGGCTTGAACAGAGGCGTCTGCCTCTGAGACTTTATTTGGAAACAGGGTCTCGCTAAGTTGCTGAGGTTGGCTTCCTCCCAAGGATCCTCAGCCTCCCAAGTACCTTTTTATCTGAGTAAATAATTACATCTAAAAGAGGGGATCTAAGCCAGGCGTGGCGTGCAGGCCTTTTAATTCCAGCATTTGGGAGCCTGAGACAAAGGACTGCAGTTCGCGGCCAGCCTCAGCTACTTAGTGGGGCCGTTTACAACTCAGTGAGACCGTTTCAAAATAAAAAATAAAAACTAGGGCTGGGGGTACAGCTCAGAGGTAGAATGTCCTGGATTCCATCCCCAGTACCAAAATAAACAGTAAATCGAAGGCCAACTCGTTCACCATTCAGCAGGCCAGGGTACTAGGGTTGAACCAGGGCCACTCTACCTCCGAGCCGCGCGCCTGCCTGTTGGGAAAGCCTCGCTAGGCTGGCGAGGCCCTGCTCAGGAGGCCGTCCTGGAACCTGCAGCCCCGCCACGTCCGCCTCTCGCCCGTGATTTACAAAATTGGTTCTGGCACAAAATGAAGCTGCTTTTCAAAAATATTTACCTTCACTTTTACGTGGACACTACGCTCCTCCTTGGTGACTTTGCTTTAAGCCATTTCTAGTTTGTTGCCTGCCAATTTGCCTTAGGCAGCGAGCACTGTCCAGGGCAGGGCGGTCCCCCACGGCCCTCGCGCTGACTCAGCAGAGCTGACCTAGGACACACCGCTCTCCCTACAGCAAACCCAAGAGATGACTGGGAAAATCCTGCGTTGTGTAAGGCCAGTCAGCGTTCACCTTAAACTCAAACGCCTCAGGTCCGTGGGAAACTGCATCTCCCAAGCTGCTGAGGCCTGGCTGTGGACCTAGCACAGCAGACGCACCAAGCTGGATCTCAGTCTACGGGGCCTCCAGTACCCAAGGCAAACCTCAACTGTCCGCCACCCTCCAGACAGGGCTTTCTGGGTGGCTGAGTAACTTCCACATCCCACGTCCCTTGTGGTACATACTCTACACGTCCTCTGCCCAGACTGCCTGCAAATACCTTTGAGGGTAAAAAACATGAAAAGCTATGGAATTTTCTTAACTTTTGCAAGACTCTCCCTGAATTGCCAAGGCTGCCCTCCAGCCCACAGTCCTCCCTAGGCCGGGCCGCTATGCCCCGCCTCGCCCACACACCTTCAGCGCCAGGAGTGGTGGTGCACACGTACAGTGCCAGTGCCCGGGAGACAGAAGTTTTGAGGCCAGACTCGGCAACTCAGCGAGACCCTGCTTTGAAATAAAAAGGACTGGGATGTTAATAGGTTCACTCCCTAGCACCCTAACAAAACTTAAAGACATCTTTAGCCTCTAAGTACTTAATAGCAGCCAGCAGTCACCACAGAACGCGGCCTTGGACTTGCCCTCCACTCATTTCTAGCAGGGAGCCCCCCCAAGCGGCCACCACCGACTAGCTCCATTCCACCTGTGAAGGCCTCCACCCGTGGGCTCATCTTTGCTGGAAGGGAAGTGAGGGCCCAACCCCAGTCAGCTGGGCATGGAGTTTCATGCTGATGGGGCTCTATTCTTTTTGAGGGTCTGGGGGTGGATCCCAGGGCCATTCAACTTCCAAGCTACACCCCCTGCCCTACTTTTTATCCTTATTTTGAAAATGGGCCTCACTGAGTTGTAGAGGGCCTCACTAAGTAGCTAAGGCTGTTGTGAGCGGCGACCCTCCAGTCTCAGCCTCCTGAATGCTGGATCACCACCACGCCCAGCAATGAATGGGTCTCTATTCTGAACAAGCTCTTCCCTGGCTGCCACTAGCGGGCACGCAGACTCGACTTTAGCTAACCCTCCGCTGGACTGACCGGACTCGGACGGACACAGAAGCAGGCACGGGCCCCAAGTCGTCAGAGCAGAGGCAGTGTGAACAAGGGGTCCCCAAGTGCTCATACACGAGGGCTCGATTCACTTGCTTAGATATTTGAAATACAACTTTATTCTGATTCTAAACGGAAGGAACGGGAATGACGGTAACAAACGAGATTTCACCACTGAGTGTTGTGATGTGACTGTAGCAGTCATCGGAAACTCAACAACAAACAACTGCGTTCAAACAGCTAAATATGCAGGTCCAAAAATGAAGGTGTGTTAACTGCCACATTCGCTCCGAAGCCCATTCATCTTCAGCATTCCAAATGAAGCACGTCTGCTTAGCTAGATGTGAATAGAGTGGCACGCGCTGACCGCGGACATCACAGGACAGTTGCCTATAAAACTAGACTTCTGACGCCGGCTCCCGCTCCCGCTCACAGGTCGTCGTCCTCGTCTGGGAGAGCAGTTGTCTGGGCAACCTGGGGGAGAGGGGAAGACTAGGCATTCTAGGCCGCGCACCAGGCCCCGCCAGGCCCCGCGGAGACCCCACGTACCTCTAGATCGTGCTCGTACTGCGCGGCCAAGGCGGGGTCCATGACGACCTCTGGCGGGGCGAGGGCGGGCATGGCCACGAACTCCAGGTTAGGGTCTCCAATGAGCTTCCTCGCCAGCCAGAGGAAGGGCTTTTCGAAGTTGTAGTTACTTTTAGCAGAAATGTCATAGTACTGTTAAAACAAAAGCGAAATTAAATTCTAAAAAACTCATCACAGCTGGGCATGGTGGCGCACGCTTGTAATCTCAGCATTCAGGAGGCTGAGACCGGAGGATCGCAGTTCAGACAGCCTCAGCTACTTAACGAAGCCCTCTACAACTCAGTGAGACCTGATTTCAAAATAAATAATAGGGCAGGGGGCATAGCTCGGAGGTCGAATGCCCCCAGGTTCCATCCCCAGACCTGCAAAAATAAACAAACAAAATACCCATCACTAAAAATGGCCCATCCTGAGGGCATTCCCAGCTAAAGAATGCAGGTCAATTTCACAGAAGCACGCAACTTTTTTTTTTTGCGCGAAGCTAGGGATGGAACCCAGAGGCATTCAACCCCCGAGATACACCCCTTGCCCTGAGAGCCTCACTAAGTAGCTGAGGCTGTCTGCGAACCGCGATCCTCCGGTCTCAGCCTCCCGAATGCTGGGATGACAAGCGTGCGCGCCACCACGCCCGGCTTGCAACCTTCAAGAACCACAACTGAGCCAGAGCATAGCATACCTGAAGATTCTTCTTTCGGTGGAAAACAATCGACTTTGCCTTCACCTTCCTGTCCTTAATATCCACTTTGTTGCCACACAACACAATAGGGATGTTCTCGCACACGCGCACCAAGTCTCGGTGCCAGTTAGGCACGTTCTTGTAGGTGACCCTCGATGTGACGTCGAACATGATGATGGCACACTGGGCTGGAAAAACGTTCCGCAGCGGTCAGTGCGACCCGGGCTTCCTGCACCGCCCGAGACCCAGAACCGCGGAGCTAGGGCTCAACCCGACCACCTCAGGCCAACTCGGGGTTGCCCGTATGCATCCACTCCTTTTTTCTTTTTCCTTTTTTGCAGTACTGGGATGGAACCCAGGGGGACCCTACCTCTGAACCGTGCAGAGTCTCACTGAGTTGCTAAGTAGCAACTGAGACTGTCTTTGAACCTCGATCCTCCTGTCTCAGCCTCACCATTGCTGGGATTACAAGTGTGCGCCACCACGCCCGGCTACATTCACTCAATCTAAAAATCCCTCTCAAGCCGGGGTGGTGGCACACGCCTGTAATCCCAGCATTCGGGAGGCTGACACTGGAGGATCATGGTTTGCGGACAGCCTCAGCTACTTAGTGAGACCCTGTTTCAAAATAAAGAATAAAATGCCCCTGGGTTCCATTCCCAAAGCCAAAAATACCCTCTCAAAACAAAGACTACTGTAATGCACAGCATTGGCTGCCATCCTCCCTTCCTAAGAAACCTGGAAGACCAGCTTACCCTGTATCCAATCTTTCCCATTTCCCACCAAAATACACCATTAATGCTAATATTTAAAGCAAATTAAAGAGTAAATGGGCATTCCTGAGGACCTCGTTCCCTTGTTTTGAGAATACGGCTTAAAAATACATTCTGAAAAGACCTCTGAATAGCAATGTACAAATGTGCATTATGCTTCTAAGCAGACACGAAGGGGCAGCCATGGCACTCAGAGTGTACAGCACCAATTACTTGGCAAGGAAAATTTAGGGGGGTGGGCTTGTATTTATCTGCACACCTGAGAAAAGCAAGAGACGTGAAAGAGACCCTAAACAAAGAGGCTCTTCTGCATTTGCCTTTTGGTTTGACCCAACAATAAAATGAACAAGTCTCATTCCCATTTTTTTACGTCAAGCATTTTTTTTGGTGGTACTGGGGTTTTACCAGGGGCACAGCCCCAGCCCTGTTTTTCATTCTGTATTCTGACACAGGGTCTCACTAAGTTGCAGAAGGCCCAAGTATCTGATCCTCCTGTCCCACACTCCCAAGTGCTGGGATTACAAGCGTGCACCACCACATGGGCCTAAATCAAGCATTTTAAAGTAAATATGAAACCAGGATTAGGAAGACAGCATCCGATTTGACATTTCTAAGATGGCGTAACTCTTAATCCTAAGACTGGTCAAAGCATTTAGGGTTAAAACAATTTGTACTACTGGGGATTGAGAAGCCAGGGACATTCTACTTCTGAGCTACACGCCCCAGGTCCCCCTTTTTGTGGTACTGGGGGTGCAACCCAGGGGCATTCCACCTCAGTTACACCCCCTGCCCTATTTTTTATTCTTTATTCTTCACTGAGTTGCAAATGTCCTCACTAAGTAGCGGAGGCTGTCCATGAACCACGATCCTCCTCCTCGTCTCAGCCTCCCGAATGCTGGGATTACAAGTGCTGGCCACCACACTCAGCTTAATGACATTTTTTTTTTTTTTGGCGGTACTGAAGATTGAACCCAGGGGGCATATTACCTCTGAGCTACACCCCCAGCCTGACTATTCTTTACTGAGACAGGGTCTCACTAAGCAGCTGAGGCTGGTCAGGATCCCAGATCCTCCTGCCTCACCCTCCCACTTACTGGAATTACAAGCATGTGCCACCACGTGGGCCTACACAGAGCATCTTATAGTAAAAAAGAAACCGGGATTAGGGAAGACATCAACCGATCTTACGTTTCTAGGATGGCCTAACTCCTGCTCTAGGACTCTGATCAAAGCATTTGGTGCTTAGATGGGGGGGGCACTACTGGGGATTGAGAATCCAGAGACACCCTACTTCTGAACTACACACCCTCCTGGCCTTCTTTTTTTGTTCTTGGGCGGTCGTGGGGATGGAACCTGGGGGGTGGAGGTATTCGACCTCAGAGCTAGCCCCCAGCCCAATTTACTCCCTCTCTCTTTCTTGCAGTACTGGGGATGGAACCCGGGGGAGGAGGGCGGGGGTATTGACCCCCAGCCCTATTCTCTCTCTCTGTACTGGGGATGGAACCTGGGGGGTGGAGGTATTTGACCTCAGAGCTAGCCCCCCATCCGATTTCCTCTTTTCCTTTTCTTGCAGTACTGGGGATGGAACCTGGGGGAGGAGGGGGGGTATCTGACCTCAGAGCTAGCCCCCCAGCCCGATTCCCTCTTTCCCTTTCTTGCAGTACTGGGGATGGGACCTGGGGTGGGGGGGTAGTCTACATCAGAGCCAGCCCCCCGGCCCGATCTCCTCTCTTTCTTTCTTTCTTGCCGTACTGGGGATGGCCCCTGGGGGAGGAGGAGGGGCCATCGACCTCGGAGCCAGCCCCCGGCCCACGTGCCCACCTTGGATGTAGTAGCCGTCCCGCAGCCCGCCGAACTTCTCCTGGCCGGCCGTGTCCCACACGTTGAACTTGATGGGGCCGCGGTTGGTGTGGAAGACCAGCGGGTGCACCTCCACGCCCAGGGTGGCTGCGGGGAGGCCGGGGTGAGCGCGCGCCGCCGCCGCCCGCCCGCCGCCCGCCGCCGCACCTACCTACGTACTTCTTCTCGAACTCGCCGGTCAGGTGGCGCTTCACGAACGTGGTCTTGCCCGTGCCGCCGTCGCCCACCAGCACGAGCTGCGGAGCGCGCATCGTCAGCCCCGGCCCGCCGCCCGCCCGCCGCCCGCCCGGCCCGCACGCACCTTGAACTGCACCTGCGGCTCCCCCTGCGCGGCCATGGCGGCGATCTGCGGAGAGCGCGGCTTACAAAGGCGCGGGCGCGGGGCGCGGGGCCCGGGCCCCCGGCCGCCCGCCGCGCCGCCCCCGGCCCCGGCCGCCCGCCCGCCCCGCCGCCCGCCCGGCCGGCCCGCCCGGCCCGCCGCTACCTTCCAGAAGCGTCTCCGCGCCCGAACGACTGAGGCTGGGAAGATGGCGGAAGCGCGATTCAAATGCCGGAGACGCAGCCGACGCCGGGGGGCGGGGCCTCGCGGGGCGGGGCAACGGCGCCGCGCCCAACCACGCGGGGCCCGGCGCCGGCGGGCGCGCGCACGCACCGCGACGCACGCGCGGCCCGGCCCGCTCGGCCAGCGGGACGTTGGCGGGGCGGTCACGTGGGCGGCGGCGGCGGCGCGCACGGGCCGGCCCGCGGGGCTTCCGCGGGCGGGGCCCGCGCGTCGGTCACGTGGCGCCGCAGGCGGGCGCGCGCGCGCACGCACGCAGGCACGCAGGCCGGCCGCGGACCGCGTGCGCCGGCTCCGAGGGCGGGCTGCCCCGCGCAGGCGCCGTGGGCGGGCGTGGCGCGCTGGTCACGCGGGCGGCGGCCGGCTGCGCGGGAAAGGCGGGTGGGCGCCGCAGGGCCCTGGTGTGCGGGGCTCGAGCCAGCGCCTGCGGCCGTGCCGACCCGGGACGGCGGGGCCCCGGCGGGCGGGCGGGCGGGCGGGCGGGCGGGCGGGGAGGCCACGTGGCGGGCGCCGCGCCCGCCCCCGACGAATGAATGGCCGCGCGCTCCGCCCGCCATGGCAGGCCGCCTCCGCGCAGAGGCCCGTGCCGCACGCGGGCAGCAGGCCCCGGTGCACCGAGGCGCCCTCCGCCCTGGCAAGGAAGGCCGCCGTGTCCTCGGGCTGAGATGGGTCCCGGACGGAGTAGGCTGAGCAAAAGGGTGTTGCGGGGTGATGTTGGTAACTCGGTGCCAACGCCCTTACGGGTGGGGCTGGCCTCCAGTCGGCCATCCTCATTCTGAGCCTCCCAGACGCTAGGATCAGCCCCATTTGATCCATTCGAAAGGTCTCAGTTGCAGAGGCCTCGCTAGGCTGCCGAGGCTGGCCCCGAACCTACGATCCTGGGGTTATAGGCCTGTGCCACGTGGCCTGGCGGCCTGGGGAGGTTTTAAACGGATGGGGTAATGCCATTCGTGCGCACTTATTATAACCCATCACCCAAACTATTCATTCTTGGGTATAGGTATATAATTTATATTTGGGGAGGGTGAGGTTGAACCCAGGGGCATTGCACCGCCGCACCTGGAAATCTAGTACTTGGGAGGCTGAGTCAGGTTGGAGGCCAGCCTCAGCGGCTCTAAGAGCCCCAGAGTCAAAACAAACAGTGTAATAAGGCTGGGGATGTAGTGTAGCCCAGGCGGAAGGCCCCTGAGTACAGCCCCCAGTACCAAAATACATAAAATGGTAAGGAAAAAAAAATAATTGAAGTAACAGTAACTACATAATCGTGCTCTTCTGAGTGGTAAGGGCATTAGTGGCATCCCCCCCCTCCAGTCACAGGGAGAGCCAGCGTGGTGGCACAGGCTTGTCTCCCAGGACTTGGTAGGCTGAGACAGGAGGATCACAAGTTCTAGGCTAGCCTCAGCAATTTAGTGATACCCTGTTTCAAAATTATGAAATAGTATCACTCAGAGGTAGACTGCCCCTGGATTTCATTCTCAGCGCCACAAAAATGAACAAATAAATAGTCATAGGAAATAATGTCCAGCCAGGAGTTACAGCCCCTCCTGCTTAGTGGGGCTCCCAGGCCGCTGCTTTGTTGGCAGCAGGTGCTTCTAACTGGCCCAAACTCAGGATGTATAAACGTTATCATTTAAGAAATGCGGGAGCCAGGCGTGGTGGCGCACGCTTGTCATCCCAGCATTTGAGAGGCTGGGACAGGAGGATCGTGGTTCCCGGCCAGCCTCAGCTTCAGTAGGCCCTCTGCAACTCAGTGACACCCTGTTTCAAAATAAAGAGTAGAAATTAGGGCTGGGGGTGTCACTCAGAGGTAGAATGGCCCTGTGTTCCATGCCCAGTACTGAAAAAGAAAAAAGAAATACAGGCCCAGCGTGGTAGCCCTCGCCTGTACTCCCAGTAATTGGGAGGCTAAGACAGGATCAACTGAAACTTCCATCCTGTGCCCCAAGTCACCTTGGGAGAATCTAGTCTAAGAAAAGAGGATAGAGAAAGCATACTCTGAGAAAGCATATGAGAAGCCAGGCATGGCAGTGCACACCTATGACCCCAGTCCTTTGGAGGCTGAGACAGGAATCTCGGGTTTGAGGACAGCTTCAGCAGGTAGTGAGACCTCGTGAGAAAGTGCTGGAGGTATAGCTCAGAGGTAGAATGTCCCTGGGTTCAATACCTAGTACAGAAAAGAAAAAGAAAGGAAGAGAGGACCGTGCTGTAAGAAAGTGTACGAATAGCCGGGCATCGTGGTGCACGCCTGTAATCCCAGTATTTGGGAGGCTGAGACAGGAGGACCACAGGTTTGAGGACAGCCTCAGCAACCTTGTGAGGCCCTCTGCAGTTTAGTGAGATCCTGCCTCAAAATAAAAAAATATGGAGGTGGGCGTGGTGGCGGCCGCTTGTAATTCCAGCATTTGAGAGGCTGAGACAGGAGGATCGTGGTTTGCGCATAGCCTCAGCTACCGAGTGAAGCCCTTGCAACTCAGTGAGACCCTGTTTAAAAATAAATAATAAAAAATAGAGCTGGGGGTGTAGCTCAGAGGTAGAACGCCCCTGGGTACTGCAAAAAAAAAAAAAAAAAAAGATTTGAAAAAAATAAATAGAAAGCATACAAATATAAGACTTCTCAGAGGCTGAGAGAAGAGGTTTCAGACACCACATAGACATACATGTAAAATTCTTGAAGTGTACATACTAAATATTCTGTTATGGGTCTTCCCAGGATATATTTATTTTTATTTTTTACACTTTGGTACTGGGGATTAAACTCGGGGGCATTCTCTCTCCGAACTACCGACAGTCCTTTTTTTTTTTTAATTTTTATTTTGAGAAAGGGTCTTGCTAGGTTGATGAGAGTCTCACTACTTGCTGAAGCCGCCCTTGAACCTGCCATCCTCCCGTCTCAGCCTCTCAAATACTGGGATTACAGGTGTGCCCCGCCACGCCCGTCGTCAAAGATATATTTAAATGTGTTATACTTAAAAATGACAGTATGTATTTTTTTTCAGGGCTTCAAAATCTGTAGCCTATTTTGAATGCTTGCTTTTAATGAATAGACTCTTAAGAGACCCGCGGCCAATGAGTGTAACATAACTGTGCTGTTTATAAGATAATTACAGGTTGTAATTGGCATTTTAGAGCTACCCTAACAAGACACCACAAACTGGGTGTCGTTTTTTGCAGTGCTGGTGATGGAACCCAGCCAGGGACATTCTACCTTTGAGCTACACTCCTAGCCCTATTTTTTATTGTTTATTCTTTATTTTGAAACAGGGTCACCAAGTTGCAGAGGCCTCACTAAGTAGCTAAGGCGGGCCGCGAACCTGTGATCCTCTTGTTTCAGCCTACCAAGTACTGGGATTACAAGCATGCCCCACCATGCCCAGCATTGGTTGTATTAAGAATACAGAAATTAGCCTGGCGTGTGCCGCCACACTAGTAATCCCAGTACTTAGGAGGCTGAGACAGGAGGATCACAGGCTCAAGGACAGCCTCAGCAAGTAGAGAGACTCATTAACCTAGTGAGACCCTGTTTCAAAACAAAAATTAAGGCTGGGCATCGTGGCGCACACTCGCGGCAGTATAGCATTAAAAGAGGCATATTTGCCTAACAGGCCTTCTATGGTATAGTCTCAAAATGAGGAATAAAGAGTTGGGCCTGGTGGCACACGCTTGTAATCACCCTTCTTGGTAGGCCGAGACAGGAGGATCGCAGGTTTGTGGCCAGCCTCAGCTACTTAGTGAGGTCTACATGACTTAGGCCTCCACAACTTAGTGAGACCTTGTTTCCAGATAAAATAAATATATAAATAAATAAATAAATAGATAAAGAAAAGGCCCTGCATTTCCCGTTTGTGTTTTCTCTGGAAGCAGACCTGGTCGCACTGTGGATTGGGTGTGCCTTTTCAATATTCTGGTAATGTGTCTCTCTTCATCTCCAGTAGCGTGTAAGCCAAAAGGCAGCTCTTTGGGAGTGAACTGATCGGAGCATTTCAAGCGTCTTTTCTCTTGGGTAGCATCAATACTCCCAGAAGATAGATGTAAACACACTGCCCTTTTTAAATTTTTGGTACTGGGGATTGAACCTAGGAGCATTCTACCTTCAAGCTAGGTCTCCATCCCAATTTGATTTATTTATTTGGAAACAGGGTCTCACTAGGTTTCTTGATGCCTCGCCACATTGTGGAGGCTGGCTTTGAACCCGAGATCCTCCTGTCAGCCTCCCCAGTACTGGGATCACAAGCGTGCGCCACCACGCTTGGCTAATGTAGCCCTTTTTCAAAAAGTTTATTTAAGCCGGGTGTGGTGGCGCACACCTGTAATCCCAGTATTTGGGCGGCTGAGACTGGAGGATCGCAGGTTGGAAGACAGCCTCAGCAACTTAGCGAGACTGTGTTGCCAAATAAAAAATAATACAGGGCTGGAGGTGTAGCTTAGAGGTAGAGCACTCTGAATTCAATCCCCAGCACTACAAGAACAAAAAGCTAAAATAAGTTTATTTAAGCGGCAGACAGCATTTTATAAACCAGGCAACAGTGGACCCAAAGTGGCGGGGGCTGACGCAAGGGCTCTGTGTTTGAGGAAGCCAGACGTGCTATCCGGGGCTGAGTTGGGAAGCCCCTGGCTTCTGCTGGGCTGAGTGCAAGCTCATCTTACCGTTTCGATGGGGTTTGGTTTGCTGTGGAGGAGCCAGACAGCATAGTGGCCGCCCAACTAATATTTGTGTGTGCGAGTGGTGCTGGGGATTGAAACCATGGGCATTCTACTTCTGAGCTACACCTACCCCCAGACCAATTTTTATTTTTTAATTTGGAAACAAGATCTCACTAAGTACCTCGCCAAGTCACTGAGGCTGGCCATGAACCTCGATCCTCCTGTCTCCGCCTCTCAAGTGCTGGGACGATAGGTGTGTGCCACTGTGCCCGGCTAAGGTGAGATTTTTGTTTTCTAAACGCCTCTTGGTGTATATATAATTATATAATGGTGTAAAATATAAAATAGCCATTTGCGAAATAGCCTTTTGGCAAACACTATGCTAATAATAATTTTTTTTGTGGGGGGGAGGTTGGGGATTGAATCCAGAGGCATTCAACCTCTAAGCTACACCTCCAGCCTGATTTTTTATTTATTTGGAAAGAGCATCTCACTAGGCTACAGAGAGCCTGGCGCAGTTGCTGAGGCTGTGAACCCGCGCGTCTCCTGTCTGCACGTCGTCCCAGGTACTGGGATCACAGGCGGTACTGGGATCACAAGCGGTACTGGGATCACAGGCGTGCGCCAGCACTCCTGACTCCAGCTGATTTTTTTTTTTTTTTTTTTTTTTTTGCGGGTCTGGGGCTGGAACCCAGCGTCATTCGACCTCCTAGCTACATCCCCAGCCCTATTTTTTATTCTTTATTTTGAAACCAGGTCTCACTGAGTTGCAGAGGGCCTCACTAAGTAGCTGAGGCTGTCTGCGAACCACAATCCTCTGATCCCAGCCTCCCGAATGCTGGGATTACAAGCGTGCGCCACCACGCCAAATAATTCTCTTAAGAAGGCTGACGGCAGCGGGGCATGGAGGCGCACACTTACAATCCCAGTAATTGCGAGGCTGAGACAGGAGGATTGCAGGTTCACAGCCAGCCTCCCTCGGCAACTTAGTAAGGCCCTCCACAGCTTAGTGAGACCCTGTTTCAAGAAAAAGAATAGGCTGAGATTGGTGGCGCGCTTGTAATCCCAGCACTCAGGAGGCGGAGGGTGGAGGATCGAGGCTCACGGACATCCTGAGCTACTTGGCAAGGCACTGGGTAACTTAGTGAGACCCTGTTTTAAAAATAAAAAGACTAGCTGAGTGTGGTGGCGCACGCTTGTAATCCCCGCCCTTGGGAGGCGGAGACAGGAGGATAGCGCAGGTTCGAAGCCAGCCTTAAGAGACCCTGTTTCCAAATATAAAAAAGTATAAAATAGGTCTGGGAGTGTAGCCCGGAAATAGAAGGGATTCCAGGAACCCCAGTACCACCAATAAATAAATAAATAAAATAATAAATAAATAAATAAATAAAAATAGGGCGGGGGTGGAGCTTAGAGGTAGAATGCCCCTGAGTTCCATCCCAGGTACCTCAAAAAAAAAAAAAGAGAATAAAAAGTAGAGCTGGAGCCAGGCGCGGTGGCGCTCGCTTGTAATCCCCGCACTTGGAAAGCGGAGACAGGAGGATCACGCTGGCTTAGGAGACCCTGTTTCCAAATAAAAATACTTTTTAAAAAAAGTAGGTCTGGGCCGGGCGTGGTGGCGCACGCTTGTAATCCCCGCGCTTGGGAGGCAGAGACAGGAGGATCGCGCAGGTTCGAAGCCAGCCGCGCTGGCGTAAGAGACCCTGTTTCAAAAATATAAAATAGGTCTGGGAGTGTAGCCCGAAGGTAGAAGGGCTTCCAGGAACCCCAGTAGCACCAAAAAAAAAAAAAAAAGTAGGTCTGGGAGTGTAGCCTGGAAGTACAAGGGTTTCCAGGAACCCCAGTACCACCAAAAAACTAAATAAATAAATAAAGTAGGGCTGGAGGTGTAGCTCAGAGGTAGAATGCCCCTGGGTTCAGTCCCGAGTACCGCCACATGAATCAAAAGGCTGACCCCAAAGGTCCAGTGACAGCACACCACAGCCACGCCGTTTCCGTCCCATCATACAGCCATGCACTGGATTGCTAGTTCTTCTCTCCCCCAAGAAAGAATGAAAGGAGCCCAGATAGGTGAGGCATAGTGGTCAGCAGGACGCTGAGGGCAATGGTGTCCAGCCCTCCCCAGGGCCTTTCAACCCAACCCTCCCAGGGCCCAAGGGAATTTTCCTGTTACCCAAGTGGACTTAGTCCGAGCACCCAGATCCTGGGCGTATAGACCACGGCTGGCTGTGGTCAGGAGAGGTGAGGACCGAGACGGACGGAAGGCTGAGGATGGCGGAGGGGCCCAAGCCAGGCGGGGGCTGCCTGGAGGTCGGGGTGAAGAAGTCACTCCTGAAGTCACTCCTGGAGCCCAGAGGGGCCCTCCTGACTTCAGCCCCGTGGGCCGCGCTGGCCGGCGGAGCCCGTGATGGCGACCTCTCCTGTCGCGCTGAGGCACTAAGGGGTGTTCATTTGGGCCAGCAGCCCATGAGTCACTCCAGTATGTGACACTTTGCAAGGTCATCTCCAGATAATGCATTCAGCCACATCTTTAGTTTTTCACTATTTTTTGTAGTGCTAGGGACTGAACTCAGGGGCATTCTACCTCCAAGTTATACCCCCCAGCCCGTTTCAAAAATTTATTTTTGAAACGGGGTCTCACTAGGTTGGCAAGAGTCTCGCCACTGCTGACGCTGTCCTCAAACGTGATCCTCCTGCCTCAGTCTCCCCACGGCACCATGTCTGGCTAGCCCCATCTTTAAAGGACAGCCCAGTTCTAATCTATGGGTAATAATAAATTGAACACGCCTATTCCATTCCCTCCTTCTTCCTTCCTTCTTCCCCTAGTAATAGAGCGATGGAACTCAGAGGCATTCTGCCTCCGAGCTACACCACCAGGTCTTTTTGTTTTTGTGATACAGGGGATAGAACCTAGGGGTAGTCTACTTCTAAGCTATACCACAAGTACTATTTTTTTTTTCTTTTTGAAACAAGGTTCTCACTGAGTTGGGGAGGAACTCATCAAGTTGCTAAAGGCTATTGCATTTTCAAAAACCATAAAAGGCCAGACGTGGTGGCGCACGCTTTTAATCCTAGTACTTGGGAGGCTGAGGCAGGAGAATCCCGCAGGTTTGAATCCAGCCTCGGCAACCTAGGCCCTGTTTCCAAATAAAATAAAAAATAGGTCTGTGAGTGTAGCCCAGAGGTAGAAGGCCTTTAGGTTCCTTCCCCAGTACCACAATAAACAAACAAACAAACAAACAAACAAATAAATAAATAAATGCAGGCACGACGCTCATCTAAGTTTGCAGGGTGTCCCCAGGAACAGGAGGAAGATTAATTCTAACCCAGCCTTTGGTTTGGGGCAGAAGGATCACTCTAGTGGTCAGCCGACAAGGCTTCTCATCCTCTAGGGCTGTGGATTTGGACTAAAACATTTCCTCTCAGTCCTTTACTTAGTCCAATAAAAATAACTTCCCATCAGACTTTTCCTTTTTCTTTTTGTTGGTAGAGATTGAGCCCAGGGCCGTAAAGATGCGAAGCAGCACTCGGGCAGGGGGCATGCGCTCCGCTCGCCCTCCGCTCGCAGAATCAGAAGGTATTAAGTAAGTAGGGACCTAGCTGCATCCAAATCTGAACCCCGCCGCTGGGCAAAATGTCCCGTAGAGAAGGTGCTGTGAACCACCAGCCTGAGTTCTCCCTGCGAGTGATCTCAACAGGGTCTTCCAAGCTGGTGCAGTGACACAGGCCCGTAATCCCAGTACTTGGGAAGCTGAGACATGAGGGTCGCAAGTTCAAGACCAACCTTAGCAATTGAGTGAGCCCCTCAGCAACTTAATGAGACCCTGTTTCAAAACAAAAAGTAAGAGCCGGGCATGGTGGTGCACGCTTGTAGCCTCAGGACTTGGGAGGTGAGACAGGAGGATCAGGGTTTGAGGACAGTCTCCAGCTACTTACGCCCTATTTCAAAATAAAGAATAAAAAATTAGGCTGGGGGTGTAGCTCTGAGGTAGAATGCCCCTGGGTTCAATCCCCAGCACCAAAAACAAAACAATCAAAAAGAGTAAGAAGGGCCGGGGGTGGTGGCGCACGCTTGTAGTCCCCGCGCTTGGGAGGCGGAGACAGGACGATCGCGCAGGTTCAAAGCCAGCCGCGTGCGCTGGCTTAAGAGACCCTGTTTCCAAATATAAAAAAGTATAAAATAGGTCTGGGAGTGTAGCCCGGAGGTAGAAGGGCTTCCAGGAGGCCCAGTACCACCAAAAAAAAAAAAAAAAAAAAAGTAAGAAGGGCTGGGGGTTGTAGCTGGGAAGAAAATACCCCAATTTCCAGTACAAAAAACAAAAACAAAAAAACACTGGGAGAGGTATCACGTGTCTGTAATCCCGGTACTTGGGAGGCTGAGACTGAAGGATCGCAGGCAGGTTTGAGGGCAGCCTCAGCAAATTATCGCGCCTCTGTTTCAAAATAAAGGGCTAAAAAGAGGGGAGGGGGCTGAGGGTGTAGCTGAAAAGCAAAGGCCTCTGGGTTTCAGTCCCAGTAACACACACACACACACACACACACACACACACACACACACACACACACACACACACGCACACGAAAAAGAAATAAAGGGGCCTCCCAGGGGTGAGTAATGTGTGCATCCTGCGGAAAAAGTAGCACGTGATGCCCTGGGTGGTACCCAGCAGGGCCCGCCAGCCCCGCAGGCCCCGCCCCCGGCCCCGCCCCCGGCCCCGCGGGCCCCGCCTCCGGGACCAGCGCGCATGCGCAGAGTGCGCGGGCGCGGTTGCCGTGGCAGCCCCGGCCCGAGGGAGGGCGGCGGCGTCTGGCCGGGACCACGGCGGGCTGAGGCGGCGACGCGGCCCCCAGAGCCCGCGGCCCGGCCCGATCGGCGGGGATGCGGGACCGGCTGCCGGACCTGACGGCGGTGAGCGCCGCGCCGGGTAGCGGGCCGGCGGCGGGCGGGGCTCCGGGGCTCGGGTCGGATGCCGGGGCGGGGCCTCGGCCGGGGGCTCGGGCGGGGTCCCCGGGCTGATGGGGAGGGGGCTCCGGGCGGGGCCCGAGGACGTGTGGGGGGCGGGAGCTGATGGGGTGGGCGCTCCGGGCGGGGTCCCAGGACTTGGGGGGGAGCTGATGGGGTGGGGGCTCCGGGCGGGGTCCCAGGACTTGGGCAGCTGGGATGGGGCTCCAGGCGGGGTCCCAGGACTTGGAGGGGAGCTGATGGGGTGGGGGCTCCGGGCGGGGTCCCAGGACGGGAGGGGGAGCTGATGGGGTGGGGGCTCCGGGCGGGGTCCCAGGACAGGAGGGGGAGCTGATGGGGTGGGGGCTCCAGGCGGGGTCCCAGGACAGGGCTGCTGGGGTGGAGCTCCAGGCGGGGTCCCAGGACAGGGAGGGGGTTGCTGGGGTGGAGCTCCAGGCAGGGTCCCAGCACCAGGGCTGCTGGGATCGAGGCTCCAGGTGGGGCTTGGGGAGTTTTAGGGCAGGGTACCAGGACAGGGACTGCTAGGGTGGGGGTCCTGAGGCATGGCTTCTAGGCGGGAGTGGAGGCTTCTGGGGAGAGGGCTCCTGGCAGGCTGGGGCAGGGACTGGGGGGGTGGGCAGGGTGTTCCCCCCAGCGCATCTTTCCTCGTGGGCTGATGTTACCTCAAGTGCCCCAGGGTCTCTGTGGCTCCTTGACTGGGTGCATTTAGACCATTAGGACTCAGGGTGACCCACCTGGGAGCCTAGGGTGGGACCTCACCTCCTGCTTGGGCTGCTTACTGCTAGGAACACACCACTGCACCGCCTTGTCTGGTTCTTTGCACAGTTCTTATCACAAACAGCAAGGACTGTCCAAGTGGCCACCCCACCCTGGAGGGGGACCCCCTGCCCACTTGGTCCCCAGGCTGACCCAGGTGGGCTGGGGGCTGGCTGCTGATGGGGTTGGTGCCGCTAGCTGTTGGGCCTGGTGTTTCTGGAGCAAATAGTGTGTCCAGGGAACAGGACTGTGTGTGTTTACTCGCCCTTAACACATCTCTGTTAGAGGGCAGAGGTGCTCGTGAATGACCCAGTGACTCGCAAGAGAAGAGCCAAACACTTCAAAGTGCAACACGTTTTTAAAAATCTACTTTTTTTAACTTCTAAGTGACACATAGTAGTAACTGTTCCTGCCTATGGGGCCCGGTGTGACATTTTACCTGGGTGCAGTGTGTAACCTGCCTATCTGTTGCCTCTGACATGATTTGTGCTGGGAACATTCGGAGTCCTCGGGAGCAGGTATTTTGAGATGTACGATTACTTGTTGACGGCGATAGCTGTCCACGGTGCTCTAGAACTTTGGGTGTTGTTCTTGCAGCTGCACCCCTGGGCCCGTTAGCACCTTTCCTCCACACTTGTACCCCACGCGCTCCCCGAGCTCCGGGAACCACTCTCCTGTTCCCGGCTCCTCTGTGATCAGCGTTTTGGCCTCGCTGTGAATGAGGCCACGTGGCAGATCTTGCCGTGCCTGACCTTATTATAAAATTCTCCCTTAGTTTTCACATTTTATTTCATTCCAACAAAAAGACAGGATATTTTAGGCCCCTGAAAGCTGATTCTAAAGGTGAGGTGGAAACACAAGCAAGAAGGTTTAACCGGGGCTTTCCCTTTTTACAGCAAGAGAGAGAGAGGGGAACGAGGACGCCAGCCTTAGTAGATTTTAAAGTTTGTTATGAATATGTAAATAAATTGTACCATCCTGGTACCCACACGGCTGCCGTTCCCATCACTTATGAGGACTTAATACGCGATGAAGTGGCACTGATGATCCATAAAACAAAGCAGAGTGAGGGTGTGGCTCAGTGGTAGAGCATTTGCCTAGCATGCCCTGGGCCCTGGGTTCAAATTCCAGCACAGGGGCCTCCGAAGCCAGGATCAGAGCCTGCCGAGAGAGGGGCTAGGCCGGTGCCGGGGATAGCGGGACCGGGATCGGAGCCTACCATGTGGCAAGGCTGGTGCAGGGGCCTCCGAGGCCAGGATCGGGGCCTGCTGAGGGGTTAGGACAGTGCTGGGGCCAGCGAGGCCGGGATCAGGGCCTGCCGTGAGGCAAGGCCAGTGTGCGGGGCCTCCGAGGCCAGGATCGGGGCCTGCTGAGGGGTTAGGACAGTGCTGGGGCCAGCGAGGCCGGGATCAGGGCCTGCCGTGAGGCAAGGCCGGTGTTTGAACCAGCGAGGCTGGGATCAGAGTCTGCCGGGGTGCCAGGCCGACACCGGGGCCTTCAGGAGCCGGATCGAAACTTGCAATGTGGCATACATAGAGAAACACACAGAAAATAGAAATTCAGATGCTTTTCCTAATATGCAAAAACTAGGAAGAAATGGGTAATGGCAGGAGATCTAGTTGAAGAAAGGGCCCCATGGAAGAGTAATTAAGGTGACCAATCAGAGGGGATGGGATGGGGGAAGATGGAATCTCTTCAAAACCTGGATATATGTAAACAAATGAATCAATGTTAATCACCAAATCAAGCAGGGGATGGAGGGAGGGGAGGGAATGGGACGGGGAGGGCTTAGGGCTGACTGCATGATGTGTGCTTGTGTACCCTCACAAGTCATGTATTCTATTGTGATGTTTGACTACAATGCACCAATAAAAATATATTAAAAAAAAATCCCAGCCCAGGAAGGAGAAGAGAAATGGAGGGAGGGAGGGAAGGAAGGAGGGAGAAAGGCTGGCTAAATATAAATGATATTCAGAAAACTGAATGATTAGCGGGCGTGGTGGCGTACACTTGTAATTCCAGCATTTGGGAGGCTGAGACAGGAGGATCGCGGTTTGTGGACAGCCTCAGCTACTACTTAGGCCCTCTGCAACTCAGTGAGACCCTGTTTCCAAATAAAGAATAAAATACAGGGCTGGGAGTGTAGAAAATGCCCCTGGGTTCCATCCCTAGTACTGCAAAAATAAATAATAAAAAAACTTTTTTTTTAAAAGCCTCTCTGGCTTAAGAGACCTTGTTTCCAAATAAAATATAAAATAGGTCTGGGAGTGTAGCCGGGAGGTAGAAAGGTACCACCAAAACAAACAAACAACACACACACACACAAACAAACAAACAAACAGTGATTAAGGAGTCAGTGTGTGTGTGTGTGTGTGTGTGTGTGTGTGACTGACTGACTGGTAATTGAACCCAGGGCCATTCTACCTCTGAGCTACATCCCCAGCCCAGATTTTTATTTGGAAACTAGGTCTCGCTAGGTGCTTACGAGTCTCACTGCTTGCCGAGGCTGTCCTCGACCGCAGCTGGAGGCTTAGAATGCCAGCGCTGCTCTCGCGGTCTGAAGCCAGGGTGGAACCCCTCCCTGCGTCTTGGAGCCTGCTGCGGCAGGGTGCCTGGCACTCCACGGCAGGCACACCCTCGCACCGACCCGGTCTCCCTCCTACTTGGCCATCTTTCCCCCTCCTGTCTGTCTCTTAAAAGATATGAGACACTGGGTTCTGGGCTCAGCCCACTCCAGACCCCTCGTAACCAATGACATCCACCACAGTCCTGTCCTAGGTGAGGCCTGGCATCCGCATGGGGGACGCAGCCCCGGTGCCGACCTGTGGGCACACAGTGCGCTCCGCAGCAGGCTCCTTTGTTCCATCTCTCTCCACACTGATGGCGGGAGAACCGAGCAGTGACCACTGGGACGCGGCGCACTCCCAGGAAAGCCGTCCAGAAGGGATGTGCGCAGGCCGGGCGTGGAGGTGCACGCCTGTGACTCCAGTACTCAGAAGGATCACAGGTTCGCAGCCTGCCTTAGCTACTTAGGCCCTCTGCAACTTAGTGAGAAACTTGTTTAAAAATAAAAAATAGCCGGGCGTGGTGGCGCACGCTTGTCATCCCCGCGCTTGGGAGGCGGAGACAGGAGGATCGCGCAGGTTCGAAGCCAGCCTCAGCTACTGAGTGAGGCTCTCGGCAACTTAGTGAGATCCTTTTTCAAAATAAATTATAAAATAGGCCTGTGGGTGGAGCCCAGAGGTAGAAAAGCCCCTGGGCTCCACCCCCTTAGTACCACACACACACAAATTAAATAAAATAGGGCTGGGTGTGTAGTTCGGAGGTGGAATGCTCCTGGATTCCATCCCTAGTACCACAACAAGAAAAAAAGGGATTAGTTGAAACCGGTTAGTAGAATGTGCAGGCCCAGGGCTGGAGAGGTGCCGGCTGGGACCGCCCAGCCCGGGTATCCAAGGTCACCTGATTTCAGCTTTCCCTCGGTTGGGGGCTGTTGGATGCTGGTGATAGAACCCAGGGTCTCTACCACTCAGCCACATTCTCGGCCCTTTTTGTCTTATTTTGAGATGGGGTCTAAGTTTCTGAGGCTGGTCTTGAACCTGCGATTCTCCTGTCTCAGCCTTCTAGGTACCAGGATTACAGGCATACGCCACCCTGCTCACCTCTTTTTATTTTTTATTTATTTATTATTTTTTGAAGATTTAAAGACGTTTATTAGAAAGATTTAAATACAGAAAATAGAAATACAGCCCCATGCCAAAATGGCATGGGGGGGGTGACTCGAAATGAATACACCCTCGCCTCTTTTTATTTTGAGACAGGGTCTTGCCAGGTTCTCCAGGCTGGCCTTGAACTTGTGATCCTCCTGCCTCCCACCGAGATTACAGAGCTGGGCCACCCTGTCTACTTCTTCTTTATCTTAGAGCGGCTGGCACCTTATCCCTTCCCCTTAACTAACTGAACTGTCTTATCTATACACCAGCAGCCCTGGGTGCCAGAGTTGGATGCTTAAAAATGCCTTCCAGGGCGGGAAGAGACTGTTATAAATTTTAGAGCAAATTGATTTTGCCTTAGTGAGAGTCCTGAGTGGTACAGAAAGAGGAAGGGTTTGTTATACTTTCCTAACACATTTATTAAGTTTTACAGCTCTTTTCTTAGCTAAGTTTTCGTAGGCTTTTGATTCCAAGCTTCTGGGTGTGTCACTAGTACTCTGCCTCAGACTTAGAATGGGTAGAGACCGGGGTCCGTGAGGTTGGTGAGCGGTGCCTGATATGCTCAGGCTCACCGGTTCTGTTAAGGGGCCCCTCTCCCCGGCCGTGTTAGTGGTCTCCTCTCCCCGAGCCGCAGATGGAGTGTCTTTCTTGCCAGCGTGGACTTCCTGCTACAGGGTGCCCTTGGCGCCGTGGAACGGTCGTTCCCAGCGGGCCCTTGGGTGGCAGCAGCGTCTCCGGCAGCTTGCTCAGAGCCGCGCTGTAGCTGGCCTGCCGGTGGGGTGGCGTGTGCGCTCTGACCACCCAGCCCACGTGCGGAGGCCGCGGGCGCTGGCGGGCTGTCTGCTGACCCTGTGCTCCTGGACTGTCTTCAGCCAGAGTCAGCAAGAGCCCCGGTCCTGCCAGGCAGCTGTCTTCCTCCCCGCTGTCACTTCCTACGGTCCTCTCTACCCCATCTTCTCTTGTTCAAGTGTTCATCAAGCCGGGCGTGGTGGCACACGCTAGTACTGGGTCTGAGCAGAGGATTGCAGGTTCCAAGCCAGCCTCAGCAACTCAGCGAGACCCCGTTTCCAAATAAGAAATAAAATAAGTTGGAGGTAGAATGCCTCTGGGCTCCATCCTCAGTACCCTCCCCCAAAGCCCCAAAAAACAGTTTTCATCATCATTCGCCACGACACAACTGGGGCTGTCTACTTTCAACAATGAGGAGCAGCAGCCGCTGACAGTTCTTTGAAAATTCTTCTGCCCTTGAGGAACGTTAACTTAGTGGTGTCAGCAACTTTATTTATATATTTTATTTATTTATTTATTTATTTATTTATTTATTTATTTTGGTGGTGCGGGGATTCCTGGAAGCCCTTCTACCTCCGGCTACACTCCCATGGGCTACACTCCCAGACCTATGTTTATACTTTTTTTATGTGGAAACAGGGTCTCTTAAGCCAGCGCGGCTGGCTTCGAACCTGTGCGATCCTCCTGTCTCTGCCTCCCAAGCGCGGGGATTACAAGCGTGCGCCACCACGCCCGGCAACTTTAATCATTTTTAAAAATATAAAACCCAGGTGTGGCGACGCACGCCTGTAATCCTAGGACTTGGGAGGCTGGACAGGAGGATCGTGGGTTTGAGGACAGTCTCAGCAAGTAATGAGGTTCTCATCAACCTAGTGAGACCCTCTTTCCAAATAAAAAAATAGGCTTAGGGTGTGGCTCAGAGGTAGAGTGCCCCCAGGTTCAATACCCAGCGACCCACACAGACACACTCATGCCAGGCGTGGCGGTGCACACCTACGACTCCAGGACTCGGAAGGCTGAGACAGGAGGATCACAGGTTCTAGGCCCCTCTCAGCAACTTAGCGATAGGGCTGGGGGTGTAGCTCAGAGGTAGAACATTCCTGTGTTCAATTCCCAGTAGCAAATTAAACACACACACACACACACACACACACACACACACACACACACACTGCAAGCAGTACTTTGACTTCCGCTGTGTGTGGCATGACAGTGAACCGTTCTCACGTCTCGGTGCCGAGACCGCCCCTCTGTTGGGTTTATAGAGTTGCAGAATGGAAAGGCCTGGGGTTGGGGGGCTGCTCCCAGGCCCCTGCAAGTCAAGATCGGTGGGCACCAAAGTCCTTTCGTCTTTCACCGCGCTCCTCATGCCTACCTGCGACTTTCACAAAGCAGAATTTTTACATGTAACATTTTTCATTCTAGTATAGGAAGAATGATGACGGAGACACGGCTGTTGTCGTTGAAAGGGACCATTTTATGGACGATTTCTTCCACCAGGTAAGAGCTCTCAGTGGCCCTGGGAGACTTGCTTCCTTAAACGCGGTTACGGTCGTGGCCCAGCGTGTCTGCCACCTTGAAACAGCGCCAGAGCCGAGGCAGGCGTGCGTGGCGTGCAGCGCAGCTCACAGCCGGTCCCTCCTTGGGTCCGTGGCCTGAGGGTGCGGCCCCCAGTGCGGCCCACTGCGGGGACTGAGCCACGTGTGGGTGCACACGGTCATCCCGGTACGTGTGAGGAGCGAGGCCAGCCTCAGAAACAGTGAGACCCTGTTTCAAAATAAAAAAAATTGCTGGGCGTTGGCACACGCTTGTAATCCCAGCATTCAGGAGGCTGAGACAGGAGGATCACGGTTCGCAGACAGCCTCAGCTACTTAGTGAGGCCCTGTTTCTAATAAAGAATAAAAAATAAGTCGGGTGTGGTGGCGCACGCTTGTAATCTCCGCGCTTGGGAGGCAGAGACAGGAGGATCACGCAGGTTCGAAGCCATCTTTGCTGGCTTAAGAGATCCTGTTCCCAAATAAAAATATAAAAAATAGGTGTCTGGGAGTGTATCCCGGAAGTAGAAGGGTTCCCAGGAACCCCAGTATCACCAAAAAATAAAAAATAAAAATAAAAAATAGGGCTGGGGGTGTAGCTGCGAGGTTCCCCTGGGTTCCATCCCTAGTACTGAAAAAAAGAAAAAAGAAAAAAAGAAAAAAAATCACCTATAATCCTAGACTCCTAGTACTTGGTAGGCTGAGACAGGAGCATCGCAGGTTCGAAGCTAGCTTCAGGAACTTAGCAAACCTCTCAGCAACTTAGTGAGCAGTTTTTAAATAAAAAATAAAGTAGGTCTGGGGGTGTAGCTTGGAAGAATGCCCCTGGATACAATCGCTAGCAAAACACACACACATACACACACACGCGCGCTATTAAGGAATAAAAAAGGTTGCTGCTTGAACTAGGGAGGTTCTCTGGGTCTTTTAGTACTACCAAGACACTAGTTAATACTGAGAAAAGCCCAAGTCGTCGTCGTGCTTATGCCTGGGAGTGAGGGTCACGCGTGACTCGGTGGTGGGGCGACCCGAGGGCAGCGGTCTCCTCCGGGGTGCGCGGCAGGCTGGGGCTGGGGCTGCCCCCAGCGCCATGCGCCACGCGTGTCCTTGTGGCTGGGAGCGGCCCAGTCTGCCGCCCTCCACCCGAGCGCCCCGAGAGATTAGGGTTGCTTTTTTCCCCCACGAGCCCCGTGGCTGCCGGAGCCCAGGGCCTTGGTCTTTGGGAGGCAGGAGTCCTGGCTGCGGGGCCTTGCAGAGGGAGGAGCCGGGCGCCTCTCCTCGCACAGGAGTCGGGTTCCAGGGAGCTCACGCCGTGGTCTGTTAAGCAGCCGCGTTGCAGTTCACTTCTGTGAGATGACCTCTTGGCAGTGTTGTGAGCTCACTTTTAGGAGAGGCGCTCAGAGCTGCGTCCTGGTGACACGCAGGAGGTAGGGCTCCTGCTCACGGTGCTTAAAGACTCCTGGAGAGATCCCAGCAGACACAGAGACCCTGTGTGGTGCAGCTGGGGCGGTGGAGCTGGCACTGGTCGCCACGGCGCCTTCCCCCGGGACGGAGCGTGTAGCCGCAGCCCGGTCCTCTGGAGCCGCTCTGGGGCTTTTCCTGCAGAGACGCAGGCGGGGCGTGCCACAGAACTCCAGAGCGGACTCGTTCCTCTGGGTACCCTGAACTCACTTTATTTATTTATTTTGTGGTATTGGGGATGGAACCTAGGGGCCTTCTACCTCTGAGCTACACCCCCAGCCCTATTTTTTATTCTTTATTTTGAAGCAGGGTCTCACTGAGTTGCTGAGAGCCTCACTAAGTAGCTGAGGCTGGCTGCGAAACGTGATCCTCTTGTCTCAGCCTCCCAAGTGTGGGATTACAAGCGTGCAGCACCGCGCCCGGCTCTGAACTCACTTTATAAATGGTACTTTGTGTTTTTTTGTGGTGTAGGGGATTGCATCCAGGGGCGTTCTACCTCTGAGATAGACCCTCCCCTAGCCCTGTTTTATCTATTTATTTATTTTTTTGGTACTGGGATGGAACCCAGGGGCTTTCTATCTCTGGGCTACACTCCCAGACCTCTTTTATATTTTATTTGGAAACAGGTTCTCACTAAGTTGCTGAGAGCCTCGCTCAGTAGCTGAGGCTGGCTTCGAACCTGTGCGATCCTCCTGTCTCAGCCCCCCAAGTGCGGGGATTACAAGTGTGCGCCACCACGCCTGGCTCCTAATTCCAGGTTGCTGAGGCTTCAAACCTGTGCCTGTCCTGTCTCAGCCTCCTGAGATTACAAGTGGTGCCACCACGCCTGGCTGAAAGGGTGCAGTGAAATGTAATCTGTGTACTCAAATCAGATCCCAATGCTCTGTCAGCCTGCCTACAGAATGGCTTAGCAAGAACTCCAAAAGAATCGTTTTTATTGTAGTTTTTTTTTTTTTTTTTTTTTTGGTGGTACTGGGGTTCCTGGAAACCCTTCTACCTCCGGGCTACACTCACAGACCTATTTTTATATTTTTATTTGGAAACAGGGTCTCCTAAGCCAGCGCGCGCGGCTGGCTTCGAACCTGTGCGAACCTCCTGTTTCCACCTCCCAAGCGTGGGGATTACAAGCGTGCGCCACCACGCCTGGCATTGTAGTATTGTTTTTAACACCACTAAAAAATAATCTTCTAAGCATGCAAAGTATATGCTGTCATGCAGAAATTGTGTGTGAATGACACGCGGGCCCTAGGACGGGAGGCTTTCATGTTGACCTCTCTCAGCCTCCCACATATAGGGATCACAGGCGCGCAGCACCGTGCCTGCCTGCATTTCTGTTTTTAAAGTGGTATTGCCGAGAGCACAGGGAAGGCTTGGTTTCTCCACGTGGTGATTACCCATCTGGCCCCTGGCCTTCCAGTTGGGTCACGGAAAGTGCTAGCACACGTGCAAAGTATATGCCGTCGTGCACACCGGGGCGCACCGTGGCGATCTTTGTCTTTCTCCTAGGTGGAGGAGATTAGGAACAGCACAGCCAAAATCGCCCAGTGTGTGGAAGACGTAAAGAAAAACCACAGCATCATCCTTTCCGCACCCAACCCAGAAGGAAGTAAGTTGCCGGCTCTGATAAAGTCTGCCTGTCCGTCTGCGTCCTCTCTGCTGCCGCAGCACAGGTCCCAGGTCTAGCTTCACCTAGGTGGGGAGGCGATGGTACCGACACGAGGCTGGGCCAGCCCTCGGCATCCCGGCCTGCGCGCGGGGTTCAGGCCCCCTGGTGGCCCACGCGCTCCAGGTGAGGACCAGCGATGGGAGAGGCAGAAGCGTCCATCAAGGCGACCTTGCAGGGCTTTGGGGCTGAGCGATGACTCGGCCTGAGAGATCCCTTACGTCCAGACTTCAACAAGCAGGACGGAATCTTGTGTTTGGAGGGTGGTTGATAAGAGATGGACTTGGGAACTGTACTTGTTATTGTTGGTGTAGAGACGAGGACGGCTGGTTTTGAAGCTCTAGAGAAAGCACCTGCCTGCGCGCGGGGCTGTCCCACGATGAAGGTTCCCCAGCAGCCCTCCGGGGCTCTCAGCCCCGCCCCGCTCTGTCTCTGCCTATTGTATGACAGGAGGTCACGGCGCTCCCCAGGCAGGGAGGATGTCCACCTGCCTCCTCAGTCTCTAAAAACCAAACCACAGCGACTCCTCTAGCCCGGCCCCGGGCCTCGGCCAGGGTGCCCACGGTGGTGCTGGCGATGGCTCCTGTCCCTCCCGGCCTTCGGTCCCCAAGGAACCAGGCAGAGCAGCTGGGAGCGGGGACATGGGGAGCCGGGTCTCCAGACATCCGGATGATGCTTCTGGGGCTTCTGTCGAAATGCCAGGAGCCATCTTAACGTGGGATTTTAAAATGAAGTCAAAGTAGCTCCCACTGCAGTCCCAGGACAGCCTTCCCTCGTCCCCACGGTAGCTGCGTGCCTGAGACCCTACACGCCCTGAGACTGATTTTTACGCTGTTTATCTGTAAGATGGAGTCGCATGTGTGAACGCCCTGCCCTCGGGAAGGACATGGCCGGCTCTGTCATGTGGTTTATTTGTGCCATCCCTGGGTGCCGAAAGTGGCCACCCCGGTCTCTGTGATGGCCAGAAAGGCCCAGGGGCTCTGAAATGTGGGAGGCAGTGGCACGCAGAGAGGCCCCGGGGCTCTTTGCAAGGATGTTCAGAGAGGGCCCCTTCACTGTATGTGTGGTCCCTCTGCTCCTGTCCAGCAACAGAGTGACTCTGAAGTGACCTCTCAGGAGGCTCTGGGGCGTGGCTTGAGGTCTGTCCCCACCCCTTGGCCACTGTTTGGTCACATCTCGGTCACGTCAGCCAGAGCCCTGGGTGTCCAGCCTCGGGCCAGGCCGCGCTGGAGGGGTCTCCTCTGTGCATGGGCGCCTGCTGGCCTTCTGCTCTGAGATCACAGGCGCGCCCCGCGGCCACCCCTCTAGCAGTGCCTCTCCCTGGGGTGCCCTGGCTGCCTGCTGGCTTCCGCTCCCCGCGTGCCCTCCTGCACATCCAGCAGTCCTAAGAAAGACCTGGCGGTGCGCCTCACAGCTTCTGTAGGGGCACGGGGCCTGGCTGGTGCCTGGACACGCGCTGAGAACCCCGGGGGAGCAGTGAGCTCTCTTACTGAAAAGGATGTGGACACTGCCAAGACTGCTCTTCTGCTTGAAGCTGCTGGATGTATGTTGCGTGTTGCAGCTCAGACGCCTTATTTTAAATTTTAAAGAAATAAAAGAAGAGCTTGAAGACCTGAACAAAGAAATCAAGAAAACCGCTAACAAAATTCGAGCCAAGTTAAAGTGTAAGTTTAAATAAAGTCTTCTCTGGGGTTATTGGTGGTGGGAAGATGGGCAGTCGTTACTTTCTTCTTTTATTATTCTTTTATTATTCTTCTTTCTTCTTTTTTATTCTCATAACATTTTTAAAAATTAAAAGCCACGTGTGGTGGCGCATGCTTGTAATCCCAGCATTTGGGGGGCTGAGACAAGAGGATCCGGGTTCACTGTCAGCAGCAGCTCCTTAGTGACGCCCTCTGCAACTCAGACCCTGTTTCAAAATAGAAAGTAATAGTCGGGCGTGGTGGTGCACACTGGTAATTCCCGCGCTTGGGAGGCGGAGACAGGAGGATCGCGCAGGTTCGAAGCCAGCCGTACTGGCTTAAGAGACCCTGTTTCCAAATAATAAAAAAGTATAAAATAGGTCTGAGAGTGTAGCCTGAAGGTAGAAGGGTTTCCAGGAACCCCAGTACCACCAAAAAAAAAAAAAAAAGAGAGAGAGAGAGAGAGTAAAAAATAGGAATGGAGGTGGAGCTCGGAGGTAGAACACCCCTGGGTTCCACCCCAGTGCCATACATAAATAAATAAGCAATTCAGTAAGTAAATAAAATAAAAATAAAAAAAAAGTAGTGACTGCGTCTGGAGGACCTCTTTGTATGTATTTGGAGGTACCGAGTGTTGCTGGGGAGCTGGAGGCTGGCTCTGCTGTGGCTCTAGGGCATTCGGGCTGTGTCGCAGAGATCCGAGGAGGATGGTCCTGAGATGAGGTGTCCAGTTCCGCTAGTCGGCCTCCCCCGGTGGCCAGTTCCTCTAAGCTGCAGTGAAGCCGGGCTTGGTCTCGGTGCCGGGTTCAGTGCTCAGGGCCGAGGTGTCACAGGTCTGGCGGGTCCCTGGACCGCTGGTGAAAGCTGTAAGTTTTCTTGCTAAAAAAGACTTGGACATGGCCGCTTCTGCGAAGAGGCCTCTGGTGTGTGCAGGATGTAAACACCCACCTTTTCTTGGTCTGGTGGAGAGACACGCACTGATATTTGCAGAGTAGCTCGGGTACTCTGAACAATCTCTGTGCAGATTTTTTTTTTTTTTTTTTTGGTGGTACTGGGGGTGGAACCCAGAGGCTTTATACCTTCGGGCTGTACTCCCAGACCTATTTCATATTTTATTTGGAAACAGGGTCTCACTAAGTTGCTGAGAGCCTCACTAAGTAGCTGAGGCTGGCTTCGAACCTGTGAGGTCCTCCTGTCTCAGCCTCCCAAGCTCTGGGATTACAGACATGCGCCACCACACCCGGCTTCTCTGTGCAGATTTTAAAATACTCCCATTGTGGAAAATTCCAGATGCATGTAGCCCCAGAGAGAGGTGGTTCTGGGCCCCTTTGGACTCCTTCCCTCCAGAGCGTCCTGGGCCGACCCCAGACACCTGCGTTTGATCAGTGTGCCAGAGTTCCAAGTTCCCTCGGCCTGGAGTTTTCCTTAGCAGTCGGCGTGGCTCTGGCCCCAGGCACACCCCGGGCACAGCAGGTGGTTGCTACGTCTCTCCCCATCTTTGGAGCCTTATTCCTCCTCCCTTGAGCCCTTCCTACCATCTCTCTTTTTTGTGCCACTGGGGATTGAACCCAGGGCTGTTCTACCTCTGAGCCACACCCCCAGCTATATATATATATATATATATATTTTTTTTTTTTTTGCGGGTCTTGGGATGGAACCCAGGGGAATTCTACCCCTGAGGTATACCCCAGCCCTATTTTTATTCTTTTATTTTTTGTTTGTTTTTTGTCTTTGTGGTACTGGGGATGGAACCCAGGGGCATTCGACCTCCGAGCTACCCCGCCCCCCCCCCCCGCGCCCTATTTTTTATTCTTTATTTTAGAACAGGGTCTCGCCAGGTGCCCGAGAGTCTCACGACTTGCTGAGGCTGTCCTTGAACCTGCGGTCCTCACGTCTCAGCCTCCCAAGCACTGGGATGACAGGCCTGCGCCCCACGCCTACGATCCTTGTGAAGAGTAGCAGAACAATTCTACTTTGATTTTAGATTTAGAAGGTGACGCTATCCTTTTTCTTTCTAGCCATCGAACAAAGTTTTGACCAGGATGAGAGTGGGAACCACACGTCTGTGGATCTTCGGATACGAAGGACCCAGGTGCGTCCGCCTCCCTTCACCTCCAGGCCGGCGTGACCGCTGGCCGGCCTGCCTGGGTCCGCCAGGCCGCCTGCTCCGACTTACTCCTGAAGCCGGTGACCGAAGGTGACTGGCTTAGTAAGTCATGGTCTGAGTGGTGGCTGCAGGCAACGCAGTAGGGCCCTGGGGAAATAGGAAAAATCACGCGAGTCGAGGCCTCCGTGTTCAGAGAGCGGCGTCATAGTTGGGTTTCTGAACCGTGGGTTCACGCGTGTCACCTGCACGTGCGCGCGGCCATTTCATGCTGACGTGTTTCCTGTCGCTAGCACTCAGTGCTGTCCCGCAAGTTTGTGGAAGTCATGACGGAGTACAACGAGGCGCAGACCCTGTTTCGGGAGCGCAGCAAGGGGCGCATCCAGCGGCAACTGGAGATCAGTGAGTCCTGGGCGGGGGGCTCGGCGGCTTCGAGGCGCCTCTAGCCACTGCGGAAGGCGGAGCCCGGCCTGGCTCCCCGCGCCTTGACCCCCAAGCCTACCGTTAGTTTACAGCCTTCAGAAAATGCTCAGTGGACTCGAAGGGGTTTTCAGATGACTCAGAGTCTTAGTCAAGTTTAGAAAACTTCTGCTCATTATTTCTTTGGTTATTTCTATTTTTTTTGTGTGTGGTACTGGTGACAGAACCCAGGCAGGGGCATTCTACCTCTGAGCTATACCCCCAGCCTTATTTTTTATTCATTATTTGGAAACAGAGTCTCATTGAGTTGCAAAGGGCCTAAGTGTCTGAGGCTGTCTGTGAACCGCGATCCTCGCGTCTCAGCCTCCCAAACGCTGAGATTACAGGAGTGCGCCACCACCACCACCTCTGGCTGTATTGTGTGTGTGTGTGTGTGTGTGTGTGTGTGTGTGTGTGTGACACTATATTAAATGCAGGTACGTTCTACCTTTGAGCTATAACTCTAGCCCTATTTTATTTTTATTTGGAAAAGAGGTCTAACTCGGTTGCTAAGAGTCCCATTGTTTGCTGAGGCTGGCCTCGAACCTGTGAGCTTCCCGTCTCAGCCTCCCAAGTACTGGGATCACAGGCGTGTGCCGCCACACCGGGCTCCTTTTCGTATTTCTGCGTCCTGCAGCCCCGTCTGCCCTGGCTGGGAGATGGAGCCTCACTGCCCGTCCACTTACCAAATGCTGCGTTCAGCTCCACCTTTTAGCCAGAAGCCAGAGGGGAACGTAGGAGAACCAGTGCAGGGCATGAGCGTGGCCCTTCGTGCAGCCGCGCCCGTCGGCAGAAGTGAGGCTCTGCGCCTTCCCAGTTAGGAAGGGGGCCGCCCCGGCTTCTCTGCATCACACCTGCCCTGAGTCAGCGAAGGCAGGAAACACCCTGAGTCAGCGAAGGCAGGAAACACCGCCGGGAGCACGAGCCCGGCCGCTGCCCGCCGTCTGGCGCTGGCCCTGAGCGCGGTTGTGTTGTCGCCCCAGCTGGGAGAACCACCACGGACGACGAGCTGGAGGAGCTGCTGGAGAGCGGCCGGCCGTCCATCTTCACCGCAGACGTGAGTGCGCGGGCAGCGGCCGGGCCGGCTCCCAGCCCGCACTGGCTCACGCCACTCTTGGTCCATTCTCACAGATCATATCGGATTCTCAGATCACTAGACAGGCCCTCAACGAAATCGAGTCCCGTCACAAAGACATCATGAAGCTGGAGACCAGTATCCGCGAGCTGCACGAGATGTTTATGGACATGGCCATGTTCGTGGAGACGCAGGTAACCGGAGGCCACGCGTGTGTAGCCCGGGCGCCAGCCACGCTACCGTGTCGGGCTCCAGAGGTCAAGTGCGTGTCGAGCGTCTGCTGGAATCCTGGAAACGGATGGTCGCGCCTCCACAGCGGGCAGCGGCCCGGAGCCGGACTGTGCAGTCAGAGGCAGCCCTCTTTTATGTAATTGGTTATTTATTTTTTGGTGCTGGGGATGGAACTCAGGGGCACTCTACCTCTGAGCTACACCCCCAGCCCTATTTTATTTTTATTTGGAAACGGGGTCTCCCTAGCTTGATGAGAATCACAGTACTTCCTGAGGCTGTCCTCGAACCTGTGATCCTCCTGGCTCAGCCTCCCAGTGACAGGCACGTGCCGCCACACCCAGCTCCATGAATTGGCAACATAAGCTTTTTGTGCATGGAGAATTTTAAATGAAATCCACAGATGTCTGCACTAGAGCCTCAAGGTGAAAGAGAGGCAGCAATCTTGTGCACCCGCATTTGTAGAAATAGAAGTTTTATATAAACACAAGCACACACATACGGCCTGAGCCCAGCCACGCAGGACAGCGTTCCCAGAGGGAAGGGAGGAGCGGAGCCCACTATGGCGGACGGGTGTGGCTTTGCTCTCCAGATGCCATTTCCAAGCCTCTGGCACTCATGCATCGTTGGGAGGTGAGGGCCGCCGTCCGATGCGTCCGGGGGCTGTGCTCGCTCCTCATGTTCCGCGGGAGGAGCGGGAGGAGGCATGCCGTGCAGGACGCACGGGCCAGCGCAGTGCCTGTGCTGCCACCTGCCAGTGCCCTGCTGGCTCTTGCATGCTTTTGAGCCTGAAGGGCCCTGCATGGTTTCCAGAACCCAGGGGAGGCAGTGGCCGGCTGGATGCACGGACAGATTCGCACCGGTATCAGGGGCGCCCCTGTCATTCCAGTCCTGGGGGGCTGAGACGGGAGCAGCGCAGGTTCCAAGGCCAGTCTCAGCCACCTAGCGAGACCTCAGGAACCTAGTGAGGCCCTGGTGAAAATAAGAATGGCGAGTCCCGGGGGTGTTGCTTGGAAGTAGAATGCCCTGGGTTCAGTCCCCAGCACCCCAGCACCCCCTGAAAGAGAATTATTCCCAGGTTGCTCACTGGCCTTGATTTTGAGGCACTTGATCATGAAGTGTGAAGCGCGCTGGCTCGGGGGCGTGCCCACGGGCAGGGATGGGCCTCGCAGCTGCTTTTGACTCTGAGTGAAGAAGGGGAGGCCCGGGGCCTGACGATTGCTCTGCCTTGTCAGGAGGCCCAGGGCAAGCGATCACGCAGTAGGAGTGGTGGGTTGATCTCAGAGCGAGGGGTTTGGGGACATCCCTCTGAGGCCTAGGTCACCTTGCTCCTGCCACCCCAGTCCCGGCGCCCTCAGGGTGCGTAGAGGTCTGTTAGGTCGCGTTGCGCGGTCGGCTTCCCAGTGAGTCTGGATGTTGAATGACGCTGCTGTCATCCTATGCTTTGTCTCCCCTGCGGCAGTTTGTCTCCTGGTGGACGGAGCCCAGGTAACGTGTCCCCTCATGGCACGGGAGCCCTCGCTGTGCGTCTTTGTCTATTAATTCGGTCAAGTTGGTGTCAAACGTAAAGCCCGTTTCCTGATCGTGTGAAGAAGTCGCAGTGGTTTTCTCCCTCCCAGAGGAGCTGCCCGCTCTCCTGGACCGCGCCGAAGGGGCCACGGCCTCGCGTGCCCCGGCGCCTCTCCCCTCCGCTGCACCCGAGAGCGGGCCGCAGAACCCGCCGACATGCCTACGTGCTGACATCGGCTCCCGCCCGCCCTGTCGGTTCATTTTAAAATTTGGGTCGTATTTCGATTGCTTCGTGTGGGCGCATTCGTAGTGCTTTCACCTTTCACCTTTCGCCTTTCCATAGATGTGAAAACAATTTTCTGTCCATTCCATGCACGTTTTGTTTTTATGAAAACTTCCTGCCCTGCGCTTGTCTTAAGATACACAGTAAGCCACCTGGCAGCGTCTTCTAAGGCGGGCCTCCGTTTCCAGGGTGAGATGGTCAACAGTATCGAGAAGCACGTCCTGAGCGCCGTGGACTATGTGGAACACGCGAAGGAGGAGACCAAGAAGGCCGTCAGATACCAGAGCAAAGCGAGGCGGGTGAGTGGCCCTGGCGCTGGGTGCGGAGCCGCAGGACGGTGGCCCAGGCAATAAAGAGCCCTTCACAAGTTCTCCTTTTGACACTGAAATGATTTTTGCTAAGATCTTAAGAGCTTATTAGCTAAGTGCAGTCGCTCGTGTTGAAAGCGATTGGCACTGCCCGCGCCCGGCCAGCGCGGCCTCTCCCGGCCGCCTGAGCTCCGGGTTCTGGTTCTGTCTCTCGGGGCGTTGTTTGGAGGGAGTCACAGAACGGGCTCGGGGTCCACTGAAAATGGAGTGCACGTTTCACGCATCGGGCATTTATCCTTCACTTAGGCTACTTGCCGCTTGTTTTGGAGGAAGGAAGTGGATCACGGGGGCTGCGGCCTCCATCCTGCAGCGCCCGTGTGAGCGCCCTGACCCACAGGCGGCACTGCCTCTTGCCCGGTGTCCACGCCCCAGCCCGAGGGTTAGAGGAGCCCGGATGGAGCTTTGTGCCTCCACCAAGTGTACCCTGTCTCGGCCATTTATCAGACTGCCTCTGGAACGTGGGTGGGCACGGCGCGCAGGTCCACGGGCATCCACGGTTGGCTGCGTACAGGCTCAGTCTAGAGTTACCACCTCGGGCACGAGTGAAAACTCCCAGGAAAACCCTGAGCTGCCGAGTTTAGTTCTGCCCCAGAGGCCCCAGAGGCGTTTCCCGCACAGTGCGGGCCCTCGCCCTGAAGAGGCCAGGGGTCCTCGGTGCCGCTTGGGGCCGGTCACGTGGTGCTGGTCGGGGCGTCATAGGGATGTTTTCCCCGTGTGTGCACATGTGCTGTGGGGGTCGTGTGCGGCCTGCTCCGGGGTAATGCTGGGCGGGCTACGTCGCTGCCTGTCCTTGCCAGGCCCTCAGACGCGGGGTCAGCGTGTTACCCAGAGTGGAAACTGGCCCATTTCAGAAATGGCCACTGTCACCAGCCGTGGTGGGACAGGCCATCATCCCAGTACTGGGGAGGCCGAGACAGGAGGATCGCAGGTTTGAGAACAGCCTCAGCAAGTAGGGAGACTTACATTAACCTAGAGAAACCTGTTTCTAAATAAATGTAATGAGGTTGGGGGCGCAGCTCAAAAGTATGAATGGCTCTGGGCTCAACCCCAGCACCACACACACAAAAGTAAGAAAGAAATGACCACTGGCTCTGACTGACTGCGTGACCACCAGACTGCCCAGCTCTTAGCCTCCCGCCCTGCCGCGGCGGTGCCGTCGCCTGCGTCTTGCCCCCAGGGAGCTACAGCCCTCAGGCTGGACAGTCCCCTGGCTGGTGTTACTCCTGTGGTCAGTCGGGAGACGTGAAGGGCGTCACTGTCACCAACAAAGAGACGAGGAAGGAGAGGCGGGGCTTCCGGTCACAGCACTGGTCGGGGCCTGCGCTGGCTGCCTGGGTGACGAGAGTTGACCAGTTCAGCCACTGGTGAGGGTCGTGCGCGCCTGGTGAGGGCCGTGCGTCCTCAGACCTTCTGAGCAGTGCTGTCCCTGAGTCTGACCTGGCAAATAAGGTCGCTCATGAGCTTAGCGCTGCCCGGCAACTCAGGCTTTGGGATGAGTTCTCATGGACCGTGTTGTCTCTGGCGCAGGGGCCTCCTGTGGGAACAGCCCTCACCCGCCCTGTAACCAGCTCGCTCTCCTTTGACAGAAAAAGTGGATCATTGCTGCTGTGTCTGTGGCCGCGGCCGCTGTGCTTGCTCTAATCATTGGCTTCTCTGTTGGCAAGTGATGCAGGGCTAGCCAGGCTCGCCTCTGGGTGGCAGTAAGTAAACTAATCTACTAAGTTAACTATGTTAATTAGCTCAACTAACCCATAGCGGCGTTTGCCCAATTCTAATATGCTTAGGAACTAAAGAGCCTGTCCTCAGCCGGCCTGAAACAGGAGGATCGCAGGAACATGGCCAGCCTCAGCAAGTAGCGAGACCCTCAAGTAAAAAAATAGCATAAGTAAAAATAAAATAAGTCTGGGAATGTAGCTCAGAGGTAGAATGCTTCTGGGTTCCATCCCTAGCACTACAATACATAAATACAGATAAATACGCAAACAGCCTTTCCACCGGGGCCCAGGCCTGCCACACAGGGCCGCGTCCCCATCGCACGCAGGGCCTGCAGGGCGCTGGCTTGCTCGCTCCCCGCGGCGGCCGGCAGGTGGCGCTCGCGCCCGCTCCCCACGGTGGCCCGGTGAAGCCAAGCCCTCCGTGTGCCCTGCTCGGCAGCTGCTCTGTGTTTTGGAGAGATCCTTCTTGAAACCAAAGCTGTTTACTGGTTGGTGCGGCTAACCCTCCGGGGTGCTGGCTCTAAGGGCCGGCCTGTTGGCAGCCCCTGGTCCTCTGCATGGCCGCACCTTGCCAGACCCCACTGGCTTGCTGTCCGTTCTTCTCCACCAGGAATGTCCCTCGTGTGAGCCCTGACTGTAGGTGCGTCTGGGGTGGGGTCTGTCCTGGCTTGGTGGTCCTCACCCGACGGCCCGGGGACGCCACAGTGCCCCCCACCCCGCTGAGCCTGACCTGGGGGGTGGCCTGCTTGGCAGAGGGCGCTGCCTTCTAGACTTTTAGGTTTGGTTTTGTTTTTTGCTGTACTATGGATGGAACCCAGAGAGACATTCTATCTCCAAGCTGCACCCCAGCTCTATTTTTTATTCTTTTTTTTTTTTCAGTACTGGGGATGGAACCCAGGGGCACTCTACCTCCAAGCTAGACCCCAGCCCTATTTTTGTTCGTTTTTAAATTTTGAAACAGGGTCTCACTGAGTTGCAAAGAGCCTCACTAAATAGCTGAGGCTGTCCGCGAACAACCTCTTGTCTCAGCCTCCCAAATGCTGGTTACAAGTGTGTACCATCTAGCCCAGAACTCTTTAAGGTTTTCCTTTTTTTCTTTTTCTTTTTTTTTTGCGGTGTTGGGGTGGAAGCCTGGGCCTCGCACACACTAGACAAACTCTGTCACTGAGACGTACCCAGCCCTGACATTTCTTTCTTTTCTTATTTTTGTACTTGAGATGAACCTAGGGGCATTCTACCCCAAGCTGTACCCCCAGCCCTGTTTATTTTTGTTTGGGAACAACTAGGTTGCTACGTGCTGAGGCTGGCCGTGCACCTGTGGCCCTCCTGTCTCAGCCTCCTGCATCCTGGGATTGCAGGTGTGCCCACCGCGCCCGGCTGAGATTTCCTTCCTAATGGGAGGTCTGCAGGCTGAGCAGAGCAGAAGCTTTTGCAGGCCGTGCTCTGACCCAAGCGTGCTGCGGTGCTGGGGGACGCTCCGGGAGTGCGGCGCCGGCTCCTTAGCTGTGGGCGGGCGCTCTCGCAGCCTGGGCTGTCCTGCCACGTTGGTGTCTGAATGCTCTCCTCCTAACCCTGCTAATGCGTGGCGGGCGGGGCGCATCTCTCCAGTAAAGTCATGAGAGTTTTCAGAATTCCTCAATATGCGCTGTTTGTTTTTCTAGCACCATAACACAGTCAGGTTAACGTGATTACACCAGAGACCATTAGAGTTTAGCTCGGGCCTAGTGAAACGCTCTCCTTTTAATGGACGCTACTGGCGCCGACATAGGCATTTCCCCCGGGAGCAGGCTCATCCGGAGGCGGGGCCAGGGCCCGTTTTGTCCCCAGAGCCTGTCTGTAAGAATGGAGACAGAGCAGCCTGCTTCCTAGAGCCAGACGGGCGTGTGGGTGTGGGTCTGCATACCAGGGGGTGTCCATGTCTTTGGGTCACACTTCCACTCTTGACAAGCGTTTCTGAGGCCCTTCTGTGGGGGGCGCGGGAGCCCAGCTGCCTGCGCTGCAGGACGAGCCCGGTGCCAGCCTCCTGGTCTCCAGCTGGGGTGTCCAGTGTAGACATGAAGAGGCAGGCCGGCTGGACTGACCCCGCGCAGGTCTCTCGCAGCCGCGGGAGCCGGGCACTGGCCAGCTCTGTCACCTGGGGACTGGACGAGGGTGGCGGTTCAGTCATGGACTTAGGGGCAGGAAGGACACTGTGTCCCTGCAGCCTCAGTGCCACCATCTGGCGGGCAGACGAGGCGCGGCACCAGATACCTGCACAGCCCGAGGGGGCGAGCAGCTCGGAGGGAAGGAGGGCACCTGCAGCCCTGCCCGGAGGGCGCTGCCAGGGCGGGAGCTGTGGGGCACGGAGGATGCCTGGGGCGCTCCAGAGGGTGCACCAGGCTGACCACTGTGGAGTCGAGGCAGAGGGGATTCCGAATAACTATCCTGAATTTCAGAAGAGCTTTTGTTAGCAAATGATGCAGTTAGCCGGGCGTGGCGGCGCAGGCTTGTAATCCCAGCATTTGGGAGGCTGAGACAGGAATATCTGGGTTCGTGGCCAGCCTCAGCTGCTACTTAGTGAGGCCCTCTGCAACTCAGACCCAGAAACACAGAAAATAAAGAATAAAAAATAGGACTGAGGGTGTTGCTCAGAGGTAGATTGCCCCTGGGTTCCATCCCCAGTACCTAAAAAAAAAAAAAAAAAAGGAAATGACATAGTTGATTTTTCTTTGATACATTGCAAATTAATGTTTTTCTTTATCTTGCAGAAAATGATGTTCATTATTATTTGTGTAATTATTTTGCTTGTGATCCTTGGAATTATCCTAGCAACAACATTGTCATAGCAACTGTATCCCAAGAGCTGTTTATCCTCGGAGACCACATCTGCAGCGAGCCCGCGCCCTCTCGCTTCCAGAACGAGTGTCAGGCGCCGGCCTCTGTGAGAGCAGAGTCAGGGACCGCAGAGCCTGGTGCCGCGCGCTGGGGACCCCGTGCGCACGGGCGCCGGCTCGAAGCCGCACACCGGACGTGTGACAACCGGCACTTGCTTCGTTGGCCTTGAAATAAGGAATTATTGAAAATTTCCATTTTTAAAATGTCCAGTGTTGAGAATGCATGTGGAGTTTAATTAGGCGTCCTCTGCGTTGTGAAGGTCTTAGACTTCAGAACCAAGACTCTTCCCTCCCCTCCCTGCTAACGTGTGCTAATTAAGAGACTTTGTACTTTGTTTAATTTTTGTATATGTCCTGTTTGCAGAAATAATTTTTATTATCACAGAGTTGTTTTGTAAGATATCTATAACTTTAAATGTTTACAAATTGTTTAATATATTAACATCTTATTGACCCCATTTTTATAAGCTAACCGTCCCCTTGCGAAGCCAGTAGGAGGCGTCCTGCTGCCGGCGCACAGGGCCGCGGTGCCCGGCTTTCCAAGTGCCTTCTGCCTGTGCCGCGGGGGCAGCGTCAGTGCGCCAGGCACCTCGCCCGAGACCCCGTTACCGTAGCTGGCTCCCTTCTGCTTGCCCCATTATTCCAGAAAATAAAGTTACCGCATCGTAAAGACGGTGGTCTCTTCTCTGTTCACGTGAAGTAGGGCATGCGTTTCCTTTGGCCCGCGGCGGCGGGGCGGCGGAGGCCGTGCTCCCTGAGCTCAGGGGAGTTCTTCCTCGGCGCGAGGATCTCAGGAACCTCAGCGGTGGCACAAGTCACCTCATCGGCCTTAGTACCCAACACTCCGGGACTCTAAAGGTTAATTTACAAAGCAGGCAAGACTCTGGTGAACGATTTTAATAGGAAATATAGTTGGTTTTCAGGCTTGCGGAATGCGTGAACTAGTGAACGGCCATGTTAGGACGGTGGGGAGTCATGAGGATGCCCGATACCCAAGGTGTGGTTGACTCTCGCCACCATCTGCCGACTGAACACGAAGGCGGATGACACTGAATAGACCAGAAGCCATGCTCCAGCCGGGCGTGGTGGCGCACGCTGTAATCCCAGAACCTGGGAGGCCGAGACCACAAGATCACAGCCAGCTTCAGCAACGTAGTGAGACCCTGTTTCAAAATAAGAAATAAAATAGGAGCCAGGCGTGTTGGCGCGCACTTGTAATCCCAGCATTTGGGAGGCCAAGACTGGAGGATTGCAGTTTGCGGACAGCCTCAGCCAACTAAGCGAGCCCCTCTGCAACTCAGTGAGACCTGGTTTCAAAATAAAAAATAAAAGAAATAGGGCAGGGGGTGTAGCTCGGAGGTAAAATACCCCTGGGTTCCATCCCCAGAACCGCAAAAATAAAATAGGGCTGAGGGTGTAGCTCGGAGGTAAAATACCCTTGGGTTTCATCCCCAGTACTGCCCCCCAAAAAAATCCATGCCCCTTATTTTAAACAATAATGAGTCTCGCTGATTGGTCTCCACTGGCTGTCGGTGCATAGCCCCACCTCTGCTCCCGTGTGGGCCACTTACTACTCATTCTCTGGCCAGGGTGCGAGGATCCTGGCCATGCTGGACATTGGGTCTCAAGATGGCCCACAGTGAGTGGCTCGAGGTGGTGCAGTCTGTACGGGACGGTGTGCGTCTGCGGGCCTGGACCCCTCCGGGCGCGGGCTCGCTGTCGGCTGTGGAGCACCTGCGTGCCGACAGGCTCTGCGCCTCAGCCTTCAGTTCTGACTCCTCTTCCTCCTCTCCCCCTCCTCCCCCCTCCTCCTCCTCGTGCTCCTCCTCCCCTCCTCCTCTCCTTTTCTGGAGATTAAACCCAGGGACATTCTACCTCTGAGCTATGCCTCCAGCCTGATTTTATTTTTTATTTTTAAACAGTCTAAGTTGCCGAGGGAGCCTGGAAGCCGCAGCCCTCCCTGCCGGCCTCCCGGGCACTCGTAGAGATGGCCTTCAGTTGTGTTTGAGTGTTCAAGTTTGATGTCATTCCTATGTCTAAGCCTCATGTTTCTATTTGAAATAACATTTAAAAAATATATATTTGTAGATTAATCTGTTACTTTTTTTATCCTTTCTTCCAATATTTTGTTTATATTTAAAAAGTTTTCCAAGAAATATAAAAGAAATACCTTCTGTCTTGTCATTTCTGGAAAGATTTTGGGGGAGATATTTTATTGCATATCCGTTAATAAATGTTCTTACTAAGACAGTTACTCTCACCTGTGGTTATCATTATGCGTAATAATTGGAATCGATAATTCTAGGTGTTTTGGTAAGTTTTTTTGTGCCTGTTTATTACAGGGTTCTGTGGTTCACGTCTCAGACATCAGCCCCGGGGAAGGCTGTGGACCTGAAGGGGTTAACCTCCACTCTGTCCCGGTGTGGCTGTCACTTTGGGGTTTCTCTGCACATGTAATAACTTCTTTTTTTGTGTGTGTGGTACTGTGGATGGAACCCAGGGGCCTTCTACCTCCGAGCTATGCTCCCAACCCTTTTTATTCTTTATTTTTTAATTTTTTTTATTTTCATTTTTTTTTGCGGGTCTGGGATTGGAACCCTGGGGCATTCAACCTCCAAGCTATACCCCCTGCTCTATTTTTTATTCTTTATTTTGTGTGGGTTTTTTTTTTTTTTTGTGGTACTGGGGTTCCTGGAAGCCCTTCTACCTCCGGGCTCCACTCCCAGACCTATTTTTACATTTTTATTTGGAAACAGGGTCTCCTGAGCCAGCATGCGCGGCTGGCTTCGAACCTGCGCGATCCTCCTGTCTCCGCCTCCCAAGCGTGGGGATTACAAGCGTGCGCCACCACGCCCGGCTATTCTTTATTTTGAAACCAGACCTCACTGAGTTGCGGAGGGCCTCACTAAGTAGCTGAGGCTGGCTTCGAACCTGCGCGATCCTCCAGTCTCAGCCTCCCAAGCGCGGGGATTACAAGCGTGCGCCACCACACCCGGCTCACTACATGTCCAGTTTTCAACAAAAAGGTTACGACAGCGCTGGGTGTGGTGGCGCACGCTTGAAATCCCAGCATTCGGGAGGCTGAGACAAGAGGATCAAGGTTCTGGGACAGCCTCAGCTACTTAGGCCCTATGCAACTTAGTGAGACCCTGTCTCAACATAAGGAATAAAAAAATAGGACCGGGGTGTAGTTCGGAGGTAGAATGCCCCTGCGTTCTGTCCCCAGTACCAAATAAAAAATAAAATAAAATAAAAATATAAGATAAAACTGGACATGTGGCCAGGTATGGTGGCACATACCTATAATCCCAGTACTTGGGGCCAAGGCATAGATAGGAGGATTGTGGGTTCAAGGCCAGCCTCACAATTTGGTGAGGTCCCTAGTAAATTTTTGAAACTATTGGGAAACACACACACACACACACACACACACACACACACACACACACACAAGGCCGGGCGTGGTGGCGCATGCTTGTAATCCCCGCACTTGGGAGGCAGAGACAGGAGGATCGTGCAGGTTCGAAGCCAGCCATGCACGCTGGCTTAGGAGACCCTGTTTCCAAATAAAAATGTAAAAATAGGTCTGGGAGTGTAGCCCGGAGGTAGAAGGGCTTCCAGGAACCCCAGTACCACCAACCACCAAACACACACACACACACACCAGAAATAGGGCTGTGGGTATTGTTAGGAGAAGCAGCCCAGTCACACCAAAGATGGCGCCTTCCCGGCTTCTCTTTGGATTGTGCTGGCCACCTCATAGCCCGTCAAAGGGGCCACGGGACGCCCAACAACCAGCCCCTGATAACGCGCTCACTGGGGTACGAGCCGCCCAATCAGTAAACGCCCCGTACTTCGTGCATTTGACCTCTGAGCTACACCCCCTGCCCTAATTTTTATTCTTTATTTTGAAACCGGGTCTCACTAGTTGCAGAGGGCCTCACTAAGTAGCTGAGGCTGTCCGCGAACCACCATCCTCCGGTCTCAGCCTCTCGAATGCTGGGATCACAAGCGTGCGCCACCACGCCTGGCTCCAATAAAACTTTATTAGCAGAGCCAGTGGTGGGTCGGATTTGGCCCCGGGCCACAGCTTGCGACCTTTCCCTTAGATTGGCGTCCACTGGTCTGTTCCTGAAGACCTGGGAGGGTTCCAGCTCTTCAGGATCCTGACTCCAAGGCTCTGGAATCTTAATTCATGGCTCATGTGTCTTCAAAGAAGGAATCAAAGAATACAGCAGCCTGCTGCTCGGTCTTGGGTTAGGATGGCCGTGCCCTTTGCCCGTCTGAGGCGTCCCTCTAGGAACTGCAAGGACGCAGCAGGATCCCTCGGGGCTCACCAGGCTCACCTCCTCTCCGGGGTCTCTGGGGTGCAGCGTTCTCCATGCCATGGGCCCGGCCCCTTCTCTCTCCACCTCTTCCCGGACTTGACTTCCCGGACACACCTTCACTCCCCTGGGTGGGGAGCTGACACCGGAGGCACTTTCTAGAATTCCCGTCTCGCAGCCATAGGATGTCACATCCCCGGGGGGAAAATTAAGGGAATCAGGATGTTTATATTTAGTGTCCTAGTTAGCCACGTTTCAGGAAAGGCATCGTCGAAGCGCCCCCCAGGGACTCTGACGGCGGCCAGCGAGCTGCCGTCATTAATTCACTCGGCTCCCTCTGGTATTGCAGATGACCTGGATCGGGTGGGCCCGCGCTGGACCGAGCGCGGCCCGGAGCCGGTGGCCCCAGCTGTCCAGTTCCACACTCGCTGGGAAGGGCCCCGGGAAGCCAGCCGCGGAGGGCTCCATCTGGGACGGTGGGCGTCGTGTGTTTAGGACAAGCTGTTGTTTTATTTTCTCCAGCGGGAGGCGGCTGGAAGATTCCACTGTGGGACTGGGCAGAGAGCGTCATCCGTCCATTTAGGACAGGTCGGCTGAGACAGCCTCTTCCTTCTGGTCTCCAAGGGGGAGCAGGTGTGGGATTTCGGACAGGGAGAGACAGGTTCAGTACTGCCGGTGCTGCCCCAGGGTGACTCAGAACTCCCTGGGCCCTGACCAGAAGGCCGTGGGAGGCACGGGCCCCTCTTCACCACCTCGCTAAGGTTTGCTTTCCTAAAGAGAAATTATTATTATTATTAATCATCATCATCATTATCATCATTATTATTATTAATTTGATACTAGGGGTTGAATCCAGGGGCATTCTACCTCTGAGCTACACCTCCAGCCCTATTTCATTTTTATTTTTTAATTTTTTTAATTTTTTTTGGTGGTACTGGGGTTCCTGGAAACCCTTCTACCTCCGGGCTACACTCCCAGACTTATTTTTATACTTTTTAATTTGGAAACAGGGTCTCTTAAGCCAGTGCGCTGGCTTTGAACCTGCTCGATCCTCCTGTCTCCGCCTCCCAGGCGCAGGGATTACAAGCGTGCGCCACCACGCCCGGCTTTGTTTTATTTTGAAGCAGGGCCTTGCTAGGTTGATGAGGTCCTCACAACTTGCTGAGGCTGTCCTCGGACCTGGGAACCCCTCATTGCAGTTTGCTAAATACTAGGATTACAAGCATGCACCATCACGCCTGGCTAAATTTATTGTTTTATTTTATTTTATTTGTAGTACTTGGGATTAGACCCAGGAGGCTCTAGCTCTGAGCTATATCCCCAGCCCTATTTTATTTTTTATATTGGAACAGGGGCTCATTAAAGTGCTGAGGCTGGTCTTGAATCTGTGATCCTCCTGTCTCAGCCTCCCAAGTACTGGGATTATAGGCGTGTGCCACCATGCCTGGCTATAAACTTATTTTTTTTTAATTTTATTTTTTGTGGTACTGGGGATTGAACCCAGGGGCAGTCTACCTCTGAGCTACACCCCTAACTCTATTTTATTTATTTATTTACTTTAATTATTTAATTATTTAATTATTTATTTAATTATAAAATAATAATTACTTTAATTATTATTTGGGTGGGGTACTGGAAATGAAACCCTGGTGAATTCTACCTCCGAGCCACACCCTCCGGCCCTGTTTTTTTTTTTTTTTTTTTGGCGGTACTGGGATTAGAACTCAGAGGCATTCTACCTCCAAACTACACCCTCAGCCCTATTTTTTATTCTTTATTTTGAAACAGGGTCTCGCTGAGTTGCAGAGGGCCTCACTAAGTAGCTGAGGCTGTCCTCTCCGTGATCCTCCTGTCTCAATATCCTGTCTTTTTGTCGGAGTGAGGTGAATGTGACAGCTGACTGGGGAGACTTTTGTAACGGTTAGCATCCTCTGCAGGTCTACCGTGTGGGTATTTTCTTCTCCTTGTTCCTCGGCTTCCCTTATGTGTATTGTACACGTTTCTGGTCCGATATAACAGAGTTTTCCTCCCACGTATTCTCCAGCCGTTACTTGCCTACATGGGAAAGCTATCGATTTTTTTCGAGGGAGTACGTGGGATCGAACTCGGGGCCATTCTTCCTCTGAAAAGCTATTAAACTTTGCACATCATGTTTGTCCCCCAATAATATCAGATATGATTATTTTTTGCAGTACTGGGGACTGAGCCCAGGGATGGCATTCTACCTGACCTAACCTCACCCTTATTTATTATTTTAAAGTTGCTGAAGCTGGCTTCAAACCTGCACCCCTCCTGTCTCAGCCTCCCAAGTACTGGATGGCAGGAGTACGTGCGGATTTTGAAATAGGGTCACTAAAGGATGAGGCTTCCCCCTGACGCCTCTGCAGGCCTAGGCCACCCACTGGTCTACCTCACAGGGCTTCCCTCCGCAGGAGAGCGGAGGAGCCCTCTGCTGGCTGACGGCGAGTCCTTTCAGAGAGAGAGCTGCATTTTCCTGTGCCTGGCGCTCCCTCCTCTCCCCGGAAGGCCTGTGAAGTTCACGCAGGCTTGTGAACAGAGGACAATTGTGTAGTGTATGGTGATGGAGGACTCAAGAAATAAACAGGTAGGAAAGAGAACAGAAAGGAAAAGTAAAATACAACGAACCTTTTCTCTTTTCCTTACTTTCCTTCTCTCTTTCTTTCTTTTACTGGAGATTGAACCCAGGGGCATTCTATCTTCAAACTACACCCCTAACCCTATTTTTCTTGTTTTAGTTTGAAACAGGGTCTCACTAGGTTGATGAGAGTCTCACTACTTGCTGAGGCTGGCCATGAACCTGTGATCCTCCTGTCTCAGGCTCCCACGTACAGGGATTACAAGTGTGCGCCATCACACCTGGCCAAAATACAACTTTAATATAATAACCTGGTGCTAAAGGACCTCAACCTTTACTCCCCAAAACAATTCTCTCCCCAATTTCTGGGAAATCTGTAGATTCTAGAGTTAACTGAAAGAAACTGTAATTACCTTGTACATTGTTAACAAGACAGAGATTATATATATTTATATGCTATATTTATAGATATATATATATTTGTGTGTGTTACTGGGAATCAAGTCCTGGGGCATTGTACCTCCAAGTTATACCCCCAGCCCTATTTTTAAAAATTTATTTGGAAACATGGTCTCCCTAGGTTGCTGAGACGGTCGTCAAACCTGCTCTCCTCCTGTCTCGGCCTCCCACGTACTGGGATGTGTGCCGCCACACACGGCTCCATATTCTCTCCTGAATGTGCATTGCCTACCTTCCTAAGTAGACCTCTATGTCTCTGGCTGGCGTGTGCTGGAATTCTTTTCCACCAACCCCTGAGTTCCTGAGTCGAGGAACGGACCCGTCACCCCCAGCAAGGGGTAGGCTGAGCCGCCCTAGATCTTACAGATGGAGTCTGGTGGGGCCACGGCCAGTGTGATCCCCGGTCGTGGAGCGTGGAGTTAGTCATCACCCCCAGGATACACTTTGTACCCATTCACCAGTGGCTCCCGCCTACCCCAGCCCCTGGCAGCCCTGCTCTATGGATTTGCTTATTCTGGGAATTTCATAAAAACCAAGCATACAGCGTGTGGCTTCGTTCACTCAGCAGAACGCCTTCAAGGCTCATCTGCAGAACCGCAGATCAGTGCTCCTCCGCTCCTTTTCATGACTCACTACTATTCCACCGGATGGATATACCGTAGTGTGTGGACCCATTCCTTGGTTTATGGACGTTGGGCTGTTTCCCCACTTGGTACGGTGAATAGCAGTGCTCTGAGCACCAGCACACATGAACTTGTTTGTGTTCTGGTTCTTTCTGCGGTCTCACGCCGATTCACCTCCCCACCTGCCGGGACCGAGTCGGGTTCCACCGGCAGAGAATGGAGGGGAACGGCAGACATTTTGCCTGCTGCTCCAGATGCCACGGAGTCTGCCTGAGGCACAGAGGGTCACTGGGCGCGGAGGGAGGTCCTGCTGGAGAGGGGCTTCCCTCGGCCTTCTGCGGTGCGGTGGGTCTGCTCAAGCCCAACAGCAGATGCGCGGTTTCCCCAACCGCCCATTTGTTTTCAACCCATGGAGGAGGTCTATGAACTGGAGAGGCGGCAGAGAGCACCTCGGAGAAGCCCTCCTCCGCAGGCGACCGGGCAGGCTTTCCTTGCGATTCCCGGGGGGCCCCGCGGCTTTACATCTGGGAACCACAGATGATGGTCTCACCCCCGGGGAGCTGCGCACCCGCGCGTGCCCGCGGGTGGTCCAGGCGCGCTACCCGGGCCGTCCTCTCTCCGTGGCTAGGGAGCTGGTACCTCGGGCTGAAGTCTGGGGGAGGGGCGGGAGGGGCGGGAGCCCGACCCCAGGGCAGCCACTTGGCCGCGCAGTCCTGGCCTCCGAGTCCCTGGGCCTCCGCCCGCTGCCGGCCCTGGCCTGCGGGGAAGACCTCGCGGCGCCCGCTGTCCAGGGCCAGGGCCAGCTCCGGCCCCAAAGGCTGCTGGGCGGCCAGCGGCGGCTCCGCCTCCATGTCTGTCCCGGCTTTGACCACAGCTCTGTGGAAAAGACGCGGGGCGGCAGCTGGGAGGGGGTCAAGCCATCTTGGGCGTGTGCGTGAGCGTGCGTGTGCGCGTGCAGGGTGTGTGTTAACACACGAGCGATTCAAAGCCCTCCCCGTCTCCTTCCCTCTGCCCCTCCCTCCCCACCCCCTCCTCCGCTCCTCTGGACCTGTCTGCAGAGAACTAATGAATCATCTCTAGCAGAACCCGAGCGGTGCAGGCGGCCGCGTGCCTGCAATGTTGCCCGGGTACCACCTCTGCCTGCCCGCCTCCCGCTCTCTCCCCCCCCCTCTCTCTCCAGCCTCCCTCCCTCCCTCTCACCCCCAGTTTGTAATCTGACACAGTACACTGCAGTAGTCTCCGTGCTGAACCTCCGGAGCTAGCATCGAAGGTAGGCTGAGATTTATTTATTCATTCATTTATGTATTTATTTCCCCCTAAAAATAGCCCCGTCTCCCCTCACCTTCCCGCGCCCGTGGCGGGGAAACTCTGCTAGCGGAGGAAGTTGGTTTGCAGAGGGCTGCGGTGCCTCCTGCCTGGGGAGGGAGGATGCTGTGGTCGCCGCCGGCCGCTGCCTCCTGGCTGTTGGGAACCCGGACCCATTTCAGCAGGAAGCCGAGGGCTGACCGGGTCTTGCTCAGTGCCGGGCGCCGGCCACGGTGGCGCTGTGGCGACGTCGCCCTGGCTTTGTAGAATAGGTCCTCGGGCAAAGTTTGACAGCGCAGGGGGCTTTGGGGCCGGGGCTGCGGGGTCAGTCGGGCTGCGGCCCGTCTCGGTCTCGGCGGAGCGGGGTGCGGGGCTTGACCCCGAGATAAGCCTGTGTGCGCACAGGTTGGCTGTGATCGAAACGCACGTTGCATGTCAGGAATTTGTTGTTCATGTCCAGCAGACGGATGGGAATGATTTGTTTGTCAAAACAGGTGCCCCCCCACCCCCCAGGCAGGGTGCGCGTGCGTGCGCGAGCGTGCGTGTGGCTGTGTGTGTGTGTGTGTGTGTGTGTGCGCGCGCGCACGCCTGCTGCTGGCCAGGCCCACCGCTTCCCGCGGGAGCCCTGCCTTCACCTGAAAACGCGGTGGCCTGGCTTGGAAGGGGCCACAGGGGGGTGACCCCTGCGGGCTGAGGCCTGGGCGCCATGGCTGGCCTTGTCCCCAGGGAGCACAGGCTGTCCCCATAGTTGGAGTCGGGAGGGAGGAGGGGGAGGGAGGAGGGGGGAGGGAAGCCGGAGGAAGGAGGACTGCTCCTTCCAAGCGGCGGTCACTGGGCCACCGGAAGCAGCTCTACTGTGGGTTCCTGAGGACCACAGAAGGGCTGCTGTGGTCTCCGGGGTCCTCACACGCCCTCAGGATGTTGGGGTGAGCAAGGAGGGGAGGGGAGGTGAGAGAGGGAGTGGAGGGCCATGGTCCCTTCATGGAGGCCCTGAGGAAGTGTACAGGGGCACGCCACCCGTGTTAGGGGAAGGGCCTGTACCGGGCTGTCCTGTTTGCAGGGCCGGCCGGAGGCCAGTGGTTCCCAGGCTCCGGGCTCTGTGGCTGGGTCCAGATAGTTTCCTCTTTTCTGGCCAGGTCTGAGCTAGAAGCAGCCTGGTGTCGGGGGCCTGGTAAGCTGCACAGCCCGTGGAGGGGTGTCTGTGCATCTGAAAGGCTGCGGCCCGGCCCCTCCCCGCCTCCCGGAGCCCCTGGAGCTGGCATCTGGGCAGCTCCCTGTGCCTGTGAGTTGCTTTCAGGTCTTGGATCACGGTCAGGCTCATCTTGGGGATGGCACTTCTGGGCTCCAGGTGTGGCGGCTCCAGGGCCCTGACCGGCAGGCAGTGGGGCTGCCCCGTACCAGGGACACAGAGAGAACCCTTTCCAGGCTACTGTGGGGAGGAGCCGGGCTGACGTTGACCCTCTGCCCCCTTCTGAGAGGCGCTGGCCTGGACAACGTGCCCAGAGACAGAGATGCAGGGCTGAGGGCAGCCCCGGGCGGCTGGCCTGTGTGCAGAGACAGCCGATGAGCCCGCCAGGCCAGCCCAGGGAGCCCAGCCGCTCAGAGCCGCGCCAGCCGGGGACGGGACGCAGTTCAGCGGCTCCTCCGTGGCTGTGATTGTTTTCCTCCTTCCTTGTTGTGGGAGGCGGTGCACGCCTCCGCTGTGTGTGCACGCTTGGAGGGGAGGGGAGGCCGGTGCCGGAGCCCAGCTCCTTCCAAAGCGGCTGTTTCTTTCTGTTCTCTCCAACAGCTGTATTTTGGGAAAGTGGGGTTGAAGTTTTTATTTATTTATTTTTTTGCAGTGCTGGGCATGAAACCCAGGGGCATTCTACCTTCGAGCTGCACCCCCAGCCCTAGTTTTTATGCTTTATTTTGAAACAGGGTCTCACTGAGTTGCAAAGGACCTCACTAAGCACTTGAGGCTGGCCGCGAACCGCGATCCTCCTGTCTCAGCCTCCCAAGCTCTGGGATGACAAGCGTGTGCACCACGCCCAGCCGGGGTTGAAGTTTTAACCTTAGAAGTGATTTCTACTCGCTGGTAGTGGGATGGCGCCTGCTGGGGTTTAGACGGGGAAGCTGCCACAGTACGCCCCATCTGCCCGGCAGCAAGTCCGGGGAGGGGCCTGGAACCTGCATTTCACAGCTTCCCAGGAGCCGCCGATGCCGATGAGAGCAGGACCTTAGAGCTGTAAGCATCTCTGGGCCGCTGTCTGCACCCTGCCAGCCCGTGGCTGGGGACATACGAGAAGGGTGACCATGGCCAGCGCTGGCCTCTCGGGTCCTCCAGTGCTGTGAGTATCCGGCAAACCTCCTTGGGGCCCAGGAGCCTCCGCATGGCGCTGCCCTGAACCCCGTTCAGTAAGAGCCCCAGGCGATGGCGGTTCTCCGCTGGAAGGTTTGGAATGCTTGCCAATCCAGGAGCCTGGCAAAGCAGCCGGTCTGCTTTGCCTTTCTGCTCAATCGGAACGGCCATTGCTAACTTCCAGTCTTGGGTCTCTCCACCCCCTTTGGACAAGATGGCGATGGTCCATGACTTCCGTTCCCGGCTTCTACCTTTGACTGCACCTGTTCAGAAAGTTGTGCGAACTCCCTGTGGCTGTGGGGGCAGCTCAACCTGGCTTCTGGCTTTTTCTGCAGAGGCCAGTGCTGTCTGGCTGCTCCTCATAAATTAACCCCCGGTGTGGTCTCTGTGTGTCTGTGGCCATTGGTAGAGGGAGCTGGCGCCCATCACGTGTGCCCAGGGGCTCTTACCGACCAGGCTCTCGAAGGCTGGACTCACTCTGTCCTGCGGCTCAGGTCGGGAGCCATGTAGAGGAGCCAGCAGGTTGGTTGGGTGGTCGGTCGGTTGGTTGGTTTCTGTCCGCCCCTGTGTTGAGGACTGACCGGCTCGGGGTCTTTGGAGAGCTCCATCTCAGGGCTCAGGAGCTGCTGCAAGGTCCTGGGTGTGGGTGGACTGGGAGCCTGGGATGCGCAGGTGGGTCCGGCTGGCACCGCGTTTCACACAGGGCCGGGCGTGAGCAGGGGAAGGCGCTGTGTAGCCCACAGCAGGTTTTTTGCATCTGGCCCACCTGGATCTGGCCCACCTGGATCCGTCTGTGGCTGTGCAGAAGGCTGGTACTTAACATTAAGCACATATCTGGTGCTTACTAAGCATCTCTTGAAAATGAAGACCAGAAGCAGGGAGGCTGTGGGCTGCCACAGGTGGGTTGGGGGGGTCCCCCACTCCAGGGCTTCCTGCTAACTCTCTGCTTGTCTCCTCTTCCCCAGCTCTGAGCTATTTTTGGGGGGAGGTACTGGGCCTTGAACCTAGGGGCACACTACCATTGAGCTACACCCCCAGCCCTTTTGATTTTTTATTTTGAAAGGGGATCTCACTAAGTTGCTAAGGCTGGCATCGAACTTGGGATCCTCCCGCCTCAGCCTCCCAGGTACCGGGATGACAGGCGTGGCCGCCACCCGCCTGGCTCCGGGGTGTCTCAGCGTCAGCATCTGCAAGGCCCCGCAGAAGCGCTGTTCTCAGCGGCAGGTGAGCGGGATCTTTGTTGACGGCTGTGCACGATGCAGAAGCATGGGTGCTGGGCACACCGCCGTCCCGGGAGCTTGCGGAAGACGCCGCGTCCAGGGCCCAGCCCAGGCCTGAGGGCGGCTGCTCTGAGAAGTGGCCAACAGCTTTGCTGAGAGAGAAGCGTTACTGTCCAGCATGTCCATTCCAAGTGTCCAGGTCAGTGGGTCTGAGTAAACCCATAGTGCTGTGCTCTACCTAGTTCTAGAACATTCCACCAGCCCAAACAAGCCGGTCCCCATGAGCAGCCATTCCCACTCCTGCATAGCCTGGGCACCTGGGCACCGCTTCCTGCCTCTGGCAAGCTCCCTTTGCTGGGCATCTCCCTCCCTCTCTCCTTCCCTCCCTCTCTCCTTCCCTCCCTCTCTCCTTCCCTCCCTCCCTCCCTTTCTCTCTCTCTCTTTTTTTTTTTTTGCGGGTCTGGGAATGGAACCCAGGGGCATTCGACCTCTGAGCTATGCCCCCTGTCCTATTTTTTTATTCCTTAATTTGAAACCGGGTCTCACTGAGTTGCTGAGGGCCTCACTAAGTAGCTGAGGCTGGGCGCGAACCACGATCCTCCGGTCTCAGCCTCCTGAATGCTGGGATTACAAGCGTGCGCCACCACACCCGGCTGGCTCTGGTATTTTTTAAAAGGTCAGAGCTAGCCGGGCGTGGTGGTGCACGCTTGTAATCCCCATGCTTGGGAGGCAGAGACAGGAGGATCGCGCAGGCTCGAAGAGACCGTTTCCAAATAAAAAAGTATAAAAATAGGTCTGGGAGTGTAGCCTGGAGGAAGAAGGGTTTCCAGGAACCCCAGTACCACACACACACACAAAAAAAAAAAAAAAAAAAAAAAGGTCAGAGCCAGCGATGAAGACCAGAGGCCTGTCTGATGCACACGGCCTCTGTCCTTCTCCCCGTCCTCTCCCACCCCTGGGCAGGTCATCTGTCTGACTCTTCTTCCCAGCTGACAGTCAGATTTGGCCCATGACTGTCCCCCCACTTCCCTCTGTGGTTCTGGGGATTGAACCCAGGGCATCGACCTCTGGGCTACACCCCCGGCTCTTTTCTATTTTTTAAAACAGGGCCTGGCCAAGTTGCTGAGGCTGGCCTTGAACCTGTGACCCTTCTGTCTTGGCCTTGGAGGACTACGGGGATCACAGGTGTGCATCGCCATGCCTGGCTCCTCACTTTCTATTTGCACCCCAAATTTGTCTTTGCCAGGGCCCCTGCTGTGCCTTGGCTATGGCACCGCCCTCCCGTCCACAGGCCCTGGGCAGCGGGTCGGGGCCTGCTCTGCCCTGGAAGCTTATGCTTCATTCATTAACCGGTGGAGCAGGCCGCTCACTCCCCAGGCTGGTGGCTCTGCTCAGAGTCACCTCTTCTGCCCCGGCCAGGGGGCCAGGACTGTGTCTGCAGCCCCTCCCTCCCTCCTTCCCTCTTGGCCAGCGGTTCTGTGCTGGGCGGCTCCCTCTCCAGCCCAGGTGCAGGGCAGGGCCGGCCTCGGCTCCCTGCTCCCTCCAGCATCACACAGGGTGGGAGCTGTGGGTGAGCGCACCTTCAGACGCCGCCACTGGCGCTCGGCCTGTGCGTCTCTGTGTCTCTGCAGGGCCTGGTGGGCCGGCTGGAGGTGTGCCTTCCCCTCACAGGTCAGCCATAGCTTGCCCGTCAGTGCCAGGAAGTGGCGATCTCACCCGAGGGTGAAGCCAGCTCTTGGGCAGTTCCTCGGTCACTCCGGATGGACAGGGTTAGTTCAGGGTGTTTATTCCTGGAGGAGGAGGGCTGCTCCGGGCCCTCTGCCATCAGCTGGAAGCCAAGCGCACGCCCTTGACTCTTACTCTAACCCTGAGCAAGCAGGCCAGGCAGCGTGCGCGGGGAGCTAACCAGGGCTGGCTCCTGCCGAGTCACGTGGGGGCTGAAGGCCTCCATCTGATCCGATTAGGAGACTCTGACAGTGCGTGCAGTGTCCGTGCCGGAGCCAGGCCCTCGGACCCGGCAGAGCTGACCAGGGCCGCGTGGCCGCCTCGGGTGGGGGCTGGGCCGAGCACTGGGGTCATCTTTAAGAACCTAGGGTCACCTGAGCTCTAAAACCACGTGATCTGCAAGCATCGCCACTAGGCGTTCATTTCCTTATTAGTGAATCGTGGCTTCTTGGACAGCTTGCAGGGACCCGCAGCCATGCTGGGCTGAGAGGGGAGCCCGTCTGGAGCTGAGCAGGGCTACAAGAACCCAGAGAAACCTGGCTAATGAGGAGCAGGCTTTTCCCTGCTAATTGCTGACCCCTGATTCTAACGGGGACCAAGGTCCATGGTAGCTATTATTTCTAACTTCCAGGAAGAGGATCCTGTATCCAGGAGGCACTACAGGAAAGCTCACTCTGGGTGACTTTTTCCGTGCCGCAGGAGAGCAGCAGCATGTCTCTGCAATGAACAATGTCTGGCAGTCACAGTCTTGCTGTCTTTTTCCAGGAAGGGGGCTGTGAAGACACTGGTTCACACCTAGTGCGCCCTGTATACGTTCCGGAGTGTGTGGCTTCCTGGTCTGTCCACACGGCCCTGTTTTGCACTTGGGGTTTGTGCATGAGAATGGAGAGGCTCCAGGGAGTCAAGTTTGTTGCCCAAACCCCATGATTGGCCGGGCGTGGTGGCGCACGCTTGTCATCCCAGCATTCAGGAGGCTGAGACCGGAGGATCGCGGTTCGTGGACAGCCTCAGCTACTTAGTGAGGCCCTCTGCAACTCAGTGAGACCCGGTTTCAAAATAAAGAATAAAATATAGGGCTGGGGGTATAGCTCGGAAGTCAAATGCCCCTGGGTTCCATACCCAGACCCACAAAAAAAAAAAACAACCAAAACCCAAAACCAAAACAAAATAAAACCCCACGATTGTATTGGGGTGAGGGAGGGGACCAAGGCGAACCCAGATCCGCATTCTAGAACCTTCTGTCTCAACCGCTGGGCAGTGGCTTTGTTGAGAAAAAGAAGAAAAAAAAAAGCCCCAAATCAAAAACCCAAGAACAGTACAGTTATACCACTCCTGGGCATCTTTCCAAAGGGACTGAAATCAGAATCGCAGTCACACACGCACACCCTGTCTATAAGCAGCGCAATAGTCAAATCGCGGAGCCAGCCTCGGTGCCAGCAGGTGAGCAGGTTGCAGAATGACAGGATGGACAGCCCAGGATGGGATTCTGCTCGGCAGTCTAGAACACAGTGGAGTCCTGAGCAGGGAAGTGGAGGGCCCGGAGCACGGGGCGTGGAGCGGGACCAGCCGGTTGCGGAAAGTGGAGGGCCCATGGGTCTCCTACGAGGGAGCTGGGGAGCGATGGGGATACCAGAGGGGCTCCATGACGAAGGAGAAGGCCCCGAGGAGCCGAGGGGCGGTGTGGGGAGAGGGAGGAGAGCCAGCCAGTCACTTCCATCACATTGGACACACATGTCAGAACATCAGCGCCACCCTTCCTTCCTCCTCCTCCTCTCCTCCTCCTTCCTCCTCTCCTCCTCCTTCCTCCTCTCCTCCTCCTTCCTCCTCTCCTCCTCCTCCTTCTCTCCTCCTCCTCTCCTCCTCTCCTCCTCCTCCTCCTTCCTCCTCCTCTCCTCCTCCTTCCTCCTCTCCTCCTCCTCTCCTCCTCCTCCTCCTCCTCTCCTCCTCCTTCCTCCTCTCCTCCTCCTCCTCTCCTGCTCCTCTCTTCCTCCTCCTCCTCCTCCTTCTTCCTCCTCTCCTCCTCTTCTCCTCCTCCTTCCTCCTCCTCTCCTCCTGCCCCTGCTCCTCTCCTTCTTCTCCTCTTTTCCTACCCATATTTCTTCTTTTTTGCAGTACTGAGGATGGAACCCAGGGGCATTCTACCTCAAGCTCCACCCCCAGCCCTGTTTTTTATTCCTTATTTTGAAACAGAGTCTCACTGAGTTGCAGAGGGCCTCACTAAGTAGCCGAGGCTGTCCGCGAACCGTGATGTCCTGTCTCAGCCTCCTGAGTGCTGGGATTCCAAGCGTGCGCCACCGTGCCCGGCTCCCACTCACCGCTGTTTCTTTAGGGGCGCAGACTCACACCCAAGCTTTGCAAAGCGCAGAGCAAGCCTGGTCTGACAGGCTTTGCCTGTGTGACACTCGGGGACTGCTGTGGGCCAGGTGCTCGGGCAGGATCAGGGTCACGGAGCAGCCCCCGCCTCAGTTGCCCTGTCTGTACAATGGACCAAGTGTGGTGGCTCATGCCTGTGATCCCAGGACACAGGAGGCTGAAACAGGAGGTCAGCCTCGGCCTCAATGTAGTGAGGCCCTGCATAACTTAATGCGACCCTATTTTAAACTAAAAAAATAAGGCTAGGAGTGTAGCTCAGAGGTAGAGTGCCCCTCTGGGTTCAATCCCTAGTACCACAAAAAAAAAAAAAAAAAAAAAAGAAGGAAGAAAGAAAAAGAAAGAAAGAAAAGAACCAGCTTCAGCAACTTAAGAAGACCTTATTTTATTTTATTTTTTTGGAGGTACTGGGGTTCCTGGAAACCCTTCTACTTCTGGGCTACACTCCCAGACCTATTTTTATATTTTTATTTGGAAACAGGGTCTCCTAAGCCAGCATGCGCGGCTGGCTTCGAACCTGTGCGATCCTCCTGTCTCCGCCTCCCAAGCGCAGGGATTACAAGCGTGCACCACTACACCTGGAGAAACCCTGTTTTGAAATTAAAAAAAAATAAAATTGGGATGGGGCTGTAGCTCAGAGGTAGCATGTCCCTGGGTTCAACCCCCAGCACCACATTAAAAATAAAAGCAAAGTTTTAATGAGAGTTCCGACTCCTTTCCATCCTTTTGTTTTATTTTTTATTTTTTATTTTTTTGTTTTTTTTTTTTTTGGTGGTACTGGGGGTGGAACCCAGAGGCTTTCTACCTCCGGGCTATACTCCCAGACCTTTTTTACATTTTATTTGGAAACAGGGTCTCACTAAGTTGCTGAGAGCCTCACTAAGTAGCTGAGGCTGGCTTCGAACCCGTGTGATCCTCCTGTCTCAGCCTCCCAAGCGCAGGGATTACAAGCGTGCGCCTCCACGCCCGGCATCCTTTGGTTTTATTAAGACGCACCATGCCCAGTCCTCCTCGACTCTGTCCGTGGGCCCTGCCTGCTCCATGCCAGCTCCTTCCCAGGACCCTGGACATCGCCCAGGCGAGGGCTGGGGCTGGTCTGAGCCGTGCGGGGAGCGGAAAGCGCTCTGTGGAGGGGACCCGGGGTCCCAGTGAGATTTATTTCTGTGAATCGGGGCAGGGTGCCCGTGGTGGTTTTTTAATTAAAATTTCATAAATAAAAAGGAGAACAAAGGACCTGGCAGCTCATCTTCATTCTCGGTTGCTCAGCATCAGGCAATTAGGAGGCTCAGCAATAAACAAGCAGCGGGAGGGAGGGATGGGGGCGGGGAGGATGGGGAGGACGAGGAGGACGGGGAGGGTGGCAGGGAGGACGGCGGGGAGGATGGGGAGAACGACAGGAGGACGGGGAGGATGACAGGAGGATGGGGAGGATGGGGAGGATGACAGGAGGACGGGGAGGACGGGGAGGATGGCGGGAGGATGGGGAGGACGGCGGAGAGGATGGCAGGGAGGTCGGCGGAGAGGAAGGGGAGGACGGCTGGCAGTCTGGGGAGGATTGGGGAGGACCGGGGAGGACGGCTCCCTGTAGGTCTAGGCTCTGCCCTGAAGCTTCCGCTATGGATTCCAGGGAACCCCAGGGCCCAAGGCACACTCAGGGCAGGGTCAGCCCTCCCTTGAGCCCTGGGGGCCAGCTCCCTGCAGCTGCCCTCCCAGGAAACCCAGAGTCCATCAGCTTCGGAGCCACTGCTTCCTTCCTTCCTTCCTTCCTTCCTTCCTTCCTTCCTTCCTTCCGTGTCCTGGGGATTGAACCCAGGGTATTTTTTTTGTGTGTGTATGTGTGAGTCTGGGGATGGAACCCAGGGCCATACGACCTCTGAGCTACACCCCTGCTATTTTTTTTTTTATTTCTTATTTTGAAACAGGGTCTCACTGAGTTGCAAAGGGCCTCATTAAGTAGCTGAGGCTGTCCAAGAACTGCGATCCTCTGGTCTCAGCTTCCCGAATGCTGGGATTACAAGCGTGTACCACCACGCCTGGCTGGTATTCTACCTTTGAGCTGTACCTCTAGCCCTATTTTATTTTGAGAAACAGGGTCTCAGTCAGTTGCCAAGAGCCTTGATAAATTGCTGAGGCTGGCCTTGAAGCTGTGATCCTCCCGTCTCAGCTTCCCAAGGACTGGGATGACAGGAGGGCGCTATTGCGCCTGGCCACTGCCAGGTCTCCTTATTGTCCTGTACATCAGCGCTGGTCTCTGGGCCAGGCCACCCACAGACGCCCCAGGGTCCTCTGGCTTCAGGGTCTTCTCTTCCCCGGTGATGCCCCGTGAGGTGGCGGATGCAGCCGCGGCCACCTGTGGCTGCGTATCCATGCCATGGATACAGCATGACCACTCCACAGGAAGGCCGTTGCTTTCCAGCTCCGTCTACCTGGAGGAAACTGTGCCCCACACCTGGCCTGAGATGTGGGCACCACGTGCACCGAGGGGCCTTCTGGCACGTGCATGTTCTCCCAGGAGCTGGAGCCTGTGGTCCCAGCTCCTAGAGTCACATGAGAGGCGTTTCTCCATCCCGTGGCTTTCCTTCTTGCCCTGCTGTACTCTTCGAATCAGCCCGGCATGGTGGCACACACCTGTAATCCCAGTCCTTGGGAGGCTGACGCAGGAGGATCGCGGCCAGCCTCAGCTACTTAGTGAGGCCCTCCGCAACTTAGTGAGACCCTGTTTCAAAATAAGGAATAAAAAATAGGGCTGGGGGTAGCTTGGCAGTAGAATGCCTCTGGGTAGAAAAAGAAACAAAATAGTTTTCCCTGTTGAGCACATAACTTTTTTTTTTTGCGGGGGGGGGGGCGGCGGTGGTATTGGGAATTAAACGCAGAAGGATTTTACCTCCAAGCTAGCCCTATTTTATTTTTTCAGAAGAGGGTCTTGCGCCTAGTGTGCTGGCGCACGCTTGTCATCCCAGCATCTGGGAGACTGAGTCAGGAGGATGGCGGTGTACAGCCTCAGCTGCTTAGTGAGGCCCTCTGCAACTCAGGGAGACCCTGTTTTGAAATAAAGAATAAAAAAATAGGGCCGGGGTGTAGCTCGGAGGGAGAGCGCCCCTGGGTTCCATCCCCAGTACCGAAAACAAACAAACAACTCTCCTCCCCCAAAAAATCCCCAAAACCACCCTGTCCACTTCATCCCATGTCTGCTGGTGCTTTTAGTTTTCCTTTATTTTATAAAAGCTTTACACACAGAAGCAGGCCGGGCTGGAGCTCCTGTGTGCGTGTCTGCAGTCCTTTAAGACCTTGCCAAGAGCTTTTGTGGTATTTCCCTTCCAAAAGGCGAGAAGCCGGGTGTGGTGGCATGGTCCTGTAACCTCAGTCCTTGGGAGGCTGAGACAGGAGGATCGATCACAGGTTCAAGGCCAGCCTCAGCCACTAGTGAGGCCCTCAGCATCTTAGTCCCTGTTTCAATATAAAACATAAAAACAGCTGGCAGTGTAGCTTAGAGTCAGAACCCCTCCGGGCCCAATCCCTGGTACAAAACAAAACAAAACAAAGCCAAGGAAAAGAAAGAATTAGCTAGCACGCGCACCTCCTTTCCCCCGGGGACTTGGAAGCGGGTGTTCAATCACTGCGATGCTCAGGAGGTACAGATGCTGGCCGGCAGCGTGCGGGCGACGGGCCGGGCCCTGCGCCCTGAGCCTGCGTGCTGGGCTGCGCGCACCTGTCTGACTCTGCTGTGCGGCCGCTTCCGTTCACCCTGCCCCCGGCGGCCGTCTGGGAAGTGTGGCCTCGCCCCAGGCTGTGGCGCCAGCCTGGAGCCGGTACGGGCAGCCAGTGGCCCCCCCACCGGCCCCGGCAGCTCCCTGTGCCGCGATGGCCTCTGACGGCAGCGGTCACTTAGAACTAAACTTGTTCTCAGCCTCACATTCTGCAGACAGGCCCAGCAGAGCAACAGGACCCCGCTCCTCCAAACCCGGTCCAGATCCCTTTCTCCTGTGGGAGGAGGTGCGAGGGTCTCTGCAAATATCCCCAGCGCCTGGCTGGTGGTGGACGGGAGAGGGCTGAGTCCTCATCTCCCGGTGAGAACCAGGAGCTGCAGAGATGTTGCTGCCAACTTGTCTTGCCAAGTGATACAGAGATGCATGATAAATGGCAGATAAAAGCAAACCAACCGGGCGTGGTGGCCAATGCCTGTAATCCCGGTACTTGGGAGGCTCGGACAGGAGGATCGCAGGTTCGAGGCTAGTCTCAGCAACGTAGCCAGGCCCTCCACAACTTAGTGAGACCCTGTTTCAAAAACAAAACAAAACACCTTCCCCCAAATGGATTTCCCGGCCCCGTCCAGGGCCAGGGTTTCTCCTGTCCTGTGGTTTTACCAAAGTCCAGGGCCCGGAGCCTCCACGTGGAGCTGTGAGGGCGGGGGAGCACGCCCTGGTTCTGGTAGAGCGACGCCCCTTGTCCGTGGCACCCTTAGGTGGGCAGCGAGGGCTGCGCGTAGCCCCGGCAGGGCGGACCCAGATCTGTCTCTCTCCTGCGCGGGTCTGTGGAGGACACTAAGGCCTTCGGGCGGGAATGCGGGGAACGGGAGTTCCATCTCTTAATTATAAGAACAGCAGTAATTAACTTACGGGACCCTGAGTTCATCGGAAGGTGTTGCTCAAACTCGGAGGAGCCCAGGGTGCGCGTGCGCGGGCGCTCCCTGGAGCCGCGGGCTGGCCGGGCGCCCAGCTTGCAAGCAGCTCTTGCTTGCTGTTAGGCTTCCAATGTCGACCGCTCACCACCATCATAGCCCCAAACATTCCTACGAGTATGGGCCCCTGTTCTCTCCTCATACAGCCCAAATAAGTAAGTAAATAAATAAACGGAGTATCCTGCAGGGACACTTCCAGAGGAGGGTGTGCATGTCCCCCGCGGTGTCCTGGGAGACGCCCCTGGAGAGGTCGGGCTGCCAGGAGCCCCGGCCCTCCGGGTGGGGCGCAGAGCGAAGCTTTTCTTCTTTGCGTGCGGTACTGGGGTTGAACCCCGGGCGGTTCTACCTCCAAGCTGCACCTCCAGCCTTATTTTAAGTTTTGAATGAGAGTCCTGCTAAGTTGCGGAGACTGACCTCAAATCAAACCTGTGACTCTCCCAAGTACTGGGCTTGCGGGCATGCGCTCCTACGGCCAGCCGGGAGTCCTTCGGACACTCGGGTTTTTTCGATTGTTAGAGAAGCCCAGCTTGTCTTCCACGTGCTTGGAAACCATTTATGACCCTTTTCCAGAAAGTAGGGGTTTGAGGGAAGGTAAAGTTTGTACTTAAAGCATTTATGTAAATTTATTATTATTATTATTATTATTATTATTATTATTACGACTATTATTATTAATTTTTTTGTGCTGGGGATTAAACCCAGGGATGTTCTACCTCTGAGATACACTCCCAGTTCCAATTTTTTTTTTGAATTTTGAGACAGGGCCTCAGTAAGTTGCTGAGGCTGGCCCTGAACTTGCAATCCTCCTGTCTCAGCCTCTCAAGTACTGGAATTATAAGTGTATGACGCCATGCCTAGCCAGTTTTTAATTTTAAATGTTTTTTTTTTTAAATACTGGGGATTAGAGCCGGGCGTGGTGACGCACACTTGTACTTCCAGCATTTAGGAGGCTGAGACAGGAGGACTGTAGTTCGAGGACAGCCTCAGCTACTTAGTGAGGCCCTCTGCAACTCAGTGAGACCCGGTTTCAAAATAAAGAATAAAAAATAGGGCTGGGGGTGTAGCTTGGAGGTAGAACGCCCCTGGGCTCCATCTCCAGTACCACAGAAAAAAATACTGGCAGTTTTCTTTAAAAGAGAAAGAGAGGAGAGAGAAATAGAGAAAGAGAGAGAGCGTCTCTGGCGACACCTACCCTACTTCTGACTGCAGACGCCGCGGAGGCCCTCTTCAGTTTCCGATAGCACCTGCCCACTTTGGCTTCTCCGCCGGGCACCGGCCGCGGTGCCCCCGCCGTGTCGGAGGGTTTTGCTGGCAGCGTGGCGTGCTTCCTCCTCCGTCTGCAAGGAGGCGCTGTGGTTCAGTCTGGGAGATGCGAGGTCCCCACTGGCCTGGAAGGTTCCAGAAAGCCCAAGAGGCCTCCTGGGATGGAGGAGGCTTCTTGGCTCCGCTAAGCGATGGGGACAGGAGCTCCACCGGCCCCTCCGACCTGGGGATGTGTTTAAGCCACGCTTCAATTTGCTGATGGAAAACGATTCCTTATTTCCATAAATAATCCTGCCAAGCGTGTGATTTAACTGACTTAATGAGTCGTTGGGTGAGAATCAGACCTGGCCAAGAGCACATATTTATTTCCGCCTCCATCTGTGGAAACTGCCTTCGCGGCTGAGCGGCGCGCTTTGGGCGAGGGACTCGGCTCTGCACTCTACTTAACAGTATCATGAAAAAAGACACACCAGGATCTGAGGAACAAAGGCACTCGGGGCAGGGTCGAGGGCCCAACACAAAGCTTTTGTGATATCAGGATGTCTCGGCCCTTTGGGCGTGGAACACCTGAGCCCCGTGTTCAGAGTCCCTGCTGGAGTCTCAGTCCTTGGGAGCGACTGACTAAATCATCACCTGGATGACTTAGGTGATGGACCGAGCTGGTCCAGCTTCTTCTCAACCCACAGCTCAGGCTCCCGTCCCCAGCTCAGAGCCTGACTCCTCCTCCTCCTTCTCTTCCTCTCTCCCTTCCTTCTCCTCCTCCTCCTCCTCTTCCTCCTCCTCCTTCTCCTCCTCCTCCTCTCCTCCTCCTTCTCCTCCTCCTCCTCTCCTCCTCCTCCTCCTCCTCTCCCTCTCTCCCTTCCTTCTCCTCCTCCTCCTCCTCCTCCTCTCCTCCTCCTCCTCCTCCTCCTCCTCTCCCTCTCTCCCTTCCTCCTCCTCCTCCTCCTCCTCCTCTCCTCTCCTCCTCCTCCTCTCCTCCTCCTCCTCTCCTCCTCCTCCTCCTCTCCTCCTCCTCCTCCTCCTCCTCCTCTCCTCCTCCTCCTCCTCCTCCTCCTCCTCTCCTCCTCCTCCTCTCCTCCTCCTCCTCCTCCTCCTCTCCTCCTCCTCCTCCTCCCCTCCTCCTCCTCCTCTCCTCCTCCTCTCCTCCTCCTCTCCTCCTCCTCTCCTCCTCCTCCTCCTCTTCCTCCTCCTCCTCCTCCATCTCCTCCTCCTCCTCCATCTCCTCCTCCTCCTCCATCTCCTCCTCCTCCTCCTCCTCCTCTCCTCCTCCTCCTCCTCTCCTCCTCCTCTTCTCCTCCTCCTCCTCCTCTTCCTCCTCCTCCTCCTCCTCTTCCTCCTCCTCCTCCTCCTCCTCCTCCTCCTCCTCCTCTTCCTTCTCCTCTTCCTTCTCCTTCTCTCTCTTCCTCTCCTCTCCTCTTCTCTCCTACAACTTACGTTCATACAGGAGAAGGGGCGGCGAGTCCCCAGCAGCCGCTGGCTTGGTTGCGGGAGCCAACGCCCCGGGCTCCGCACAGAGCCCTCCCTGGCCCAGAACCCCACTGGGGTTGTTTCCCCTAAATGACCAGCAGTGGCGCCTCCAACGTGGACCCAGCGCGGCCGGCTGCGGCCTGCAACGCGGCGCCCGCCTGTAAATATTTAAATGCCGGCCGGCTCTCAGGGCTGGCCCCGCAGTGGCCAAGGTCAAGCTTTCTGACCTTTAGTCAGTTTACTCAGTGAAATATGATTCCTCCGCGCTCCGTTTTTCAAAATGTGATCCTTGTATCTCCTTTCCCGTCGTTGAAATGGCTGCCTTTCCTCCAGGCGCAGAATACGGACCGTGTTAGAATATAATCTGTGCTGATCACAAATACAATAAATGCAGAGAAATAAAATCCGTGTCTTTATTCACAGCGAGGAGGCGCTGGTCTCCGGATCAGCCTGACCGGGCACTTTCAGCACCAGGGCGGGTGGACAGCTCCCGCTCCAAATAGTTACTGAATGTGTCGCTGTGGGGCTCAGGGGGCACGTGAAGGCCGAAGCCCAGGCTCCTTCGGCCTCCCTGCCCGCTGCCCGGGCTGGCCTGGCAGACCACGGCAGGCTCTTGGCCGCCCCCGCCTTCTCCCTTATTTCCTACAAAGCTGCCCTCTTGAGCTAGAGAATCTGTTGTTACCAAGACCACTTTTCTTTTTCTTTCTTTGTTTAGAGGCTGGCCTCAAGCCCGTGGTCCTCCTTGTCTCAGCCTCCTAAGTACTGGCGCTGCAGGCATGTACCACCAGGCCACAAGGATGGTCAAATGAAGTAGTGAGGCCGGGTGTGATCGTGCACACGTGTCATCCCAGCATTTGGGAGGCGGAGACAGGAGGATTGTGGTTCACAGACAGCCTCGGCTACTTAGTGAGGTGCTTTTCAACTCAGTAAGACCCTTTCTCAAAATAAAAAATAGGGCTGGGGGTGAAGCTCGGGGGTAATGCCCCTGGGTTCCATCCCCAGACTCGCCAAAAAAAAAAAAAAAAAAAAAAAAAAAGTAGCGAGACCGGCAAAAGGGTTCAGCCTCTTATTGCTCAATAGTCTCTGCTTCCAAGCAAAACAGCACACGTGATGGCTTGGCACGTGCCCAGCTCTTCTCTGATTTTAAATACTTTCAGCATAGGCATATCTACAGCAAGATAAATACTCCAAGATAAACGGACCTTTTGAACACAGCACACTGGGTAGTAGTTGCCTCCAAGTAACACACACACACACACACACACACACACACACACACACACTGTTGGGAATTGCATACTTTGAGAAAGCCAAGTAGAGCTATGAGGGGAAACCAGAGGCACTCCTGGGTGTCATAAAATACAATGTCCTCATTACGCGAAGCCCTCTCCTGGGCCAGGTCTTCCCTGTCCCCTCAGATCCGTCGCAGGTGGGTGCCATCGACTGGGCTCAGGGAGTGAGTATCTTGTCTTTGGTCTTTCTCCGACACCATCAGTTTAGTTATGAGAATATCCTCTCTTACGCCCAGCCTCTCTCCTGGTGTTGTAGATATAAAAGGCCCCAAAGAGCTCATTTATTAATATTTAGGGTTGATATAGCTGAGTAACAAGGGCTGTAATCCCAGAAGTGGATTCAATCCGTTTTAATGGATTCTCCCGGGTGGTACCTGGTAGGCTGGCAGGGTGTGGCTGGAGGAGGTGTTCCCTGGTGCGGTCTTGGGGGTTAGATAAAGGGCTCCTCCTCTCCCTGTGCTCTGTCTTGATTTCAGCCGCCATGATGTGAGAAACATAGCGCGTGCTCCCCCCCGCCCCTCTCCTCTCTCTCTCTCTCTCTCTCTCTCTCTCTCTCTCTCTCTCTCTCTCTCTGCTATATCAGAGATTGAACTCAGGGCCACTGTCCCTTGGAGCCACACCCCCAGCCCTATTTTATTCTTTCTGTTTTGAAACAGTATCTCACTAAGTTGCTGAGGCTGGGCTCAAGCCCGCGATCCTCCTGCCTCAGCCTCCCAAGGACTGGGATTACAGGCATGCCCCATCATCTGTCCCCTGGGCAGAGATGTGGCTCTTCTCCCTTCTCCATGACTCCTGTGGCGTGTGGTCCACAGGTGGGACCCAGTACCCGTGTACCATCTGGAAGCCTCTTTCCCTGCAAAGTAAAATTAAAATGAGCTGGGCTCCGTGGGACGCCGATGGCCAAGGAGTGCCCCCGAGCATCAGGGTTGCTACGCCCCTTGGGGGGCAGCATACTGATGAGAAGCAGCAGGGGGCCTTCAACTTGGGCCTGGCTGCAGCCCCCTCCCCTGACAGGAACAAGTGTGTTTGAAAAGCGTTCTCGGTCTCTGCTTTCTGTGACATTTACAAAGCTGCTTTTTTTTCTCTTAAATAATAAAAAAACAAGACTGTACCAATTTTTTAGTCCAAGAAAATGCTGCTTGGAATCTCTTTGATATTTTCCTCCAAGGTCAGCTGGCTGGCATGTATTACCAGGCAATTTTCTTTGAGGGCACAGGCTAATTTAAATTATAGCACAATTGCTTGTTTCAAGGGGAAAAATCTTTCCCCTGTCAGTCCCCTTTGCCCCTCGCCCCCCGAAAACAATCATTATTTAAGAAAGCTCATCCCCAGGCCCGGTGGTGTGCAGACCGGCCATCCCAGCACTCGGAGGGGTGACTCGAGGGCATGGTAGGTTCACGGCAGCCTGAGCAACTCAGGAAGACCCTTTTCAAAATAAAGTATATGCCGGGCGTGGTGGCACACGCTTGTAATCCCCGCGCTTGGGAGGCGGAGACAGGAGGATCGCGCAGGTTCGAAGCCAGCCTTGCTGGCTTAAGAGACCCTGTTTCCAAATTAAAAAAAAAAAATACACATATATAATAGGTCTGGGAGTGTAGCCCGGAGGTAGAAGGGTTTCCAGGAACCCCAAGCGCTGGGATTACAAGCGTGCGCCACCACGCCCGGCTTGTAAAGGGATTTTAAGTGCTGAGGCAGGAGAATGCTTTTGGGAACACAGCCTCCTATTGCTGCTTGGGGGTGGGACCCAGAGCCCCTCCCCAGCCGAGTCAAGCGCCGCAGGAGAGTTTCCGGCTGAATCTGCAGATGACGGAGGGGGTCTGAGTCGCTCAAGCCTAGCCAAGCTGCAGCCAAACATAGAGACGTGGTCTCAGTAGTTCTATTTAGGGCCGCAGGCCGGAGCGTCGTGGCCGGTGGCGGAGGGACGCTCAGACGTGGACCTGGAGGGTTTTAAGAGTGGAGCCGGCAGCTGGCTGTCGCGGGGAGGGGGAGAGGCGGCCAGTGGCCACATCCCTTGCGTTCAGTTTCTCAGCCTCTGCGATGTGCGCTGCCCAGCCCGTGTTCTCTGAAGTCCCGCGGAGCTCGAGCCCATGTGAACTTGGGCCGCAGTGGGGACCCGGGGGCGGAGCTCACAGGTCAAGGGATGTGGCTGGCCTCCCCGGGGCTGTGGTCTGTGGGAGCCATAGGGAGGGCGCCCCACGCTTCACGGGGAAGGATGGCTGGCCCTGCACCCTCCTTCCAAGGTTCATTTGCTGATAAGATAGGACAGGTCAGGGGACCACCTTGCAGGTTCTCCCAGGGGAGGAGACTCTGGGTTAAAACCGAGACCCTTGGGTAAACCTTGGGTAAATTGTCTGTCGCTGGCTCTCACTCCATCGAAGGAACAGCCACCTGCCCACTGGGGATCGCTTCCTCCACTGTGCGGAGTGGTGCTGGGAAGCCATTTCTTAACTGAGGACCATTTTCCCAGCAGCCCTTGGACCTGCGTGGTCATGTGACTCCTTCCTGCCAATGAGAGGGAGCGGAGGTGTGGCGTAGAGAAGGCACACCCTCTTTTCACCCACTGGGTTTGGAAGCTGAAGACCGAGGCCAGAGGATATTGGGAGCCACCAGGGAAGGGGCCTAGGCCTTTGAGTGATGGCTGAGAGGGTAGCCGTGGCAACTAGGGGTTCCTGCACCCATCTCTTCTGTAGGGGAGAAATGCGTATCATGCTGAACCCTAAGTCATTTCAGAACCAGGCAGACTCTGAACGCTTCTGCCACTTCCTACGCAGCAGCTTCTCCCCATGATATGCATTTCATATCAGCCCTACTTTTTTATTCCTTATTTTGAGGCCGGGTCTCTCTAAGTTGCAGAGGGCCTAAGTAGCCGAGGCTGCCCTGGAACCGCGATCCTCCCGTCTCAGCCTCCCCAATGATAGCCTTTCCTGGAAATTGTGAGCACCTGCCCTGAGACAAGCGCGCACCCCCCACTCCCGGCTTGAAGCTTCTTTTTAACTTGAGCTTTGGGGACTGTGTTGTAGACGGGGTGGTGGTGGTGGTGGTGCGGGGGGGGGGGCTTTCCCACAAGCACCAGTGTTGTTACCACAGCCTGCCGCCTCTAAGGTCCTCTGGCGTCCTGGTCACGCGGATGTGTGTGTTTGTGACTGCTGACGGGTGCCGGAAAATCTTCTTTGGATGGACTACCGGAGGATGAAATGAGAACAGAAAACTCTCGAGGGCGGAGGGGACAAGTGAATGACCGCCACGGTGTGATCAGATCTTTTCTGTGAAGGGAGTAGCTTGACTTAGGCTCCGTTTGGTGGAACCGCCTTTGGGTTTGCTTTGATTTTTTCCATATTTTTGCAATGATAGCCTTTCCTGGAAATTGTGAGCGCCTGCCCTGAGACCGACCCCCGGCCTTGCGGGCTCCACTGCCCGCGTGAAGGGCAAAGTGTTGTTCCCTTTTTTTTCCCCTTTTCTTTAAAAAGTTGGGCCTGAAATCCAAGCCATTACATGATTAATAACTGGAAAGAGCTTTCATCCATCCATGTAGTTCGGCTCGGGGGACGGAAAAGCGCAGGCTTGGTTTCAGACATCTGTCCGTCAACGATCTTTCCATGCAAAGTGGAGAGAAGTAGCTCAAGGAGGCTTGGACGGGAACATGCAGAGACCTGCGGACATCAGGCAGAGACCTGCGGACATCAGGCAGAGACCTGCGGACATCAGGCAGAGACCTGCGGACATCAGGCACGGTTTGATCCAGCAACTTACTAACGTCATCCGCCAGGACTGAGTTTCTGTTCGTCCCTCTCTCTGCTCTCTTTGAGCTAATGCTAGTTTCTCTTGTAGTCTGAAAGTGGCTTAAATATCTCTTTCCAGCTGTGTGTCTCTGGCTTTGGACCGGCTGCAGTCCACACCTGCCCTGTAGCGCTGTCACATCTGCGGATGTGATGTGCCGATCAGTTACCCCAACACCATGTCCAGCCGTGTTGGAGGAGAGACCGGTGAGCCCCAGAGGTGCAGACGGCTGGCCCCGCGGCCCAGGTGCCCTGGGGTGTTCCCCTCTGATGATGTGGCTGTGTGCTCCCGGGGTGCGGGCTGCCGGGGTTTTCCGGTGTCCTGGTGGTCCTGCAGACGCACAAGTCTGAGATTAGATTTTGGTCTTGAAATCCCCGTATCCCCAGCACCGCACGCTCAGAGGCCGGTCTAGACGCAGGCGTGGTGCCTCACCCAAGTTAATTTCACCCGGTGTAAAGGCCGCCTGAGATAGCGAAGCTTTTAACCTCCTTTGTGGTTCCTCTTTGTGGCTGATCTTCTGGACAGGCTATGAATCAGGCCCCATCACCGCCATGTGGCCCGGGCTGCCCGCCTTGCTCCTGACCGCCATGCTCGGTGCCTGATGGATTAGTGCCCAGGGGGCTGGCAAGGGGCCGGGAAGCCTCACTTGTCTAAGATGGCCGCGGGAGGTCGTCCCCCGCCACGCCATCTCAAGAGCCATCCTCAGGACCCACCGAGTGGCCCCTCTTTCCTCAGCCCCTGTCCTTTAGCAGTGAGTGGACGCCGTCCTGTTCTTTGTGTTTTGCGGTACTTGGTGGCTGCTCATCCTCTCTGGCCCCAGTCTCTTTCGAGGTGTCGTGAGAACATACACTTGTCATCCCAGCATTCGGGAGGCTGAGACAGGAGGCTCGTGGTTCGCTGCTTAGTTAGTGAGCCTCTGCTACTTAGTGAGGCCCTTTGCAACTCAGTGAGACCCTGTTTCAAAATAAAGAATAAAAAATAGGGCTGGGGGTGTAGCTTAGAGGTAGAATGCCCCTAGCCCCATCCCCAGTAACACACACACACAAAAAAAAGTAAAATTCACCTTGCCAAGCCACTGTGAATACGCGTCTTTTCTTCCGGTGCCATGGGCACTTATTTCCAACAGTGGGGCTCTGCCTTGAGCGCTTCTCATCCTGAGGACCAGGGTCCTGGGACCTGTGGGTTTAGCGCCCCCCCATATGATAGGACTCAGTTTCCCCTGCCACTCTTCCCTCCGGGCTCTGTCCTCCGTTTATCATTCCCTGGTGGGTTGCCTGTGCCTCTCCGGACGCCACGGGAAGTATCTGCCGACAAGGGTGGCGCTGGCCCTGCGCGCAGGACCCAGGCAGGGTGAGGGCCCGAATCCCAGGGAATCTGGAGAACTCGTGGAGAATAATGTCCACTCGCTGGTGCTCTGCCGGGGTTGGGGGTTAACGCTCCTCCCCAGACACAGGTGCTGGCGGCCCCCGGGGCAGGCCTGTCGGCCAGAGCAGGCAGTCACGGGGCCGGAGGAGCGCTAACCCAGACCGCCAGGACCCACACCCTGGCCCATCTCGGCTGTTTACTCCGGCACCGTGGAGGGCTCTCAGCCGGGTGCTGATGGGGAGACCGGGAGTGGTCACGCAGAACCGCGGGGTGACACCAGCCTTCGCCTCTTAACTCTGCCGCCGCGTCTCCCCTGGGCTCCGGGACCTGGCCCTCCAGGAGCCGGTCAAGTGCCATGCTGGGCCTAATTATCTAGCTCTGTCTCTGAAATGGCAAACAGCGGGACAGGAATGAGGAACGTCTGAGCCCTCTGGAATCTTGGAATTATGATGTCACGCCTTCGCGTGGCTAGGAGAAGCCCTGGCACCAGGGTTCCACAGGGTGCGTTGGAATGGGTTGGAACGGTGGAGGAGCGGAGGCCTATCTCCCCACCTCAGCTCGGAGCAGGGAGGCTTCGTGGTGACTTTATGTGGTCCTCAAGGGGGGACAGGCCTGCCTGGCCTTTGCTGTATAACATTCCCAGCAGTTTTACAGTATTCAAGTTTTCAATTTAATATTTCCAAAGGCCCATGTAACGGTGTGGCGTATTTCTCTACTACCTTGAAACAAGCACGATTTTTGGCTTTAAAAACATCGACAGTGGGGGAGTCATTATTTATTTATTTATTTTTTTACTGGAGACGGAACCCAGGAGCATTCTACCTCCGAGCTACATTCCAGCCCTATTTTTTATTCTTTCTTTATTTTTGTGTGTGATACTGATGGTGGAACCCAGGGGCTTTTCTACCTCCAGGCTATACTCCCAGGCCTATTTTATACTTTATTTGGAAACAGGGTCTCACTAAGTTGCTGAGAGCCTCACTCAGTAGCTGAGGCTGGTTTCGAACCTGTGCGATCCTCCTGTCTCAGCCTCCCAAGCGCGGGGATTACAGGTGTGCGCAACCATGCCCAGCTTTTATTCTTTATTCTGAAACAGGGTCTCACTGAGTTGCAGAGGGCCTCACTAAGTAGCTGAGGCTGTCCACGAACCGCGATCCTTCTGTCTCAGCCTCCCGAATGCTGAGATCATTACGCGGACCATCTAAGTCTCAGGGCTGCTCACGGCGGTGCAGAGGCGAATCCCCGCAGCCGCAGGTAGAACGAACCCAGACGGGCCGCCTCCTGAGCTTCAGGGGGCTCCTGGTGCCCCAACCACTCCAAGCCTCAGTTTCTTCTTTTGTGACACGCACAGACCATCTTGCGGTGCTCGGCGCACCAGCCGCCATTAGCGATGCCGCTGACAGTGTCGACAGCACTAAAGCAGAAAGCCGCATTCCTGAGATAATGTCATTTTAGGAAAGCGCACGGTGCCCTGGACTGGGGCTGGAAGACGACGTAGATGGGCTGAGGACGGGCCTCCTCCCTGACGGGGGTTGTCACCATCCGTGTTCCGGGGCTTTTAGTAAGAGGCGAATTAATTTTCGTATAGGCTGGTTACAGTGACGAGGTGGCTCCGGAGGGGTAAAGGTGTTTAATTAAAAGTGACGCGTTGCGTCTGGGGCGCCGTGCTGAGGTGCACGGCGTCCCGCGGGTGTGCGGTTCTCCGGCTGGAGCTCTTCCCGTTGAGGGGCCGTCGTGTTTAGGATGCAGGTCCCTTCTCCGTCTTCCTCGGGGGCGACAGCGAGAAATCCCACGTGTGGCTGAAGTGTGCGGCGCCGTCTGTGAGCACCGCGGGCCCCGTGTGGAGTTAATAATGCGGAGCGCCCAGATCCCTGGGGCCGGCCAGGCTGCTGGCCGCGGGGGGATGGAGAGCCGGGTCCCTGGCCACCGGGAGCCTCCGGGTTCATCCGAGCCCTGCGATCCTCGGAATGATTTTACTGATCGCATTTCTGGAGAATGGAGCAGCCCGACGGCGTCTCCTGGGGGAGGTTTTTATCTCGGCTTTCAGTTTTCACTTATGAATGTTCTGTCATTCACGGCCAAGTGGCAACACCGGAAACACAAACGTTTCATTCAACGGACCCGAGCACTTTCCGCGAGCCAGGTGCGGCTTGGGTGGCGCGAACGCGGTGTCCCCATCCTCAGAGGCTTCTCCTTGGAGATACCCCTGAGCCTAGCACCACGGAGCAGGAGAACCAGTGGACGCTTGCTGTGTACAAGGAATAACAATTAAAGGATGTGAGATGTTTGGCCAGGTTTAAAAAATACATACTTTTAAAAAATGGTTCTGTGGATTGAACCCAGGGGCATTCTACTTCTGAGCTATACCTCCATCCTTCCTATTTTTTTTTTTTTTTTGGAAACAGGGCCTCACTAGGTTTCTGAGGGTCTACTAAATTGTGGAGGCTGGCCTTGAACCTGCAAGCCTCCTGTCTCAGCCTCCCCAGTGCTGGGATTATAGGTGTGCACCACCAAGCCCGGCTACATATTTTGTTTTAAAGAGCAGTTTCAGGTTTACAGAAATATTGATGTTTGAGCACAAACAGTCCCCACCCCATGCGGTCCCCTATTATCTAGAGTTGGGGTGGCACATACCTGGAATCCTGGATGATCTGACATTGCTACCTTATGTCCATGGTATACATAGGGTCCTTCCTTCCTTCTTTCTTTCTTTCTTTCTTTCTTTCTTTCTTTCTTTCTTTCTTTCTTTCTTCTCTCTCTTTTTCTTTATGATACTGGGGATGGAACCCAGGGGCATTCTACCTCTGAGCTACAACCACAGCCCTATTTTATATTTTATTTGAAACAGGGTGTCACTAGGTCGACGAGAGTCCCACTACTTGCTGAGGCTGCCCTCGAACCTGCGATCCTCCCGTCTCAGCCTCCCAAGTACTGGGATGACAAGCGTGCGCCACCACGCCCGGCCACTATTTTTTTTTTCACGTGTACCGTGAGGTTTGGGTTGACAGCCACAACATGCAATGGTTAATGTAGCTAACCAACACGTGCGTTGCGTCACGTGGTTATTTTTGTGGTGAGAGCACATCCCGTTCAGTCCGCTTTCTGCTCTCAAAGAAGACAAGGTGTGGTCGTTCACCGAGGATGCATAATTGCAGCGAGGCGGGAGCGTCCGGAGGTCTGCCACAAGCAGGGGCGGGCTTCTGAGGGCAGCGTCCAAGTTATACGGGGAAGGTAGGTAGGACATGGAGGCAGGTCCATTGGGTGCCGGTGGGGCAGAGGGGGAGAGAGAGGCGGGGGGGGGTCCCACCCTGCTGCAGGAAAGAAGTCAGATGAGGCACAGATCGTCCGCCCCTCAGGGGGGATCTGATGGACAGGCACAGATGGGAGAGGCGGGGAACGCGGGATCTCAGTTGCTTGGGGTTCTGGGCACCGGGAGCAGCTTGGCTCTGCCCACTGACACTAAATCTCAAGCCATCCTCTGCTCGTTGGATTCTAGGACCTTATGCCTATGTCATTCTCTTTGGGTGCTAGAGAGCCCATTGTTACTGAAAACGAAGGCTGCGCGTTTATACGCAGCCAGGGTCAGCTTTACAGAGAGGCAGGGTCTCTGCTTGCTGCTGTGACCTGGGGTGAGCGCAGGGGCTGATGGAGCCGCTAGCCCAGAGTCTACGGCAGCGTACAGTCCTGGAGGTAAAACGGGCCGGGGTTCAAGCACCCCAAACGGGGGCGTTGGGCAGGATCACTGACCTCTCAAAGGCCACTTGTCCCATCTGAAAGGTCTTCAACGAGTATGTTAGCAGCTAGCAATAGGAAATATCAAATCATGCTAACACCTGCTAGAGGCGAACGGTCCCCTTGCCTTCAGCCCTTAAGTTTCCCCTGCTGATCCCCAGATATCTCTCTCTTTCTCTCTCCCGATGTGTACGGCTCTTTCAAGGGAGCAGGGGACATTTCCTGCCTCCTTCTTTGATGTTGCCCAAAGACAGAGCCCCACCTGGGTCTCTTTGCAGATCGTGCGTCTCCGGGAGGCTTCTCTGGGGAGGGAAGGAGGGCGGTGCCCTGTGATGCCGCTCCCGGTCGCCACACAAGTTTCGCCTGTGCCTCAGAGAGCCCTGTGCTTGCTGCCTGCGTGACTCATCGTGACAAACAGACCATGTGCCGCCCGGGCCTATTTGCAGATTGAATTACCGTCCTCTTCAGCAGACACAAAGCAGTTCCTGGCCGGCTCAGGCGGGCCATGAATAAGTAAACAGTCTTCCTGCTGGAGGCAAAACAGCAGGCATTTGCGCGGGGTGGGAGGCTGGTGCTGGCCAGGAGCCGCCACGGGAGGGACCACGACCCCTGCATCTTGTGAGTACCCGCTTTGGGGAAGGAGGAGAACCCTGATGGGCTGATGGAATTCAGATGGAGAGACGGGAAGACAAGCTTCTTTTTCTTTTCGGTGCTGGGGATTAAATCCTGGGGCATTCCATCTCCGAGCTACGCCCCCAGCCCTATTTGTAATTCTTTATTTGGAAACAGGGTCTCACTAAGTAGCTGGAGGCTGTCCACGAACCTGCGTCCTCCTGCCTCAGCTCCCAAGTGCTGGGATTACCAGCGTGCGCCACCACGCCCAGCTGAAGACAGCCTTCTTGCGTGCTGCAGCCTCTGGTGATAGAAGCTGCTTTTGGGGGGGGCTGGGAGGTGGGAGAGGTGTTTCCAGCGTAGGGGCTTTGGGATGACCCTGGGTTGCAAACCTTTGTTGTGGTCTGACTTGCTGTTTTTGCCCTGTGAGATTTGGTCCCAGTCCTTTCCTGGGCCAGTGTTGGGCTCAGAAAGACCTTGCAGGAGGGTCAGTTTCCGGGGTGGACGGCGGGGTTCGCCGCACACACTCTCGGCTTTGGCCAGCAGATAAACTCAGGGTGCGCGTTCCCCTCCCCCGCCCCTGCTCCGCGGCCCTCCCGGGAATCGCCGTCGTGTTTGACATGGCCTCTGCTGCCGGGCGTTTTCAAACCCGCGTCCTTAGCGTCAGACCCAGCGGATTATTTTTTTTCCCCCTAAGTTCTCATGTCTCAAGTGGAAATTTTTGCTTTGCTTTGTATTGAATTTCAGGGCAGCACTTTGCAATTTTTTATTTTTATTTTTAAAGCCCGGCCAATGAGATAGGGTTTGACAGCATGCAGGTCTTAGAGAATGGGTGTAATTAGACAGAGAATGGAATGTGCAACCTGGTGCCTGCGCCCGAGTTCTGTGTTCGCTGGAATCCCACGCGTGAAGCGTGGGCTCGAGACCCGCGGATTCTGTATTTCTTCCGTGTAGCGAAAACCTGGAAGACAGTAAAGATGAGACGGGCTGAGTCCATGCCTAATATAAACCAGCACGAGCTGCTCGCGCCCTGGCGGTGCCCCGTGACCAGCCCGTCTGCGGGGCTGAGCAGGTAGCCGGTGCTCTCTGTGGCTCGACGTTTGACGGTCGCGGCAAAGTGTACATCAGTTAATCACTGGATTCGCCCTCCCCATCCACATAAACAGCCCTGTTAATTAAGGCCTTGCAGGAAGTGCTACTGGAGCTCAAGATTCAATTTCACCTTCGGGTTGGTTCTAACCGGCTCTCCGAGGCATTGTCTGGCTGGACCGCACTTTGTGAATTAATAATCATCGTCTCGCACAAGACGCCAGACGGCGGCTTTCCAGGCTTTGAGATCACTGGCCTTCTTGCTCTCTCAGCTTGGTGAGATACCAGAGCCCACAGCCCCTTGTGTGACGGCGCAGGCAGAGAGCCCAGGGAGAAGCGGAGACCCCGGCCAGGTCCAGGAAGAGGAGGGAGAGCCTGGTGTGTCTGCCGACGCCAGGAGCGAGCGCCGAAACTCGCCCCGTGCGCAGAGAGCCTAGGAACTCGCGGCTCACGGATTTTTGTTTCCTTCAGAGAATCAGGAAAAATTCACATAACTTGCAGAGTATCATGACTTCCTTTCATCTTTTTATTTTTGGTGCTGGGAATTGAACGCAGAAGCATTATTCCACCTCCAAGCTCTAATCTTGGTCCTTATTATTATTTATTTATTTTTGCAGCAACTGGGGATAGAACCCAGGGGCATTCTACCTCTGAGCTACACCCCCAGCAGTATTTTTTATTCTTTCTTTTGAAACA